>NC_084864.1:2543189-3178987 GCF_951802175.1 Populus nigra | reverse complement strand
ATCAGTTTGGTTACCGATTAACGATCATACTCAAACTCAAAATTTAATCTCTTTAGAACCATATTTATTTTATTTCTCTTTTTTTTCTTTTATGGTCAGTAATATTCTCGATTGAGATTGAATATGTTTTACTTGTACATTCAAAGATAAAGGTTATATTATTATTAATTTTAAAATTCATAAAATTAATTAAAATATACGTAAACTGATTTGGATATTCATCATAATAATAAAAGAATTATTTTTATTGGAAATAGAGAATTCTTGATTTTTTTTTTTTTTGCAATGTTTATAAATCTTCCCAGTCCTTGCATGGAATCCCCTCATTCTATAATCGATTTCTTTATTATCCTCAATCCATCAATTTAATCCCAATATTATTAATCTTGTCAATTGAATCCCATGTTATATTACACGATTGTAGTAAAATAAAACCAACTGGACTCATTAACAACATCTTAAAGGTTGGATACTCGTCCTGTAAGGAGTGTATAGGTTGGGACTATTTATTTAGGTTCTGTTTTCTATTGTGGTAATATTTATTTTTTAAAGTACTTTTTATTTATAAATATATTAAAATAATATTTTTTATTTTTTAAAATTTATTTTTGGCACTAGTATATCAAAATAATCTGAAAACACCATGAAATATTAATTTAAAATAAATAAAAATAATTAAATATTTTTAAAAGTACTTTTAAAACGTAAAAACAATCATGCTCTTAGTATGTGCTTCGTAATGTGACGCAATATGCTTTTATACAAGTGTTTTCCAATTAAAATATATATATATATATATAGAGTATGTTTTTTAAATTTTTTTTAATATTTAACTTCGGTACATTAAAACCATAAAAAACATTAATTTGATAATTTTTTCAGTGAAATTAATTAACAACTAAGTAACATTGACTATATTTTTATTAATTCAAGCTCTTTTATATTTTAAAATATTTTTTTCATATGTATTTATAAAATACCATGTTTGTATATGCCGTAATAAATTTAACTCTGAATAAAGTTAAAATATTAGATAAGTATTTCACATAAATAAATTGATAATAAAATTCCATGCTCCAGCCATTTATCAGCCATTTCGACTTTTCAAATGTCTATAAATATAATATATTTTGAGTAATTTCTGCCTTTATAAGAAATGGAAACTTAAAAACTCTTAAGAAAATTTCTGAATTTTTTAAACATTAAAACTAATTAGAAAAAGTCAATTAAAATTACTGGAGGGATCATAAATATGATATACAGGGAGTATAATTTTTTTTATTAACTTGAATGTTCGGGTTAGTTTGCACGTATCTTGATTAGTTTTATAAGTTTTAAAGTTAACGATTATATAAATTTTCAGTAACTCTGAAATTTATAAAACTTAAATCAGTGATATCTAAAACGAATATAGTTTAAATTTATTGAAGGTAGTTGACTATAGCAATAATAAAAAAATTATAGTATTCATGAATATATAAGAGATGTATATATGAAAAAAGAAAAATAAAAGAGAAAAAAAATAATAAAAAGGAATTTTTTATTATTTTTTAATTAGATCATATATGATTTTTTTCACTTTTTTATAATCTATAACTCTTAAATATCCAATAATTATCATTCAGTATCATAAAATTTTCCTAGCAATAACACACACATATATTATTGCTATAAATGTTAAGAAAAACTCAACAATTAACAACAGTTTATATTACTGAATTTTGTCACTAAGTCTTATAATTACATATCTTAGAAAATATATTTTCTTAACAATCCCTTAAATTTGAATTAAGATACTAATCTAGGGTTGCCAACCTTCTTAATTACCATCTAGCTAGAATATATTTTCTTAACAATCCGTTACCTTCTTAAGTACCATCTTCGAAAATAATTTCAAGTTTTTTTTAAAAAAATACCGTATCACTTAGTTTTTTATTCACTTTCAGTATGTATTCCTAGAATGGTATACATATTATTTAAGGTCTTTTCCTTATATATATATATATATGTGTGTGTGTGTGTGTGTGTGTGTGTCACTGAAGAGCTTTGTTCTTGCTACCTAAAAGATTAACTGACGTGCTCCACTGCTGTAAGCTATCTAGTCGCTGTTACCTTGTACAAACCTATCTCGAGAGAGAGGCTGAAGAGACGCAATTAGTACGAGGGAACAGAGGCGGTGGTGTTAGTGTTAAATCTAACCACCGAAGCAGTGCTGAACAGACGCTATATCTGTACGGAAAGCAAATCTCACCATAAAAAAAATAAAATAAAAAAAAGTCCCGTTTAAATATTTTCACTTTATTATTGCTTTACTCAAATGGAAATAGCTAAAAAATCCAAAAAAGAAGAAGAAGAAAGATATAGAATTTCACAGTGTGACTTCTTGCTTGGCCATAAAAGGAATCTTTCTTTTTCCTGCAACCAAGCTTAAGAAGATCTCTCTGTTAACCTCCTTTTCCTTTTCTATCTCTAAACATCACTGCTGGTGGACTTGACTTTGGTTTTCTGTGAGGTGTCAACAGCACCAAAAGAAAGACAACATAGAAATAGGTAAGAAGAACTGAAACCGAAGATTTCTTACCAATCCTTGCAAGCTCACTTATTTCTTACAAACTTCGGTGTCAGCTTGAGTTCTTGGCATTACCAGCTAGGGTTGTTTTAGATTGTTCAAGATTCTTGGCTTTATCTGGCAAAACTTTTCTCTTCTTTTTTTTCTTTTTCCCTTGTTTTATCACCGAGTGAGCTTCTCTACATTTCTGTTTACAGAAATGCTCGGTGCTGTACTAATTATTATTTTTTTCAGTTTCTTTTACTAAATTTTCCCTTCGCTTTTATTAAAGCGAGTTGATTTTCTTTTGTTAATTTTCCATGTACATGTAAATCCTCTTAGTAAATTTGGCTGTGTTGTGATTGTACTTTTTTCCCCTTTCTTTTGTGGTTGATGGTGGCTTGATAATTTCCTGTAATTAAAGATCCGTTCTTGATTTCTTTGTATCATGATCCAGTAGTATTATCCATTAATGTCACTCAAACGATTCAATTGATGTACGTTTTAAGGTAAAGGTAGTGGCTAGATTTTCTTTTTTTCTTTTTTTCTTTTTCCAAATTCAACATTCTATCTTCTTCTTCTTCTTCTTCTTCTTCTTCATGTTGTTGTTGTTTGTAAAAAATTCTGTTTATATTTTATTTTAAAAAATATAATACGTTTGCGTGGATGCAGGTAAAAAAATTTGATTTGCTTGTAAATATACTTGTTGAGGTTGTATGATGCATGCTTTTTCTCATTTTATGTCAAGGGTATTTGATTTTTCTCTCTGTAAACATTGATAAGGCCCTCCATTAATGAGATATGCCATTAGGTCTATGGTTTTGGTGCGCAGCCTCTCAATCTCTTTCTCTTAGAAATTTTATTTTAGCAGCATGTGGTTAATTATCTTGGTTGATTTTGCATGAAGGGTGAGCTGAATTTGTTTCTTGGGGAAGATGACTCGCAAGAAAATCCAGATCAAGAAGATAGACAACACAAGTGCAAGGCAAGTCAGTTTCTCAAAGAGGAGAAGAGGGCTCTTCAAGAAAGCTTTCGAGCTCTCAATTCTATGTGACGCTGAGATTGCTCTCATGGTGTTTTCTGCAACTGGAAAGTTTTTTGAGTACTCAAACTCAAGGTTCTGCTCCCTTTCTCTTTCTGATTATTTTCTAATTTATGATATACCATATATATTATGTCATCTTTTGGTATCTGTGAGCTCAATGATCAACCTAGGATGCATTAACAACGGTTTCTTTTGAACCCAACAAAGTTGAAAAAAGAAGAGAATGGCTGAAATAGATGTGCAATAGAATCTTTTGGTATCTGCGAGCAAAATAATATTTTTTCGAGGAGAGGAGCATAGGGAGAAGTTGGTACTGATATGAAGGTTTTGATGTTATTGCTGCCACTTATTGCTAGTTCAAATCCTTTTTTAAGGGCATCAGACGTCCACTTGTGTCTTTCTTAACGCAGGTGTTGAAACTTGAATTGCTTGTGGTCCAGGGTATGCTTGTTTCTCTAGTGTACCGCATGGTGCACTATAGTAAAGTATCAATTTGATGTTTTTGTTGCGGTCTACAACGCATGTATTTCTGTATTTCCGTCGCAAAAACAAACAGGCTCTTAATGTTTTAATGATTTCTCTTGTACGCTTATAACGTCTATTTTGAACCAGATAGACTTGCACTTCTGCCATTAGAGATCAAAGCCGCTCCTTTATTAAGTTGGATTTGCTACCCTCTATGCCCCCAGAAACACTACCTGGTCTAAGGATGTGCTCATAAAATATAGGGATAGACAACTACACAATGCAAGGCCTTCATACCCTAGAAAACTCAAGGGCAAAATATGAAACCTCAATACCCCTAGCTAATAGTACAACCTGAATCTATTCTTTGTAGAGACCATTGATTACAATTGCTCCGAAATGATGTATGAGCTCTTAAGTTGAAGTGACTTGTAGCATAGTGTTCATGTAAAGAAACTCTCTTCACCATCTTCGCTTAATTTGTACTATACTGCTATAGTTGCCTAACACGTACTAGCTCATGACAAATACTTTTCTGTCTATCAGTAGAGTCATGAAACCATTTCCTTGTTTTTGTGGCTTGGAGGTAGGAGGTATCTTGTGCTAAGGTAACATATACAAACTGTATTAATTACATGAAATGTTTGCAGGGAAGAAAATCAAAATCGAAATATTAAAAAAAAAAACCTTGTCTCAACATCAATAGACAGTCTTCTGTCACTTAGTAAATAGTGACCTAACTGGTATTGAATTGATCATCTAGCATCAATAGCTCATCATCTGTGCAAAGAGTGGTCACTTGCTTACATTAACCCTAGACACTGCCTTTTCTTCTCCTTTCTCCCAGCATTTAGTTATAAGAACAAATGATCATCTGCTGACTGGTTTGGGAGAGCCTAGCTTTAAGTTTTGTGAAATCTATATGATCATAAGGTCAACTGCACAAAGCATTTAATAAGGAAAGAAATTAAAAGAAGAAGAAGAAGCATATATAGGTTTCTTCTTTTCTTGCAATGTTTAATTTCAACTGTACTGGTGCTAGATTTCTATCTTCTTCACAAAAAAGTATTGAGTTTCAACCTCTTGTCTATAACAAAGATAAAAAAAAAAAAAAAAACCCTTGAATTGGTAGCTCAAATGCACCCATGTTCCTCCTGCCTCAAGAAGTCTCAGGGTCGAGTTTTTGTAATAAAAGAAAAAACTTTAACCTAAAAGGGAAGTTATCTAGCACTGGGAAATAATAACAAGACTGCTCGCCACTCTATAATCCATCCAATTAAATTAAGTCCCATTCGCTAATTGATAATCATGTATTAAAATTAATGTGTTTTCTTTTTCTATTTTTACATATCGTTTTCATCTCTTCAAATCACAGAGCAACATCAACTATGACCGTCATAAACCCTAGAAGAGTAATATATGGAGTCGAAAATGAATCATTCATCACATAGGCTCATCAACAACACTGAGAGGGAAGGTAAAACAAGTATACAACCATAGCCCTGAGGAAGAAAAAACCACGTACTTTCAGAGCATCTTGTTTCTTAATATGTTCTGCGTACAGTATTTTTACGTCCCTGCAGAATAAAAATGTGTTTTGCTCAAAATTTGCTTTTACTATAAAGGTGGTTGATATTACTGATGAATTTGGTTATAAGATCTAAACAAACTTTACATATGTTTATAGAAATTTAATTTTCAAGTGTAAGGATTTTCATTGAAATTATATTATTTAAGAAAGAGGAAAATCTTGGGCTTTACTGTTACTAATTTTGATTGAAACTATTTGTTATACCAGAGAGATCCAAAGGGAGAAAATTTTATTTTTAGAAAATATATTTTTTTCATAAAAAAACATATTTATTACGTATAAATTTTTCAAAATAGAAAGTAAGGACTTTATTTGGATTAAATTGAAAATACTAGAAGGAATGATCTTAAAACATTAGCCAAATGAGGTTCTAAACCTCTGAATTGGTAGTTTTTATCAGCTCTCTTAAGCCATAACACTAAACGGTGAAGAACTAACACAAATACTATATCCAAATCAATAATCTCTTCCTGGAAACCAATTTGGTTCTAGCCAACCAGATTCCCCATAGAATACCATAAGCTAACATGAAAAATATATAGCCATATAAATACTGGAACTTCTTTATACTGACACTTCCATGCAGTAATAGCCAAATAAATACTTCAATTTTTGGAATTGAAGAGATCATACGGAGCTAAGATTTGCAATTGTTGATAGGCAAGAGGGCCAGGCATTTACTCTATAGAAGAAAATGAGAAATTACTAGTGTATGGTTAGGAACTAGCCTACTTACATTTGCAATCTTCATCTTCTACTGTGAAGCAAGATAATATTTGAATGTATCATATTTTGAAGAGGGTTTAACTTTCATTATTTTTTCTCATATATGTGATATCTAACTCTAAATTTTCTTATTATTAGAAAGTTTTTAGGGTTCATAATATGCCCACAGACCAAAATAACAAGAAGAAAAATTAGAGGTTTATGTGACTAAAAAAATACCTTTTTTCTAAAAAATCAAGTTCAAAACTATCCTATATAGGAAATTATGATTTAAAATTTTGCTCTCACCTAATAAAGTAATTTTTTGATTTAAAACTATTCTATATAAGAAATTTTTCTTGGTTAAAGAGGGACAACAAGCATCTGTAATGAAAGTTTGTATCTTTAAGGATGGATTCGAGGAGTAGATAATTAAGGGTTAAACCATAATGTTTTTATCTTTTAGTGGTAAGTGTGTATAAAACTCATGAATTTTTATAAAAAACCCATAAAAGTTGAAGGATTTCTTTGAACTTTGAGATGTTGTAATCCTACACTCACATTGTCAATTAAAGATATAGAAACTGTGATTTTTCATGAATCCTCCAGTTTAGTATAGAAAAGGTTCGTGTTTTTAAGGAGAAAGTGGATTCAATCTTGGTAGGCACCGGTTGGCACAAGAACACCAATATTCTAACCATCAAATAAGAAGAATGATAAAGATTTTGTAGATTTTGTTGCTGTTAGAATGTTGTAATAAAGCAGGGTTTATCCTTTTCCCTTGTTCAGCAAGAGACTCGTTGAGTCTTAGGTTCATCTTTTTCCCTTGTTCAGCAAGAGACTCGTTGAGTCTTTGGTTATATGGTAAGAGTGATCATCTCCACTTGAAGATGTTTCACGAAGCTACTTGATACACAATCGTTAAGTTCCACCTACTTATGTATAGAATTATGTTCTTGTTTTTGTTCTTGAAATTACACAATCGTTAATTACATAATTTGCTTTGGGATGGGAAGGATGAGCTCTCGCCTAATACAATAGTTCTTGCTTTTGTTCTTGAAATTCTTTTGTGATTAGGATGTAGATATGATATAGATTGATGAACAAGTATCAAAAAAGAGTGAGACAAATATCTAGAAATAACATGAGCAGATTTAAACTTGTAAGTATTTACAAGATATTATTATGAATTTAAGAAAAAATAAAGGAGAAAATGAAGTTTTTTCTCTTAAATTAAGGTGATTCCAAATCTTATTTATCAGATTACTTCTAATCTTATTTATCAATCTATTTGATGAAATTATGCATATATAAAAGGAGTAAGCTAGTTAAAAGATGTTCACTGCTTAACTAAACAAAAATAAAAATTTAATATAACAAAGTGTTTGGACCGCGAAAAAAACTTAATTTATCTAAAAAGTTGCTATAAAGAATCATTCAAACTCGTGATTATGTTCATGACCACTCCATATAAGCGTTAGGAAAAAAATGTTACTAGTATATAAATCAAGAATTGGCAACTACCATGTTTACATTTTTAGTCTTTATATATATATATATATATATATATATATATATATATATATATATATATATAAACAACTTTTTGGACAAAGTGTTTTGAAAAGGGTTTTCCATTTGTTATTCTTTATTATATATATGATCTCTACATCTAAGTTTTCTTGTCATTAGAACTTTTTAGAACTCATAATATATTCATAAGCCAAAATAAAAAATAATTTTATACAATCTCTATTTTTTTTATCAAGTTTCATTAATTGTAAGAAGTTGTATATGATTTGGGCAACTAGCATCTTGCCAAGTTCATTTAATATTTTTTGGATTAATTGAGATGCTTATACATATTAGATTTATTTTAACTAGATGTTGTTTAAAACTTTCTTTTCTATTACTTGATGTTTAATACTTGGAATTATTTAAACTATGGTTTATATGGCATGAAATGTTTTGATCATATTGGTTGGTTTATATGACTAAAAATACCTTATTCTGGAAAATAAATTTAAAACTATCTTATATAAAAAATTATGACTTGAAATTATGCTCTGGTCTTGCTTAATTCAGTAATTCAAGTTACACCCAAGATGATAATTAGATTTATATTTGGTAACTTTTATTTTCAACACCATTTATAGCAAAGGGAGCATCATATGAAATAACATCTTATTTTTTTTATTTTTATGATTTTTTAGTGTTTTTGCCTGCAAGATGTTTAGTATCAACAATTATTTATTTATTTATTTTTGTGTTCGTGCAAGATTTATATTTGATAACCTTTATTTTTAGCGCTATTTATCGCGGAGGACCATCACATGATATAACATTTTTAATTATTTTTATGATTACTTATTTATTTTTTGTTGATGCAGGATGTTTAGCATTGAAAATGATTTAAAGTATCCATTTCAGCCTAGAAATACTTATCACTTCATTTATTTCTTTTTTCTAGATTGGTTAAATTATCGAAAATTATCTTGAATTTTAAATCAAATTGAACTTTACTCTTGAACTTTAATAATTTCTTTCTAATTCAGTACTTTGAACTATTTTTTATAATAAATATGCCCTATTGTTGATTTTGATCGTATTTGATAGTTTAAAAATACAACACATGTCCTGAAAAAACATGATTTGAAAAAATTAGAGAAAAACTAACGGTGGAATGGAAATGTGAACAAAGAGGCCTTTTTTAACCAAAAAATAGTTTAAATTAAAAAAGTGAAGTTTAATCCAAAGTTTAAGGTAGTTTAATCCAAAGTTTAAGATAGTTTAATCCATTAAAAACGATTTGAGCTTATTTTAGCTTCTTGGATGGAAACACCTAGCAAATATATGCAAATTAGATAAATTCTTTTAATTGCTATTAATCCCGGAAGGTTGGATGATAACATTGTCTAATTTTGGATGCTTTAATGGCATAATTGATAAAAAAAATAATCAAAATACAATTGATTATTTGATAATACATTAGGGTTTAAAAGCAAAGCTCACTTAAGGTGAACAGAGACCTTGAATAGAACTATAAATGAAGTATTTTAAAGTGAAGTTTTCTCTAAAGGAATGCATAGGCCAAGGATAACTAAAAAAACTAACTTGTTTAATAAAAATTTCTCATCATTTAATTTTTTAGAATTTAAAAGATTTTTGAAAATATTTAAAACAAAATAAAATTATCAATGCTTTGTAATTATCTATGCCATCAATTTTATTAAGTTTAAATATTTAATTTTTATTAACCATACGGAAGTAATGATGGATTAGTTCCATACAAACTTCTCGTGTAAAATAAATATATATGACAATATTCACTCATTAATATTTTATATGAAAATTAAGTATAACAAGGTTTTTTATATATATAAATCATTCTCCCTTTATATCATAATAATCATGACGTTTTAAATAATTGTGATTAATGTACATGTTTATTGGCATTTATACGAAATTACCAATATTTAGGTAGAAATGCTAGTAGGTCCTTTATTGGTGAAAATTATACACAATTAATGCTTTTTTGACCCTCAAGTGTGTTGTGTTAGGTTTTTTTTATTGCAACTATTTAATAATAATTTTTTTTATTGCTCATATTCGAATAAAATTGGTTTGGTTCTTTATAATATTTTGTTTATTATATTATTTAATTAGAATCAAGATAAAGAATGCAAATTGATTAGATTTTTATTTATTAATACATTTTTATTCATTTTAACTTCAAAGTTTACTTATAGAAGATTTTATTTTTATTCTAAATGTGACATTACTTTTTTTATTTATTTCCAAACCAATTCCATGAATACTTGTTAAACCATGCAATTTCCCGGAGTTTGTTTTGTCAAATTAGAATTGTAATTTTTTATATAAGATAGTTTTAAACTTATTTTTTTATAATTGGAGTTTTTTAGTTACATAAACAACCAACTAATATGATAAATATGTTTTATGTTATATAAACCTTTGTTTAAAAAATTCAAAGTTTTAAACATCAAATAACATAAAAGAAAGTTTAAACATCATCTAGTTAATATAAACTCAATACATATGTATCTTAATTAATCTAAAAATATTAAATTAACTTGATAAAATGCTAGTTGCCCAAGTTATCTATAATATCTTGTAATTAATGAAACTTGATAAAAAAAATAATAGGAATTGGATAAAATGATTTTTATTCTAGTTTGTGAGTACATTATAAACCCTAAAAAAAGTTCTGATAATAAGAAATTTAAATGTAGAAATGATATATATGATAAAAAATAAAAAATAGAAAACTCTTTTCAAAACATTATAACTTATCCAAAGATTTTCTTGTTTTTTATAATAGATTAAAAATGTAAGCATGCTAGTTGCTTGTTCTTGATATACTAATGACATTCTTTTTTTTCCTAATGTTTATATAGGATGGTCGTGAATCACATGTTCAAATGCTTCTTTTTTATATCAACCTTTTAAATAAAATCCTTACCTAGTGATTGAAACACGTTGGTGTATTGATTTTTTTATTTTTGTTTAATTAATTAATGTAAATCTTTTAACTAGCTTACTTCTTTTTTATATGTATGTATAATTTCATCAAATAATAATAATATGTTGGATTGTGAAAGATATGCAAGACCCGTTTATTTACTCGAATAGCATAGACAATTGGTCATGTAAAAGGATATTGCTTGAAGGTTAATATTGACTTATAAAATATTAGAAAATAAACATCCTAATTAATTTTATTTTTTTATAATAGAGATTGCAATAGAAATCATACAAACCCTAGCTTTTGAAGGAAGAAAGTAAACAAAGAGAAGCCTACATTTTCTTAACTTTATAAACAATTAATTTTGACAAAAACTTAAAAATAAAATGACATACATAATTTAGATACTACATGACAGAAAATATCCTATTTTTATAAATAAGATTAGAAGTACGTAAGTAAGATTTAGAATTGCCTTAAGTTGAGCTTGGTTGTCGACGAACTTTGAGATCTCATTGTTCTACCAAACTCCATCTCCACTCCTACACCCATATTGTCAATTGGGATACAAAGATATGTGATTTCTCATGAATATTCTAGTTTAATATAAAAGATGTTTAGTTTTCAAGAAGAAAGTGGATTTAATCTTTGTAGGCACAAGAACAACATCAACTTAGGCTATGGAGTCTTAGGCTATACAATGATGTTTAGTTTAATATAAA
Source organism: Populus nigra (assembly GCF_951802175.1). Taxonomy (NCBI): domain Eukaryota; kingdom Viridiplantae; phylum Streptophyta; class Magnoliopsida; order Malpighiales; family Salicaceae; genus Populus; species Populus nigra. The sequence continues at coordinate 3,167,425 of NC_084864.1, read as the reverse complement.
AGATGTTTAGTTTGTAATAAAATAGAATTTTTTTTTTTTTTGGTTCATCGAGAGGTCGATGGAGTCTTAGGCTATACAATGAAAGTATTCATCTCCAATTACATAATAATAACCACATAAATTAGAATTACTGACACTTGAAAAGCTGCTTCACTAAGCTACCAGATACACAATTCTTACTATACATATGTATAGGATTATATTCTTGGATATTCGGATATACTATGAAATAATTTGCTTTGCGATGAAAAGGCTGATTTCTCGCCTAATACAATATTTTTTGGATTTTTCTAGCTTTTGTTCTTGAGATTCTTTTGTGATTAGATCCTCTTGTTATTCTACTGTTTCAAATTGTTTAAGATTTAAGTAACTTAAGATCATAGAAAACCGCATAATATAGAAGTGTTTCCTATAGTTTTGTTGATACATTACCTTCTTTGATCTTCCTGATGTTACTTTATATAGATCTAGATTTTAATATTATACATTTCTTCATTTAAACAGGTCTACATTTGTTTAACATTATTTGAGCTTTTGATAAGGATAGTTCTCTAGTGAGCAATATGATATTAGGGTTCGTTATTGTTAAATCAAGTTATCACCCTAAGCTTCTTTATATATATATATATATATAGGGTTTGTTATTGGTGTTCTATTTGACATTAGGGTTTATTGAATATTTGGTACCCGGGAAACAATTGTGATTGGAGGCTGCTCGTAAAGGATTTAGCCAATATCAGTGATGTATTCTCTATCAAACAAAAGGTTTTATCAATTCATCATATAATTTGGTTGTTTTAAGATTTATAAATCTTAAATTCAAAAACTAAAAATTCGAAATTGAGTCTAAAAATGATTTTTGATACCATGATATTGTTTAGGAGGTTGAAAATATCAGTTCCCTCCTCTTTTTGTTATTTAGTCTTGTCAAAATTAGGGTGCTTTGGTGTGTGTATGTCGAGAGATCATGGATTCTACTTCCTTCTCCTGACATTTTATGGCTAGTGCTTGCTGCTTCTTGGTTTCTGCCGTTTCTGTCTCCTTTTTGCTGCTGTTAGGTCTTCCTTTCTCAGATTCTTCTGCTTTCTGGCTCCTGTAATCTTCATCTGTGTCTTTGCATAGCTGCTGTTTGGTCTTGTGTTCAGTTACCTCGCCTGCCTTGTCTTTTTTATCAAAACTTCAATGGCGAATCTTAGCACTTTGTGTGTCCCTGTTAATTTCTGCTGGTGCAATTCTGGTTTTATTGTGGCTTTCATGCAATGAGTGTTGCTGTTGAAAATCTGTCTGATCTTCTTCATTTTCTGTTTGCATCTTGTTTTGCTCGTCAGGTTTTGCCAAGTTTCTGGGTAGGCCCATCTTTTTTAGGTTTGGTGGTTTGTTGTTGTAATATAGCAGCAGCATTTTTTTCTAGTGGTTTACTGTTGCCATAGTAGCAGCAAATTTTCTACCCATCCTCTCAGGTTGATTGTTTCTTTGCATCTTGGTGAGTCCTTTTGGGAAGAATCATAGCTGCTAGCAATTACAAGTGATCCTTGAAACATCCCACCATTGGCACTGTTTTTGGCTAGTTTTTGCCTATTCCTGGACATGAAAATTCAAGAAATGATTTGCTCTACCTTTTGTTCTTGAAGCATTGGGCAAGTGATAGAAAGGCGTAATCTGCATCCCAAAAACCTGGACACATTTAGTCAACCATCGGTTGAGCTTCAGGTAATTAGTTTTTATACTGTAGCTTATCAAGTTACATTGAATTTGAAACTTACATCAAGATTGTTTATATATATATATATATATATATATATATATATATTCCTTTTTCGCTCTTGCTGATTAATATGGGATTGGTGAGTCAAATTATCTGATAAGTGCATGGCTACCTTTTCGTAACATTGTTTTTCCTCTTCTTTCACCCAAAAGCTTGTTTCAAAAACTTTGAATTAGGTTCAAGAATCTAACTTTATAAATTCCATAAGATACCATGGTCATGTATTAATAAAGGCAATATTCGTTTCTGTCCTTTTAGCTTGATAGTGCTGTGCATGCCATGTTGAACAAGGAAATAGCAGAGAAAACCCGTGAACTGAGGTAAAATCTGAGGATCAATAACTTGTTGCCACAATAGATCACATTCCAATTTGCAATGCTGATACATATGATGATCCACTGATGACAGGCGAACAAGGGGAGAAGACCTGCAGGGACTGAACATGGAAGAACTAGAAAAATTAGAAAAATTAATTGAAGGAAGCTTGTGTCGTGTCATGGAAACAAAGGTAATTCATGCAGTACTCTTGTCTTGTCTTAATTCTTGTAGATAGTTCTGTCCTGTATATATACGCTGAAGACTTTTTTCAATACCTCACACGCATGTTTCAACTACTTCAATGTGTTTCAGGGAGAAAAAATTCTAAAGGAGGTCGATGCTCTCAAGTCCAAGGTCACTTCACTACTTTTAACAATGAGAAAAAATAAAATATTCATGCAAAGTTTGTGAAAATTACTGTACATGAAGCCCCATATGATGTGCATGAACTGATATGCATGGTTACCATGTTGTTTTGAACAATCAAACGATTATCATGATCAGTACTCTCTGTGATTCACTTTTCCTTATTTTTTGTTAATTTGCAGGAGCACCAACTAATAGAAGAGAACCAGCGATTGAAGCAGAGAGTGAGACTATGAGACCTATTATTAATTTTCAGCTCCTTGTTACTCCCTCTCACTTTGAGTTCATATATTTTTCGGCAGTTAATGAGTTTATCAAAGGGCCAAGGACATTTGCTCGAACAAGGCCAGTCATCAGATTCTATGGTGACCAATATCAGCAGCAACTCAGCAAATCCTCGTCAGGACTACGACAACTATTGTTCTTTTCTTACACTTGGGTAGGGTCGCTTGTTACACTCATTTTTCTTGCATGGTAGAGTGTAAATCAATGTCAAATAGTCTCTTGGTATTCAGGAAATTAACCAGCAGTCTGAATGCAACTCCGAAATTGTCTTGCAGGTTACCTTTTCCTGATTGAATCCGAAAGATGGAGGATTTTCCAACAAAAGCTCTCAAATAATCGCTTGTACGTGGTTAGTATTTGCTTGTTGATTCAAGAAATTCACAGGGTTTAAGATACAGATCATGTGTGATTGTGTATACATGTGTGTGTGGATCAAGGGTTCCCATATTTCCTTAAGGTATACATGTGGGTATACATGTGTGTGTGGATCAAGGGTTCCCATATTTCCTTAAGGTAAAGGGAAATGAGGTGAAGCTGTTGAAACATGTAGTAATATGTATTAATTTAGCTTGAATTTAAGCTAAATTATGCCTTATTAATAGCGTGTTTGGCAGTGTGGTTGCGGATGTTTTTTAAATAACTTTTCGTGTTAAAATACATGTCAATGATATTTTTTTATTTTTTAAAAATTATTTTTGACATTAGCATATTAAAAGGGTCTAAAACATACAAATTATATTAAATTTTAATAAAAAAAATCAAATTTTTTAAAAACATAGCCGCGTTTCTAAAGGAGTTCTAAGTACACTCTTTATCAGTGTGTGATTCTTTGCATTTATGTCCTATTTTAAAGCAAGCAGAAGATAATCTGACTGCTAAAGGTGATGATCAGGAGGATGAAGAACTCGCTTGTAATTGATAAATTCAACTCTGTGAACTCTTTTTTTATGTTTTATATTTGATAAAGTGGTGGTGATTATTTTTTTAAATAATTTTTATTTTTAAAAATATTTGAAAATAATATTTTTTATTTTTAATATTTATTTTTAATATGAAAATATTTTTTCATTAATAAAAATTTAATATTAAAAAGTTTAGATGCTTAACTCTCTTTTAGAACTGTTAATCTATGATAAAAAAAAATTATAATTTTTTTCAATGTTTTAATGATAAAAAAAAAATTTAATGATCTTTTTGAGTACAATTTTTTCTACAAGAATGTTTTGTAATTACCCCTAAATTCATCCGGATAAAAATAAAAAAAAGGAACAAATTTCAGAAAAAGTTTTAGTGAACCCTAGATCGCACGGAAAAGAAGCTAGATCCAACGGTCATAAGTCAACCTGCTAAAAACTAGTCTTCTCCCATCAAAAGCCATGCAATAAAAAACTCACAGTCCCATTACGTGCAAACCACGCGCTTCAAAATTACTTATTTTTAATTTTTATACTCTTTCATTTACTTCTCTCTATTTATTTTTTTTTTCCCACTTAGAAACCTTCTATCACTGGTTATATTGCTGGCGGAGAAAGTTTCAACTCCAAATCTACGTTTTGATCTCCTTCATCACTGCTCCAAAAGTCGGTTTGTTGTTCATAATAAATTCATAAACATATAATTCAAATCACTACAAAATTCAATCCATAAAAAAAAATAAAGAATTATTTATTGTCCAAAAAAAACTCTTTTCCACAACAATTCACCTTGTCTATATATTAGCTAAAAATTTAAACTTGAAGTAAAATTTATTTAGGTAAAATAAAATTCCATAGAGATAAGCTAGTATACAAAACATAAAATTTAAGATTTTATTATACTCAAGTTGTAATTAGTGGTATTCTATTAGTTACTTAATGAAACCTTCTTTAAAGAAAAAGACCAACACATATGGGAGACAGAATAAAATTTATGACCCATCAAAAATAATAAAAATATCTCCACATATTATTTCTCTCTCTTACTTGTATCTATTAATTTCTGTAGAGTGGATCCATTGAATAACTAATATGATCAAGATATTCTTATCACTTTTAGTAAGTCATGAATTTTTCTCTCCCTCTTGTATCTGTGTTTTTTTCCAGAATGAATTTCATTGAATTACTAATATGATGTCATCCTTGAACATTGTAAAATTTCTCAAAACAAAATATAAAAAGGAAAAATACGAAAAAATATTGCTTTTTCTGCAAACAAGAGAGATTAACATCCTACGTTAGATTAGGTTAAAAGAAAATATAATGTCTAGAAATGCATGTTGGTGCATGGTAACGTACCTTTACTAACCATTCCCTGGTCTTTGGTAATCACCCATTTAACGTTGCTTTGTGCATTATTGTCGTTGGTTCCCACTAAAGACTTGCTTTAAATCTCTTTCTCTCTCTCTCGCTCTCACACACACACACATATAGAAAACTTGACCTTTTTCTTTTCATTATCTCCAATATTTCTCCTTATTTTGTATAAAAATAATAATAATGTCTTCATTCCTTCCTTTATCTATCAAATCTTCAAAAAGGTTTGTTTCTAAGTTGGATTTTGTGACCAAGGATGAAGAGTATGATGTGATTGTTCTAGGAATTGGTCTCAAGGAATGCATTCTCAGTGGTCTTCTTTTCGTTTATGGACTCAAAATAATTCTCTCTTTTTTTAGATGTTTTTGTTATCACAAGCATAACACTAATGTTTTAATTTTCTGGCCTGCAACATTTACTCTCCATTGATGAACTCTGAAACGTATTAGATTTTTGGAGTCTTGGTGTTTGGAAAAAGCATGTGTTTCTCCTTAATTTATCTATATAATTTAATTTTTCTATGATAATCCAATTGAATCTTCGTTTGAAACATGTACTGTATATGGACCGCAATGACTATTATGGAGGAGAATCAACATCTGTTAATCTTAATAAGGTGATTCTCTTATGTTCATGTTGTAAAATACTTTTGATTTTCTTGTCTACTATCTTTTTCATATTCTTATGTGATTTTTTCCTTGACCCTCTTCATGATTGTAGCTATGGAAGCGTTTCAGGGGGAGTGACTAGTCTCTGGAGAGCCTAGGTGCAAGTAAGGAGTACAATGTTGACATGATACCTAAGGTATTTTGTATGGAGTTTTATGATCTCGTTGTTAAATGATAACATACAATAAGTGTTTATGTTGTTTTTTTTCCTTCAATTTGTTATGCTAGTTTAATATCGCCAATGGTGGTTTGGTTCGTGTTCTGATACACATAAATGTTACTAAGTATCTCAATTTCAAGGTTGTTGATGGTAGTTTTGTGTACAATAAAGGGAAGGTAGAACACATTTGCGTAATCTAAAATCTAGAACAAAAAATATTATTGTTTAGTGAAAAAATAAAAGAAGTAATTTTGATTTTCAGATCCACAAAGTGCCAGCAGCTGATGTGGAAGCACTAAAATCACCATTGATGGGATAGTTTGAAAAACACCGTGCTCGAAAGTTCTTCATTTATGTCCAAGATTACGAGGACAATGATCCCAAGTCTCATGAGGGTCTGGACTTGACTAAAGTTGCAACAAGAGAAGTTATAGTGTATGTGTTTGATTAACATTTCTCTTTAATTGATAGAAATTTCAGCCTAGTTTAATATCATATCATCTATTGATAAATGGCTTGAATGAATTTATGCACCTTAATGTATATTTTATGTTTTTGAGAGCTAGATGATCAAATTTTAACTATTAGATTAATGCTTGTTAATCATATTTCATGTAGAAAATATGGGTTAGAAGATGATATGATTGACTTTATCGGTCATGCACTAGGTCTTCATCTTGATTATAATTACTTGGATCAGCCATCTTTGGATTTTATGAAGAGAATGAAGGTGCACTTACAATTCTTTGAAATCTTGTTCTCTACTTGTCTTTGATGGTTACAAAAAAAAAAAAAGAAGTAATTTTCAACCTATTCTATTGTTTGTTCTGTAAAGCTTTATGCAGTGTCATTGGCATGTTTCCAAAGAGGATCACCTTATATCTATCCACTTTATGGACTAGCAGAATTGCCTCAGGTTTGTTGAAGTCCATAGCGTTTTTACAGAGTTAGGGAGTGAAGATAAGTTGCTCTAACATGTCTTGGTATTTTGTCAATCATTTGCACACTTAAGTGTAGTATATGGTGACACTTACATGCTTAACAAGCTAGAATATAAAGTAAAATTGCAATAACAACGTGTATCCATGACCTTTTCTTTAGCATGTGAATCTATGATTCTTGATTTGTTGCTTGCTTTTTATTGTCAAACTACTTGATCCTTAAAGGTCTTGTTATATATTGACAGGTAAAGTTCGATGAAAATGGAAAAGCCATTAACGTGACTTCTAAAGGAGAAACTGTTAGATGCAAGAAAGCTATTTGTGACCCATCCTATTTGCCAAACAAGGTAGCATTAAACAATTTTGAGATCGGTCTCTTGCTTCACTGCTTCATTTGTTGAAATGGGCTTTGACTATGTTAATCACCTTTTATCTATCATTGTTGTAATGCCACAGGTGAAGAAAGTTGGAAAGGCTGCTCATGCTATTTGTATAATGAGCCATCCTATTCCTGACACTAGTGATTCTCACTCTATGAAGTTATTCTGCCACATAAGTAACTTGGACGCAAATCACACATGTACATTTACTTTTATTTGTGCAGATGAAACCGTAAAAGCTCTCATATAAGCCTTTAAATGCATATTATAATGCCCTTTGATCGACTGCATGCTTTTAAATGCATTATTAAGATGGATAGAAATGAAACAGTTAAAATTTAAGTTGCAGATATTCAATTCTAGATATCTTTGAAGATTTGTTTGTAAACTTTCACATTACTTCTCTAGGTATCTCTTTTGCTGTTCATATGCTCACAATGTTACTCCAAAAGGAAAATGCATTATTTTTGTTTCAACTGAAGCTAAGACAGATAACCCTGAGATGGAACTGAAGGCAGGAATTTACTTGCTTAGTCCAGTAGATAAGATTTTATATGATATTTACAACATATATGTGCATAAAAACAATAAGGAAGATGACCATTGCTTCATTTCTATTGTAAGTTACAAGTATACCTACCATTTATACATGTCTTTTCTTACCTTTGTGATAAGATTGGCTAGAGTTTTCATTTACATAACAATTATAAATCCTTATAGAGTAGCTCAAAAGGGGAACCTTTTCATGTCTCCCTGTAACTCTACTAACAAGCTTGTTGTCTAACTTTCTAAATTTCACATTTTCCCAAAATAACTCAGTAGTATTGATTAAGATCATAATATTCTTTGCAGAGCTATGATGTAACGACTCACTTTAAGACCACAATACAAAATGTGATTGCTATGTACAATAAAATAATTGGAAAGGTAAGTATCTCAAACTTCTTAAGTTGAATTATAGAGAACAACATTTTTTATTTTGGTCGAGATATATACTTGACAATATTAAAAGTCCTTGTGCTTAAACAATTTCAATTTTCCTTGATGAACAATTAGCAAGGTCAATGCCTAGCATTAAGATTTAGGAACAATTAGCAAGGTAAATACCTGACATGAAGATTAAAATGGTTCAAAAAAAGAAAGAGAATTTGTACTGACTTATTGTATCATAGCTGAAAAATAGACAATCTACCTTTAGTATATCACTTTAGCCCCTTTTCATATTCTGTTCTAAGTTGGGTTCGGCAAAATTTGAAAAACAATTTCAAAAATGATTTTTAAAAAATAATAATAAAATATTATTTTGATGTATTTTCGAGAAAAAAATACTTTAAAATGCAATCACTACAATACTCTCAGACATCCTTTTAATCTTGACCAAAGTATATAAAAACTATAATTAAAGATGTGATACAAAGTCTATGCACCTATTTACTTACAATCTAGTTTTTGTTTTGGTACAGATTTTTGATCTCTCCGTGGACTTGAGTGCTGCAAGTGTTGTTGTTGAATAAACATGGTTTTTTTACTTTACTCAGAGAATCTAGTGCAAAAATGTTAATGAATTAGAATCTAAATCATCAAATATGAGTTCCCATCAAAGTAAAATATTGTTCTGATTTATGTTTGAATTTTCTTAATCTATGCTTATACAACTTTAATTGTCTAAGTAGAATTACATCAATACTTTATTTTGAACTTTGAAGGCTTTACTTTTTTTTTCTATAACTTCACACACACACACGTGCGTGTGTGTGTGGGGGGGCATGGTTTGCGTATAAATTAAGCACATGATCTAGAATTTATTGGAGAGATTTGCATACAAAGTCTATAAATTTTTTTCAAACTTTCTTTTGCTCATGGATATTCCATTGTTAATATATTAAATTATCACTTTAATCCAAAGATTTAAGTTGTTAGATGAGATATCAAGATTTAAACTCATGATCACTTGGTTAACAAGGGTTAAAAGCTTAAATTGTTATATAAAGTTTCAAGATATAATTTATACTATTATCTAATATAATAAGTGTTGTAACCCATTTTTGGGTCCCCCACAAAATATATATATATATATATATAATATATATATATATAGCCAAAGGAGGTTAAGAAAAAATAACAGGAGGCAGAAGCGCTCAGAAAATTGTCGGAAAATTGTTCAATGAGGTTAAAAATACAAAGATTGGATTTTTGACAGTATATTCTTGAAGGAGGAGAGCTCTGTTGAGAAGGAAAATTTGGATTTGAGGAGAAAAGCCCAAATTTGGATGTTTATGGACTTAATTGGATTTTTAAATGAATTTATAAGGGATTTGATTGCAAGAAAAATTGATTTTTAAGTCAATTTGGGCTTTAATTAGAAGAAATTTAAGTTCTGGGGCCAAAATATATTTTTTAGGAATTTTATTAAGTCAAATGAGGGGCTTAATTGCATAAATATTGAAGTTTAAGGGCCAATTAGGGACTTAATTGAAGAAATCCGAAACCAGGGACCAAATTGAAGAAGGTGCGTAAGTATAGGGGGCTGGAATTAATTGATTCAGCGGCCTAATTGAAGAAATTGGAAGTTTATTGATCAATTAAGGGCTCAATTGCATAAATCAGAGGCCAAGGACCAAAGTGAAAAACGCGGCCAAATATAGAGACGGGGTTCGAAATTTGGCAGGGATGCAATTGAAGGGACAAAAGATGATTGAGGGCTGATTTGAACATTGGCGCGTTTTGGCGCCACAGTTAAATGAAACGGCGTGTTTTCTCTAAAACGATGCCGTTTCATATATTTGAAAAAAAAGAAAAAGAAAAAAGAGGAAGACCGAACGGTGCCGTTTTGAACGGCACTGTTCCCCTTTCTTCTTCCCCCCCCGAACATGCAGCGGGGAAGAAGGAAAGTAAGCTTTTTGTTTTTTTGAATTTTGCAGGGCCCTCTCTTGCCTGGAGCCCACCGACCGAACACAATGGCCGACCACCCGCCGCGCACTCGCCAGAAAACCGGAGGGAGGGGCCGAACCTGGGCAGTCGCGCCCATGGCCGACCAGCCGGCTGCTCCCCATGCTCCACAGCAAAAAGCCACTCATTTGGCTCTATAAATAACACCAACACAGCAACAACAAGAAAGGGGGAGAAGGGAAAAAAAACGAAAAACGGAGGAGAGAAAGGGAAGACCGAGAGAGAGGACCAAGAGAGGCGAGAAAAAAAAACAAAGAAAAAAAGAAAACAGACCGAGAGAAGAGAGGGAAGGGAAGAAAGAAAAAAGACCGAAACATTGGAAGAGGAAAGGAAGAGTTGAAAACTTGAGGGAAACCAAACCGGGGAAGGTCACGGGAAAATACCGAAAAACAGAGCACCGCCGCTGCTGCTTGGAGCCGCCGTCCGTGAGCCAAGACGCCACCACCAGCCTCCGCCACAGAACCGCCAGAAACGCAGCAAGCCACCGCCTCCTCCGCGCCAGGTAACCTTTCTTCTCCTTCATTTTTTGGCGTTTTGTTTTTTCCTTCTCTGCATGCAGAACGAATAGCGTTCTGCATGCAGGGGTGGGTGGAAAATAATTCCCCCCGCCCGTTTGGGTTGCTGGGCCAGGCGGATTCTGGCCCAGCCATGCCTTCTGGGTCGGGCCTGGCCCAGAAGGCAGCATTAGTTTTTGGGGCCGAAATCGGCCCAATCCATTTTTGGGCTGAGCCCGGCCCAGCCCAGTTGGGTGGGCCGGACCAGCCCAGCCCCTTTAATATTATATATTATATATATTATATTTTGTATTATTTATATATAGATATATATATATATATATATAAAATTACAAAAATTCTTCAAAAATTATTTAAAAAAATATGTGATTTTTCTGTAATTTTATTATTGTATTTTGATCAATATTGGTTTGTATTTTTATGTTATAGAGATACAAATTCGGTTTTAAAATATCCGGTTTTCATCAAAACAACAAAGATTTTCAAAATAAAAAATGTCTTTTGCTTTCCAAAATTTCCTAAATATCTTTAAAAATATTGTTGATTTTTCTGCATATTTTTATCAAAGTGGATTAATATTCGGTTGTATTTTTATACCGTAAGAATATCAACCCAGTATTAAAATACTCGATTTGCGTCAAAACATAAAAAAAATATACATAATTAAAAAATGTTTTGTTTTAAAATACGGCCTAGTTTCTTCAATATATATATATAAATATTATAACATCATATTTTTCATACAACAAAGAAAATTTCAAAACGATATATGTATTAGCATGCATTTTGGCTTTAATAACCGGTTTATTTAAGCCATGAGAACTAGGCCAATATTTCAAAAATTCTAAAAAAATCTTTTTGTTTTCTTTTAGTATTTGGGATTACGAATTTATACATAAAATGTTTTCCTGATATTAAAAATATGGTTTTTTTACATAGATTTTAGAACGGTTAGGTTTTACCCGATAAGATAAGGACCTCCTTATTGAGGAGGACTTTTCTTGAACCATAGACGGACCAACAACTAGGAAACACAACGAGACCTTGATTTTATCAGACAAATAAACAAAACAGCTTACCTTAGGTAGGGCGTATTTGGGGTGCTAATACCTTCCCTTTACGCAACCAGTCCCCGTGCCTGATCTCTGAGACCAGTTAAGGTTCCTAGTGACCAAAATACTAGGTGGCGACTCCCACACCATTTTTTTACTGCTAAGAGACAAAGAATTCCTTGTCTCCCCATATTTACCTGATATATATCCCCCCATTACACACCCTGAGGGTGGACGATCGCCGCGACGTCGCGCACCCCGCGACAGAATGGCGACTCCGCTGGGGACCTTGTGGACTAAGCTTTGTTTTTTGTTTGATTTGTTTTTGTTTTCATGTGTTTATTGTTAATATGCCTTTCCTTTTGTTATCTGCTTATATGCTTTAAATATTTTTACGCAATATTGTTCATGCATTTGTATAGAACTGTTTCATGCATTTGTATAGAACTGTCACATGCATCACATACTTTGTTTTTTTTTAGAGCACACAAACTTTAAGTTAAGTGGGGGACTAGCAGCTTACCTTACGACTTTTAGTCAAGGTTTAAGTTTGTGTAAACCCCAACTCTTCGCTGAGCGCTTAGACTGACAATAGTTGGTACATGTGCCGTCTCATTGCCTACAAGCCCCCATGTTGCCTCCATGAGGGCAATCACTGGGACAGCAAGAGACCCTTTTTAGAGACTTAATAGCTAACCTACCCTCGTCAAGCATAAAAGACTTAGAACTGGCTATAGGGTGTATGCTCCACAAAATACATTTTGCATAAAACAATCTAAACCATAAAACATTTGGTTTTCAGGTATTTTGAAACGATAAGATGGCCATCATTACCAAATTTTCTACTGTGGAATATGGGCAGAATTCTGAATTGTCACAACTATCAGAGGGAGACTGCTCTAGATATGATGCAAGGAAGCTTCCAATAGTCAAAGACCTGAATTGCGTAGTATATGAGATGAAGAAAATATTGGGCCATTGCCAAAGCATTGATGAGGCAGCATTTGTCGGGAAGTATGGGCGATTGTTAGACATTGCAAAGATAGAAGTATTGAACCCAGCTATCAAAGCCTTGATTAATTTTTGGGATCCCGATTACAGATGCTTTTCCTTTGGAAATGTGGATTTGTGTCCCACTATAGAGGAATATGGAATGTTGACGGAGTTTCCCAAACACCTACACCGGGTTTACTTTCCTTTGAGAAATGACAAGGTGATTCCTGAGTTGTCAAAATTATTGAAGATTCCACATCTGAGCAGATTTTTAGAAAAGAATGGCAGCGGTTTAAGGTGGAAATTTCTGGAAGTTGAATTAGAAAAGAAAAAGGAGCAATACGTCTCAATAGTAGAAAGAGACAGGTTAATCGCTCTGGGGATCTATGGTCTCGTGTTATTTCCAAGCTTAAAAGGGGTTATAAGTCTAGAAGCTGCTGCTGCATTCGTGGAATATGAAAATACTCATGTCAACCCTACAACTGCCATATTAGCTGAGACCTTGCTGACCCTCAACCATTTTAGAAAGACGGGGAAAGGCGCAGTGAGATGTTGTACTCAGTTATTATACATCTGGATGGTAAGCCATGTTGAAACCAAGAAGCCGATCTTTAATAATTTTTGGTGGTTTAACCAAAAACCCTTGAAGATAGTGGAGGAAGAAGAATGGGGAATCCTGGGTGATCAGGGTTGGATGGAAAAACTGCAAGAGTTACCTAGTAGCAGCTTTAGTTGGAAGGCCCCTTGGGTTAAATCAGTTGATGTCATAGTAAGTTGTGGACAAAAATGCTGGATACCTTTAATTGGGATCACAGGTTATGTCAGCTATGCTCCGGCTCTGGTGATAAGACAGTTAGGTGGCATACAACACATCCCAAGAACTGTGGGACTTGCTGAATTTTTTGGGTTTTTCAAGGATCAATCCGCGAGAGCAGTTCTTGAAACCATCAAACAAGATTGGTGCCATTTGACTGTAATTCAAAAGGAGTCAGAAGGTTTAAGAGACCCAAGCTCAAGTGAAGGATATGAAAAGTGGAGGAATTTGACCCCGATTGCCGCTCCGAAAAAGCCATGTCCTGAAGATGGGCCTTCACGAATTGAAGAAGGGTCATTGAAAAGAAAAAAGGTCAGTAATGAGGAAGACCTTATGGAGCAACTAGAAAGGCTCCAAATAGAATTGGGAAAGAGTAAGGGAGATAAAGCAGCATTAGAAAGGATGATGATGGAAGGAGATAAAAGCAGAGTGTTTCTAAACGAACAGCTCGAATCCAGAGATGTGAAAATAGGGGTGTTGGAGCTACAATTGAGCAAAGGAAAGGCCGTAATAGAAGAATCTGAGAAAGAAAGAGGAAGACTGATTTTGGATTGGATGCAAAGCAGCTCTGAATTGGAAGCATTGAAAGCTGACTTCAACGGCTATCAAGAGAATGTCGAGGACAAATTCTTGCATGTTCAAGCAGAGTTGTTGGACCGAATTGAGAAGTATGATGAGTTAAACAAGAAATATATAATGAGAGAAAGTCGCCTAGCTGAATTACAAGAGTTCGAAAGAAAGGGGAATGAAGAGGAGGTTTTGAAGGCAGATTTGGCAGCTAAGAAAATTGAAATTAGAACGCTGAAGGTGAAGTTTGACAAAGAACGAGAAAAGGTGAAACAGTTGACCAAAAAGTTGGAAGTTTCAGAAAAACATAAAGAACAGATCGACACCAACAACCATACCTTGAATCGGAACAACATGTTGCTTATAGAGAAGATGGCCAAAGTAGATGAGCAAATGGATGAAGCTGTCATTCATGCGCGGATTATTAGAGCCAATGCTCGAAGGGTAGGAAGGGACATCTTTTGTTATCGACAAAGCTTGGCTGAGACGGATGCCTTCTTAGAGAAAATTGAGAATCGAGGCCTCGCTTTCCTACCAGTGGCTAGAGACATGAATGAAGAGGAAGATTGATGTATTTTCTTTTTATTATTTTGTACTCTCTTTTCAAGAGATGTATTAGCCAATATTAATGAAAAGGGACTTTGACCCATTTTTTGTAAAAATATATATAAGCCTACCAAAGCAGCAGCTTGAGAAGAAACTACTCCTGATAAGGAACGTGACAAAAAGAGTCCATGCCCAATACACAAGAGGAATGTTGGCCACCGATCGTTTTTTTTTTGAAAAAAACTCATATTTACATAGGCATTCATACATTGTTTCTTTATCATACATTCATTTACATTTCTCCATGCATCCCAGACCGTGAAACATAGGTCCCACATCCAAAATCCACAACACCCGGTCTGGAGCAAGAATGGAGAACGAAGAGAGAGCTCACTTAGAGTCACATTATCAAACCGAGTTGGAGTCCGTAAAGAATGAAGTTTCTCGGCTAACCGACTTACTGGAGCAGCTTCTAAGAGCTAAGAATGGGGAGGGTACATCAGCACAACAGCTTGAAGGAGCACCAACAGTTCACATTCCTCAAACATCTCAAAACCAGGGGGCAAACTCGGCCAATGGGCAGCAGTTTGTGCCTATTACTCCTATTCTACCAACTCATGCTCCGGTCACTGTTGACTTAACAGCGGAAGGAACCCCGGATAATAGGTCTCCCAGTCTGATGGACCAGGACAAGTTGTTTGCTTTGGAAGAAAGATTAAGGGCAGTTGAGGGTAATGATTGGTTTGACCCTATGCGAGCAGCCGAAGTATGTTTGGTACCAAACATCGTGGTGCCAAAAGATTTTCGAATACCAGAGTTTGTTAAGTATACCGGTTTGGAATGCCCAAACACTCACCTTCGATCCTACTGCAATAAAATGGCGGAAGTGATCCGCGATGATAAGCTGCTAATCTATTTCTTTCAGGATAGCCTCTCAGGGTCCGCTTTGAGTTGGTACATGAGGTTAGATAGTGTCAAGATTAGAAGCTGGAGAGACTTGGTGGAGGCTTTCCTCAAACAGTACAAGTTTAACATGGAAATCACTCCTGATCGAACAAGTCTAATGGCAATGGAGAAAAAGAGCCAGGAGTCAGTAAGGGCTTATGCGCAAAGATGGATGGATGAGGCAATGCATGTCCAACCCCCTTTGATAGAAACAGAAATGGTGAGCTTGTTCGTCAATACCTTCAAAGCACCTTATTATGAGCACCTAATGGGTGGCTCCTCTCAACATTTCTATGATGCGGTACGCATAGCTGAGAGGATAGAACAAGGGATTAAAGCTGGGCGAATAGCAATGCCAGTGGAAAAGAAGGGTTTTATTGGAAGAAAGAGAGAAGGAGATATTAACAACTTGGAAGGTGGGTATAAGGGCAAGAAAGTAGATTCCCACAATCCACAAGTACCTACCTCTCAATTCTCACACATGAACTTTAACCAACCTTTTCCCCCTAATCGAACAAATAACCAGTCAAACAACCAAAATCACTACCAAAGACCCTATATAAGATACCCTTCAGAACAATTACCGCCACTACCCATGCCTTTGAAGGACATGTACGCCAAACTATTGAGCATTGGGCACATCGCTCCTATCCCTACACTACCATTACAACCACCATTCCCAATTTGGTACAAGCCCGAGTTGACTTGTGAGTACCATGCGGGTAATCCCGGGCATGAGATTGAAACCTGTTACGCCTTCAAGAAAAGATTGTTGGAGCTTATTAAGATAGGATGGGTATCCTTTGAAGACAAGCCCAACATTAATTCAAACTCGTTGCCTAAACATGCCTCAAGTAGTAGTGGAATAGGCATGATAGAAGTTGGAAATCAATGCAAGGTGTTGAAGGTGTCCATGGAAAAGATGTACGACATGTTAGTACGATCAGGATTTCTAGAGGAAAATGTGGGAGGCCATCCGGTGGGAGGTGATTATTGTGAGTTCCATGGAAGAGATGGACACCATATTGAAGATTGCATCGAGTTTGGTGAAAAGATTGCAAAAATGTTAAAAATAGGGCAATTGAGAATTGAACCCATGGAGAGCAGGGGTGAGGTGAGCATGATGGAAGGTCAAGATGAGATGACGGGAGTATGCAGGATCCAACAAATGGCTAATGGGCCCCCAAGGTTAATCTTGGTCAAACCATCCTACACCAAAGGGAATCACAATGCCATGCCTTATAATTATGGTTATACCTCCAACGTTCGAGCTCCTCTTCCTTTGTTCCAAACTGAGATTAGTGGTTTGACTCGGAGTGGTCGTTGCTTTACGCCCGAGGAGTTGAGGAAGGCAAAGGGCAAAGAAGTGGTAGATCTGGACAAAGCACTAGAAGTTAATAAGCCGGTAACGGAAGAGGAGTCAAATGAATTCCTGAAGTTGATCAAGCACAACGAATATTGCATGGTAGATCAACTAAAGAAGACTCCAGCTAGGATCTCCCTGATGTCCTTGATACTCAGCTCTGAGCCGCATCAAAACGCCTTGCAGAAGGTACTGAATGAGGCATATGTACCCCAAGACATTGAACATAAAACCATGGAGCATCTAGTGGGGAGAATCCATGCAACTAATTACCTATACTTCACGGCTGATGAACTTGATGCTGAAGGTACTGGGCATAACAAGCCCTTATACATTACGGTTAGGTGCAAGGACTGCCTCATAGGAAAAGTACTCATTGATAATGGCTCGGCCCTTAACGTGTTGCCAAAGCACATTCTGGAAGAAATGCCGGTCGATGAATCCCATATAAAGCCGAGTACTATGATGGCCAGAGCGTATGATGGCTCACTTAGGCCAATAATTGGGACTTTAGAAGTGGATCTATATGTGGGACCACAAATGTTCCTAGTAACCCTTCAGGTCATGGATATCCACCCTTCCTATAGTATGTTGTTAGGAAGACCTTAGATTCATGCAGCGGGGGCAGTAGCTTCGTCATTGCACCAATGCCTGAAGTATATCATGAATGGGATGTTGGTAACTGTCAAGGCCGAGGAGACAGTATCCATGATAAAGAATGTGGCTGTGCCTTTTATCGAAGCAGGTGATTGCAAGGATAACAATATCCATGCCTTTGAGATTGTGAACACTGACTGGGTGCCGGAGAACAAAGTGCTAAGAAGGCCAAGGATCTCAGAAGCAGCAAGGATGGCAAGTCTATGCTTCTTGAACCGCGGGATCCCATTTTAGTATAACCTTATTATCGGGATACCAGAAGGGGTTAGTCCGACAAGGATGAAAAGTGCTGCTCAAAGATTTGGGTTAGGGTATCAACCTAGCCAAGAGGATTATCGATGGGCTGCTGGGCGGAGAAGGGCAAGAAGGATGGCTAGAATTAAAGGAAGAGAGCCTGAGGAAGAAAAGCTAGAAATCCCTCCTCTTAGCGTGTCATTCCCAAAAGCTGCATACATAATGCAACATGATAAAGAAGCCGAAAGCCTTGATCAAGAACTGTCAAACATGGGCATAAATACCTTGGGGGAAAACAAGATAGAAGAAGATGACACGAAGACAGTAGTAAGAAAGGGAGACGAAGCACTCCCACAACTGACGGTCTACACCATAGAAGACGTCTCCGCCAAGACCTTTGTGCGCAAGTTGGCTCAGGACGAGAAGTTTCAGAACTGGGTGACCTAAGAAGCTCCCGTAGTTTTCAAAATGTAAACCAACTTTGTTTGCCTTAACATGCTTTTGTCATTGCTTATGTTTGCTTTTATTTCCTCTAGTTGACAATCAAGGCTCATAATGTCAGCTAGATTTTATGTTTGTTATGGGGCCCACCTTTTCTTTAAATAAATTGTGAGATCATGCACTTTTCACAAACTGCTTTCTTTTTTATGCATTTACACCAAACACTTCCCGCTTTCAGGAATCCTGAAAGCGGATCTCCTACAACATCACATACATTTAGCATCAAGAATAAATGGCCAAACTTGAACGAACATATGATAGCTATGGAAGAAGAAGAGTGGGATGAAAGCAATATTAGTGAATTCACCAGGCTAGTAGAACAACAGGAACAGACTTGGAAACCTGCTGCAGAGGAACTTGAAACCATCAATGTAGGCAGTGATCAGTTCAAGAAGGAGTTAAAAATAGGTACCCTAATTACTTTTGAGCAAAGGATAAAAGTGATCGCCCTACTACAAGAATATTCAGATGTCTTTGCTTGGTCCTATGAAGATATGCCTGGTTTGGATACAAATATTGTAGTACACAAGATACCGTTGGAAGAAGGTTGTAAGCCAGTCAAGCAGAAGCTGAGGAGGGCCCACCCGGATGTCTGGATGAAGGTCAAGACAGAACTCGAGAAGCAATGGGATGCTGGTTTTCTAGAAGTAGTTAGGTATCCACAATGGGTATCTAACATTGTTGTGGTGCCTAAGAAAGAGGGAAAGATTAGAGTGTGCGTGGATTTTCGGAATTTGAATAAAGCTAGTCCCAAGGATGATTTTCCTCTACCACACATAGATGTTTTAGTGGACAACGCTGCACGGAGTTCCACATATTCTTTTATGGATGGTTTTTCAGGATACAACCAGATAAAAATGGCTCCGGAGGATAAGGCGAAAACAACTTTTGTCACACCTTGGGGAATATTCTGCTACAAGGTCATGCCATTTGGATTGAAGAATGCAGGAGCGACCTATCAAAGAGCAATGGTGACTTTGTTCCACGACATGATGTACAAGAAAATTGAGGTGTATGTAGACGACATGATTGCCAAGTCTAAAAGGGGAGAAGATCATGTTGAAGTTTTGAGGAAGTTGTTTGAGAGGTTGAGGAAATATGAACTAAGGCTTAATCCTGCAAAATGTTCATTCGGAGTTAAATCGGGCAAGCTGTTAGGATTTGTGGTAAGTGATAGAGGTATAGAAGTGGATCCAGATAAAGTAAGGGCCATCCAAGTCATGTCATCCCCCAAGACGGAGAAAGAAGTAAGAGGATTCTTGGGAAGGTTAAACTACATTGCTCGGTTCATAGCTCAGCTAACAACGACATGTGAACCTATATTCCGACTACTAAGGAAAAAGAATCCCGGAACCTGGAATGAGGAGTGTGAGGAGGCATTCAATAAAATCAAGCATTATTTACAAAATCCACCTTTACTGGTTCCTCCGGTATTAGGAAGGCCTCTAGTATTATATCTCACAGTAACTGAAGCAGCCATGGGATGTGTATTAGGACAGCATGACGAAACCGGAAGGAAGGAAAGAGCCATTTATTACTTAAGCAAGAAATTCACTGAATGTGAGTCTAGATACACGGAGATAGAAAGGCTTTGTTGTGCATTGGTGTGGGCGGCAAAGAGGTTGCGACATTATATGTTATATTACACCACTTGGTTAATTTCAAAAGTGGATCCTCTGAGGTATATTTGTAACAAGCCCTTTCTCTCAAGTCGAATTGCAAGGTGGCAAGTTTTATTGGCAGAATATGACATAGTATACATGACAAGGAAAGCCGTAAAAGGAAGTGCAATCGCGGACCATCTGGCCGATAATGCTATTGAAGATTACAAACCTTTGGATTTTGACTTCCCTGATGAAGATATATTGTCAATAGAGAAAGAAGAAGAGAAGACAGATTGGTGGACGATGTTTTTTGACGGTGCAGTGAATGTATATGGTAATGGGGCCGGTACGGTAATAATCTCTCCTGATAAGAAACAGTATCCAGTTTCGATTAAACTGCATTTCGAGTGCACCAACAATACAGCCGAGTATGAAGCTTGTATCCTCGGTTTAGAAGCAGCATTAGAGTTGAGATAAAGAAGTTAGATGTATACGGAGATTCAATGTTGATTATTTGTCAGGTTAAAGGGGAATGGCAAACTAAGGAGGAAAAGTTGAGGTCGTACCAGGAATACCTATCCACACTAGCAAAGGAATTTGAAGAAATTAGATTCACCCATCTGGGAAGGGAAGGGAACCATTTTGCGGATGCTTTGGCCACGTTAGCTGCTATGACTACCATTGATCTCAAGTGCAAGGTACAACCGGTATACATTGACATTAGAAATGACTCAGCTCATTGTTGCTTAGTTGAAGGAGAGATAGACGGACAACCTTGGTATTATGATATCAAGAACCTTGTGCAAAATCATGAATATCCGGTGGGAGCTTCCAAAACGGATAAGAAAACCTTGAGAAGGTTGGCTATAGACTTCTATTTAGATGGAGAGATTTTGTACAAAAGATCATTTGATGGAACCCTGTTAAGGTGTTTGAATGAGGCAGATGCTAGAAAGGCATTACGGGAGGTCCATGAGGGGATTTGCTCAACCCATGCTAGCGGACATATGATAGCAAGGAAAATCCAAAGGGCTGGTTATTTCTGGATGACACTAGAGAAAGACTGTACCGACTATGTCAGGAAATGTCATAAATGTCAAGTTTACAGTGACAAGGTCAATATGCCGCCAGCTCCGCTATTTAATCTGATATCTCCTTGGCCATTTGCAATGTAGGGAATCGACATGATCGGTCCTGTTAACCCAAAAGCTAGCAATGGTCATAGATTCATCCTTGTAGCTATTGACTACTTCACAAAGTGGGTGGAAGCCAGTTCATATGCCCACGTAACACAGAACGTAGTAAAGAGGTTTATAGAGAAGGACTTGATTTGTCGATATGGTCCTCCGGAAAAGATAGTGACAGATAATGCACAGAATTTCAATGGCAAAATGATAGCAGAGCTGTGTGCCAAATGGAAAATCAAGCATTCGAATTCTTCACCATACCGACCAAAGATGAATGGAGCAGTAGAAGCCGCCAACAAGAACATCAAGAAGATTATTCAGAAAATGGTTGTCACATATAGAGATTGGCATGAGATGTTGTCATTTGCTCTTCATGCATACCGCACTATAGTCAGGACCTCGACGGGGACTACCCCATATTCTCTGGTGTACGGTATGGAGGCAGTGATGCCTTTGGAAGTGGAAATCCCATCGTTAAGAGTATTGATAGATTCCGAATTGGAGGAGGCCGAGTGGGCCAAAGTGAGATATGAGCAACTGAACTTGATCAGCGAAAAGAGGATAGCTGCAATATGTCATCACCAACTTTACCAGAAACGAATGGCCAAGGCATATGATAAAAAGGTTAGACCGCGGTTGTTTCAAGAAGGGGATCTAGTATTGAAGAAAATATTGTCACTACCTGGAGATGATCAAAGCAAATGGGCACCGAATTATGAGGGTCCTTACGTAGTAAAGAAGGCGTTCTCAGGAGGAGCACTGAAGTTGGCTAGAATGGATGGAGAAGACCTAGCTCGACCTGTGAATTCTGACTCTGTAAAAAGATATTATGCTTGATGTAGGCTTCTAAATCAATAAAGCAAAGTTTGGCCATTGACTTCTTTCTCTTTTGCATTGATCTCACAACAATCATTTTTACATTAATCCTAGTAGTGCATATCTTGTTATCGCACCTAAAACGTTTAGCATCGGCTGAACGAATTTCTTCTCTATACAAAAGCCTAGATTAGAATCACACCCCTACACTGGGGTAATAAGAGATGTTTTCATGAAAAGTTTTACGTGTTTAAAATGTACAAAGGCTTATAGATTTAAAAACCAAGCTAAAGCATTTGACAAAAGCATGACAAAAAGGCAATAACAAGTCATACATTTTGGGGAAAGGACTACTTGAAGAAAGTCAGAGACAACACGAGAGATGAATCCAGCATACGACTTCAAAATGTTAAGAGGGAGTCTCATGAACTAGAAGAAGAGGATGAGGCCTATGTTTCAAAACCAGGTACGAATGCATGCATGGCATCTAATCATAAATCATTGCATATATGTTTTTTGGATCATTACAGGAGGACTTCTTAATGCATTCCCACAAGATTGAAGACGAAGAAAGAATCATAGTGGATGATAGCAAAGAATCACAGTTGTGAACCATAGTGGATTCTGGAACAACGAGAAGAACAAGAAATAGAGAGAAGATGAAAAATTTTGAACCCTGCCATCAGGAAGAACGACATCGACATCAGCTTTGGTAATAAGGAATCGCCAGACGGGATTCCAAGTTGTTTGAGATCGCCAGAAGGGATCTCGTATTTCGATATTTGTCAAAGGAGGTCGCCAGAAGGGACCTCGTATGTCAGCTTGGAATAAAAGGAATCGCCAGATGGGATTCCAAGATTGAAGGAGATCGCTAGAAGGGATCTCGTGTTTTGCTATTTGGAGGTCGCCAGATGGGACCTCGTATTTCGTTTGAATAAAAGGAATCGCTGGATGGGATTCCAAGTTAAAGGAGATCGCCAGAAGGGATCTCGTGTTTCGCTATTAGGAGGTCGCCAGATGGGACCTCGTTTTTTCCATAAAAGGAATCGCCAGATGGGATTCCAAGTTAAAGGAGATCGCCAGAAGGGATCTCGTGTTTCGCTGTTTGGAGGTCGCCAGATGGGACCTCGTTTTTTCATGTTGGTTATAAAAGGAATCGCCAGATGGGATTCCAAGTTAAAGGAGATCGTCAGAAGGGATCTCGTGTTTCACTATTTAGAGGTCGTCAGATGGGACCTCGTATTACATGTTGAATAAAAGAATGAATCGCCAGATGGGATTCCAAGTTGAATAAAGGAGATCGCCAGAAGGGATCTCGCATTTCTCTATTTGGAGGTCGCCAGATGGGACCCCATTTTTCGTTTGAATAAAAAGGAATCGCCAGATGGGATTCCAAGTTGAGGGAGATCGCTAGAAGGGATCTCGCATTTCGCTATTTAGAGGTCACCAGATGGGACCCCATTTTTCGTTTGAATAAAAAGGAATCGCCAGATGGGATTCCAAGTTGAAGGAGATCGCCAGAAGGGATCTCGTGTTTCGCTATTTGGAGGTCGCCAGATGGGACCTCGTAAAAAGAAAAAAAAGAAAAAAAGAAAAAAAGGGAATCGCCAGATGAGATTCCAAGTTGATTAAAGGAGATCGCCAGAAGGGGTCTCATATTTCGATATTCATCCAAGGAGGTCGCCAGAAGGGACCTCATTTTTCAACATTGGTTACAAGGAATCGCCAGATGGGATTCTAAGATTTTTTGTTAAAGGAGATCGCCAGAAGGGATCTCGTATTTTGATATTGGTTAAAGGAGGTTGCCAGATGGGACCTCATATTTCATGTTGGTTAAATGGAATCGCCAGATGGGATTCCAAGTTGAGATTGCTATAAAAGGACAAGTATCAGATCAATCAAGCTTCAACCAGATCAGTGACGGCAGTTCTATTTTGGGTTCATCTTTATAAAACTTACTGCGCAAAACCCTTGCTCCGTAAGCATTATAAAGAGGGGGCATCTGTTGTAACCCATTTTTGGGTCCCCCACAAAATATATATATAAAAAATATATATATAGCCAAAGGAGGTTAAGAAAAAATAACAGGAGGCAGAAGCGCTCAGAAAATTGTCGGAAAATTGTTCAATGAGGTTAAAAATACAAAGATTGAATTTTTGACAGTATATTCTTGAAGGAGGAGAGCTCTGTTGAGAAGGAAAATTTGGATTTGAGGAGAAAAGCCCAAATTTGGATGTTTATGGACTTAATTGGATTTTTAAATGAATTTATAGGGGATTTGATTGCAAGAAAAATTGATTTTTAAGTCAATTTGGGCTTTAATTAGAAGAAATTTAAGTTCTGGGGCCAAAATATATTTTTTAGGAATTTTATTAAGTCAAATGAGGGGCTTAATTGCATAAATATTGAAGTTTAAGGGCCAATTAGGGACTTAATTGAAGAAATCCGAAACCAGGGACCAAATTGAAGAAGGCGCGTAAGTATAGGGGGCTAGAATTAATTGATTCAGCGGCCTAATTGAAGAAATTGGAAGTTTATTGATCAATTAAGGGCTCAATTGCATAAATCAGAGGCCAAGGACCAAAGTGAAAAACGCGGCCAAATATAGGGACGGGGTTCGAAATTCGGCAGGGATGCAATTGAAGGAACAAAAGATGATTGAGGGATGATTTGAACATTGGCGCGTTTTGGCGCCACAGTTAAATGAAACGGCGCGTTTTCTCTAAAACAACGCCGTTTCATATATTTGAAAAAAAAAAGAAAAAAAAAAAGAGGAAGACCGAACGGTGCCGTTTTGAACGGCACTGTTCCCCTTTCTTCTTCCCCCTCGAACATGCAGCGGGGAAGAAGGAAAGTAAGCTTTTTGTTTTTTTGAATTTTGCAGGGCCCTCTCTCGCTTGGAGCCCACCGACCGAACACAATGGCCGACCACCCGCCGCGCACTCGCCAGAAAACCGGAGGGAGGGGCCAAACCTGGGCAGTCGCGCCCATGGCCGACCAGCCGGCTGCTCCCCATGCTCCACAGCAAAAAGCCACTCATTTGGCTCTATAAATAACACCAACACAGCAACAACAAGAAAGGGGGAGAAGGAAAAAAAAACGAAAAACGGAGGAGAGAAAGGGAAGACCGAGAGAGAGGACCAAGAGAGGCGAGAAAAAAAAAACAGAGAAAAAAAGAAAACAGACCGAGAGAAGAGAGGGAAGGGAAGAAAGAAAAAAGACCGAAACATTGGAAGAGGAAAGGAAGAGTTGAAAACTTGAGGGAAACCAAACCGGGGAGGGGCACGGGAAAATACCGAAAAACAGAGCACCGCCGCTGCTGCTTGGAGCCGCCGTCCGTGAGCCAAGACGCCACCACCAGCCTCCGCCACAGAACCGCCAGAAACGCAGCAAGCCACCGCCTCCTCCGCGCCAGGTAACCTTTCTTCTCCTTCATTTTCTGGCGTTTTGTTTTTTCCTTCTCTGCATGCAGAACGAATAGCGTTCTGCATGCAGGGGTGGGGGGAAAATAATTCCCCCCGCCCGTTTGGGTTGCTGGGCCAGGCGGATTCTGGCCCAGCCATACCTTCTGGGGCGGGCCTGGCCCAGAAGGCAGCATTAGTTTTTTGGGCCGAAATCGGCCCAATCCATTTTTGGGCTGAGCCCGGCCCAGCCCAGTTGGGTGGGCCGGACCAGCCCAGCCCCTTTAATATTATATATTATATATATTATATTTTGTATTATTTATATATATATATATATATAATTACGAAAATTCTTCAAAAATTATTTAAAAAAATATGTGATTTTTCTGTAATTTTATTATTGTATTTTGATCAATATTGGTTTGTATTTTTATGTTATAGAGATACAAATTCGGTTTTAAAATATCCGGTTTTCATCAAAACAACAAAGATTTTCAAAATAAAAAATGTCTTTTGCTTTCCAAAATTTCCTAAATATCTTTAAAAATATTGTTGATTTTTCTGCATATTTTTATCAAAGTGGATTAATATTCGGTTGTATTTTTATACCGTAAGAATATCAACCCAGTATTAAAATACTCGATTTGCGTCAAAACATAAAAAAAATATACATAATTAAAAAATGTTTTGTTTTAAAATACGGCCTAGTTTCTTCAATATATATATATATAAATATTATAACATCATATTTTTCACACAACAAAGAAAATTTCAAAACGATATATGTATTAGCATGCATTTTGGCTTTAATAACCGGTTTATTTAAGCCATGAGAACTAGGCCAATATTTCCAAAATTCTAAAAAAATCTTTTTGTTTTCTTTTAGTATTTGGGATTACGAATTCATACATAAAACGTTTTCCTGATATTAAAAATATGGTTTTTTTACATAGATTTTAGAACGGTTAGGTTTTACCCGATAAGATAAGGACCTCCTTATTGAGGAGGACTTTTCTTGAACCATAGACGGACCAACAACTAGGAAACACAACGGGACCTTGATTTTATCAGACAAATAAACAAAGCAACTTACCTTAGGTAGGGCGTATTTGGGGTCTAATACCTTCCCTTTACGCAACCAGTCCCCGTGCCTGATCTCTGAGACCAGTTAGGGTTCCTAGTGACCAAAATACTAGGTGACGACTCCCACACCATTTTTTTACTGCTAAGAGACAAAGAATTCCTTGACTCCCCATATTTACCTGATATATATCCCCCCATTACACACCCTGAGGGTGGACGATCGCCGCGACGTCGCGCACCTCGCGACAATAAGTATGGCTTGACGGGTCAATCCGATGGTATGCCAATTCAGAGCTTGGCTCTCGAAGGATTTTCTTTCAAACTTTTTTTAAACATTAATCTAGTCAAACTAGAGTAACCTAGGAGGTCAATCCATAACTAGATTGACTAGATCATGTCAGTTTTAAAAAAAATTTTTATTTTTTAATCTAAAATGATGTACTTGTAGTTTTTTTTTTAAATTACCCAAAACAATATTATTTCATAATTAACTTAAATTGACCTGGTAATTAATATATGACTCAAACCTTTAGTCATGTTTGACAATCATGGGATATACATGTGTTTATAAAACCTTAATGCAAATAATATAACCTAGAAGTGAATAAAAATAAAAAATAACATATACCTTAATGCAATCATGGAATATAAAGTCAGCAAATGCATTAATGTATTTTACATCGGCACATATATTTTAGTATGTAAACATGCCTTTTTTTTTTAGTCTGATACATTGTTTCTTGAAGCTTACTTGTACATCAATTAAGATTAAATTTTATTTTCAAATGATTTTAAAGATATATATTCACATATATATTGCTTAAGAAGCACATATTTAATATGTTTCTAACTGATATTTAGGAAAGATAATTTCACCTAAAATATGATAAATAGTCACCTCAATAGATCTAGATAGGTGATTTTTTTTTTGGATAATTATTATTTTGAGTTAAATATAAATATCCAAAATTCTTTTTGGATAAGGTAATAATATCAATAAATTCATCCTAAAACCCGATCTAAATCTAATTCAAACACATATATTGATATTGTGCGTGCACACACATGTAACATTTTTTTTTCAATTTAATGTAATATATGAATGCCTAATATTAACATTATACTCATGTGTGTGTGTATATTTATATATATTTTTCTCATTTAATATATTTATACATTCCTCAAAAAAAAAATATACCTCTCAATTATAAGTATTCATTACCCAAAAATTTATCATAATGCATACATAATTAAATTTCTTATTTAATAAATAATGAATATAACATAAATATTTATTTTAAATATTAATGTGTATCAATATAGTAAAAACTCGAATAACATATATACAATTAAAATATATTATAAGCCATAGTTTTAAAAGCCGACCCAGTATAATGATTAGGTCACGGGTCAGATAGGTTGACCCAGGTCAACCTAAAAAAATAAGAAATATTTCCCGTGAAATTTCCATTAATGATCAGAGCATAATTTACTTTTCTAAACAGTTCTTTTACCAAACGTGAAGTGCCGCAAAAGTTGTCTTGATTTGGCTCTCTTTGGTTCTTTTACTCTCATGACCATGTTTCCTTCTTATCCTTGTCCTTAAAATCTCAAAGAGCACCCCACCCTACTATATTGAGAAATTCTCTTTACATTGAAAAGCTGCAGAAATTGTCTTGAATCACAGTAAAATCTATTACACCTCTTGCTTGCCTCCCTTCACCCTTTCCTCTCTTTCCCCCCTTTTTTTACTCCACTATTGTAATCAACAGAAATTATTCATGTTCAATGCGTTCTCAGGAAAAAAAGAGAAAAAGAAAGTTGTGTCAAAGAAAGAATCCCAATTATTGATCTCTCTGTTTCCACTAGAGAAATAAGTAATAGAAACTTCATCTAACTTTGATTTGCAGATCTGAAATAAAGAGAGCCAAATCCAAAAAAGAAATAAACACCTTGCAAAAATAGATTTAGTGTTTGCTGAGGGACAAAAGAGAGACGGGGACAAAATCCGGTATGACTCGCCTTGAAGTCTTTTACATGTGGCTTAAATTTGTCTGTTCTTCTTTGCAACTGATATGGCTTCAAAGATTGAAGAGATCGAGTTTATTTTATCTTCGTGTTGCAGATGGTTTGATTAATTGATAGTAAAAAGCTAAAGTAAAAAACGACGTCGTTTTACTTATATATATATATAAAAACAGCCAGGTCTCAGCTGAGTTTACCTAGGTCGACCGGGTTTTGCCCGGTCAATTTCCTGGCTGGTTTTTTCATCAACCCGGCCCCGTTCTAGCCCCGGTCAGCCGGGTCTCGGGTCAACTTGTCGGGCCGAGCCGGGTTTTAAAACTATACTATAAGTGGTAAAATCCCAAGATAAAAAAATTAATATTGAATGAAAAAGAGGGAGGTCTAATTATAAGCCTACTTGATAATGCATTTTAAAGTGTGTTTCCTTAAAAAAAAATTGTTAATTTGATATTTTTTTAATAATTTTAATATATTGATATTAAAAATAAAATAAAATTTAAAATATTTTTATATTTTAAAATAAAAAATATTTTTAAAAAGTATTTTACAACATAATACTAAATATGCTCAAACCTAATTTAAATAACAGCGAGTAAATAAACTTCAAACCACTCATTAAATGACTCTTTTTTTTTATTTTCTCAATATTTGTATAAATTGTTTTTAAAAGGGATTAATTTTTTTTATTTTAAATTAATTTTTTTAATAATTTTTAATTTTTTAATATAATAATAGGAAGAATAAATTTTAAAAAATAAAATAATATTATTTTAATATTTTTCCAAATAAAAATTACTTTAACCGCTATCACCGGAAAACGTGCTTTGAGCACTTTGAAAATCCCTTTTTCTGTGACATTTCAAATATTTGTCTTTTGCTCTCCTGCCACTCCCCACCCATTCGACTGTTACTCGCAAATTTCAAAATCTTTCTCTACTGAACACAAAACACGGAAGAATTTTCTGTCGTTCCGCTGCTTATTTTGTTTTGATTTTTGACTCGGATTGAGCCATGACTCGTTCGACTCGGAAGTTTAGGGTGTTCGAGTTCGACGAAGAAGAAGAAGATAGAGTCGAGAAGGAGTCGGCGAAGTTCGTCGGCAAGTTTCGAATTCAAAAGAGAAAACGAAACGACAACAAGAAGGACGACGACGCCTCTTCTCCTCTCACTAAGTATAATTTCCTCCAGTGCTGTAAGTCTTTTCTTTCTTTTCTTTTTTAATTTTTGGAGTCGAATTTGGACTGTATTTGAGTTTTGTATATTTGCATGAAATGGAAAAAATTAAATAATTAATTTAGGATGAATAATTTCATTTTTTTTTTTGAATTCTAAATTGTGAGTTTGGTTATGAATTGCATGAAAAAAGCTAATAATGATACAATTGTGGAAAAACAAAATAGGTTATGCGCATCGCGCCTTTTATTTTATTTTATAGTTTTGATTTTCAATTTTTTATTTTTTTTCGAGTTTTGAACCTTAAATTGGGAGTGAATTTGAATTCTGGCGATTTTTTAAAATTGGGAAAAAAAATGAAATGATTATAAAGAAATGAAGGTTAACTAAGTCAAATAAAACTATTGTTCCAGCATTTTGTTGCCTACTATCATTGCTTTACTCCCGTATAAATGCTTTATCATACGAGAGATTCATGTCCAATAATTTTTATGTAGTTGGAGGATGTACTGGGACTGTGAAAATAGAAAGAAGCAATGAACCTATTGATATAGATGATGGACCAATTGATGTTGACACTGGAGGTGAGGGAATTTGCTGCACAAGGTTCATTTATTTGTTGTAATTGGTGATAGATATTTAATGCTTTTTGCTCTGCTCAATATTGAGTTGCAGGAGGGATGGCTTCCTTACGCAAGGGAAAGAGTGATGAAGTAGTATATATTGATACAACCATTATAGACGATCAATGCCAATATTCTGTTTCAGTTTCTGCTCGCATGCCACAAGAAGATTGTGCTGTCAAAGAGGAGATTTCTCAGATAGAAACCTTTATTACAGATGATGGGCCAATTGATGTTGACACTGGAGGTAAGGGAACTTCCTGTGCAAGGTTCATTTATTTCTTGTAATTGGTTTTAAATATTTAATTTTATTTTTTATGCTCAATAGTTGCAGGAGAGATCAATACTTTATGCAAGGGAAAGAGTGATGAAGTAGTTGATATTGACACAATCGTTTTGGACGATCATTGTCAATGTTCTGTTTCAGTTCCTGCTCGAATGCCACAAGAAGATTGTGCTGTTAAGGAGGAGATTTCTCAGCTGGATACCCTTGGGATTGATATAGATGATGGGCCAATTGATGTTGACACTGGAGGTAAGGGAACTTCCTGTGCAAGGTTCATTTATTTCTTGTAATTGGTTTTAAATATTTAATTTTATTTTCTATGCTCAATAGTTGCAGGAGAGATCAATACTTTATGCAAGGGAAAGAGTGATGAAGTAGTTGATATTGACACAACCGTTTTGGACGATCAGTGTCAATGTTCTGTTTCAGTTCCTGCTCGAATGCCACAAGAAGATTGTGCTGTCAAGGAGGAGATTTCTCAGCTGGATACCCTTGGGATTGATATAGATGATGAACCAATTGATGTTGCCACTGGAGGTAAGGGAATTTCCTGTGCAAGATTTGTTTATTAATCGAAATTGGTGTAAAATATTTAATGTTATTTGCTCTGCTCAATAGTTGCTGGAGAGACCGATACTTTATGCAAGGGAAATAGTGATGGAGTAGTAGATATTGATACAACCATTATAGATGATCAATGCCAATATTCTGTTTCAGTTCCCACTTGCATGCCACAAAAAGATTGTGCTGACAATGAGATTTCTCAGCTGGATACCCTTAGGTTATCTAGTTTTCCAAATTATGAGGTATGTACTGTGGTCCTATACTTCTCCTGCATTATATGAAATGAAAGCCAGTATTACCCAATTGAGTTTGTTATATGCCATAGTTGTTATTCTTTGTTTAAAATTGTACTCACAGTGAAAAACTTACATAGCATTCTTCTGACTCAGTTCTTTTTTTTTCCGCTCTCAGAAACTCATTTCTTGTTTTCTGAGAAAGCTAGATATGTAGATTCTGACCTCGTAATATTTAACCAAAATTGTCGCAGAGTGAGTTAGTTGGTATGATTTCAGATAATGATGTCAGCATTGAAATGAGCTCGTCAACTTCTGTCTCTACTCCCTCAGATGATGAAGGTTCTAATCTTCCTTCCTTCCTTCCTCATCTTTTATTAAGCTTAATAGATACTTAATCTGTACTATCTTCTCATTGTCAAGAATGATCTGAAAAATTACTTATAAAATTTGCATTCTTTCAGTTCCATTAGGAAACCAAGTGCTAGAGTGTGGTTCTCTTGGACATAAAATTGTAAGTATCCTGTGTCTTCATTTTTTTTAAAAAATAAATATTATGTATTGATATTCGGAGCTGCCTGCAGATTATTTTTATGGATGGTAGAGATGCAGATGATTTTTTTTTTCGTATTTTTAAAGTAAATATGCATGAACTTAAACTGCAAAAATTGTTTGTAGCTAGGTATAAAGTCTGTAACCCAAAATCTTGTCATTAGATTTTTTCCAGCGTGCTCTGTTCTGACAAAATGGTTCTTTGAAATTAAATGGTTTTTCTCTCTCCTTCAGTTATGTGAAGAAATTTCGTTTTTTAAATGAACCGTAGTTTATTCTATTTTGGCTTGTTGGAAATCCTGGCTTCTTAGCCTATTTGATGTTAGAAATCCTCTGAATTTGCATCTATTTGCTAGATTTCAGATGTCTAAAATTCACACTTACTCTCTTTTAATAAAGTCCTTTTCTTCTGTTTAAGAAAAACACACTTCCTACAATGGAGATTCCATTGGAAACTCTCTCCCATTTGGAAAAGTGAAAATGTGTAAGCCAAAAATCCATATTTGTAAACGACTTTCTTTTCATCCTCTCTGTATAGTAGCTTGTTGCTATGGTCAGTTCTGCCCTGATACTCTTTCTGAACTAGCTGATATAATTCCATAATTTCATTTTTGGATAATGTGGGATTCTTGCCCCTTATTTACTGCATGCACTGAGAGGTGCAAAAGCTTTGCTCCTTTATGGTCCTTCTCTTGTTAATTAATCCAATGTCAAATAGCCATCCATTTTTTCTGTGGATTTTCCTTCACCCTCCCTACCCTTCTCTCTTTGTTTAGACATACAATGAAGCTATAAGTAGTCCGATCCAATTGGTATGATAGTTTAGAACTCATGGATCAATGCGTTTGTTTGTGTTGCAGGATTACACAAATTATACAGTTGCTGTTTTTCCTGACTATATTCTATGTAGCGACATATATGGTACAGAGTCTTGCTTAACTTTCTCAGGAAGCAGCATCAGAATGGAGGGTTCTACTGCAAATGGGGTCAAGGGAATATTTAATGCTGAGTGGAATCTTGACGATCTTATTAGTATTGAGTCAGAATGGTGTGAGATGGTGAGTTATACTGTCTTTATTTTCTTCTACATATGCATGGTGATTTGAGCAAGTTAAATTTCTTGCATCTCTGGATGTAGGTTACAACTGCTATGGTTTATCTCTGCCTTAAATCAAAGGTTTCTGAAGGAGCTGGAAATACAAATGATGCTTCAGGTTTGCACAATTCCAGTAGGATTTTGTTCAAGCTTTTCTTTATTTAATATCTTGACCAATCAGATTATAGGACGCAGGCAGCATTATAAGCAACCTGCTCACAAATAGTTAATTACCATCATGTCTCTCCTCAAAATGACAAGGAGTAACACTTTAGACATACCCTTCTTTTAGATGTTTATTCAGCTTGCTCTTTGCAAAGAAATATGATATCTGTTCAATCTTAGATAATTTCTTGTAGTTCTTTCCTTAATGCTATGTGGTGCATTGTGCCATCATGTTAGTTGCATTAGAAATATGAATAATATATCTTTGCTAACAAATTACTTGGCCACAAGGAAAAAAAAACAAAACTAGAATTAACTAGATTGGTTTGTATGATATTTGGAGACATAATACTGTTCCAAGCTGCTATCATAAAAGTTGATTATGAATACTAATGTCAAGGAACGCTAGGGTGAGAAATTTAGAATTTTCATTGTTTTATTTTGTGCCTTTTCCTTTGTTCATAAATTTTATTTGTTGCCTCCTGCACTAGTTATAGTCATGCCAACATTCTTTATATATGGACTTGGGTTTAACTCCTGGCCAATATAAATATAAAATGTATTATAAAATCATTTTTTTCAACATTTGTGATCAATAGTTTTGTACTTTTATTGGATTGGCAGATGCTCCATGGAAAAAAATGTATATTATTTTTTTTTTCTCAATAGAGCTCTAATATATCCTCTTCTCTTTTCTTTTCTTTTTTTTTTTGTAAAATTGCATGCAGATGTGGACAAGTTGAAGTTTTCAGTTTATGATCCTCATTGGCATGAAGGAGAGGAAGCAATCAAATCATTGAATGCCAGATACAAGGATATCTGGAATGTTACTTCTGAGTGAGTTTTCAATTTGGTAGCAATACCCAACCATCTATATATTATGTGTCTCTATGTATGATCACACCAGATGAAATTCGTGCTTAATTTTTCCAAGGTTGTCCAGCTGGTTGGGCATCTACTAGCTATTTTAATGAACTCTTATTATCATTTTTTAAACCATACCGGATGCTAGCTTGTATTTTTTTTTTCAAGTTGTTTGTATCTTTTGGCGTTCTCTCTATTTTTCAGCAGGAACTATCACTTGCAATATAAGTTCATCCTCATAGCCGGTTTTAGTTAGCTTTAATAGTAAATTTGCTTGATGAAATGATCATTATGTCGATCAATCTTCTTTACTTTTTTTATGCTACAGATCTGATTTGGAAAAGGATGGGAATGCCTCTTTTGGGCACAATGGCATGTTCACCTCAAAGCCTTATTTTCCTGTGTAAGTAAATAGATGGATGCACATATTTGCTAACTGAACATTGAACATGTTATGATTTGTGAGCCCAGCCAGTTTTTCTCATTAATTATCTTGATATTTGGCCTTCATGGTTGTGACTCTCTCTCTCTCTCTCTCTCTCTCTCTCTCTCTATATATATATATATATATATATATATATCACACACACGCTAGCTTCCCCATTTATAGTATTTGAATTGGTGTCGCTTATATACTTTTGGGTTTTGATAGCACTTATAAATTATTGGTGAAATAATTTTAAATCACTTTTCTAGATAGGAAATTACTCATGGTTTGATGTAGATCAAGTAAACTAGGAATAATTGTCTCTTTTGACAGCATGAAATCTCTTTTGATGTAGATCATGTTTTCAGTAGTAAAGTTCTTGGTTCTTATTTAGTAAGTTTGTCAAATATTTTTACCTCTTGGGGTATACCATCCTACTCCAAAATAAGTTTTGACCTGTGATCCTTCTCTTTTCTATATGGCTTTTGCTGTTATATGGTTAACTCTAGTAATCCTGCAAAACTGTGTGGTTTCACATCATATATTTGCTTGATTAATTTGTAACTCCTGTACAGCATACTTTATATTTGAATGTGTTTGCTTTCTTAAACTTGCTGACTATCTCTTTTGCTCCAAACTGAACCTGACTCATTTTTCCTTCATAATTGTTTCTAATTTAAGATCTTTTGTTCCAGTATTCATGAAACATTCGAAGAGGTTATTTATCCTAAAGGTGATCCTGATGCTGTTTCAATTAGTAAGCGAGATGTGGAGCTTCTACATCCTGAGACATTCATCAATGATACCATCATTGACTTTTATATCCAGTAAGTTTCATCAAGTTACTAATGGGTTTGTCAATTTTGACTCCTGATGATATGTTTCAAGGTCCAGAGTTTGGCTTTTATGCTGTATTCTTGAAGAAATTCTTGCATAAGATGTGCAATAAAATTATATCAGTTTCAATCTTGAAGTCTGATATACAATGTCATGAAGCAGAATCATAACATAAAGGGATAAAGTTCCTCACATTCCCCCCCCCCCCCCCCCCCCAACCCTCCCCCCCGCAACAATTGCTTTCTGGATATAACTTATATAGTGAACAGAGTAAACATGTTTATCATTTGGGTTCAAAACTTAAGGCCTGGAATTCTTGCATAAGATGTGTCATAAAGTTGTTTCAGTTTCATTGTTGAAGTCTATGCTCAAGGTTTACTAGGCAGAATTTATACGCATGTCACCTGTGTTGATTTTTTTATTTGACAATTGCTTTCTTGATATAGCCTGTATAGTGAATAAGTGAATATGTTTCTTTTTGTTGTATTTTTTTTTATTGAGGAATTTGCACATTTAGTTTCAAACTTAAGGTCCAGGATTGTGGGTCTTTATGAAATATGTAAAAAAGTAGTTGATGGAAGAAAAAATGGGAGATAGTGCAGTCTTTGGTGAGACTAGTAATGGATGTTGGATGTTTTGAAGTGGTAATGTCTAGTCTGATGTATTTGATTTGTGATTTTATATGTTGATTCATACTTTTTCTGCATAAACTATTTGGAGACATGGGCTAAAACTGTTTTATTGGTAGTAGATTCTATGTCGAACTGGAAAAATAATGGAAAACTATCCCAGGTGTAGATTTTTTATTTCCATGGTCCTTACCTAGTGCTCATTGCTTAAGTTGAGAGATTGGCTGCTTGATCTAGTGTGTAATCTGACATAAAGCCTTGCCTGTGAGAGGATATTAGTCAGATATCTTGTTTGTAAAAATTTTTTCTTGTATATTTCTCTTGCGCTGGTGGTTAGTTCTTGTCTACGACGGAGTCATTAACACTTGTAAATCTGGTTGACCCCAGGTTGGCAGATGACCTAACTCTACTCACCCATCCATTCTTAATTTAAGATTTTCACTAGGACAAACTTATACCCTTTGCCTAATATCTATATTTACTAGCATAATCCTTGTCTGGCTAATGGCATTGGTTATTCATTTTAAGAGCTGGCACCAAGGAGCATTAAATACAAGAATTTGGATATGAAAGCTTACGGTTAGGAGAGAATTTCCTGTTATCAAGCTTTCTAGCTTCTTTCTTAAATTGCTACACCTGAACAGTTTGTTGTATCTGGAGAAGGATCTTTTATCCTGCTTCTTGTAGAAGCATGATCCACAATTGTGATGTTATTTTTGGTATATTTGTTTTTCAAGTGCTTTTTAACACGAGTATTTTAGTCATACAGGATTATGGGGATGTAGCTTCTATGTCAACATTTTAAAATAACAGAGAATTAAAAGATTTGTTTAATTGGCAGATATTTGAGGAATAAAATTCAGCCAGATGACAGGCAAAGGTTCCACTTCTTCAATAGTTTTTTCTTTCGGAAGCTTGCTGATCTAGACAAGGGCCCATCTAATGCTTGTGAAGGCAGGATAGCATTTCAACGTGTTCGTAAATGGACAAGAAAGTTGAATATTTTCGAGAAGGATTACATTTTTATTCCTGTAAATTACAGGTGAGAATTAAGTTTGCTTTCATTTTACTAGGTCATGAGGGGACATTCTCTTATGTATTGTTTGCTAACGAGAAATATAATAAACTCTTGGTGGCAGTCTTCACTGGAGTTTGATTGTCATTTGTCATCCTGGTGAAGTGGTTCATTCCAGAGGCAAGGACCTATGTGATAAAGTCTCTTTTTATTTTGTGTTCTAGTATTACTTTGCTTGATTTCATCTTGTGGTAATCTTGCAGAGGATGAAAGTGGAAATTCAAGGAAAGTACCATGCATTTTGCACATGGATTCGATTAGAGGAAGTCATAAGGGCCTCAAGAATCTTATTCAAAGGTAACCTATTTATTCCTGCTGTTATTTCTGGTTAGCCTTTCATACCTTTTGGCAATCCAAGACTCATGCTAGTGGCATAGATGCAATTTGTAGTTGACACTAAGAAAAACTTTGTGCATACTAGTCGCAGTTCTTTTGGGTGCAAAAATTGCATCGAATCAACAATTTATTTTCCAGTGTAATTATTATTCCCCTTCAATTTCAAATTTGTCTGCTAAGCTAGTGCTTGGAATGCCTTCATATGGATTGAGTTCTTTGTTTACATGTTGACAGTTATCTCTATGAAGAGTGGAGGGAAAGGCATAATGAGACTGTGGATGACACATTGTCAAAGTTCTTACATTTACGGTTTGTCGCACTTGAGGTGCTGCCTCACTTTTTAAAATAATTTGCTTTATTTGCCTCTGAACTTTTTAATAGTTGCCTTAAACAGTACTAAAGTGAAGTTCATCCAAAAATTCAATCAAGGTTCTAATGTTCTCAATGAATAGCTAGAAAAATAAGTCTCACTCTCATTCAGGACTTCACCTCCACCAGGGCAGGCAGTCCATCCAATAACAAACTTGCATGGAGGAGAAATGGGGCAATTTCCTCCCCTTGAATTTTTCAAAAAAATTATTTTTGCCCTCATTAGTTTTGATAGTTTAAATTGCCCTCTTTTCTCTTAGACATTTACCCCCATTTTTCTTTGAACTTTTTCTTTGCCCTCCTAATCTTTGAATTCTAGCTCAGCCCCTAAGTCCATTTGTTTCCTTTTAAGACTTTAAAGCTACATCTAAGGTGCAGTATCTAACTAGGCTTGCATAATTGATTTTTTATAGAAATAATGAGGCAACTTAACAGATTTGAAGTAGGGACATCAAATATTAATTAATTAGTTAAACAACACCACGTTAGTCATGCTATACTGTCAGTCAAGTAAAGTTTAACTCATAATGTTCTCCACATAGCAATTACTTCCCTTTTCCCTTCACTTTCAAGTTTTAATTTGTTATAGAAATAGAATTCTAGAGCAGTGTTATCAAAGGTGAAAGATGCTAAAAGGCGCCAATCCTGTAAAATACCTGAAGTTCTAGGTGCACGCCTGAATGAACCAAGGCAATAAGCTATAGATTAAAAAAAAATATGTATAATATTATATTATATTATATAAATCTAAAATATATATCTTCCCAATTAAGATTAGATCAATAGAAAATCAAAAGAAAATATAAAATACTATAATATAGTTTATATAAAGTTATATTTTTCACTCTTAAAACAAAATAGATAATTTAAAGTAGTAAATAGTCAAATAGATTAAAAAGCAAAATTAAATATCATCAACATCATTCACTAATCTTCATCCATGCTTTCCCGTTCTCCTATTATGTACTTGTGCTATTGTTCTCTGACTCTATTCAACGCGAAGTTTGGCTGGTATTTCTCTTCAAGTGTCCTTCCTTCATCCCACTTTAATGATTTTTTTATTCTTGTTTTACCCTGATCTTTGTTTTTTTACAAAAATACCCATAAGCCGTTTCTTGTGGTAAATTAAAAAAGGACAAACAGGTCAAACATAAATCAGTTAAAAAAAAAATCTAACAGAAAAAGAAGTATCTCAATCAGGTGCTCTAGCGAGCGCCTGACGTCCACTCACGAGGTGCTCGCCTAGGCAGTGCTTTATTGAAATTTTTCGCTTGAGGCTAATAAAGGTGTTGTGGCCTCGCTTTGCCTGGAGTGCCTCTTGACAACGCTGCTCTAAAGGCAAAGAAGTTCTCACCTTGACAGGTCAAAATTATGTTATTTGCCCCTTCATTATCAACTGAAGTGGTGAAGGAGAGGATGGAGTGTTTATGAGGAATAATTATGTCCAGATCTTATCAGTCTATCAAAAAATTAATTATTTATGACAAGTTATCAATGTAATATATTTATGACATCTAAAAAGTTTTCTTAATTTTAGATTTTGATATTTTACTGGCCCAAATATCGAATGAAGAATTGCTGCATCATAAACTTCCTGAATATTTGTTTACAGATTACCATTTTCAGAAAATTATTAAGTTTTCCCATTATATACAATTTTAAAGTGTTATTAACTGCAACTTTTGTTATCATTTTGATTCAGCTACCGCAGCAGGAAAATTTGTATGACTGTGGCCTGTTCTTACTCCATTATGTGGAGCTTTTTCTTGAAGAAGCTCCAATTGATTTCAGTCCTTTGAAGATAACAGAGTTTTCAAACTTTGTAAGTGATTTTGTTTTTTTCTAGTTTTGCATCTGTTGAATAATCTTCTCAGTTGGGACTTCTTTTATGGTGATTCAAGTACCTGCGTTACTTCATCTCTGAGGCAAGACTTTCTGTTTAGAATACATAAATATTCATTATATTCCTAGTGTTATTAGTGCTAAGCGTTTCCAAGTTAAGGAATCTTGGCTTCACATTGCTATTATCTCTGAAAGCTAATCCCCTATGATTACTGATGATTTTGGCTCCTTCTGTATATGTTCAAATTTGCAATTACAGCATTGTTTTCTGAATACTGGTTTGCTTTTCATAGTAAACTGTTATTTTTTTTTATTTAGTTTGCAATTGCATTTGTGATTTAACTTCAGCTGCTTTGCTCTTATTATCAAGTTGTGGTAGTCTTTACAACTATATAAACTGCAAGAATTGTTAGAATTTTCTATGAATAAAATTGACAACTTCTATTTTCTCTTGCTTTCTGTTCCCTCTCTCCCTACTTCAATTTTCGATATGGGATCAGGACTAGAGGGCCTCATCCTGCTATACTGGACCATAAATTGTTATCAGGAATTGAATGCTCGTGTCCATTATCTTTATATTTGGCAATTGTTTGCTGAATTTTTGAAAAAAATGGCAATTTTCAGATTTTGGGAAGTTACAAATTTTTTAATCTTTAACCAGCTTAGTAGAAATTGGTTTATACCTGGGGAGGCCTCACTGAAAAGGACACACATCCAGAAATTGATCTGTGAAATCATTGAAGATCAGTCTTGTACTCAATCTTCTGATCCAAATGAGCAAGAAACTGGAGTTGAGTTCCTTGAGGAGGTATGCAGCGCAGTATCTGGTCCTGATACTGATATGGAGATTCAGATTTCACTCACAGCAAAATCTCCAATCAGTGGTGCACAGCAACGAAGACTTGAAGAACTAGGATTGAATTCCAGGGATTTGCTCAAACCAGGAACTAGTGCAAGGTTTTTTTCCAATGGAAATTGCTGGCAGACAGGAACACTTCATTGGAGGACTTGCATGTCACCTGTGGAGGTAATAGTTTTATCTTTTCTGATGATGAACAATAGTTTCCTATGCAAGTTACTGAATTTTTTCGCGTTGTCTGGAAACAGGAAGCTGAGGAAACCGGCGAACGAATCTGTGATTCATTGTCAGACACAGAAGATGATCAGCTACCTGCTGGCTTGGCAATGGAATTTCCCTCAACCTCACTTTCTCTCAAAGACCATAGATCTCTCGGTTCATCTAGGAATAAAAAATACATGCAGCTTGAGGAACCTTATGACGACTCCAGTTCAGAAGCATCTACCAGTAGATCCCCGAAATCATCAGAGATAGGGGTGGTAGGGGTTGATGAAGATCGTTTGCATTCACAGTTTGAGGGATTAGACCATAAAAAACACACAGATTGCTATGAACTTTCTTCAAAATCAACCGAGCCTGAGGAATTTGTTGAGCACTCTCAAGAGGGAAACTGCATGCACAATGACCATGTGACTAATGATTCGCCATCATCCTTTCATAACACTGGCAATTGCAATAAACTTGGCGCATCAGTTGGCAGGATGAACACTGCTGAAAACTTTTTGAGAGGAGTCCAAAAACCTGTTATTGATTTGACATCTGATGAACATGTTGCAGAGAGGACAAAGCATACATCTGACGGCATTTGATTTCTCTGAGGACGCATTCCTGAAGAATCGCATCTCACTGTGAATAGCAGTGTTATATCAGTACATATTCTTTAAGGGCTCGCAAGCAAGGAAATGGACAGAACTTTGAAGGGTCTTGAGGGTTGTAAATATTATGGAAAGAGGTAGAGAAAAGAAGAGAATGGCGGGGAGTGGGCTTTTCTGTGGCACATTAACCTTGATTCCACAGAGTTTGGTGCTACGTACAGAAGAGCACATGTTTTGAAGCCCTTAAGGGAGGTAAATAGAACAAACAAGATTATTGAAAGAAAGAGAGTGCTTGTGCAATGGTTGACTTTTCCTGGATGCTGAAAAGGCCCTCTCTATAAGCAATGATCAATGCCATATGGTTTGAACTTAATGCATTTCTGCAGCATCAATTTACTTTTTTTAATCATAACTTGAGTAGATATAAATGGGGAGGTATTAGAAAAAGCCCTTTCCCTTCCTCCCATCTTGAGCTTTCCACCATCAAGCCTTGCTAAGGTAATTAACAGTTAAAGCAAGATCCAATGGCTGTCTTAGAGAGAGCTCCCTGATCTGTGTTCATCTCAGCTTCACATCCTGGCTGGGTTCATCTTCTTTCTGATGAAGTAAAATTTGCACTACCTTGAGGGATGCATCTGCTCATGATCTGACAGAGAGAGTCTTGGGTATGCTCTTGTGTAAATCATAACCTAAGTTTTTTGATCAAAGTTGACTGTTAATTCTTTTTTAAATGTATGTGTTTTGGGCTTAGTCTTTAGCAACATAACAAGAGATAATTAATGGTTTGCTCAAGTTCCCCTCTCTACCTAACATATGTCACACCCGTTGATTTTATTGATTTTGTAAAATCATAGCCTAAGTCTTTTGATCAATGTTGACTGTTAAATTTTTTTTTAAATGCATGTGTTTTGGACTTGGTCTTTAGCAACATAACAAGGGATAATTAATGGTTTGCTCAAGTTTCTCTCTTTACGTAAAATGTGTCACACCCTTTGATTTTATTGATTTTGTAAAATCATAACCTAAGTCTTTTGTCCTAAATTGACTGTTAATTCTTTTTTAAATGTATGGCTTTTGGGCTTAGTCTTTAGCAACATAACAAGGGGTAATTAATGGTTTGCTCAAGTTCCCCTCTCTACGTAACATGTGCCACACCTTTGGCTTTTAGTGATTTTGTAAAATCATAACCTCAGTCTCTTGATCATAGTTGACTGTTAATTTTTTTTAGTTTATATCTATAAAGTTAATGATCATATAAATTTTTAGTAATTATTATATAAATAATCATAGGATTTAAATCTAAAATTATAGAAGAAATAAATCTTTTAATCTTAAGATGTTACCATTTTTTTTTTTAAGTATATATGTTTTGGACTTGGTCTTTAGCAACATAACAAGGGATAATTAATGGTGTGTTCAAGTTCCTCTCTCTAGGTAACATGTGTCAAACCCTTTGACTTTTAATGTGCTAGCTTGGTCACCCTTTAAAGGATTGAAAAAACAAAGAGTCTAAACAATGTTTTCTTCGTCTAACAAATACCAATTAGATTTATTTACTGTCATTATTATTTCCACCAATAACACCGAGCGACCAAACGCTTAAAATTCTCTCGAATTCTTTTGGAAAGGCAAAAGCAAGAAGAAAGATGGGAGACGAGACGGTGAAAAACGATGCTTTGCAAGTTATTGGAATGTTTCAAGTGCTGCCTAGATTGGTCGTCTTCGATCTAGATTACACTCTCTGGCCTTTCTATTGGTACCTTTCTTTCTTTACAGCCACATGCATGCTAACATAAAGTTATGTCAAATATTATGTTCCTTTTGTCATGTTTTCTTGTTTAATGTTGTTATTTTCATGTGGGTTTTTCATGCTTTGTTCTGTTTTTGTGTTACTGGGAAACTTTCTTGGTAAAAACTGTAACTTGGTATTATATGTGTGTTATTTATTAAGATTGTTAGTATCAGGAAAGAATTTTTAAATTAAAATCTGAATTACTGGAGAGCTGAAATGGACTTACTAGTATGTTGGAAAAAAAGTGTGATTTTTATGAGAATTTGGTTTTTTGTTTTAATGTTTCAGCAGTTGCTCTATTTGGTCTTTAGAACCTTGCATTTTAGTTTAATAAAAAAAAAAAATACTATCTTTGTAGTCCTTGATTATTTAAACATTAGAATGGTTTCCTTTTATTTTGTCCTTGTGTTGATGTTACTTTAGTTCTCCATGGTCTAAATTTTGGTTCAATTATGGTTGTTATTCAGCGATTGTCGCTCAAAGCGTGAAATGCCATCCTTGTTTCCCCAAGCTAAAGGCATATTATATGCACTCAAGGAAAAGGGGATTGACATGGCCATTGCTTCTAGATCATCAACCTCAGATATTGCAAAGACATTTATTGACAAACTAAGTCTCAAGCCAATGTTTGTAGCACAGGTGAGTCTTCAAGAACTAAGAATCTTTTTTTTTTCTTTTTAAATCTTTACTGTGCAATGAGTAACAGGGTCAACCAATTGTGTTTTTTACTCAAGAACATGAGTAGCTGGGTCATAGTTTAGTCGAACATAGTCCTAAAAGGGAAGGAGAAAGATGTAGCATCTAACTCACAGGGTTTGTAAAGTGTTGCATACTGAATTGTTTCTTGGAATAGCTCATGATGTTGAGGACTTATTTAGTGCCTAGTAACTTGATTTGAGTGATGAGCCTCTGAGTTTCATCATATCAAATAGGTAAGAAACTCTTAAGTCTATTGTGTTTCTGATGATTCTTTTACACGATCTGCATTTCTGGGTCA
This sequence comes from Populus nigra, assembly GCF_951802175.1. Classification (NCBI taxonomy): domain Eukaryota; kingdom Viridiplantae; phylum Streptophyta; class Magnoliopsida; order Malpighiales; family Salicaceae; genus Populus; species Populus nigra. The sequence continues at coordinate 3,123,462 of NC_084864.1, read as the reverse complement.
CTTCTGCTTAGTATAAGTGGCTGGTGCTTGCCTTTGATGAGAAATGAGGAATTAGGAGTTACCCGTTTGTGCCAAAAAGATTGGAATGTTCTATCTTTCTGCTAGTTCGGAGGTCTATTTTCTGCTCACTGTTGTCTCGGGGAATGTTTTGTTTTCCATGTTGCTTTTGTATGCACTTCATGTTCCCCATATGAAATTATATTCATCTATCATCAAGAGGAACTACTCCTTTGTTTGGTTTACATGGTGAGTGATTTTTTCTGACTTTTCAGGAAATATTTGCCAGTTGGACTCACAAGACAGATCATTTCCAGATGATTCATACGCAGACTGGGATACCCTTTAACTCCATGCTTTTTTTTGATGATGAGGATAGGAACATTCAATCGGTAAAAACAAAACTTTCTTGCTTCCCCTGTCTTCTAATTTTATGAGTTGGATGTTTAAATCTTGTATTTTTTTTTGTAATGAACCGCCAATTTCCCTGTCTTCTAATATTTCTTTGTGAACAGGTTTCAAAAATGGGAGTAACTAGCATTCTGGTTGGTGATGGGGTCAATCTTGGGGCACTAAGACAGGGGCTCACAGAATTTTCTCAAAATGCTAGTAAATCTGAGAAGAACAAGCAGAGGTGGCAGAAATATTCACAAAATCCAAATTCATCTGAGAAGAAAGATGAAGATTGAACTTTTTTCACATGTGCCAACGGAACTGGAGATTAAGGCAATGAAATTGTCACCAGGCAAGGGTTGAATTTGGGAGGACACATTTTATTCGTATAAATTAAGATCTATTGTTGTATTATTTATACCAAAAGAACTCCTCAAGAGTGTTTAATTCTGGTACCTGCTTCCCACATTAAATCAAGAGCATTGAGATTGTATACATGATGTTGATTCATGATTTATCTCCCATTCTTGTTCTGAAATGGATGCAATTGTAGTTCACAGTTTATTGCTGCTGCTGGTGCCTGATTACCTAATTCGTGTTCATTTATATCCCATCATTTAATTGTAGCTCACATTTCATTGCTCAGCATCACTTGATGCAGCTGCTTCTCTCTGATTAGCAAGAACCATGTAACGGTAACATAAACTCTTGAATCAAAGGATTTAGACTGTTCTCTTTTAATTCCCCAAGGAGAAACATGTCAAGGATTACTGATGCAAAATCCCTACAATTTTGTATTCCATAACTACAATTGACTATTTGTCTAAATTTTCATCATTTGTCAAAGCAATTGTATGTATAATAATGTTTTAGGGTTACAGCAAGTTCTGTCAACTAAACTTGGGTGACTAATTCACAAGTGTAGTTTACCCTGCAGAGCTATAAAGTTGCTTTTTATGCTCTGTAACTTGATGATAGTGATCCGAAGAACATGAGCAGCAATTGCTGGCTATGGGCATCAACAATGCTTTCTCTGCCTCTCCGGTAACATGCCGTTTATTCAAAGCATTTACGTAGTCTAATAGTGCTGCATCACATGGCAATGTGAGAGGTCCATCGCCATACAAACCAGACTCTTCTGCCAATTTGAGTAGCTTTCTGGGAATTTTGCAGATTCTGATCAGCAGAATACACCACAAAATGACCCTTCTCAGCTGTTGATGATGTGGGACAACTGCTTGTATCTGTTCTCCCAATGGGTTGTGGCAGAGTGCTTGTTTTTTCTCCTGGTAGCAGCTAGTTCCTGCCATCTCCTTGCCAATTTGATGAACATCTCGGTACTGATCATAAAAACAACAACATAAAAAGAAATTAATGAGATAAACAACAATGGGCTGTCAACTCCCGAAATCAAGTACCTCTTCACCAATCCATTAGTTTATCCAAGCAGCCAAAAATCAAAGATGCAGAACAAGGAATTGAAGAACATGATGTTACACATGAAGAAGATCTCCAAACATTACAATTACACTTCTTACATTTCAATTACATTACATTATAACTACATTACAATTACAATTACTTACATACTAAAATAGTTAGGGAAGTCATTGTCATGATCTACAATACTACAAACTTTTTTTTCTTTTAATTTCGTTCTCAAGTTTTTTTCTTTGATTGCAGCCTTTTATGATCAGATTGTACTCTAGTCCACTTATTTTTGTTTTTTTTCTTTATAGTTCTTGTAGTTTTTGAAATTTTAGTTCGGGTATAAAAGAAATTTTTGTTTGTTTTCGGTTCTTCTATGTGAAAGGAGAGAGATAAAGTCATCGGATAACAGCGAAAGAGAGAAGAAGTTGTTGTTGACCACATTTCCTACAAAAAAAAGTCTGGTCTTGGTCTCAATGGGTTTCATTGAGGTATTTTTAGATCTTCATCTTGTCAAAAAAGGTGGATCAAGATTGAGAGAATTTTTTTCGATTTGATTTTATGTTTTTTTATTAATTTAAAGGTGTTTTAGGTCAAGAAATTGGTTTATTAAAATGCTAAGGGTGTTTTTTTAAATTGTTTTCAATGAAAATAAGCTTAAAAAAATAGTGTTTTCAACCCAAAAAAACCCTAGTCTAGATTTTTTGACAATCTTTCCGGTAACTAGATTCTAAAATAATAGACAATGCGTTATCTATTTTTTTTTTTAAATGAAGGCCATTATAAATAGAAAAAAGAGGAAAGGTCAAGCACTTAAGTCTGGCTTTCTTTCAGCTTGGCTAGCCATCTGGGATTGGACTCACCTTTTATGTTTCTTCTTTGTAAATTTTTTAAATGCACTAAATTGTTTTTAACATTATATTTCGGTTATTATTCAATTTACTTATAGTTCTCAAATAATATTATAAGCTTTTATCTAACATTTATTATTATGTTTTTTAGATTTTTTAATCACTTTTTTATATGATTCAATATAGAATTTCCAGTGTATTATTTTTATAATTTTTAAATACATACCCTTCATAATAATGAAAACATTTTTTTTAAAAAAGAAATTTGCTCTTATGATTTTGATAATTGTTTTTCAACAAATAAATATTCATAATCAAATTGCCAAAAAAAGGTCTAATTAATAGGATAAAGAGATTTTAATTGAAGAGGTTTTTGTATTCTAGATCATTTTAAGAGATGAAAGAAGAAGAATTGGTGCATGAAAATCGATCTCCTTTAAGTCGTAAAAAATCCGATATAGTACAGCTCCTGGTCAGCTACTTATTGTTCATCTGCTTCACAGGAGACACTGTGATTACCTGCTAATGACATTCATCAGAAGAGCGTAAGGAATGGTTAAAGGGAAAGTATGACAAGTTCATTTCAGAAGCTGAGAACTTTTTGAGAGGAGTCCAAAAACCTGTTATCGATTTGACATCTGATGAACATGTTGCAGAGAGGACAAAGCATACATCTGACGGCATTTGATTTCTCTGAGGACGCATTCCTGAAGAATCGCATCTCACTGCGAATAGCAGTATTATATCAGTACATATTCTTTAAGGGCTCGCAAGCAAGGAAATGGACAGAACTTTGAAGGGTCTTGAGGGTTGTAAATATTATAGAAAGAGGTAGAGAAAAGAAGAGAATGGCGGGGAGTGGGGTTTTCTGTGGCACATTAACCTTGATTCCACAGAGATTGGTGCTACGTACAGAAGAGCACAAGTTTTGAAGTCCTCAAGGGAGGTAAATAGAACAAACAAGATGATTGAAAGAAAGAGAGTGCTTGAACTTAATGCATTTCTGCACTCTTTTCTGCAGCATCAATTTACTTTTTTTAATCATAACTTGAGTGGATATAAATGGGGAGGTATTAGAAAAAGCCCTTTCCCTTCCTCCCATCTTGAGCTTTCCACCATCAAGCCTTGCTAAGGTAATTAACAGTTAAAGCATGATCCAATGGCTGTCTTAGAGACAGCTCCCTGATCTGTGTTCATCTCAGCTTCACATCCTGACTGGGTTCATCTTCTTTCTGATGAAGTAAAATTTGCACTACCTTGAGGGATGCATCTGCTCATGATCTGACAGAGAGAGTCTTGGGTATACTCTTGTGTAAACCATAACCTAAGTCTTTTGATCAATGTTGACTGTTAATTCTTTTAAAAATGTATGTGTTTTGGACTTAGTCATTAGCAACATAACAAGGGATAATTAATGGTTTGCTCAAGTTCCCCTCTCTTTATGTAATATGTGTCTCTTCTACACCCTTCAATGGATTGAAAAAACAAAGTGTCTAAACAATGTTTGTTTATAATTAGTCGATCTCTTACATCCACTATTTTTATATGAGAAATGCTAAATAATGGGAAAAAACGACATTCTTAAATATAATAGTGATGAATGTCAACATTATGTTCTCTTTTGCTTTTGTTTTTTTGCTTTTGTTATAGTTGTTCCAACATGGGATTTTCTTGTTTTGTTTTGTTTTATTAGGATATTTGAACAATAAAGATTGTAACTTTGGTGCATTATTGTATTTTTGTTATTATGTTTGTTAATGCCAAGATGGGATTTTTAGTTTCAAAATTGAATTATTTCAGTTTTGAATTACTCAATTGATATGTTAAAATACATTAATTTGTGGTGTTTAGTACATGTGAGTTTGATTATTTGTTTGGTTGGTTTTTATTTATGTTTTTGAAATTTGAAGAAGCCTAGATATTTTAAGCTGGTTTATTTGGAAATATTATCTGTTTTAATATTTTATTTTAAATATAAAAATTATAATAAGTTATTTAAATTTATTTATGAATTGAATTGAAATTTTCAAGAATATATATATATATATAAACCATATGTACCTTCTACTTTTAAAGTTCAATGTGTAAACATGTTTGGTAACATTAAAATGCAACTAACTTTTTGTGTGAGATCCATGTGTTTTTTTTTTATTGAAACGCCGGTTCTTGAGAAGCAGCCAAGAACTGCTTCTCACGTCCGCAAACCAGGTGAATATAATTCACGTTGGCACTGTTCATGTGAATAGTGTCAAGTGAATTTCACGTGGCGCTGTTCATTTCTTGGAGTGAACAGTGCCATGATTATAATTATTTATATTAAAAAAATTATTTTTAAAAATTATATTTTACTCGAAAAACTAGTGTTTAATATTATTTAATAACATTACATAAATTAGAAGAACATCGCATGATGATGTAGCATTTGTGAAATTTGATCAGAATTCCAATTTTGTTTCTGATGATATTTTACCTGATTTTGTTGCATGCTCAAAAAACCATGAAAACTAGTCTTTATCGGATGAATTTCATACATGATGAAATTTTAGATAATTTAATGGAATAATAAAAAATATTTGATAAAAATTTTTATTTATTTAATGATGTAATAATGGTAGTTAAATCTATAATATTTAAATTAAAAACCATCAATATATATATATATATATATATATATATATATATATATATATATATATATATATATAACCTCAATTTAAAAAGCATATTTAACCAAACACATTAAACTATTTTTTATTCAACTTCAATTTCAACCACAGTTTTAACCAAACATATATAAATATCAAACCAATCTCAATCAAAAGTAATTTTTATAAAATATTTTTTTTCAAATCACAACCATAAAAGTTACCACGGTACCAAACACACTTATTAATGATCTGATTGAGAATTTATCAATCCATCAAGGACCTGATTGAGAAAGAAAATAGATTGGGTCCTATAAATTGTTGGCTTGGTTTGGGCCATGAGGCCCATAACCATAAAAATTCAGAAGCCCACCTGAACCTTGTGTTTTCTTCGTCAAACAAATACCAATTAGATTTATTTATTATTATTATTATTTCCACCAATAACACCGAGCGACCAAACGCTTAAAATTCTCTCGCATTCTTTTGGAAAGGCAAAAGCAAGCAGAAAGATGGGGGACGAGACGGTGAAAAACGATGCTTTGCAAGTTATTGGAATGTTTCAAGTGCTGCCTAGATTGGTCGTCTTCGATCTAGATTACACTCTCTGGCCTTTCTATTGGTACCTTTCTTTCTTTACAGCCACATGCATGCTAACATAAAGTTATGTCAAATATTATGTTCTTTTTGTCATGTTTTCTTGTTTAATGTTGTTATTTTCATGTGGGCTTTTCATGCTTTGTTTTGTTTTTGTGTTGCTGGGAAACTTTCTTGGTAAAAACTGTAACTTGGTATTATATGTGTGTTATTTATTAAGATTGTTAGTATCAGGAAAGAATTTTTAAATTAAAATCTGAATTACTGGAGAGCTGACATGGACTTACTAGTATGCTGGAAAAAATGTTTGTAGTTTTAATGAGAATTTGTTTCTAATTTCTTGGAGGGTACTTTTAATGTTGTTTGAATTGAAGCCTTGAAGATAGTTTGTAATATGATGTTGATTGAATGTGGGTTAAGTTGTTCAACTTAGTATTTAGCCCTTCATCGTTCACGCACCTCTTTGTATGTAATATAAGTAATTTGGCAATTAATTTTGCAGCTAATGTTTTTTCTACACATTTAATAACGTTTGAAACATTAGTGGAAGCAAAACATTCAGCAGTTGCTGGCGCTGGTACATTCGACTTTTGCATCTTACTTGCATATAATGATACTAATGCTCTATTTGGTCTTCAGAACCTTGCATTAGTTTAATAAAAAAAAGTACAATCTTTGTAGTGCTTGATTATTTAAACATTAGAATGGTTTCTTTTTATTTTCTCCTTGTGCCAATGTTTTTTTGGTTCTACATGGTCTAAATTTTGATTCAATTATGGTTGTTATTCAGCGAATGTCGCTCCAAGCGTGAAATGCCATCCTTGTTTCCCCAAGCTAAAGGCATATTATATGCACTAAAGGAAAAGGGGATTGACATGGCCATTGCTTCTAGATCACCAACCTCAGATATTGCAAAGACATTTATTGACAAACTAAGTCTCAAGCCAATGTTTGTAGCACAGGTGAGTCTGCAAGAACTAAGAATCTTTTTTTTTTCTTTTTAAATCTTTACTGTGCAATGAGTAACAGGGTCAACCAATTGTTTTTTACTCAAGAACATGAGTAGCAGGGTCATAGTTTAGTAGAACATAGTCCTAAAAGGGAAGGAGAAAGATGTAGCATCTAACTCACAGGGTTTGTAAAGTGTTGCATACTGAATTGTTTCTTGGAATAGCTCATGATGTTGAGGACTTATTTAGTGCCTAGTAACTTGATTTGAGTGATGAGCCTCTGAGTTTCATCATATCAAATAGGTAAGAAACTCTTAATTCTATTGTGTTTCTGATGATTCTTTTACACGATCTGTATTTCTTGTTCACTTCTGCTTAGTAGAAGTGGCTGGTGCTTGCCTTTGATGAGAAATGAGGAATTAGGAGTTACCCGTTTGCGCCAAAAAGATTGGAATGTTCAATCATTCTGCTTGCTCGGAGTTCTATTTTCTGCTCACTGTTTTCTTGGAGAATGTTTTGTTTTCCATTTTGCTTTTGTATGCACTTCATCTTCCACATATGAAATTATATTCATCTATCATCAAGAGGAACTACTCCTTTGTTTGGCTTACATGGTGAGTGATTTTTTTCTGACTATTCAGGAAATATTTTCCAGTTGGACTCACAAGACAGATCATTTCCAGAGGATTCATACGAGGACTGGGATACCCTTTAACTCCATGCTTTTTTTTGATGATGAGGATAGGAACATTCAGTCGGTAAAAACAAAACTTTCCTGCTTCCCCTGTCTTCTAATTTTATGAGTTGGATCTTTAAATCTTGTATTTTTATTGTAATTAACTGCCAATTTTCCTGTAGAGTCATCTATCCCATTTAAAAGAATTCTTGGTGTCAGGTTTCAAAAATGGGAGTAACTAGCATTCTGGTTGGTGATGGGGTCAATCTTGGAGCACTAAGACAGGGGCTCACAGAATTTTCTCAAAATGCTAGTAAATCTGAGAAGAACAAGCAGAGATGGCAGAAATATTCACAAAATCCAAATTCATCTAAGAAGAAAGATGAAGATTGAACTTTTTGCACATGCACAGACGGAACTGGAGATTAAGGCAATGAAATTGGTACCAGGCAAGGATTGAATTTGGGAGGACACATTTTATTCATATAAATTAAGATCTATTGTTGTATTATTTATACCAAAAGAACTCCTCAAGAGTGTTTAATTCTGGTACATGCTTCCCACATTAAATCAAGAGCATTGAGATTGTATACATGATCTTGATTCGTGATTTATCTCCCATTCTTGGTTCTGAAATGGATGCAATTGTAGTTCACAGTGTATTGCTGCTGCCGCCGCCTGTTTACCTTAATTCGTGTTCATTTATATCCCATCATTTAATTGTCATCAGATAACAACGAAAGATTGAAGAAGTTGTCAATGACCACATTTCGTACAAAAAAAAAAGAAGTCTAGTCTTGGTGTCAACAGGTTCATTAAGGTGTATTGAGGTTGAGAAGATTTTTTCGGATTGATTTTGTGCTTTTAGATTGATTTAATGGTGTTTTTGGTTGGGAAATTGGTTTATTAAAATGGTAACGGTGTATTTTAGTTGTTTTTGATGAAAATAGGCTTAAAATTAGTGTATTTTAGTTGTTTTCGATGAAAATAAGCTTAAAAAACCCAAACCCCCCCCCCCCCCCAAAAAAAAAAAAAAACAACTTTTCTGATGACTAGAATATAAAATAGTAGACAATGTATCGTCTAGTTTTGTTTTTAAAATGTAGGCCATTATAAAAAAAAAAAAAAAAAAAGGGAGAGAATTCCAAGCACTTGGGTCTGACTTCCAGGTATCTGGGATTAGATCTCACCTCTTATATTTGTGTTTTGTAAATTTTTTAAATGCACTAAACATTTTTTCACATTATATTTAAGTTATTATTTAATTTAGTCATAGTTCTCAAATAATATTATAGGCTTTTATCTAACATTTATTTTTTAATTATTATGTGCATAATGTGGAAAAAAAAGTATCATGGTTAAAATAAAATTTATGTTTTTTGTAAAAAATTAATCAATTTTTTTATATGATTTAATATAGAATTTCCAGTGTATTATTTTTATAATTTTTAAATACATACCCTTCATAATAATGAAAACATTTTTTTTTAAAAAAATATTGCTCTTATGATTTTGATAATTCTTTTTCAACAGATAAATATTCAGATAAACAAATTGCCAAAAAAGGTCTTATTAATAGGATAAAGAGATTTTAATTGAAGAGGTTTTTGCATTTTAGATCATTATGAGAGATGAAAGAAGAAGAATTGGTGCATGTAAATTGAGCTTCTCTAAGTCGTAACAAATCCGAGATAGTACAGCTCATGATCAGCTACTTATTGTTCATCTGCTTCACAGGAGACATTGTGATTACCTGCTAATGTCATTCATCAGATGTGCGCAAAGAATGGTTAAAGGGAAAGTATGACAAGGCCATCGCTGACAAGTTCATTTCAGAAGCTGAACTAAAACTACATTAATGTTGAACTTTGGAGTAACTTTACAACTCTGATTCTATTGTTCAGAAGCTGCAAATTGGTATTTGGTGACTTGGAACTTCATGATGGGGATCCAAAGACAATGAGCAGTGACTCCCGGCTATGGACATCAACAGTGCTTTCTCTACATCTGCAGCAGAAATATGGTTTTCTATCAAAGAAACTACATATTTCATAAGATCTGAATCACATGGAAATGTTAGAGGCCCATCGCTAGGTGATCCAAGTTCTTCTTCTGCAATTTCAAGTAGCTCTCTGACAATATTATTGTGAAGATATTCTAAAGGAAGCGAAAACCGCTTCTGATCGGTGGAGTAAACTACAAAGTGGCCTTTCTCAGTTGTTGACGACGTGCTGCAACTGCTTGTATCAGTTCTCTCAATGGGTTGTGGCAGTGTGATCCTTTTTCTCCTGATAGCAGCCAGCTTCTGCCACTTCCTTGCCAATTTGATGAGCATCTTGGCACTAATCATCTTGTCTTGTTTCACTCTAATCTAAAGGGAAGATCTTAAGCAAGAACTAGAGGTGAGCTTCAGGCTTTAGAATACTGAACGATGATCTTGTGATGGTAGAGGCAAAGCAGGTGACTTGCTTATATACGCTCACGATGCCAGACTCGATCCCTTTCCATGGAAACAAAACCATGTGATAGGTGGGTGTGAGGGTTTATTTACGAGGAGGGCATGTTTTCTTATGTTTGATAGCAAAACCATTAAGGTGGAGCAGAGGGTGTCACATTTATTATCTCTCTGCCATGTTGCTGGACAGCAAAATACTTCAGAAGAATGCCGACTCATTACTGTAGATAGCAACAGACAGGGAGAACCACAAAAATGAAAAATTAGGCCTTGAAGACATAATCACATGGAGTTTCATGGGTCGTTCGCTCGGTAATCAATTCAGATTGTTTCATCTGACACCCTGATGGCTTGATTGTCATTTGCCAGGCATAAGAAAACATGCCGGCCTCCCAAATTGCCTCTGATATCCTCCCATCACATGGTTTTGCTTCCCTCCCTTGGGAAGAGACTCTCCACTGCTTTTGTGTATATATACTCAACTCACCAGCTTTGCCTTCTACTCATCTGAAACTCAGCACTTAGTAATCTAAATCTATTCTTTTCTCTAAGATCTTACCCCTTATTTGTACAACATTAACAAGATGAGTAATATTTTAGAAGAAAAAGAAAAAAATAATAGGCAAGGAAAACAATGCCCTTGGAGCAGCAAGCATTAGGTATAAATGAGTGAGGGACATTTTGGTAATTGTATAAAAATTGATAAATATAAATAGAAAAAGAGAAACAGAAGAAGAAAAGATAAAAAATTAAAGAAAAAAAGAAAACTAAAAGAGAAAAAGAAGAAGAAGAAGAAGAAGAGAAGAGAGGGAAATATAAAGAAAGGAGAAGAGAGCTAGAAAAAATAGGTTTTTAAGGTAAGATTTATAATTTAACATGTATAATTATCACGACCCGATCCTCGGACAAATGGCTGGCACATAGGCAAAGTCCTCCTCCAGGTTTCTTTACTTATGCGAACCCAAACAAACACACAAACTTTTACCATTTAAACAAAAAAAAAATTGAAAGAGAGAAAACTAAAAGAGAAAAAGAAGAAGAAGAAGAAGAAAAAGAAAAGAGAGGGAAAGATAAAGGAAGGAGAAGAAAGTTAGAAAAAATAAGTTTTTAAGATAACATTTATAATTTAATATGTATAATTATCACGACCCAATTCCCGAATCAATGACTGACACATAGGCAAAGTCCCCCTTCAGGCTTCCTTACCTACACGAACCCAGACAAACATATAAACTTTTACCATTTAAACAAACTAGAATTCTACGCATCTTCTGATACCATAATTAATTTCATAATATAAGTTGATTGTCTTAATACAATTTCAATAATTTGTGGCGCATTGGCTAGCCATAATGGAAAAGTATTAATTACAACTAAAAGAGTAGAATTCTATGTATAATTTATATACAATAAAAAAAGTAGGTTCTGAAAGTCCAACAAAAATGACTTACTAACAAAGTTATAAACCTAAAAAGGATAAATAACAAGAGGGTGAGTTTATCAACTCAATGAGTAGATAATATTTAATATATTTATACAAGGTAATATGACAAATAGAAACATATACAATTTTGTCTTTAAGTTCTTACAAGAAAGTTTCACAAACAGGTCATAACAAGAAATATCATAAGGTAAGACTCGTCAGAAAATCAAAATACAGCGAGTATGAAGCTTCAAATTGTGGGATGATTAGTTTGTATAGGTTGATGACCCCCCTACCCTTACCAACTAGGGATCAAATATGATTTGCACAAAGATTAACATTCCTCTTTTAGCATGTGTATTCTGACTGACATACCAAGTAGTCATATCATAATCAAACAAATAAATCGTATCTTAAAACTCAACTCATGACATAATCAAATCATGATTTATCAAATCAGACATATATATATCTCATGTCCAGAATTCGGATTCAACAAATGATCATGTTTTATCATAATAAAGAATAGTAATCAATATATATTATCATGAAGCATGATCCATTTCATACTAACAATTCAAATATTTATATTATTTCTTATGCATATGGAATATTATCCACTCACCTGATTCAAAATCAAAACAAACACAAAAATAGGTACCGAAAAAATCATACTATTATCCAGCTAATGGAATATTAGAAATATCTGAATACAAAAGATGACATGTTCAAAACAAAATTGAAAGGAATGTAAAGTAAATTTAATACACTTAACTTACGGTCTAACTTATAACCCTATATGTTCAAGAACCAAACTGTTTTTTTTCTTTCAAAAACACAAAAATCAAATGGTTTCTCATAATTCTAATTCAAAACAAAACAAATCATAAAACTTGATAATAATTCATAAAAAAAACCTCAATTATTCTTCAAAATCCATCTAAAAAATTAAAACTATAACTATGAACCAATCTAGAATTTTCTCAAATTTATAAGGGTCAAATTGTAATTTTGCCAGATTTAGAAGACCAAACTGAAAATGTCTTGAATCCATAACTATACTGAAATTTTTACCCATAATTAATCATCAATTCTATCCAGAAACTTAAATTTTGCTCAAGGGACCAATTTGCATTTTTTCCAAAGTTTAGGGATTGAATTGTAATTTTCACAAATGAGATACCAAACTAAAATTTTATCATCTTCAACCTAAAGACACTTTTTTCCAGTATTTCTAGCAAGTTTTTTTCACAATTTATTACATCCAATACATCAATTAAACCAATAAATCTCAAAATCATTATTCCTGACAAAATCATCTAAAAACCAATCAATTAAACCATTACCCATAACATTTCAATCAACTTATCAATCTAACCCAAAACATAAACTTCAAAACCCTAAATTTTCACAAATTTGAAATCTTATTAATACCAACAATTATACACATCAAAACATAAATCTTACCGTATAAACTTATTTTCTCAAATTCTTTTCCCTTTCCTCTTTTTCTTGTTTTTCTTTCTCACTCTCGGCTTTCTCTCTTTAAATTTGGTTCTTCTCTTTCTATTTATATTTACCAACTCGTTGTTCAATTACTAAAATGTTCTTCATCAATTTGCACCTCAAATCTAATCATCCAAGGGCATTGTTAATGCCATTTCCCATCAATTCTTTCTTTTCATTTCAAAATATTACAATCTCCCCATCTTATAAAAGTTTTATCCTCAAAACTTGACATAAATAATTAAACATTTACCAAAACTATAAAAAAGATAAGGATTCTCCTCATGCATGTTATCCTCAAGCTCCTCCCACATCTCTTCCTCATGTTAATGACATTTTCATTTCACTTTCACTGAAGCTATTTCCTTTTATCTAAGTTTCCTCACTTGTTGCCTATATCTTCTAGCTGCACCTCATAAGTCATATAATCTCTCAATTCAATTGGTTGGACTTCTAATGCATAAGATGGATCCGACATATACTTCTATAGCATCGAAACATGAAATATTGTATGATTAGCTAAAAAGTTTGGAGGTAGTGTTAACCTATAAGCAACTGCCCCAACTCTTTCCAGAATCTCATACAGTCCAATAAATTAAGGAATTAACTTGTCTTTCTTCTCAAACATGAATACTCCTTTAGTCGGTAATACCTTTATAAACATACAATCACCTGCTAAAAACTCTAATTCATACCTCTTCCTATCCGCATAACTCTTCTATCTACTCTAAGTTGTCTAAAGATTTTTTCTAATCACCTTTATCTTTTCTGAGTTAATCTGAATTAACTCTGGTCCTACTAACCTTTTTCTCACCAACCTTAAACCAACAAACTGATAATCTATTCTTCCAACCATACAAAGTCTCGTAAGGCGCCATCTCAATGCTAGCTTGATAGTTGTTATTGTAAGCAAATACCACTAATGGTAGAAATCTACTCTAACCAATTCCAAAATCCATAACATATGCTCTAAGTATATCCTCTAAGTTATGAATAGTCCTCTCAGACTGACCAACTGTTTGAGGGTGGAAAATTGTACTCAACTACATTGTAGTACCCCATATTTTTTTGGAATTTCACCCAAAACTGCAATGTAAATTGTGGACCTCTATCCGAAACTATTGAGATTGATACTCTATCCAATTGCACAATCTCGCTAATAAATAATTTTTCCAACTTTGCATATGCACAAGTAATCTTAACTAGTAGAAAATTAGTTGATTTTGTCAACTTGTCAACAATCTACCATATCGAATCGCAACCCTTCTGACTTCTAGGCAACCATGTCACGAAATCCATTGTGATTTTTTTTCCACTTCCATTCTAGAATCAACAATGGTTGCAGTAATTCTGGAGGTTTCTAGTGCTCACCCTTTACCCTCTGACAAGTCAAACACCTAGAAACAAAGTCGGTTACATCAGCCTTTATCCTGTTCAATCAATAACGTACCTTAAGATTTTGATACATATTGGTGGAACCTGGATGCATTGTATAAACTGTCTTATGTGCCTTTATCATCAATTCTCACCTCAAATCATCCACATCGGGTACACAAAGCTTATTTCCATACCTTAGCACATTATCCTTACCAATCACAAAACCTGTAACTTTTCCTTGCTCAACCTTATATTTAATCCTAAGTAGTGAATCATCTCTCTTATGAGTTACTTTTATTTTGTCAAACAAATATGACTTAATCTAAGAGTGAGCAATCATTGCTCTAGCTTTATTGAGGTCAAATCTAACTCCTTCATCCACTAACTCATGCAACTCCATAATTAGAGGTCTTTGTATCTCTCGAATATAAGCTAAGCTCTCATATGATTTCCTACTCAAAACGTTAACACAATATTTTTCCTATTTGGGTGGTACTGTATGATACAATTATAAACCTTCAGTAGCTTCATCCATCACATCTGCCTCATATTTAAATCCCTTTACTAAAAGATGTATTTCAAACTCTTACAATTTATGAAGATCTCATAAATCTCACTATATATGTAGAGCCTTCAAATCTTCAAAGCAAAAATTATAGTCGTTATCTCTAAATCATATATAAGGTATTTTTGTTCATGCTTTTTTAGTTGTGGTGAAGCATAGGCAATAACCATGTCATGCTGCATCAGAACACATGTTATCCTCATTCTCGAGGCATAACAATACACTATAAAACCGTCATAACTAGATGGTACTTTTAGAATAGACGATGTAGTCAATCTTGCTACAACTCCAAGAAACTATTCTCACGAGCTTTAAACCACTGAAACGTAACATTTTTTTATATTAACTTAGTCAATGGTGCAGCAATTTAAGAAAAGTTCTCCACAAACCTTCGATAATAACTGGCTAAACCCAAGAAACTTATAATCTCTGTCTAAACATCCTCATAACCCATGAGCCTTGATAGTCACTTTATCTCCTAGACGGGCCTACATTCAATCCCTACTGCCGAAAAGACTAACCCTTTTTCTCTAGGCCTCTTAAACTAGCTTGCAGTCATGTCCTCTAATTCTCATGCCTCAATCAACCTAGCGTTATCAAATGCCAAGAAGTACGATGAAAACAGCTGAGACACCATCATCATAAACATCAAGAATTTGAGTCCTCGAATGAACCTTTTCACGCTCCAGTCCTTTATCGGTAAAAGATGGTCAGCATACCTTGATAGCTAAGTAAACTTTAGATCATACTCATTTATTTTCACACTCCCTTAAGATTGCCTCTTAAACTTATAGAGTCGAGCATCCCTAACACTCTGAGGTAGAAATTTATCCAAGAACATGGTGTTAAACTCCTTCCATGTCCATTGAGCCTCTGTTGGCCTCGTTCTCTTTCTAGACTTGAACTAAAAGATGGCCACATCTCCCTCCAACTTGAACAATGTCAAACTTACAGCTTGATGGTTTATACATTCTAAAGCTTCACACCACCATCGTATATCATTTAGAAACTTCTGAAAATCCTCTGACCTGTCCATCCTAGTAAAGGAAGGAGGTTTCAACTTCATGAAATTATTCAACGACACAATGACTCTGTGAACAGTATGGGATAACAATGGTACATCTTTATCCCTCTTCTAATCTCTTTCCATACTAAACTCTATCTAGGTCCACATAAACTGGCTAAATTGTTGGAATTCTATAACAGACTCAAAGTTTGTTACCCCTACACCTGTTTCACCAACCATATTATTCTCTTCTAACTCCTGAGGCTCCTCTTTTATCGGTGGAGGTACCTCCTCAATATGTCCAGGTACGGGTACATTGCACCTCTTTCTCTACCTTGCAATCCTCAACTGCACAATAAAGATATCGTCCTAATTGTCACCTACTCTACTAGTACCAGTTATTTGTTTATTTCTTGACATTTCCTTTAAAAAGTGAGAGCACTTAAGTTATGGTAGAATAATAGGTTGATAATTATCATAGAATTATAAAAAGCATATCTATCACAAAACTCAAAGAATCAAAGAAGACATGCTTGATGAGAATTCAGAACCTTAGAGACAATGGACAAGACAATACGAATCCTAATGCTCTATATGTTACGAAATTAATTATACTATTATTTCTTTAACCAAAGGCTCTAATACCAAGTTTGTCATAACTTGATCCCTAATACATCAATTAAACCAATTAATCTCAAAATCATTACTCCTAACAAAATCATTTAAAAACCAACTAATTAAACCATTACTCGTAAGAATTAATCCATAACATTTCGATCAACTCATCAATCTAACCCAAAACATAAACTTCAAAACCCTAAATCTTAACATATTTGAAATCTTAATTAATACCAACAATTATACATAATAAAGCATAAATCTTACCTTATAAATTTATTCTCTCAAATTCTCTTCCCTTTCTTCTTCTTCTTCATCTTCATCTCACTCTCAGTTTTTCCTCTTCAAGTTTGATTCTTTTTTTTTTCTCTTTGTATTTATATTTACCAACTCTTTGTTCCATTAATAAAATGTCCTCCAACCATTTATACCTCAAATCTAATTCTCCAATGGCATTGTTGTCATTTCCCATCAATTCTTTCTTTTCATTTCAAAATATTAGAATAATTGTTGTTATTAATTACAATTTTGAATTTGTTGAGATTTAGGGATTTGAAGTTTGTGTTTTAGAGTTTAGATGATGGACAAATTGAAATGTCGTGGATTAATTGTTATGGGTTTTTGATGTATAAGTTGAAATTTAGAGGGCCTGCAATTCTAGGGAGACTAGTGGATCGGGACTCTGAAATCCTAATTAACCAGTTGATGGGTTAGCTTGATGGATTTGATTGACTAGTTGGGTAATTTCGATCGATCGGTTGACTAAACAGTAAGGATTAATCAATTCTTTTAGGTTCGATCAGTTTGAGATATGTTCCAGAATAATCAGGTGGATCTATTTTGGTTTTATAATTACATTTTGATCTCCAATCTTAGAGTTATAATCTCTTATGTTATCTATTTTGAGTCATTTTGAGTGTGTGCATGTGTGTGTATTCATATACTCTTGATATTCCACCTGTTGAGCGTCAGTGTGATTCCTTCGATCTACTTCTATGTCCCTTCTACTTTTAAGTTCAGTGAGTGAATAATATTCCATATGCAAGAGGAATAATATAAATATTTGAATTGTTAATATGAATTAGATTATGTTTCTTGGTAAAATATATATATTGTTTATTATCTTTTATTTATGATGAAACATTATCACTTAATGAAACTGATTTCTTGATATGAAATATTATGCACATCTAAATTGATAGCTCCTAATTTGATTGATTGTATAAGTTCATATTTTAAGAAATAATTTTGTTTTGTTTGATTATGACCTTATAGTATACTAGTCAAACTATCAATGCTAGCAAGGTAGTGTTAACCTTTGTGTGTAACAACTCATACTTTTCCATCATTTGTAGTTGTAAACATGGTTAGTATTCAAAATTTTAAGGATTCTATATATATAACCTACCAAAAATTCAGCAAAATTTTACCATGAATAAGTGATACCAAGTTCTTGACAAGTGCAATCATCACAAAATTAATCCATAATCATAATTCAATCATCTTGGCCTTAAAAATAAACATCCTTATCATTAAGATGAGTCATATGGTAACTTAAATTAATTATATTAGTAACACTTAAACTAACTAAATAATAATAATAATAATAATAATAATAAAACCATTGAGTTCTCAAATGTTTCACTTACATTAATCGATTGCTGTTTCTTGCTAAGTACGATTATTTTGTTATGAAAACATCAAGTATATTGGCCTTGAATTGAAAAGGAGAGACTGTATATATGAACTATATCACTGTGGAACTAGCTCCAGACATTGGTCCTCATGATCACTGTACAACCATCTAATTCGGAAGGGCGTATAAGCCATCTTCTCCCTTCTTCTGTCTGGCAGTTCTCAGACAAAAGGGTCCATTATGTTTTCACCACTCATTGACTACTCAATACATTCAGCCATCGGATCCAGATTCTAATTCATGTCTGCTTACTGATTTACTTGATTTGTTGTGGATCAGTGTCTGTTGCAATCTCAACCATGAATCAGCTTTGATTGATCACAGTTTGCTGTTCAACAACTAGACAGAAGGTACAGGCTTAACCACCGCTATGCTATACCTTGATGGTTTTAATTTCGGACTTGAAGAAACATGCCCACCTCATAAACATCCTCTCACATCCACCCATCACATGGCTTTGCCTCTATGGAAGGCGACTGTTCACGGATTTGTTAACATATAATAGCCGCTTCCTTTGCCTTCTATCCATCACAAAACAAGCATTCAGCATTCAGCTTTCTTCCCCTACTTGACTCCTCTTAAGTTTTTGTGCTTAACAAACAAAATGATCAGTGCAAAGAAGCTCGTTAAACTGGCAAAGAAATGGCAGAAGCTGGCTGCTCTGAGGCGTAAGAGAATCACATTGCCACAAATGGAGACAAGCAGTTGTAGCGCATCAGAAATGGCTGATAAGGGACATTTTGTTGTGTACTCGGCTGATCATACACGCTTTTTGCTTCCTCTGAGTTATCTTAATAATGAGATTGTCAGAGAGCTGCTCAAACTGGCAGAAGAGTTTGGACTGCCTAGCGATGGGCCTCTCACGTTGCCCTGCGATGCAGAGCTTATAGAATATGCAGTTGCTTTAATCAAACAGAGAGTCACAAGAGATGTAGAGAAGGCATTGTTGGTGTCCATAGCCAGCAGTCGCTGCTCATTGTCTTCTGATGTCCATCATCAAGTAACAGACCATCAATTACCAATCTGCAGCTTCTGACGAGCAGAGCTAGATTTGTAAAGAACGCAAACAACTAGATAAATTTTGTAGAATATTTTCATTATCAATGATACAAATTTAGTGAATTCACCAGAAATGCTGGTTTAATGATATAAATAGTATTGCGATTTTGCATTATAAACGTCTCATCATATTTTCTCCTCAACTATCCTGAAAAGCGAAGATAAGATTTTTTTTCTCTTCTTGAACAAGAAGTCTCGAGTTGTATGAGCAATCACTTCTTAGAGAACTTCCTAGTCTTAAATGAAAAACATAGCTTTTATTTATTTGCCTAAAGTCTAATCAGCCTTCCAAGGTTTAAGCCCTGTGAATCAGACTACTTCAAACATTTACTCAAGGAATCAACTAAATGAAAGTTTAAAATGCTTCTATGAGTTACATTATTATATTTATGTAAATATATATCTATTATTAATAAAAATTTAATTTATTTTTAATATTCATATAATATTAAATTAATGAATATAATATTTAATTTATAAATTTAGAGTAAAGATAAAATTTATGAAACAAAAATATTTTGTAAAGAAAATTATAAAGTTGTTATAATTATGAGATTCATGTTGCATCAAAACATTGTTACTAAAATGTTCATGATCAATATTTTTTTTAAATATTGAACATTTATTAGAGTTATAGAGACTGATATATATTATGTTCTTTTTTATATAAAATGAAGCAGTTGTTCTCCTAATTTGAGGTATAAGAAATATTTAGAACTAATATATAGATGCTTGTCATAAGACATGTACACTGAACTAACCCGCATGAAAATCTCACATGGAGATATCACTTATGTCTATGAAAAAACTCACATAACGATTGTGTAAGTGATCCTTCGATTTGACATCACTAAATTATCTTATATAAAAATGTTATACTTTGATCATGTTACATGTTATTTTAATTGAGGTAATGAAAGGAACAGATATTGGGCATAACATGAACTATATAAAGGTACTTGAGTGATAAAGGATTTATCACCCTAGGTGAATTAGAGAAAATATCTCATATGTTCTCAAATAATATTGATTGAGAAATTCTTGGTCAAGGTGGAATGAGATTTGAAAATAATTTCAAATTTTATTTAAACAATCAATGACTATTATGTAAAAAACAAACATAATTTAACATAGCAGACATACTTCATGTTTTAATATTAAATCAGAACATTATTGATGAAAGAATATTAATTACACTGAGAAACCAATCACTGAAAGGTGAAGTCAAACCACTTATGACTTTTTTAATATTTGAGGACCATGAGACGTTGCTAGACAATACACCTAATCTTTAGATATAAATTAATCAATTGTTGAATTGATAATAAATTAAATTATTTAATTCTATTTAATTAGAATTATAATTTATATCTGGGTCAACATATTAGGAACCTAATGGGTCACACACATTAAAAACCATTAGTCAGAAATTAAACTGAGATGATTTAATTAAGTATAACTTGATTAAAATATATTTTAGAAATTAAGTACTAGAATATAATTAATACATGGATTATATTTTTAGACCTAGAACAATCAAGTAAAGACTTGATTGAGTTAATTTCTAAAAAATTTCTAAATTAATATATGGATATTATTTAAGAAAAAAATTAATAATTTGTCAATTTATAGGTTTTTTAGATTTTCCTATAAATGGTATGTTATACCTCTCATTTCTTAGTTATTGTTTGTTAAACCGAAAAATTATGCAAATCATAGAATAGAGAGCTAGCATTCTAAACCTAACAATCCCTCTCTTCTAAATAGAAATTTAGAAGATTTGTCACTGGTAGTTCGTGTGGTTACTATTAAGGGCTGAACAATTAAATGGTTTGTGAGTTACGACAACCTGATCCTTAAAGAATTGTTCAAAACTGAAGAAAATCATATCTCAGGTAATAAATCTCTAACTAATTTTAGATCTGTCTAACGGGATTCTAAAAACTCCCAAATAATTTTGTTTTATTGTTTTTACTGCGTGTATAATATTCAGGAATGCAACACTAAAATTATAAGACATCATCACTTTGACCTCTCCAGATATGATCTTAAAATATCCCCCTTATAAGTTCCAGTTTGAGCTAGAAGGTCAAGATTAGGCCTGGAAATGGGATTACCAACCTACTGGAATCATAGGTAGCAACAAACACTGTCTTGTGGCTATTGGAGAAATCATAATGATCACTGTCTAAAATAATCAATAACAATCATTTGATAGTTGATCTTCTATTTCACAATAATTATCAGGAAAATACTATTTAGTGTTTAACCACACTCGTCAACCACATGCGTCATGCTATGTTTGTGGAAATGACTATGGCAATGGCTACAGATAATAGCGTACTCAAGCCTCATCACAACAATAACTAATCTCCTTCCATATGCATTTCTAACTAGCAAACGAATCTGGTTTCCATTTTCTTTTGTTTCTTTCTAGTCCAGATGGAGCTGACAGTAGCAAGTGAATCATTGTTGAACACACACGGCCATTTTCTTAACACTCTGATCAATAATGTTTTATGATTCTAGTAAACTCCTTGAGTGGCAAAACAATCAACATTGAGTGTACCGCACAACTCTCAAACAAGTTATCATGTCCTTTTCAGATAAGCTAGATTTTGTCAAAGAACCAACTCAACTTAGAATATGATTTATATTATCTTTTAACACACTTTCTCAAGTAAAAGCCCTTCGAGTTTAAAATTTGCACAGACCCATATTACCTTGTACTTAATTTTTATCAAATAAATAGTGATGGTAAGATTCGAACTTGAGACCACTTGATCATGAAGGCTCTGATATTATATCAAAGAACCAACTCAACCCAATACTTTAAGCTATTAAATGAGATCCCAAATATGATTTATATTCTGATCTTTAAAAAATATTTCATGGATAAGTAAGTTGTAAGAACTCTACGTTTGCTTGTTGAATTCCTCTCCCCATATACGTAT
The DNA here is from genome assembly GCF_951802175.1 of Populus nigra. Taxonomy (NCBI): domain Eukaryota; kingdom Viridiplantae; phylum Streptophyta; class Magnoliopsida; order Malpighiales; family Salicaceae; genus Populus; species Populus nigra. The sequence goes on along the minus strand of NC_084864.1, from coordinate 3,101,266 downwards.
CCATCATGTGAAAGAGAAGGGGTAAGTTCAGTTGATTTTACTTTTAGCGTCAAGACTGTCAAATTGTACACAGTTCCATATCAGCTTGCTATCATTCGATCAGACAACGGAATTTATGACCTGTTAACAAAATTCATAGGTCCTGCTGCATCGAACCACAAGACAGGATGAGATACTTATCTGAAACCTTAACTTACAGATTGCCCAGTTCAGCCATAGGTCCTCACTCCTCGGGTCCACTGTATGATCATCGCTAGACTGTGGTAATCGAGTTCCAACAGAAGGACTTGTGAGCCATCATTTTCCCTACTTCTGTTCGGTAGCTGCACAGGGGCTGGGTCCAATATTCTGTCTCTCAATGAAATTTCTAGACGACAGATTTAATTTTGCACGGCTCCTCCAGCTTGCATCAATCATTGAGTATTCGTTACATGAAATCATAGAAAGCAGATACACATTCATGTCAGCTTACTAATTTATCTTCATTTTCTGTGGTTCGTAGAGGCTGTTGTGACCTGCAGTCATAAAGTCAGCATATTTTTAGTATATTTTGCTGTTAAACTAACAAACAGAATACATCATTGACAGCTGCTATGCTCCACCTAGCTGGTTTGATTTCTAGACACAAGAAAACATGCCCACCTCATAAACAACCTCTTACATCCACCCATCACATGGTTTTGCTTCCCATGGAAAGGGACTGTTTATGGATTTGTTAATATATAATAGTCACTTCCTTTGCCATCTATCCATCAGAGAATCAGCATTCAACATTCTAAATTCTAAAGATTTCTTCCTTTGATTTTTCACTAGAAAAGAATACTTCCAAGCAACAAAATGATCAGTGCAAAGAAGCTCGTTAAACTGGCAAAGAAATGGCAGAAGCTGGCTGCTCTGAGGCGTAAAAGAATTGCTTTGCCACAAATGGAGACAAGCAGTTGTAGCGCATCAGAAATGGCTGATAAGGGCCATTTTGTTGTGTACTCAGCAGATCAGAAACGCTTTTTGCTTCCTCTGAATTATCTTAACAATAAGATTGTCAGAGAACTACTCAAACTGGCAGAAGAGGAATTTGGACTACCTACCGATGGGCCTCTCACATTGCCCTGCGATGCAGAGCTTATAGAATATGTGATTGCTTTAATCAAACAGGGAATCGCAAGAGATTTAGAGAAGGCATTATTGGTGTCCATATCCATCAGTAGCTGCTCAATGTTTTCGGATCTCCATCATCAAGTAACAGACCATCAATTACCAATCTGTAGCTTCTGAAGAGTGGAATTAGAATTGTAGACACTGTATAAATTGATACAAGTATAAATTGATAAATTTTATAGAAGAGTCGGAAAAAAATTAAATTATCAAGTATATATTAATACAAATTCAGAGAATTCACCAGCAATTCTTTTAGCTCAACATCACTGCATTACAATGGCCTCGTAAACATTTCCTCTTTATCAATCCATGAAGCAGATAAATGAGGATTTTTTTCTCTTGACCAAAATTTCTCAAGTTTTACTACACGAATCAACAGCTGAGAAGGGCTATTTTGTTGTGTACTCTGCAGATCAGAAACGGTTTTCGCTTCCTTAAGATTATCTTAACAATGAAATTGTCAGAGAAAGAAGAGTTTGGACTTTCTAGCAACGGGCCTCTCACCTTGTCGTGTGATGCAAAGCTGATGGAATATGCAATTGCTTTGATCAAACAGCAGGTCGCTTGTGATGTAGAGAAGGCACTATCGATGTCCATAACAAGCAGTCGCTGCTCATTGTATTCGAATCTCCATCATCAACTAACAGATAATCAATTACCAATGTGCAGCATCTGATTAACAGGATTAGATTTGTAAACAAAGCAAAAAAAAGTGTACCTGATTACTCTTCTCGATGGAAAGTACAAAACTTGAAGTTTTATAGGAAAAACAATGCTATGATTCATTTCCTTGAAAGTTTCTGAGATGTTTATACAAGTTCTTTTGAGCTGTATGGATCAGAATCCTAAGAACACAGATCAACTACATAACTTCAGAAGTAAGTGCATCATTGCTTGATACTTCTGACCAAAGATGTTTATTAAGTCAACTAAACCTCTAGTGGTTCTCCAATTGAAACAGTGATCAATAAGTTCACATCTCAATTTTTATATTTCAAGAAACTCTTGAAGAAGGTATCGTGCCCTTTTTAGAGAAGTTGTATGTAAGAAATTTATTGTTCAAGAAACTCTAGCAGTTGAGTTGTAGCGTGATAATATATCAATTGGAGCCCGTCACTCCCAGACTTACAAACTGCTAATAGAATTCATAGAAGCTGCTGTGAAAAAAGATTCAAGCCACCAGGACAGGAAGAAATGACGTTCAAGATTCTTCTTACAAATTGCCTTCGATCAGATATAGGTCCTCAAGTCCACTGTACAGTCATCTCTAGACAAAGGTAATCACATTCCAGGTAGGAACAAGAATGATTTTTGAGCCATCATTTTCTTGCTTCTGTTCGGCAATTCTCCGGCATGATGGGTCTGATATGTTGTTTTTCTACTACATGTTTGGACTACAATTTCCACAAACTTCCAGCTTTCAACATTCATAAAGCACTCGTAAGATGCAGCCGCAGGAAGTGCAACCATGTTCAAATTCACGTCTGCTTACCAATTTACCTTCATTTTTGTGGTTCACATAGTCTGCTACTCATTCTGGTGTGATATAAAGTAATGAGTCGGCGTTATTTTGATATGCTTTGCTGTTCAACTAGCGGGCAGAGGGGCAAAGAAATAACCACCGCTATGCTCCACCTCGATGAGTTGATTGCTAGACACAAGCAAACATGCCCACCTCATAAACCACCTCCCACGTCCGCTAATCACATGGTTTTGCTTCCCAGTGATAGGGAACGTGTGTGGCTTGGTTAATACACGATACTCCCTTCCTTTGCCTTCTACCGGTCACAAAACAAGCATTCTGTATTTCAAGTTCCTAAAGTTACCTTCCTATATTCACTCGTGAAATATTTTCCAGAAACAAGATGATCAGTGCCAAGAAGCTCATCAAACTGGCAAGGAAATGGCAGAAGATGGCTGCTATAAGGCGGGGGGGGGGGGGGGGGGGATCGCACTGCCACAACCAGACACAAGCGGTTGTAGCACATCAACAACAGCTGAGAAGGGTCATTTTGTTGTGTACTCTGCTGATCAGAAACGGTTTCTGCTTCCTTTAAATTATCTCAACAATGAAATTGTCGAAGGGCTACTTAAACTGGCAGGAGAGGAGTTTGGACTGCCTAGCAGTGGGCATCTCACTTTTCCGTGTGATGCAAAGCTAATGGAATATGCAATAGCTTTGATCGAACAGAGGGTCACTAGAGATGTAGAGAAGGCATTGCTGATGTCTATGGGTTGCAGTCACTGCTCAACATCCAAAGATCTCCATCATCAAGAAACATGCAATCAATTATCAATTTTCAGCTTCTGAAGAGTAGATTAGTTTCGTAAATGACACAAACAAGTAGACACTGGTAAATTTTGTAGGAAACTACAAATTATGAGATACATAATTCCTTTGATAAAGTTCGTTGACTACAATCTACAAGAAATCTCTAGCAATTCTAGTTTAAGGATACAAGTTAAAGATACTTGCATCAATGATTTCATCATAATTTCCTTCTATGATCCTTTAAGCAAATAAAAAAGTATGGTCTGCTTGGGGCGAAAACATTTAAGAGTGCATCTGCCAAAAAACAAAATAAAGAATAAGAATGAAAATCTCATGCGTACAAGTGAAGTAGCAATCAGTGCCATTAAACGCCATTACAACAAAGCTTCGAAGAATTAAAGTGGCAATCACTATTGCCAGACTGCAGAAAGGAACCAGACACATGGCTTTGCACTTGAGCTACACAAACTTTACAAATATGCTCACGTGGATGTCCAGTTCTAAAAAAAAAAGTCTAACAGAATCAGAGTGTGAGACAACAATAACACAGGAACATGAGATTCACCTAGTGTTGGATTCATCTAGGTCGGTTAACTTGTCCCTTTGGTTATATGAACACACACTAACCCAAATTGCATCAAATCCTTTCTGCGATTAGCAATTGCTCGAGCTCCTCCCTCCGCCGCTCTAATTCCTGTGATTGTTAATCCATGTACGTTAATAGAGGAAAATCTGAGTTCCAACCAAAATTTGTTAAAATGATAGACAGAAACATCAATAAATCATTAACAAGAAAGCACCATTTGTCTAATAAAACCAACTGCATACTCTCACAATGTTAACTGCTGTCCAAGCACATGCACATCAGATTCAGAATCTTTAAGCCTGATTTTAAACACAGGTGAAAAGTACATCCCTGACTACTTACTGTCACCTAAATCAGAAGAATGAAAAAAGGATTCATATAAACCCTAAAACTGACTACAGAAGCCTGTTTGCTTATAGATTTGATTTAGGGTATATCAGAACCCTTTCAAGAGCATTATGGTAACGAGCAATCACAGCTCACAGCACTTCAAGTTTTAGAGAGCGCAACATAATTTTGATTCATTTCTTCAAATTGGCTATCCATTTCACTCCCAGATTATTAAGAGTTATTAATATATTTCTCTTCTTGCATGCATTGTACATAATAAGGATGCTTATAGAAAACTTGGAACTCGTGTTCCTGTTTGTTGCTAAAACTTCATATCATGCCATGACCTCCACAAAGTGATGGCACAGCTAACACATAATTGCAAAACTTGGAGCAACAGCATACACATACAAGCATGGAGTAAAATGCAGAATGGCGAGCTCATATGAACACTCAATACCAATCATCATTTCAGGAGCAGCAAAGCAAAGCTTACCTCCAGATCCTTGACAGCCTGCTCCCTCGTAGTTTCTTTCTTCTGACGAGACCGTTTGAGAAAGCCAATGCACAGAATTCCCTGGAAATTGGAATCACAATCAATAGCAACACATCATTGGATTAGTCTTGAAATTCCCAAAAGGAAAAGCAAACCCAAACTCAAAGTTAGTTATTCTACTCAACCAAGCTCAACTTAAACCAAAGTCCTAGTTCATTTATTTTCTTACTGAAATAACATAAACTAGACCACAAGCAAGGAGCATATAGCTAGCTATATTTTGTAGAAGAACAAGCTCCTTCTGGTTTGATGAATAGTCAGGGAAAGCTCTCGTCATTACTGCAACACTGAAAAAAAAAAACCATCATTTCAAACCCTAAGGAGATATTAATGACTCCACGCTAGCGAGCCTAATGCACATTTTGCAGCCCTCGTTAACACAAATGACTTACAAGATTTGCAGCATGCCCCTCCCTGCCCAATACTCCAATATCTGCAGTATATGAATTCAAACTGTTAACATTTGCACCACCAGCCAGCATAATAATTTAATTAATTCAATTCAATAAATTAGACCAAACTCCAATTTTCACACATTAAACAACAAACAATAAATAAATAAATAAAATTCAAGAAATCAGAAAAAAGAACGAACCTTCCAGAACTTAATAACAAATCCCCACTCCGTCTCCGCAACCACCACAATAAACGCAATTACCACCGCATAACACCTGAATATTCCATCAAAAACCTACACAAAACAACAACCAATCAGAAATCAACACCTCGCACACTCACTCAATCACCCACCTGATGCATACATACACTTAAGAGATATATAGCCTTACATCAGATCCATCTTTAAAGGATCTAACGGCGGAGAGAACGTTGACGGCAACACAAAGAATCGCAGTGAGTGAAGTTACAAAGCTGAAACACCTACAAATTACTAACAACGGGTCCGGTCCGGGTCGAACTAAGGCGGTGGCTCTTGCTCTGGAGCTTGATGACGATGCTCGAGGAAGAGCCGGAGGCAGAGGTAAGGTCTCTCTTTCTCTCTCTGCCATTGAAACTGAATCGAAACGTGCCTATGCCCTTAAAAGAAACGTCTTTTTCATTTTCTTCTGTTTTCTGCTGTTTGATGATTTGAAGCGGGATTCTTTTCCTTCACCTGCTATTCAAGCAAGGAATGGAAGGTGGTGGCAGATTGACACGTGGCCGTTGTCGTCTGATGGTGACTGACACGTGTCTGAGGTATGCTGTTTCGGGTTTTCCCTCTTCTTACAGTGGCTTTATGGGCTTCTCGTTGGCCCATTTATTAGGAGAGCGCATCGTGTGTTGGGCCCTGTTTAAAAAAGTAATGATAGCTAGCCTGGTTTTCAAAAATTAATAGAGGTGGTCAGATTTATTTATTTTTAAAGAAACATATTCAAATAAATAAAACATGGAGATGGTAATAATTTATATCTTTTCAGTTAAAAACTAAAATGGAATTACTATTTTTTTTAATTTTCTGGATCTCTCATTAATCAAAAATATTTAAAAAATGATCCTTTAATTACATCTAATGACTGAAAAGAGAATATTATTTCAAATTTCATTTCATTTCATTTTGTTCATTTATTCAAGTTAATTTAATTTTTTTATTACAATAAAATTTTTTGAGTGTATGAAAATTCTTGAAAAATAAAGTAAAATATTTATTTATTTATTTGATATTCTATTATTACATACATGGGAGCCAGAGAAAAATTTTAAAAAGAAAAAAAAAAGAGAAAATGAAATTTTTAATATTGACAGTGGAGTCGCATTGAAATTTTTCTGGAAATTACAGGATCGATGTTCACAATTAAATCTAGGACCCGTTTGTTTGTTGGAAAGTAATTTTTTTTTGTTTTAAGTGAATATCAGGAAAGTGAAATATTTTTCAATATTTGATAGTGTAATAAAAAATAAGTTGGAAAATATTTTCCAGTGTTTAGTTATGTCATGAAAAATAAGCTAAAAAATAATTTATTAATATTTTATTTTTTTCAAGTTTATTAAAATAATGAGGAACAAATTTTACAAATTAAAAAGTTGAATGAGAATGAAATTGAAAAAAAATATAATTTCATAAATTATCTCAAATAAAATAAATAATAATCAAATTAATATAGATCAAATCTAACAAATAAAAAAATTAAAAGATAAAGAAATTAAAATAATAATAGTTACTATTTCATAAATTATTTCAAATAAAATAAGCAACGATAAAAAGAATAAGGACCAAATTTTATAGATAAAAAATTTCAATTAAAAATTAATAAGGGAAAAGCAAATAATAATTATAAAAATAAAGATCAAAATTAATATAAAAATTAAATTCTAATAGATGAAATTGAAAAAAAAATATTCAAATATATATATATAGTAATTAAAAATTTAAGGATAAAATTTGATATAATCATCAAATAATATGATATTACTAAATTTTTTATAATTTTTAAAAAGTATTTTTTGTTCAAAATAAAAATAAAATCTTTTTTAAAAAAATCAAGTTAAATATAGTTTTGACTGAATTTTTTTTTTTATTAAATTTTCTAATAACAAATAATGACATTAAAATAAAAAAAAGAGAAGAGATGTCACGGTGGAGATAGAAACCAAGAGAGAGAGGGTGAGGGCGGCGCAGGGACGGAGGGAGAGAGAAATAATAAGAAATTAAATGGAAATTGATTTTTTGTTGTTATTTAATTCATTTGGTCGTATAGAAGACCTGCACATCTGATTGGTCGTGCGTGCATGTGAGACATGTGTGCCTCAACAAATTAAAATATTTTCACAAATAAATTTTTAATTATGCTGTTTTGGCTAAAGTTTTTAGCCACTATACTAATTAAAAAAGATAATAACAATAATAATAAATTAAAAAAAAACCCTCAAATCCAAGCCAACAAGGTTTACTGTTTTTAGATGGTATTATTTCCACCCTAATTATTTTTTTTTTACTCAATTATTTATCTTAGAGACTAAAATATTTTTATTTAATGTGTTTTTTCTACTCTATTAAAATCTTAAAACTATAAAAAGTCTAAAACAAATCTTCTTTATATTCTTAGAAAACAATATCTATAACTACATATAATTTAATGAACTCTGTCTTAAAACATTTAATTATGTCTTCAACATGCTAAAATTACAAAGATTGTTTATCTTTTTTGTATGATAATAAGAAATTTTAATTAAGAAATAAACAAAGACTTCAATATAATTAATTTATAAAAAAAAAATGTTATTCTCGTTTTTTTTTATCATAGACTTATTTATATATCATATAATATAAACTAAACTTATTAAATCACTCATAATAGATATAGCTAGTATCTTAAATGATATTTTATTTTAACTATTAAAACTATAAAAAACTTAAAATATGCCAACAAAAAATAACTAAAATCTATAAAGTTATTAAATTAGATCTTTAGTTTATAAAGTTTTTTTCTTCTCTTTTGTTTCTTTTTTGAGTGTTCTTTTCTTTCTTTCTTGGGTGAATTCCATGTTGCAGTTTTTTCTTTGTAAATGTGCAGACAGTGCTTACCACTGATCAATGACACAATATTGCTGATGGTCTTACAGGCTCGTAACGCTGCAATAGCAAACAGCTACTTTGTTGGAACTGAGATATTCTCTAATCCATTTACCTCAGGCGACGGGAAGCCACAACATGCAGGTTTTGGCCATTTCCACGGGTCTAGCCATTTTTCAGCCCCAGATGCTTCATGCACTCCCTCCCTCTCACGTTAAGAGGATGGACTACTGATCTCAGACATGGATCTAAACCTCTGCAGGCAGCTCAGAGAGGGATTTCGAATGACTGCACGGTACGAGCTGTATGCTGACATGCTTGCCCGTTACTTGAAGCCAGACTTCGAGGCCCAAGTCATCTCCGATCCCCTGTTACACAAGTCTCTGTAATGTCAGGTGTTGATCAAACTTCCAACTGCAGAAATACAAGTTGTAGCTCCATGGTATCTTAAATGATAATCTGAAATAAGTTCATACTCGTAGCGTACGTGTGTTCATGTTTGTAAATACCCGAACATCGTTCATCTGTTGATGCACTAAGTTTGAATGACAATAAAGAACATTGAATGAACCATTTGTGACTCTTTATGTGAAGGATCAGCTTGAATGTCTGGGATTACTCATAAATGTCTGTGAATGGACAATCAAACGAGTTGGGATAATAATAAAAAGGTTAACTTGATGGTTGACATTTGCTTTCACCACTAATATATAGTCCGATTCGAAAATGAACAGTATTCATTGATGGTTGATCTTGTAAACAAAGTCAACCAATAAGTAGATGCAAATTATACCTGTAAGGAGTTTGCTCATTTTATAGTTTTAGGTTCAAGTCTTGTGATTGCTAATATGATGGTCATTGGAGGCTTACATGATCGTTAACTTCAAGACCTGTGAGATTAGTCGAGGTACACGCAAGCTAACCCAAACACCCACATTAATTAAAAAAAAAACTTGAAGGTCTGAATATAGTATTTTTTTGGGAGGCTAACACAGCAACATACTGATTAACAAATCATATCCTTACTAAAAATCTAATTAATAAAGATTATTAAATTATTCAAATCCATCATCACAATTGTTTTTTACCTTGTAATATGATTTTATTAGATCTATTTTTCCCTAATTTTCAAAAAAAAAACATTAATGTGTAGTTTTAAAACTAAATTAGACATGAAAGTTAGGTAAAAAGCCATCAAAAATATTGATGTTGATGATTGAAGAAATATGATAAAGTCTATACAATAGTAAGTGAGATATCCATTGTTTTCTGTAGATTAATATCATATATATATATATATATATATATATATATATATATATAGATTCATTAAACAATCCATTCAAAGAAGTTGGTTTTCTATCCTAAAATAATTTTCAGTTGGCATATCCTTCTCTTTTATCTAATGTCATATTCCATATCACCTAAGTCCTAAACAATGAATTTATAATTTTTTTTATATGTTTTGGATCGTTTTAATATATTAATGTTAAAAATTATTTTGAAAAATAAAAAAAAATTATTTTAATATATTTCAGTACGAAAAGTATTTTAAAAAATAATAACAGTAACACTCTTATATAAACTGAGATATCTTTTAATTTGATTTATAAAAAAAAAACTTTTAACATAGAAATCAAAGCCATTTATCATAAAGACAACTTTCTAAAGTGTTTTGTCCTTTGATTTTATGGCGAGCCTGAGAGGGCTGCTCATGCTCTTCTCTTTGTTTTTGCTACAAAACAATATATGGATGTAATATCCTAGTATAATGTTCACAGTGGTTTAATATTATATTTTTAAAATGTTAAAAATATATTAAGAATTTAGATAATTTTTTAAACATTTTTGATCTAGTCATCGTGTAAAATCCAAATGTCTAGTCTTGACTACAGTAGATTTACCAAACCCAAAAGTATTGGGTCTGGAAACCAAATCAGACTTATAGTGTTTAGGTCTAGCATGTTGCCAAACCCAATTAGCTTGGTTCCGGCGTAGGTGTCAACCTAAGACGCTTGTGTGTAACAAAAACGTTACACGCAAGCTACTTTTTTATTTTTCTTAAAGCTTAAAGCGTTATTGTATTGTATATAGAAATTAAAAAAACTTGAAATACCTTTTTTTGGTTGTCTATACTTTTTTGATCTTAGGAGGAAAGAAATCTTTTTACTGTTATGAATATTGTGAAAAGTAAAAAAAATTCTTAGTCAACAGTTCTAATTTTTGTTGACTCTATGGGTAAAAAAGTACTTTGACTGTGTAAAAAATTGGAAAAGATGCATGCACCCCCAAATAATCTTCTAATGACCATTGAGTAAGATGAAAAGACCCAAATACCTCTAAATCAAAATTTTAAATTAAAGTCACTAAAAGGTAAAAATGGTAAGGTCTAGTAGTCATACCAGACCCAAACAAACAATAAACAATGAGAGGATAATTATGCACTTTAGTAGTTGATTACTGATGACAATCTAATAATGATATGGCTATACGCGTTGCACCATGTGGAAGAAGGCACGACTGCATATCTATTTTGATGATGAATGACCAGATTTGACCATCAGAAAGTGTTTCACGTGCCTTTTTAACGATGCAGGCGCCGCCCTCTCGATATGGTATGTGAAACACATGCCAACAACTTTTCGATTAAAAAATAAAAAATAGAACATAAAAATACTAAAACACTCTCATAATTTTCTTAATTACACTATATATTCATATAAATTTCACTGTTATAATTTACAATAAATTTTATTATTGAATTTCATAATAATCTATAATAATAATCTATATTTAAAGCTACAATGAAATTTCCATACCGTTTAACTTTCTTTATAATGTTCCCAACCTTCGTAAGCTTAATTAGCTATTTGATTCATTCACAGTGATTAAGAAATCTAGTAACTTGCCATGGAAATCCTTGGTCTATTTTCCATAACTGATAAAGGTGGCAATTTGAATCTTAATACTTGTAATTGTTTTTTTTATTTAAAGACTTTCAAATACTTAAATTAATATTTTTATAAAAAAATTATAATAAATAATATATAAAAAATATTAAATTCTAATAACAATATTGTTTATTTTTAATATGTGATAAATGCTTTGTAAGATAAAATAATGTTAGGTGTGTATGTTTAAAATGAGAAAATTATAAATATTTTTTTTAAATGATTTATGAGGTATTTATAACTCTGAATTTTATTTTTTAATGACTGATGAATTATTCCATTCTAATAATATTAAGGTTATGTTTATTTTTGTATTTTAAAAGTGTTTTTAAAAAAAATTAAATTTTTTTTTAGTTTTTTAGATCATTTTGATATGTTGATATTAAAAATAATTTTTAAAAAATAAAAATAATAATATTTTGATATAATTGTTTTAATGAAAAATACTTTGTAAAGTAACTACAACCACACTTCTAAACAAACTCTAAAAAAAAATAAAAATTCATTACACATGTATTAATAAGAAATAAATATGTTTTATATAAATATTAATATTAAATAAATATATCTTATATATATATTAATAAAATAAAAATATAATAGTCTCATAAAAAACTTTTATACAAATTAGAAATGTATATAAAATACAATCCTGGCTAAAAATCCTGGGTTAGTAAAAATTTCAGCTTAGGCGGCGCGGTAAAGAAAAAGAGGCGTCAAGACGAGTGACTAGAGCCGGGCCTGAAAAAAAATCCAAACAGTATTTAACAAATCAAACACGCTGTCACAGTTTGGGCAAAAACGAAAGAAGAAAAAAAATTGATGATGATGAAGCTTATCTCAAAGTGGTCCACAGCCATTTAAAGAGCTCCACCACCACCACACCCTCTCCATCACCCTTCTCTTCCCTTCCACACCCCGCCCCCAATCTCTCCATTTCACCCACAATCCTCACCCTCTCTCTCTACATGGCTTCTATTTCACCACCATCTCCATACAAACTCACCTTCACAACCAGGAAAAGACTTCCATACCCCTCTCCAAAACCACAATTCCCTTCTCGCTACCCTCTCTCTAGGCTTCTTTCTGATTCCACTCTCTGTCGCTGCACCGACTCTTCAAATAATCCTTCGATTCAGTGGCGATGGGACGCTGCGTTGCAAGCTGTGTTTAAGAATGCGATTAAGAGTTTCGATTCGTATATGAATCCAACTAAGAAGGGAGTTGGCAATAAAGGGGTTATGGAGGGAGAAACTGGAGAGGAAGAGGAGGAGGAAGATGGAACTGTGTGGGATTGGGATCGCTGGAGATTGCATTTTGATCAAGTTGATGAGCAACAACGCCTTGTTTCCCTTTTGAAGGTAAAATTGGTGTGGGGAATCAATTTTTTTTTTTTGGATTGTGGTTTATATTTTGGATTGGGAAATTGAAATTTTATGTTCTTTATGTTTTTAATCAATTAACTGCATTTATTGCATGTGTGGAAAGATAGGGTTTGAGGGTGGGAAGTCTAATTTTTTATGATTTTTTTTTGGAACTATGATTTCTTGTGTGTTGAGTGTGCATGCATGCTTTAGTGTTTTTCTGGGTGAATTATGGTTGAGAAGTGTGAAAAAGATTGAAATTTTGAGATTAGGAAGTGGAGAAGTGCGAAAAGATTGGAAATTTGGGATTAGGAAGTGAAGCGTTGCTTTTTTCTCCAGCGTTATAGTTTATTCTTTAACTGGGAAAATTGGAACTTTGTGTTCATCAGCTGGGTTTTGAAAGTAAATTTTGAATGACTTGTTGTATTGCATGTGTTATTGTTTTTATGGGTGGAATTGTGGTTAGAAATTGTCAAAAAAATGGGAAATTTGAGACTGGGGCAGTTTGTTGGCTTTTTTGTTTGGGGAATTTGTGCCCGCTGGAAAAGTTGATGCTTCATGCTTCTTGCTTGGACTGTATCAGAAGGGACTGATAGTGCAGGCAATAAAACTACACAGCTTGTAGTTTTATTGATTTGTGTGATTGGCAAACAAAACGGAATGGAGGAAAGAGTGCAACTTTATATAAATTAAGGGTTTTCTATTAAATGCTGAAACCTTTCGCCTGCCCCGCTCTCTCTTGCAGTCACAGTTAGGCAACGCTGTAAACAGAGAGGATTATGAAGATGCTGCTAGGCTTAAAGTGGCAATTGCAGCTGCAGCTTCAAATGATACTGTTGGCAGAGTGATGTCACAGCTGAATGTGCGTAATTTGACTTGCAAGTATGGTTTACCTAAGAGATAAAATGCTTAAATTTCTTCAGTCTTCTTGTTTTTATTCCTTTTTCCTTTTTTTTTGGCTGATTCAGAGAGCATTAGCACAAGAGCGTTACCTGGAGGCAGCTTTTTTACGAGATAATGCTGGTGCTGGATTGGTAAGTTCGCTCAAATTCTTTTTTACTTGATCAATGTACACACACAATTTCTAATTTATGAAATATGTTCATTTTTGTAAGTGCAATAACTGCTGTATATTGCATTGGGCCTTGTCAGGCTACATAAACATTGCTGAATATTTCAGAAAACTTTGTGAGACTTGCTAGAGTGGCATCTTCATGTTTTTGGTTCTCTTTTTCTGTAGGTGTGAAGTGTTTGGTTCCTTAAGGGCTATTCTGTTTTGTTTATAGGATTCTTATTGTAACCTTTCATTTTCTGGAAATAAGTAGTAAAGTATTCTGAGTTTCAAGGGATTTTCTGCTTAGGCATTTAAATATGCAACTTTGATGCTACCTATCAAGTCTCTGTTTCAAAATTTTCCCTTTACCTTGTGCTGGGTTTCAGGTGGGATGGTGGTCTGGAATTTCTGAAGATGTTGATGATCCTTATGGTCTGATTATACGTATAACCGCAGAGCATGGAAGATATGTAGCAAGGAGTTACAGTCCACGGTAATTATTCACATGCTTGTTAGAGGGTTTCACTTTAATTTCACATTCATATTAAAAGTGAAAAGCCTAACAGGCTAATTTTGGTGTTTTTTTTTTTTGTTTTCACTGAAGTCTTGTTGATAAATAATTCCCCTGTTTCAGCTAATGTCTTCCATACTGTTAGGTTTTGGTGGTTTCAAGTCACAGTTCTCGGTTTTGCGTTACATGATTTAATTCCATCATATGTCCTGATTGTAGCTTGACGAGAAAAGTGAAATAAAATCATATAATCATCAAATAACAACCTAACAACTAAGTTGTCAACAGTTTGTTGTATGCTGAGAACACTTCAGGTGCTCCATGTTACGCTTCTGGAAACTTGCATCTTTTGTGCAGTGCTTGACAAGTGCTTTTCATGTAGTGAATATGTTTATTGCTGATACCTTGAAAAAATACTGTTAACATATTTGGTTCCATGTCTTGTCATTGCTGATAGAAGAGATTGATGAGAACAAATACAAATGGGCATGCACATGGCTAAATGGGAAAGCTATAATGTAGGTAGATCAATTTATATGATGTTATTTTTTTTCTTTAAAAAAATCTTTTAGTCGTCTATTATTAGCCTGGATTTCTGTGTTTTTATCGACATGCATGTCCAGAAGTTATCAGTGGTGAGGAAAATTCACTTTGTAAGCTTGTGGCTGGTCACTGTTTTAAAGTTTATCATGGTCCTGATCTTTGCAAGCCTGGTTAGGCATGGACCGGATTGGTTGAGGAGCATGTACTCTTTTTTCATTTACCCTTTCTTACACCCTGATGGAAAAGTCTTTCAGGGCATGTAGTTAATGACGTGAATGGATAACTTGTTAATTGGAAACGGAATATGGAAAATTGAGCTTGCATATCAACTTGAGAACAGTAATCAAGGACAACCAGCCTGAAAATAATAGAAGAGATGGTTTAGACAATAATGATGCGTGCCTTCTTAACAGACTGTATTACTGAAACCTTATGATATGTGGCAATTCTATTAAACAATATGCTATGTGGTGTATTGCAGGCACTCTTTAGACTTTAGGTGTCAAAGTATTATGTTCTAGTGCAATTGATTATAGATTTCCTTTTGTGCTAGATATTTGTCTCAAGATATTCCTGTGATGTTTTAGTTGAAATGTATGCACATTTTAAATGCTAGAGAATGTGGCTGATGCATGCTTGTTGTTTGGAACCTTTTTTCATGTAGCAAGCCTGTGACAAGCCCTGCTGCTCTACACGTGCAATTGCTTCCTGTCAATTGTTCCTTGTTTTGGAGGTTTATTGTTAACTTATCTTTTCTTTCAGACAGCTTGCTACAGCTGCAGTGGGGGTACCCCTTTTTGAGATCTTTCTTACAACGAATAAGAAAGGGGAATACAATGAACAGGTATCCTATTTCTATTCTTTTATTTTTTTTGAGTTGTGTACCTTATGCAATGAACTCAGGCTTTGAATTGATGCTTGGAGATTATTTTGATTTCTTGTACTTTGCAAAATTTTAGTCATCAAAATTGAAGAGTTGCACCTGAAAAAAAGAAAAGAAATTGTGCTTAGTTCCTGGTTTTAGAGTTTACCCTTTATTATGGTTTATAATTAATGTTCTACATTGCAAAGCTTTGGCTGGTTTATTTTTTGTTGACATAATGTTATAGTTGTTGAGAATGTGAATGTCTAACCTTTAGAGCTTCAAGTGCTTCACCAAGAAGCTATTTCTTATTATTATTATTTCCAAAAATCTCCTTGTCTGTCATCTTCATTCTGCAAGGCTCCCTGGCCTTAGAATATAGCTAGCTAATTATGTGGTTGAATCATTAGCATGCTTTCTTTTTCAAAAAATAATGACTGAGTGCTTGCATCTAAGCAAGGATAGATGCTGCTTGATGATTAATGTGCAGGCATATATTTGTAGGTGCATTTTATATGCTTGTTAAGTGTGTTGCAGTCACACATCTACATTCCATGTGCAGGAGCAGTTAGATAATAGTGTCTGATGGGGTTTGTTTATTTTTGTAGGCTGTGTATTTGAAGAGGAAAGGACTTTTCCAAGATCCTTCTACCTTGCCCTCTAAAGCTTCGGGTGCCACCAGTCGCTTGAATCCACCAGGGCCAACTGAAGATAAAAGTGACCTATTTGTTGTGAGTACTGAAGAGGTAGATGATGCTGATGACACAGAAGATGGTTCTGATCTAGCTGAGGGACTGCCTGGCTTTCAGAACATTTTGAGAGATATGGTTCCTGGTGTGAAGGTCAAGGTTTTGAAAGTGACAACACCAGCAAAGGTGGACAAGGATTTTATATCTAAGGTGATAGAGCAAATAATTGATGAAGAAGATGATGAGAAGGATATTGAGTTAGAAAGTGAGGAAGCAGAAGATGATGGCAAAGGTGAAAGTGACCAGGAAAGAGATGAAATTGAAATGGATGCTGGTCGTGGGATCATTGATGATGAAAATCAAAGTGAAATTGCAGTTAAAGTTGTTGTTGGGGGTCTTGCACAGAAACTTTCAGGCAGCGTTCCTGCAAAAGGCTCAATTAGAGTACCAGCTAAGCTAGACAGAAAGGGACGCAAGTCATTTTCCTTTTCTATAGAGAAAGAAGTAAACCAACAAAGTGCCAAGGAACTGGCTTCAGCGGACAGAAAAGCTAAGCTTCGAGGTCAACGCAGTGTGGACCATGTAATGTTTGATCTAGCCAAATTCATTGGTAGTGAGAAGATACCCTTGAAGGTTGGTTCAATGTCTAAGGTCATATCTTTGTACAACTTGAGTAACTTGAGTAGGAGATCAACTCACCATTTGCTTTTAATTGTTTGTTTTATTCTTGAAGTACAGGTGCTGAAAGATGTTGGTGAACTAATAAGTCTTACCCTCAGTCAGGCTCAAAACCGTCAACCACTGTCTGGATCAACAACTTTTCATCGAATTGAGATATCAACATCTCCTGATCCTTTAAATGGTGATTTGTTACACAGGCTGTTAAATTCTGAGCTACTATGGCTCTAGGAGATGCTACTAAGTTTCAGCTTATCGTCGTCTTGTTTGTCATGGTTTAGGAATCTTCTCAGCACTTTGTTATATTTGGTTCCCTAGCCAAAGTTTGAGTCTGAGCATAATACTGAATTAATTTTGTCAGGACTATATATTGGTGCACATGGGCTGTACACCTCAGAAGTCATACACCTGCAACGTAAATTTGGTCAGTGGCAAGAAGATCATGGGACTAAGGAGTCCTCTAATCTAGAGTTCTATGAATATGTGGAAGCTGTTAAATTAACTGGAGATCCTTATGTACCTGCTGGACAGGTACCTTTATTTGTCTCATACTTGCGTTGTGATACCTGGATAGGATTCTTGCGTCATATTATTTGGTTTGCCTTTGAGCATAACATGTATTTTTGTTTGTGGTAATGTAGATTTTGTTGTACAACTTATCTGTCAACAATTTCCTTGGGCAAACCTTCTTCAGCCACATGATGCTTACAAGTTTATTTGCATACTTTTGCTAATTGTAAATGGTTGACCTTCTGTTGCTTAGAAGCTTTGTAATCAAAGTCCTGGATTAATTGCTCCCAAATAAAAAGAGAAGTCATGGATTATTTGCAAGGAAAATTGTTAAAATATCAGATATGGTCTTGTGGGTGTAGGTTTAGGAATAATATGGTGATTCATTTTGTTGGTACTACACTTCGTGGAACCTTTATATTTGTATCACGGTTGTCTGCCTTGATCCTAACAGCTGTACTCGTATGGATTTTACAGGTGGCATTTCGTGCTAAGGTTGGGAAAAGATATCAGCTCCCCCATAGAGGCATCATTCCTGAAGAATTTGGAGTGGTGTGTTGTTAGCTTGTGAAGTTTGGTGTAGATAAATCCATTTTTCTCTTGTTGCAAAGGCCTATGTGCTTTTTTGATTTCCTATTTGTTGAAGCACTTCTCAAGATCTTATTTGCAAACCAGATTGCTCGATATAAAGGACAAGGGAAGCTTGCTGAGCCAGGATTCCGAAATCATCGATGGGTTGACGGTGAACTTGTTATTCTTGATGGAAAGGTGTTCAGATTTTAGATTATACTGTTTAATTTTTCTTTGTTGCCAAAATTTTTTTTGGTATTTGATTGCCATTCCCAGAAAAGGATCCACAATCCCAGCCTAGTTCGGGATTGACCCTAGGTTGTTGTTGCTGCTGCATCTGATATATGTTTTCCTCTGAACTATGTTCCATGCTTTTCTTTTTCTAAATAGAATGTTCATCGGGACATTTTTCCTTTCCTTTCTTTCTCATTCTTTCTCCATTTTTTTTCTTGCAGTACATTAAAGGGGGGCCTGTTGTTGGGTTTGTGTACTGGGCTCCTGAATATCACTTCTTGGTGTTCTTCAATCGTCTGAGGCTTCAACAGTAGATGCTCATCGTGTACATTATACTTGAGCTTGTCTATTCTTTCTTCGTATTTGGTTGGGTATGCTATTCCTTGTTAAAATAAATCATTTTAGTTTTGGTGAATCTTCCGTAAGATACATAATTAGTTTTTGTTTGCTCTTTTGCTGGATGACTGGTTGATCTTACTGCCTAGCATTCGACTTTTACATGCTATTGTCAGCTCCTGATATGAGTGATTAGTTCTCATCTTGAAAGCGCTGATCCAATGGCATTGTTCTTTATTACTACTTTGCATGTGCAGTTAGATAACTGCTTGAGTCTAGTCAGCAGTGGCTATTGATTTGGTATAGTCTATGGGAACTGATTACTCTGCAGGAATGTCATGCTGTCCTATGTTGCTTGTATGGGAAGTCATTGTTATTGCAGAAAGTTGGTTTGTTGCATGTGATCAAATTGTTGACGCTACTAACTTCCCTATTTAAGCTCTCATCTCCTTTCAACAAGTGTTTCTATGTTTAATTGTCGTTGATGATAACAAAATGTAAGAAAAACATTTTGTTTCTTTGGTGATTTGCACTTTTAACTGGTGAAATGTCTTGTCGTAAAAGGTTGAACCTGTCATAGGATGTTCCATAATGCTTTTTTAATGCAGTAATCTGTAAGAAATCTCTTGTTGATCTTTTTTTATTTTATTTTGCAGTCGTGAATGGCATTTTGCTACCTGTATGTTCTCCACCTTGAGCAGGCCTGGAGGCTTAGAAATCTTTCCCTGTCCAATGCACTATCAACTGACTATTGCACCTGTAAGCTTATTACTGACTGGAATTAACCCAGAAAGCTTGGAGATGTGGTAGATGCTCAGCCTTTTTTACTGCATGATTTTGAGGCAATTCTTTCCATCAGTTCATTATGCCTGTTCTGATTTTTGCCATACTGCCTCTCAATTTCGAAGTAGTATTTAGTACTTGTATTAATTATGATGCTACTTCGGTAATGATATTGATATATGTAGTTGGTATGTGAAAACACAGATGCAGAGACCAGTGCATTCGAGGGTTAATGGTTTATTTTATAGAGCAGTTGTTGGACAAGCTTGTTGCATTTTGAACGGGCTCATGTACAATCAAGTGCTTTGTACCGATCTCTTTTTTCACTTAAATAATAAATTAATAAAAATGCGACCTCAACCAGTTATTTTGTAAATGTGCTGCTCCCCTTTCTTTTGCCATGTAAAGGCCTACATGATGCATCAGCTCCTGCAATAAAAAAACAAAATCATGATTCATGAGTGGTGACTGATGAGTGGTTTCTTCCATGTCAATGGAGTGTGATGTCACTATGATGGTTAAATTAAATGTTCATTACCTGGGGACGAGCTAAAGCACCTTCGGTGTTCCTCGCAACATGGCGAGGAACATCAAAGGTAGCACAGCCACGGGAATACACTATTACATTCTCCAGAGGGGAAAGAAATCAGCTGGTTTCTAGCTGATGAAGTTGAACAAACAAAATCCAGCACATGTCTCTGCATATGCCCACCACCAGTATCTACATCATACCAAAATAAAACGCTGCAAACAATCTGTCAAGCATAATTTTTCTGTTAATGGATATAGGTTCCCATCATCGTGAACTTGTAAGCTACAATCATGACTTGCAAAGATGGCAACAACACTGACAAAAGCAAAAGCAAAACACTCTACACGAATTGACCTTGACAGAGATATAACAAACCTCAAACCTCATTTTCGTACAATCAAGTTGTCGTTATGAATTCGTCTTGGCTATTTGTCATAACCATACTAGAGGAACAAGCATATGTACATATACTACTCGAGTGCCAGGAAACATATTTTAAAGCTCCAAACAAAAGGTTCAAACAAAAAACTTAAATTTACTGATGCAGCCTCTTATAGTGTAAGCGGACTCATGTTTGATCCTTCAAATCAATTTTTTTGCTCAACTTCAACTGTCAGCACAGTGCAGCAAATGCCCAATGGAGTTCTTATATAGTTGAAACTGCACCCAACCAAGCAAAAACAGAAACACATTCAGTTCAGCATTCTCAAATATTTATCGCAGCAAGCATCAATTGAAACAAAACAAATGATTAAACCAACTCAAAAGTACCCTAGTTATCATGCTGGAGGGTTGAAGTTATCATGCTGGAGGGTTGAATCCCTCCAGCATGATACTAGGGTACTTTTCCATGTTAAATTTAATGGTCGAAAATGGTAAAAAAAATACATTGAATAGTGGTTACAATTCAAACAAGATGGCAACGATAGGCATAGGTTTCAATATCTTTGATTTCTAAGATGGCTAAAGGACACACAGGACCTTTTCAACTGCGATATTATAAAAAAATGTGAAATATATGAATGTGGATTTTATTAGTCATGCCTTTGAGCAGGGCTCAGGGACAATTGTTTGTTACTTGATTTCAAGACTCTATCCACCCCATTCCTACTGAAGGACAACCTTTTCCTGAAGGGGCAAGGAAGGATTCTGCATTCAACACCTATATTGACATCAGGTGGAGCCAGGTTTGGAAGTGCTAGCCAAAAACATGCCCATTTGATCACATTTGAGATAAATTAGGAATGTGTTCGTAGAGACCGAAAACATTCTAATTCTCTGATTTATGGACTTGTGAGGCATGGCAGCAGCAGGTGCTGTCTTTGAGGGATAGATGTTGCATATCAATGACTCCTATCCTGTTCTCCAATAGCTAAAGTTAACAGGCAAGCTTTCAAGAGAATTCCAGGAGCATGAGTATTGAGACTGGGACCGCGAGATTGAGACTAAGGCAGCCATGTCAATTCTAGTAGCAGAAGTCACTGAATTAAATAAAAAAGTTTTGGTGACAAACAATATCTCGTAAGACACCTACCACCTTGACAGGGAATCCAACTCAATTCTATTATTCAATAAACAAACCCACCTAGCATCCACTACCATAGCCTGTCCCATTTAGACTCAAGGCACAGGAGACAGGATTTCTTAGCAGAGGCAGGAGAGGAAGCAGGAGTGGAAACCCACCCCATGACCATCCCTACTTTTAAGCCTTCACGATTTCTGTAAAGCCTTTTCCTTCTATAGTTATTATGTCAAACATCCAAATGTTGCAGCGGTTTATGCAATCAATATCTTCTCATGTTCCCTGGAAAATGATGTATACATGCTACTTTAATTGAAACGATACAAACTGAATGGATGGCTTAGATGTAATTAAGGTACAGCTTATTTAAGAGAATAGCAAAACTACTGAGTTTTCAATTAAAACCTAGATCTAGTTGACACTGTCAATTGTCAACATTTCGATGCAGCACAAAAATCTTGGAAAGTAAATTAAGTAAACAAGGCAGCACAGCATTTATTAGCCATTTTTAATACTGGTATATAATCAAAGTGGAAACTCTTCTGTGGGTAGGGAGGAGTATTGGTATTATACTATGAAAGAACTTAGTTCCTAGTCAATTTGAGCAAACTGCTTATATTAATTGATAACAAGCACGCACACATGAAGAATTATTGAATGGAATCAAAGGCAGAGCACCTGTTCTGCAATCTCTTCACGTTTGTGAACTAGCTTTTGCACTTCAGCCACACCAGATTCTTTTACCATGTTAGTCTTTGAAGTTATAGCATCCACCTGTTAATTAAACAAAAGAAACTTACAAAATATTCAACTACTTCAGATCAATATGAGTTGGTTTAGCATTATATATGAAAGTACCTTTGTTAATACATCTTCAACCTTCCTTTGCCTTGCTCCTAGATCATGCCTCCTGGATTCCACCTCTGATTTGATATTATTGAATTCTTCAGTAGCTTCCTCACACTTAGCATCTCTTTCTTTCTCTAACAGCTTTTTACACCCATCCAACTGTTGTGCTGGGAAAGGCAGAATATGCTATCGCTCAAAAGGCATTCATTCAAAATATAAAGGAAACCAAATTAACTCAATTTTCACAAGAACGTACCTTTCACTTGCAACTCAACAAGTTTGGCACCAAGTGACTTATCCATCAGTTCATCATAACCAAGCTTAGCTTTTAAGGCCTTAAAGTCCTTTTCAATTGATTTGGCAGAATTTACCTATCAAAAATTTCAATTGCACCTCGAGGGTTCTGGAATCAAATATTTACTGACAACATTCAAAAGCTTTATGGAATGGCAAAAGGATAATAAATATGTCATCCGAACTAATAGGTTACTGATATTACAGTAAGATACTGTTTCCCTGTTTGTGATCATAGAGTATTCTAAATGTAGCTGTTAGAACAGAATATTAAATTTCAGAGGGCAAAAATGTTTACATGTTCTCACCTGTTCATGAATTGCCTGCATCTGATTGAAGTGCTTTGACATTTTCTTAGAAGCCTGAGAGTAGAACATAAAGAAACCAGTAAGATTTTGCATCGCTGATTATAAGATAGAGATTCCAGTAAAACTTTGTGTAGCTTATTATCAAACAGGCAAAACACAGGAAACACCATCCAATTAAACCAGAATTGAAAAAAAAAAACAACTGTACTGCTAAAACTTGAAAAGAAAAAATCTCATTGTTTGATAAGCATTCAAGAACTGACTCCCATTTGGTATTTGAGGAAGAAATAAATAATATATTTTGTATTTGAACAAAGCCTCCAGAGCTCAAATTTTTAAAGCCATTCAAAATCATTTATCCATGAAATATTAAATTTTAGAGTCTACCTCAAGCAATTTCACAATAATTACAATCTAAAATTCAGAAACTTCTAGGAAAACAAATATTAATTACAAATAATGCAAAGAAATTAGACTGCATTTTCATAATGCGTAAGCAAACTCCATCAAACCAGCCAAGCTCAGCAAACCCTGAAGGCAACATAGCAGTTTATGAAAAAGTACCTTCGTATAAACCTCAAGGACATCAGTCTTAGCCTGAAAGGATTGCATTGCTAATCTTTCAGCATTTCTTGCATCTTGTCGAACTGATTTCTTCTCCTCCAAAGCCCTCTTTTAATACATGCAATGATTATTTGCATGTCAACAAGGAATCCAAAAGGAAAATAACAGTGTGCAAATAATGAAAAAAAACAACAATAGTGTAGGATGCATTAAGACAGAATAAACTTGACTATGGTTGAAGTTGAATAGTGTCTAAACTTGAATACGGTTGATGTTGAACATGAATTTCATTACAAAAGACATTAAGGGTGGTCAATAACCAAATGCAATGAGACAGCATAAAGTAGGGTAACCAAAGTAAATTCAAGAACAAAAGGGGAACACTAAAACTCAAGGGTAGCCGATACAATGTACCCCACCACAAATATAGGCTACATACAATTTTCTATGAATTCATTAGAAAAAGCATTGAGACATGCACAATACAAAGAATACTTAGCTGTGTTCGGTACAGATGGATTCAAGATTCCAGGGAGAATAATTTCCTAAAAGATGCATAAAAATTGAAAATTTCAAGTTCCTTAGCTTATAAGTGTGCTGTTTGTGGTTTCATCAATTCCAAAAGCATGTTCTCCAAATTCCACGGAGGCAACGATTGCCATTTTGTGTAACCAATGCATCATATCATATCTTACTATTTAGTTTAAACCATTACAATGTAAAGTAAGGCCATCCATCTACATCTTAATATGGCTCCTATAGTTAAATAAACTTCACTAGAGCATGGCATTTTGAATTCAGGATATTTCAAGTGCTAACATAGAATGCAGTTCATTTATCAAAATAAATGGACCTCAATATGTAGAAGAAAAGATACCTGCAGTTTATCTGGTGATTGAACAATTTTTGACCGTAAATTCACATTTTCTTGAACACTTTGTACCAGGTCAAACTCGGCCCTTGAGATCTATAAAACAAAACAAGGGATGTGATATCAACAACAGCTGTTATTTAACATATTCGGTCAGCTTCGTTTCCTTTTATGCTGTTGTTCAATGTGTAATAGCATTTCACATAAAAATCAGCAATAATGGTGTTATATAATTGCTGTTATTTTGAATACAACGTGTTATTTCCAAGAAAAGGGGCTTTGATAGTTTGACTTTTACTCTCTCTTTTACTGGTTTTTTCCGAGATTCCATTTATCCCAGCAATTCTAACTTTTAGTCACTGACCACAACACTCGAATAATTTTGTCTTTTGGAGCTCTCTCAAGTCTCAACTCTCTCTCATCGTTGAACACTCACGACCTCTTGCACACAATCACACTCTCTTTAACTTGATCTTTTAACCAAATCAGACAAAAAATTGAATTATCCACTTGGAAAGTGATGATCCAACTTTTTTTTTTTTTTTTTAACTATAAGAGATCATTTTTAAACCATATTAATTTTATAATTTTTGTAATTAATTTCGAATGTAATTTAATTATTATTTTTGTTGGTGGTATATTGGCATATATGTTAAATTCAATTTGAACTGTTGGTTACTTTTAAGTTAATTCATTATATTTTATTAATTTTTAAATTTAATTTTGTTATTGTTTTTTTTTTCAAGGCAATAACTGGATATAATCATTAACTTATTATTTACATTAAGATAGTTTGTAACATGCGATTTTAAGTTGTAATACATTCTAGTATTATCTTTTGTATGATATTAAATTACAAAAAGTATTACTATTATGCTTATTCAATAAAAACCATTAAGAATGCGAGTTATTATAATTTTTTCAACAACTGCTAACACATTCTTGACAACAGCGGCCATGATTGTTATTTTACATCCCCGATAAACTCTCATTCTGCAACTTAAACCTATGATAATGACGACTCTAGGAAACTAAGCACTCAGAATAGGTAGGTGCATATCTGTAAGGTAAACCTACATACACACACGGTAAAGTTCTTTATTGTTATCATTCAATTTGATATAACCGAGGCCAAAGAACAAAATAAATCAATGTCAAAGCATATCAGTCTCTAAATTATTTGCAGAATCTACAAAGAACCAACATTCAACATCCTTACTTACTTCCCCGTCCATTTCTGTACTCATCTCCTTCAATTTCCGGTAAGTAGCTCTCTGAGACATCTGGTGGTTATTGAGGTCACCAATCCTTTGGCGCAATTCTTTAACTTTACCATCAACATCTTGAACAAGCGGCAACTCTCTCTCCCTCGCATCATTGTACTCCGCAATCTCCGCATTCAACTGCATAACCCAAAATAACACAGAACAGTCAGGAAAAAAAAGGAGTAATTATCAGTTAAATTATCATAATAACAACCCAACCTGGGAAATCTTATCGTCGAATTCTCTTCGCTGCTCGTCAAGAAGCGAAAGTTCCTCCCCAATGGGTCTCAATTCATTCATTTTGGAGTCTTTATGAAGACAGAAATTAAGAATAGCACTGAGAAAAAATTGAGTGCGATCTGCTTGGGGTTTCAAAAGATCTTTGAGAGTAAAAACAGCAGGGCATTGTAGCAAAGCTATAACCTCTTTAATCTTAATATAATTATTAACAGTACGGGCCGACCCGACATGGTAATGTGGGTTCTCTAGCTGTTCTAATGCTGCAAATTCAACTTGCCCTCCGTCTTCCCTACACCACACCACAATTAATTTATTAATTAATAGACAAATTCTAAAAAATGAAAGAAAGTGAGTTGATTGATGACTCACTCGTGGAGAAGATCGAGGTAGACTAGGAGACGGGTGTAGATGTCGGAGACGAAATCAGGGGTTGGGTTTTTGAGGTCATTTTCAATAACGGCGGCGATTTGTGACTCGGCCAGGATCGATATCATGTCCGCACGGGGGAGTATTGGGTACTCGAACTTCGACATTTTTTTAGGGATTTCTTTTTTCTTCTTCTGCAACTGAGTCCTGAGTTGTGGTTTTGGTGGGAGCGTTTTGAATTCGAGATTTTTTGTGGCTCTCTCTTTCAAAAGTGATCCTCCATTATTGAAATACTATCCGTTTTGAACCCTACAAAAATTATCGTATCTTTTGTCTCACTAACAATTTTGATTTCTTAATTAGGACTTCTATACAAATTTCTAAGCTTAAACCATTAATTTTCCAATAAAAAATTTTTTTTTTCAAAAAAAAAATAACAATTTCAATGGATACAAAATTATGAACAAAATGGATACAAATTTTTTTTCAGAGGTAAAATTAAGATTATTTATTCATTACATGTTTGGTATTGATAATTTCTATTTTTCAAGTGCTTTTAAGTTGTATTTCATTGTAAAAATCATCAAATATAATTTTATTTATGTGTTTTTGGATGATTTTAATGTATTAATATAAAAAATAAATAAAAATAATTTTATAAAACATCTTATACCACAATACACGCGCTCAAATGGAGCTATAATCGAGGTTTTCTTTATCTTTTTTTCTTTGTTTGATTTGATTTTTAAGTGAGTTATTACATTTGTTGTTTGTTGTTGTTGTTTGATTAATTAAGTATAAATTGAGTCCTTTTCTATTATATTACATTAATATTTAGATCTTTTTATTTAGAACACCATTAAAATTATTTGTGAAACCATAAAATAGATGGAAAGATTTAAGTTCAAATTAAATCTAAAAGTAAAAAATAAAATAAAATCTCATACTTTTTCTAGTAATGCAAGTTAAAAGAGAAAGTGAATAATTTAATTATACCTTGTGAATAATAAATTTATTCTTAATTATCTTTCACAACTAGGATTTAATTAAGTTCATATTTTAACTAAAACTTGGTTTGTATCTGCTTTTTAAGGGGGTATTTGGAATAGTAGTAGATATTGTTTTTCAAAATACTTTTCATTTAAAAATATATTAAAATAATATTTTATTTATTTATTTAAATTTATTTTTTATATTAACACATCAAAATAATAAAAATAAATCTAAAATAAAATAAAATCTAAAATTTCATGAGACGGTGCAACCACCACCGCTGTCCCAAACATACACTTAAACCAACAGTCATTTAACTAATATAAGGATAATGATTAAATCCCAAATTTGTTTAGGGACTAATTTCAACTGAATAAAATTTGTTGAGGACTGATTGTATATTGACTAATAATTAGGGGGACCGAACACCTCTTACCCTTATCTTATCTTTTTTTTTTTAACAGTGTAACTGCTTCTTGCCTGTCAATCTCTTCCTTTTCCAATTGTTTTTGCTGATTTATCTGTTTCATTTTTGTCGTGTTCCACTCCTGCTGCAAACTATCTAAGCCAAGAACCTCTGATCCTTCCCCAGAAGAAAACCCCAAAAGCAAAAACTTCTAATCATCTCCAATGAAACCATTGACCACAAATCTCCCTTTCAAGTCACCCGTAACTTTTCCACTCTAAATATGCAATCATCTACCATACCCACATTCCCAACTTCACTTTTTCCTCCAAAAACCCTCCTTTTCTCTTCAAAAACCCAGTCTTTTCCATCCAAAAGCTCACTTCTTGCCCAAAGTTATCATCTTTTCAGGCCAAAAATGGCTTCTCTAAGTGGGTTTATTGTAAGATCACAAACGGGTACTTCTTCAAGTGATGAAAAGGGGTTTTCTACTTTGAGTGAATATATAGGGAAGGGAGGGATTGATGTGGGAGATGAGTTAGTGGTGTTGTATGATCATATACAATATGCCTGTAAGAGAATTGCAGCTCTTGTGGCTTCTCCTTTCAACTCTAGTCTCAGTAAACAGAGTAATTTTGCTGGAGGTGACAGTGGTTCAGGCAGAGACGCACCAAAACCTCTTGATATTGTCTCAGTATGTCTACCTCTTACTGCTCCCTCTGTTTTTGGGTTGTAGTGGAGTCTAACTAGTTACGATAGGAGAAAATAATGAAAAAAGCTTGTGCCTTTATGGTATATTGGATTGTAAGGTCCTTGATATTTGAGGGTTTCCTGTTGTCTTTATGAAGCTAATGCTTCTTTCATAACACATGCAAACTTTATTTGGTAGTGTTGGAGTGGCCCCCACTTATATATAGCCATTTTCCATCATATGATGTTTAGTTATGCCTTCACAGTATGTTGCATTCTAAGGTCTTAATATTTTTTCTGGTTTGAAAGTTTTAGTCGTAGACTTTTCAAGTTTTGAAGGTAATTGTTGATTGTGGCATAGAGTGGAGTAAAAAAAATGTTATGAAAGGAGTTGCTGGTCTTACAGCGCCAACCTAATTCCTTTAACCAGATTTAAGAATGAAAACAAAAGGAAGTGACATTTTTGGCCAATGGATTGTGTTGTGCAGAATGAAATCATCTTATCTTCCCTTAAAAATTCTGGAAAAGTTGCTGTTATGGCTTCAGAAGAAGATGATGCTCCAGTTTGGATTAACGATGATGGTCCATTTGTGGTGGTAACAGATCCTCTTGACGGGTCTCGAAATATCGATGCCTCCATTCCTACAGGAACAATTTTTGGGATATACAGGCGCCTTGTTGAACTGGATCATCTACCCCAGGAGGAAAAAGCTACGCTGAATTCATTGCAAAGTGGAGCCAAGCTTGTAGCTGCTGGGTATGTTCTCTATTCATCAGCCACTATACTGTGCACCAGCTTTGGTTCTGGAACGCATGCATTTACACTGGATCATTCCACAGGAGACTTCATTCAGACTCATATAGACATTAAGATTCCTCCTCGAGGTAATACTTCTAATTAAGCTAGTATTATTG
This sequence comes from Populus nigra, assembly GCF_951802175.1. Taxonomy (NCBI): domain Eukaryota; kingdom Viridiplantae; phylum Streptophyta; class Magnoliopsida; order Malpighiales; family Salicaceae; genus Populus; species Populus nigra. The sequence goes on along the minus strand of NC_084864.1, from coordinate 3,071,959 downwards.
TTAGTTGAAATGTTAGATTTGGAACTTCATTTGGACCATCACAATATATTATAAAAATTCAAGAATTCTTTAATAATCAAGTAAATCCATCTATTTAAATGTAGCTCCTGATTGAGTGTGATATTGTCTATATTGCTTAGAGCAGAAAAAATAAATATTAGAAAGCCAAATGCACTCCTGATTCTCATATTACTACATTTCGGTTAGTCTTTGATTCCTGTTGGACTGGGGCTTAGTACCAATTACATGCTCTAGATGTTAACATGAAAATTTTCATTCATTATAGAACCATATTGGAATTATTGAGTTGTAATTTAGTAATCACAGCCATCATTTTAATTAGTCTGTAGGCATCCATATTTGTTTGAAGAGAGAAGGAGAAATATCAAGTTTTGATATAGAAGCCATAAGATCCCATTATGACTGCTGTTTACTATGCCAGGGCAAATTTATTCTGTAAATGATGCGCGATACTTTGACTGGCCTGAAGGATTGAGGCAATATATTGACACTGTTAGACAGGGGAAAGGCAGATACCCCAAGAAGTACTCTGCTCGTTATATATGTTCTCTCGTAGCTGATTTCCATCGAACGCTGTTGTATGGTGGTGTCGCAATGAATCCAAGGGACCATCTTCGTCTAGTTTATGAGGCAAATCCTCTTAGTTTTCTTGTTGAGCAAGCCGGGGGCAGAGGTTCTGATGGTAAAAGCAGGATTCTCTCTATGCAACCAGTCAAATTGCATCAAAGACTACCTTTATTTTTAGGAAGTTTAGAAGACATGGAAGAGTTAGAGAGTTATGGAGATGTTCAACAGAAAGTAAACCCTGGATATGAAGTTTGATTTTATGCTGATTCTTCAACAGTTGTGATAAGAATTGACTTAAGCTGTTCTGCTGCTAGTTTCCTATTCATTAAGAATTTGCAATTTTCAAGTCCCTGTAGACCGTTCCAAATTCAGAGTGCTGACAGTTGCCTGGCTCTCATCTTTCCTACCCAATTGACAAACATAGCTTGGAGAGTTTTGGCATGAAAAATTTGAAGGCCATGTGGGATTTAATGTTGTTCCTTCTTGATGTTCTTCCCTTTCCCTGTTTGAAGGGTCAGCTTTTTTTTATTACAAATGTATACCTTCTTCTTGTACCAATACATCAAATAATCACCCTTTGCAAATTATTGTATAAAAAATCGTGTCTTGTATAATAGATCCACTTCTGCCTTCATAGAGTTCCATTGACACCCATATCCTTTTTATTTTACTTAGCATAACTTCCTTGCTGATATATCTATCGCTGATTTTGAATGACTCAAGGTCGCTAAATACTTGCACAATGGTAAATTTTTGAGATCCAAGATTTATTCAGCACCGTAAAGTCTCAGAATCCAGGATTTATGAGAAGAAAATCTTGGATAATAAATCAATGAAATGTGTAAAGTTCAAGTTACTGATTTAAACTGAACTCATAGTGTTTCCATCTTTTAGAGTACGAGTATGAGTTGTAGTTCCAATGTCTACTCTTTTTCATCAGCAAGGTCGAGGTCTAAAAATTCATGTTGCTCTATTCAGCATGTCTACATCATGTCATTTATATGCTCTGCATATTTCATACCATTTTCTAAAGATATTTGAAGCTACCTTTTCTTATAGTTGACCAATTGCTGGACAAATTACTTGTATAGTCTTCATGTAGATTTTGATCCGCAGTAATGACTGCTATTTGGCTGCCTTTAGTCGTAAGGGCTCTCCTTTCTCCACGATTACTATTCTCAGTGACTTAGCAACATCTTCTCTGTTGAAGGAGCCATTTGATTCCTTTGCACATCAAAGCAGATTCCTTGTTCTACGGACATCTTTGCATTCACACCATTGGTCAGCCATCACAGGCGTGAGAGTTGAGGAGTGGCCAAAACCAGGTGATTCAATGATGGAGCCCCATCCTGAATGAAAGAGGCACCCTCCAATAGATGGATGAGCCAGTATAAATAGCTGTGGAGCCCAACCAAGACTGACAATGCTTTGACCAGATGTTCGAGCCAAAAGCCATTAGGCAACAACTCTGAGTCATCTAGTCCTTCTGGTTTCCAAAGAATCCATAGAAAAGGAAGCTCGGAGAGCCTCAGCCCATAGGCCAACTCTTTAATTTATCGAGAAGGCATCTTTTACTCCCTCCCAAATGCCACAAATTTTGCCTCTTGTCGATCCAGCTACTTAAAAGTGCTCGACCAATTTGAGTTAGACAGGTCAGAGGTTTCATTATCGACAACATTTGGCTGAAGCAATCCACTGGTAAAACTGGTTTTTTCTACAGTTCTTGAAGCAGATTCATATATTTTTCTTCAAACTCATGACAGCTACATTCTTTAGTATGCTATTCCCATTCTAGTTTGTAGGCTAAACTAACACAAGACCAGAACAGATTCGCATTTGATACAAAATTTAAGGTGGTGACAATAATGCACTACGATTATTTATCTAGTTTTTCAGGTTCTTAGAAATCCTGATGTGTAGGATGTTGCTATTCGGCAGAGACGAGCTGCCAAATCCAGCTCATTCTAAAGAAGGTAAACTCTATGCTTTCACAGCCTTTCCACTGGACATATTTGCCTTTTTTTTAATTAATTTTTCAGAGACGCCAAAAATGGCTTCCTTTGATGGGTTTAGTGTAAGAGCAAAAAGTGGCACTACTTCAAGGGGTGGTGAAAATGGCTTCCTTTGATGGGTTTAGATGAACTTGCACGGCAAACTTTCCTTGCTGAATGAAAGAAAAACTCAATGCCCCTTAACAAATTAAGATGACTGGAAAAACAAACTCCAAAAGAAAGGGAGCAACCCTCACATATTATTTATGTTGATGAATACTTGCAGAGTAAATTTAAGGTATAGGATTCAGTCGCTGTTGTGAAGTCTCAGAATCTAGGAGGAGCTTGGGGTACAAATCGAAGAAGTTCAACTGATTAATTTAAATATGAGCAATATTTAAGATGCATAGTTTTTGTGGATTTAATATTATGGACAGTACCAGAAATGGAATGGATATATTCACCAGCGATGTAGAAGGCTAAAATTTTCATCTCTGGAAAAAACAAAAGAAGCAGCAGCCTAAAAATTCATGTACATTATACAGCACTTATTTTATGCATTTTACATCATGCCATCTCTATGCTGCTTCTTCCATACCATTTCCTGAAGATGGTTGACACTTTTTATTTTCATTGTCGACCACATAATGGATGCATGAGCTAGTATTTCAAGTTGTAGTGCCCAGCCTTTTTCTTGATGTTTAATGTTCCTTTTTCTTGAAACTGCTTGTATATCGAATAAACTTGCTGATGTAGTCATCCTGCAGGTGCTGACTAGCAAATATTGCTTGCAGCTCAGAGGTCTTAAGTCTTATAGGCTCCCCTTCTTCGTCGACCATCACTAGTCTCATTGACTTGGCAACCATGTCTCGGTTGAATGAACCATCTTTATTCCTTGGAACTTCAAATCCAGCACTCTTTTCCACTAGTAACTTAGCATTAAGTGTCTGGTCGTTGACCATAGGCATAAGAATTAAGGGGTGTCCGAAACCAAGTGATTCAATGATGGAGCCCCATCCTGAATGAAAGAGGCACCCCCCAATGGATGGATGAGCCAGTATTTCTAGTTGTGGAGCCCAACCAAAACTAACGATTCCCCGATCTGAGATCCGAGAGACAAACCCGGTTGGCAATAAGTCTTGGCTGTCAATACCTTCTGGCTTTTTGAGGATCCACATGAACGGCAGCCCAGAAAGTTCAATACCATAGGCTAATTCATGGATTGTTTCAACTGGCATCTTGTACTCACTTCCAAATCCCACAAAGACCACAGACTTTTGCTCTTGTTTGTCTAGCCACTTAAAAGTACTAGAAAAATTGGAGGATTCAGGATGGCTAGTTTTGTTTTCAACAAAATTTGGAGGTAGCAAGCCGATAGGTAAAACTGGCTTTTGGTAGATTTCTTCTAGGACATTCAAATAGGAATCTTCAAACTCTCTACAACTCCTTACTGCAACCAAGTCACATTCTGTCAGAGTTTTTGCCCGCCGTTGGCCAGTTGAAATTCCAGATACATCAGGAATGTATACATGTTGCATATACCTTGTTCCCTGATCAGGCCTGTAAGCAACAAGTGAAGGGAAGGGGATCCATTCTGGAGCTCTTGCATAATCTTCTGGTCTAGTACGTAGACGGAAGGAATGTAACTCATCTGGTGGCCCTATATATGCTGATGAGGCAGCTGATAATGGACTGAAAAACACAGAAGTAATCCCATATCTAGCTGCAATAGCTGGGATCCAGCAAGCAGCAAAGTCAAACAGAATCATCTCTGGTGCTTCTTTTTGAACCAGGCTCTCAAATGGCACCTTTAAGGCATCATATGCCTTCTTCAGATACTGTATTTGCTCCGGTGACAGGTCAATGGTGGCCTCACAGTTTTCAGGCAGGCCATCAACAATTGGTAGTTGGATCTCGATGAACTTGAACTTGCCTGAAATATTTTGAGGAATGGAAGGAAATCTCTTAATATTTCTTGGGGTGGATATGAATGATATATGAATACCCTTCGCTGCTAATTGTTTAGAAAACTCGAGATACGGTAGTATGTGGCCAAATGCTAACCATGGGAACATGAACACATGGGATTTGGAAGCCATGGATGCTTTGAACCAGTTATTGACTCGCTGCTCTAAGAAAAGGTTGAGGTTTTTTACTTCACATCAATGCAGCAAGACATGTTATTACCCATTATTTCTGACTCTCTCCATCTCATGAATTGTTGGTTGATGTCATACGCTTTTTATCCAAAACAGAAAGATACCTCAAACCCTACCCACATATTTTCATTGTCGTCGGTATGTGAGATTGAAGTTCAAAGAATCTACCCAAATTAGATGCGAGTAAAAAGCACCTACTTCGGGTTATTTGTCCCTTAGCATGACATAATACTGTTGTGTGGTCCCGCATCATGTGAGGGGACCATCACATTAATTAGTAAGAGACAGTCTTGCTGTCTCTTTAAATTAAATGAGCGAGCAGAGAAAAACGAGAGAAAAGAGAAGAAGAGGCAGCAGAGCAGTCTACGTTCTTTCTTTGATTTCCAGCTCGTTCACCGTTAGATCGGGCTGAGATTTTGACAGCAGCTTCTAGACACGTTCCTCTTCATTCTAGACGGTTGGATCGAAGATTGGTGGTGTGGAAGCTGGTCATTTTGACAAAAAACGGGGCTGTTAGTATTGTGAGTTTTTCTCAAATAATTCTCTTTTAATCTTGTTGTAATCCGAAAATAAGTAGTTCTTGATGATATATATGTTGTAGCCCTTAGTTGAATCTGAGAAAGAACAATTGTGAACCCATTATTTGTTGATAGTGGAAGTTTTTAGGTGGATTCCGGTCCCGTGGTTTTTCTCGCATTGGGTTTTCCACGTAAAAATCTTGGTGTTGATTTGTGTGATTGTTGCATTATATTTGCTTGTTTAATTCTATTTTTTTACTACACAAAGAGGGAAAAGGATTGGGACTTGTGAATTGTGAATTGTATTCCGCTGAATTGATCCGGTTATTTGTCCCTAGTTTTCCCAACAAAGTGGTATCAGAGCATTTGGTTGTGTAGATTGAATTCTTGTGCAGTTAAAATGGAAAAGGAAGATTCGGGTATGATAAAGCTCACTTCCTCAAATTATTTCCTATGGAAAACAATGATGGAGGATCACTTATATTGCAATGATTTGGCCTTGCCGATTGAATGTAAAGGAATAAAGCCTGATGACATGGATGATGCAAAATGGAATGGACTAAATAGAAAGGCTACCGCTAATGTTAGAAAATGGGTATCTTTTAAGTCCATTAATCATATTTCTCAATAACATGATTGCTATAAAGTTTGGAAGATGTTGGAAGAAACATTTGCTAAGGATAGTGCACAAAATAAGATTTTTGTAATTAGAGACCTTGTGAATTTGAAGTATAGAGATGGTGAAGATGCTTCAGTGCATATAAATGTATTCCAAGGGTTCTTGAATCAGCTGTCATTGATGAACCTTGAGTTAGCTGATGAAATGCAAGCATTAATCCTATTGAGTTCATTGCCGGATAGTTGGGAGACTTTGGTAGTGTCACTTAACAATTCTACTCCGAATGAAAAGCTCACTTTGAAAACAGTGAAGGATTGTATCCTCAATGAAGAGAAGAGGAGGATATGGACAAGCACTTCCGAGTCTCATGCACTTGTTACAGAAAGTCGAGGGAGAAGTCAAAGCAGGTTCTCTCACGGTAAGCAAGATGGAGAATCTAGCAATAGAAAAGGCAAATGGAAGCCAAGAGGAAGATCTCAGTCAAGGAAGGGTTTTAAGTGTTATTATTGTGACAAGTCTGGGCATATGCAAAAAGATTGTAGAAAGTATAAAAGAGATAAAAAGGGTAGAGATGAAGACAAGAATGAAGAGAATGGTACAGCTACAGTTGTATCTGATGGTGATGTTGCCATTGTGTGTGATGATGGCTGTGTTAATCTTGCATGTCAAGATACCACTTGGGTTGCATATTCAGCAGCTTCTTATCATGTTACACCCCGACGTGATTTTTACACATCCTACACTACTGGTGACTTTGGTCAAGTTAGGATGGGAAATCAAGGGATGGCCAATGTTGTGGGCATTAGAGACATTTGGTTGGAAACCAATACTGGGTGCAAGTTGCTACTCAAAGATCTTAGGCATGTGCCTGATATGCGCCTACATTTGATCTCTACTGGTACTCTTGATGAAGAAGGCTATCACAGTTACTTTGGAAATGGTAAATGGAAGCTCTCCAAAAATTCCCTAATTGTTGCTAAAGGGAAGAAAATGGGTCTCTACATGTCACAAGCGAAGGTGATCAAAGGGGAGGTGAATGCAATTGAAGATTGCTCTACTGATCTATAATATAAGCGGCTTGGACATTTGAGTGAGAAAGGCCTTGGCATCCTTGCCAAGAAGAATTACCTTCCATTAAAAGGTATGAACTTGAACACATGTACTTATTGTTTAGTTGATAAACAACATTAAGTTGCATTTCAAAGATCACCTTCATATAGAAGGTCACATGTTCTTAATTTAGTTCATACTGATGTTTGCTCTATGATTGATAAGTCTCTTGGAGGTGCATTGTACTTTGTTAGTTTTATTGATGATCACTCCAGGAAGATTTGGGCCACTTGTTTGAAATCCAAAGATCAAGTGCTTGATGTCTTTAAGGATTTCCATGCCAGAGTTGAAAGAGAAACTAGTAGAAAGCTGAAATGTGTTCGAGCAGACAATGGTGGTGAATACAGGGGTCCATTTGAGAAATATTGCAGGGAACATGGTATCAAGTTGGAGAAGACCATTCCTAAGACTCCACAGCAGAATGGAGTGGCTGAGAGAATGAACAGAACAATTGTTGAAAGAATTAGATGTATGCTCTCTCATGCAAAGCTGCCTAAGTCCTTTTGGGGTGAGGCAATGAAGACTGCAGTTGCCATGATCAACCTTTCTCCATCAGTCCCTCTTGAGTTTGATGTTCCAGATAGAGTTTGGAAAGAAAAGGATGTTTCCTATGCACACTTAAGAGTGTTTGGATGCAGAGCATTTGTACATGTTCCAAGGGATGAAAGGTCTAAGCTTGACAGCAAGACAAAGCAGTGTATTTTCTTGGGCTTTGAAGATGATGAGTTTGGTTATAGGTTGTGGGATCCAAAAGAGAAGAAAATTGTGAGAAGCAGAGATGTTATCTTCTTTGAAGATCAAACCATTGAAGACTTTGAACTGAAGGAGAAAACAGAGTCTACCACTTTTAGTCCATCTAATTCAAATCCAGGACCTACTCCACAGTTACTTTTGATGCCTACTAATCATGGGGGAGACTTGCAAAATGATGAAAATGGTGGTTTTCTTAATGAGCCATTAGTTGGTGATCTTGAATCAGCTAATGATGATATTGATGTTATTCCTGAACAGGTTATACAAGAAGCTCCAGATGAGCCACAATTGAGGAGGTCAACTAGACCTCGCCAACCTTCCACTAAATACTCTCCTCATGAGTATGTGCTGGTTACTGACGGGGGAGAGCCAGAATGCTTTGATGAAGCTATGTCACATGAGAAGAAAAGTGAGTGGTTGAAAGCAATGCAAGAAGAGATGAAATCCTTGCATGAAAACCATACCTTTGAGTTAGTGAAGCTTCCTAAAGGTAAGAGAGCACTCAAGAACAAATGGGTGTTCAGGTTGAAAATTGATGAACATTGCTCACAGCCAAGGTACAAGGCAAGATTGGTTGTGAAAGGTTTCGGTCAGAAGAAGGGTATTGATTTTGAAGAAATCTTTTCACCAGTGGTCAAGATGTCTTCAATCCGAGTTGTGCTTGGCTTAGCTACTAGTTTGAATCTTGAAGTTGAGCAACTTGATGTGAAAACTACCTTTCTCCATGGTGATTTAGATGAGGAGATCTACATGGAACAACCTGAAGGGTTTGAAGCAAAAGGTAAAGAGCAGCTAGTTTGCAAGTTGAAAAAGAGCTTATATGGGTTAAAACAAGCTCCAAGACAATGGTACAAGAAGTTTGATTTTTTCATGGTGGATCATGGTTATGACAGGACCACTTCTGATCATTGTGTATTTATGAAAATGTTTTCAGATGGAAACTTTATTATTCTCTTGTTGTATGTGGATGATATGTTGATTGTTAGCCATGATGCTAAGAAGATTCAGATTTTGAAGAAAGAGTTAAGCAAGTCTTTTGCAATGAAAGACTTAGGACCGGCAAAACAAATTCTTGGCATGAAGATCACACGTGACAGGAAGAAGGAGAAACTTTGGCTATCTCAGGAGAGATATGTTCAAAAGGTACTTGAGAGATTCAACATGAGCAACTCCAAACCGGTTTGTTCTCCATTTGCAAGCTACTTTAAACTAAGTTCTAAGCAGTGTCCTTCAAGTGATGAAGAAAGAGATGAGATGAAAAAGGTTCCTTATGCATCCGCAGTTGGTAGCTTGATGTATGTCATGGTTTGCACAAGGTCGGATATAGCTCATGTAGTTGGTGTGGTTAGTCGGTTCCTCTCCAATCCTGGTAAAGAACACTGGTCAGCAGTGAAATGGATACTCAGGTATCTCAAAGGTACTTCTAGTTTCAGCTTATGTTTTGATAATGATAAACCTGTGTTTGATGGATACACAGATGCAGATATGGCTGGTGATGTTGATTCTAGAAAGTCCACATCAGGATACTTGATGAAGTATCTGTAAATTATTAACATATTAATATATATATTAATATGATGTTGATTCAACATCACCAGCCATATCTGTATCTGTAAATTATTAACATATTAATATATATATATATATATATATATATATATTACTCTATTTTAGCTGGCATATATATAGAATAAAAGTTGTAAATTGGCATACTTGACCCCTGGAGTAATTAATGTTAAATGGTCTATCAAAATTTAAAAGGACTTGTTTCTTATAAATGACAAAGTAAGTGGGTTGATTTATCCAAGAAGTAGAGGTATCAATGTGAATAAAATAAAGGTGTTTGAACTTTTCTATTGTTTATTTTATTTTTATTTTAATTATGTTATATTGTTAATTACTACTTGATTGAAATTGTTAATATATAATTAGTTAAAATATTTTACTTATAATTTTACGATTTGAGTTTACAATTCAAGTTTATATTATATATTCCGTATCGTGTAAAAAAAAACATTTTTGACAACCTTGACTATGATTATTCCAAGAGGATTAAAGGGGGTTATAAGCTTAGTTAGAGAAGATTATGTACATCTCCATCACCTCCTATAAAAAAAGCCTCGTTTAATTCCAAGAAGGGGCTGGACTCGAGACTAAAAAGCTACATATAAAGATAAAAAAAACACCACCTTCTTTATTCTCGTCAAGAGCTACACTAGCCCAAAACATCACACATAAACACCAATTCCAAAAGTTAGTCGCCAAAAACCATAAACCTGCACCTACCTCTCTTTCCCTCTCAGATGTCACTACCACCCCTACACCAGCTCCTCCATAACTCCAACAACCTCTCATCCACGCCATTATCTCGTCATTATAACAGCAACATCATAACAACATTGACTTCTCTTCCATCAGCATCTTTTCAGCCCAACACGACATCTCCTCCAACAATAGTTTCAGATCCAGTAGCACCAGCACAACAGCGTTGTTATCACTTCCTTCACAACTACCAACCTTCCACGTCGTGAGCAGGAGTCTTCTTCTCAACCACGCCAACCTCCACCAAGCACGCTACCAACAACACTTTCCCTTTGGCCAAGCAAGTCCATTATTTCCTTCCCTTATACATTCTTTTGGCATGCAAGACATGAATTAATTAATGCCTTGTTTTTGCTAGCTTTTGCCAGCAGAGGGCTTATGTGGGCTGGACCCTGAACCCATTTTGTATGGAAGGACTTGGTCTAGCCCATCTTTAAAAACAAAGATAGTTGGGTGGTATTCGGCCCAACAAAATGAGTGGGAATGGGCCTGAGCCCAACCCATATAAGTGGAGTTGAGCCTCAAGCCCAGCCATATAGGTGACCAAGCCCAAACCCAAACTTAAGGGCATGTTTGGCCTCCTTATTTTTCCTTAAGAAATATGGCCTTGTTTAGCTCCTTAAAGGGTATTTGTCAAACACATATTCAAGATATTTTTTATGCCCCTGAATATATGCTACGAGGGTGTTTGACAAACACTCCATAAGTTTTTTTCTTTTAGTTTTAATTTGTCTATATTTTTATGTCTAACCAAACAGACCCTTAAAAATCTAAAAAAAATCAAGGATCATTTTGAAATTATATGTGGGTCCCTCACATGTTTTTCTAGCAAGTTTACCTAATATCAGACCGTAGACTTATATTATAAGATATAGACTCGATATTAAAAATACTTTATTTTTTCTAAAAAAGATCAAAAACTTAAAAATAATCATTTAATTCAAAAACACAAAACTATGTTTCTTTTCAAGGATTTCACTTAATATCGGGGTTATAGACTTATACTGTAAGATATTGACTAGATATTAAGAAAAACTCGAAATTTTTAAAAATTCCATAAACAATTCTAAAAAATTTCCTCATTTCAATAATACAAATGTTATATTTGATGTGCATATAACCAGATTCTAAAATTTTTATGTATTTTTATATAAAAAAATAAAAATTGCATTTTCGTCATACTTAAAAAATACAAAAAAAATCAGTTAAGGGGTATCATAACAAGTTTGCGATTATCCAATAGGATTTTGCTAAAATTTCAAATAAAAAACCCTTTTTTTTTAAAATTTCTTGATCTTTAGGATAATTAGGTTTTAACTTGATAAGATGAGAATCTTCTTACTGACGAGGACTTTTTTTAAACCTTTGACAAACTTTTCTGGGTTTTAGAATTGCTAAGTTTTAACTTGATGAGATAAAAATTTCTTTATTGAGGATAACTTTTCTTGAACTTTAAATAAACTAACGAATAAAAACATGATTTAGAACAAACAACAAAGCAGTTTACCATAGATAGGATGTACTGGGGTGATACGTCTTCCCCTGCACAACCGGTCCTCTTATCTAAGCTCTCGCAAATTATTGAGTTTTCTAATAATCATAATATTAGATATTGACTCCTCTCTTTTTTTTTTTACTGATAAAGAATAAGAATTCATTGTTTTTTCCATTCATATCTATCCCGAGAACTCTTATCCGGAAAGATAATCACCACGACACAACACACATACGATGCCATTGATGATCGGGAAATGCTTTCTTGCTAAACGTTCTTAAATGCGTAAAAAAGAAGCAAAGGTTAAAGATCGGTCCACTCCCAAATTTTCAATGTATCAGGAATTCAATATATATGGTAGCATCTAAACTGTCCAAATCTGCAGATGAAGAAGATTTACGAGAACAGTTAGCTACTGCTGCTTCAAACATTCTTGTTTTCAACTTGATGGCAATAGCTTTTTAAGAAACAGAGTTTTATTTCATCTAAACAAAAGTTGCAGCTACTAGAAGCTGTATATTAAGAAAAACTTGGCAAATTCGTAGAAAAATATGCTGCTGTTCTTCTTGGTGTTAAAAATACGTTGGCCATCATCAACAAAAATTCAAAAGCCACATCACAGCTTGAATCCGAATCCCTGAATTGCTTGAGGCTTAATTAGCTGGAATCCCCATTATACAGATGTTTCCCCCCAGCTAGCCCTTCCATGAAAACTCAAATCTTACCTTTTCTTATGGTTGAAAATAAACTCAACAAACTCCTCTATATAGTTATCATGTAGATCCTGGTTAGCAAAAATTGTTTGCATTTCAGCTGCCTGAAACCGCAAATGCTGTCCTTCTTGATCTGCTATCACGAATCTCAGGGACATGGCAATTGAGTCTTGGTTGTGCGCGCCATCTTCATTGCTTTGCACCTGAAAGCCATTTCCTTTCTCGAATAAAAGCTTGGCATTAAGACCTTGGTCAGCTACCATGGGCATGAGTTTCTGAGGGTGCCCGGAAGAGAGCGATTCTACGATAGAACCCCATCCAGAATGAAGGAGACACCCTCCTCTGGCAGGATGTGCAAGAATTTCAGGTTGTGGCGCCCAACCAAGACATACAATTCCGCGATCAGATGTGCTATCCGAAAATCCAGTTGGAAGCAATTCTGAGATGTCCAGTCCTTCTGGATTCCTCTGAATCCATATAAATGACAGCTTGGAAAGCTAAAACCGTTAAGTGAATCCTTATATTATACGGAGAGATGTTATAATATTATTACTTTCAATATTTAATATAAGCTAAAAAAATTTAATAAATTAATTTTTTTAATATACAAGTTTGGCATAATAAATATTAAAAATAAAATAGATTTTTTTATATTTTATTTTATTTTATTCATCATAATTAAACATGATATAAAAATAATTATTTTGTCTTGAATATTATTATCAAATATAATTTTATCTTTTTTTTCTTGTTTTTTTCTTTATTTTTTTATTTTTTTTATCTAGAAATAATAGCTAAACACTACCTAAAATTACATACAAGATATGCAATTTCAGAATGGTAGATGATAAATATAATTATTTAAATAGTGTTATTTTTTAAATAATTTTTTTATTATATTATTTTTAAAAAAGAAATTATACCAAGCTACTTTTTTAAAGAAAAAAAAATCGATAGCTTGGTAAGTGGTAGAGACACGTCAAAGCTAGTCAGCCTATTTGACTCATAGTCAGTGCTACACTCACCCACACGTGACGAGACGAGACGACTTGGACTCCATAAAGTATTAGCGACTTGTTATTTGCTTTTTTAATAGTAGGTTGTTAATAGGTTGTTTAGTACTGTGCTTTACAATATTTTTTTAAAAAAAATTAATTTATAAATATATTTAAATAATTTTTTATTTTTAAAATTAATATATTAAAATTATTTAAAAAAATAATTTAATAATTTTTCAAAGCAAACATACTCTTAAAAAATATTATAGAACAAAAGCTCTTCTACTCTTAAATAGATTCTAAATCCAATAGGCAAGTAATTAGAACTTGATTTAAATTGAGTTTTACTTTGAATTAATTTTAATATTAGTTTGGCAGAATTTGAAAGACAGGTGAATTGCCTTGTAATTAACAAGACAAAGCCAAATAATTAAAAAAGGAAAAAAAAATAAAGAAGGGCATTTTATATGTCCTAAAATTGCCACAAATCACTGTTATAGGATCCAACTAAACATAATCTTTGATTCCCAATTTTCTTAAAGAAGGGCATTGTTAGTAAGAGCAAGCAGAGAAAAGAGGATGGTTGTAAATTATAAAAAAACTATCTCCATCTAAAAATTTAAATTATTAGATGAGATTTTCAAGATATGATTTATATTATTTTTTAACACATTCAATCGAGTAAAAGCCTTTTGAATTTAGAACTTGTATAGACTCACACTACCTTGTATTTAATTTTTATCAAATAAATAAGGATGGTGAGATTCAAACTCGTGACCGTTTGGTTATTAAAGCTCTGATACCATGTCAAAGAATCATCTCAACCTATATCAAATAATATTTTTATCTAATATTAAAATAAAAACAATTTGGATCGACCTAATTCATTCTGGGTTGACATGCAAAAATTAAAAGGATAATCTTAAAAAAACAAACTACGAATTTAATCTAGAATTAATTTGATTTTGAAGGACAAAATCGGTTAACAAACCTTTTTTAAAAAGAAAAGACACATGAACTTAAGTCAACTAATCAAACTCACGATCAAAGTTAGATGCAATAATTTTTTTATTTAATAGATTATTCTTCATTTAATAAATTTATATGAAATAAAGTGCATGTGATTTTTTTAAATGAATTTTTTTATGAAAAAAAAGATCATGACAGGCGTGCATGACACTAAGAAGGTAAAAGCAAATCATTAATAACAAATAATAAAACTGATATTTTTTTAATTCTAAGTTAAATAAAAATATAAGTTATCAATAACAAATGTTAAAATTGCATTTTGTTTTTTAAAATGAGAGATGAAAAAAACATTAAACAAAAAAAAGACAATGAAATAAATATTATTAAACTTGTAATCCAATTCATAAGATCAACTGAGTTAATTTTTTTTTATAAATCTATATAAAACAACAAAAGAAAAGGTCCAACATTGTGGGCTTATAGCCCAATGCATTAAGCCTGTGGAAGGAAGTGTGGGCATTTAAGTATAGGCTAGAGTGTTTATGGTTTTTTTTTATTTATTTAAAAGAATTAATGACTTTATTTATTTTTATTTTTATTTTTTATTTTGAAAAAAAAGACAAACAACAAGTTACTCACTGAAAAATTTTAAAATATTTCAGAAACATTTTAATTCTAAAATAATATTTTAATTTTAATGAATTATTATATTCGATACAACTTTTAGTTTCCTAAATAAGTTATGAAGAACTCTCTCTAAAAAAAAAATCATTTTCTAAAAGATGAAAAGAAAATTCCACAAATAATTCCACTCGCAATAACTTCGATGAGTGACATATCATACAGACCTTTCTTCGCAAGTCATTTCCACAGCCGTCCCATCTCCGCGCCGTCATCTTTGACTCTCTCCGTTCTCTTACCACCTACGCACGTTAGCGCTTCAAAAGTTAGACTTCAAATAGTGAAGAATCACCCTAGTCCTTGAAGTTTTAACATTTGATCAAGATAACTATATTCTTTTAACTTTTATCAATTCGATGCATTTATTTCCCATCCATATTGGATCGAGCCCTTTCAGATTTTTCTTTAAAAGGAAATCAAAGTAAAAACTACCCCAACACAAGTGCAACATCCATAGTTATTGTTCTAGACCTGGTGATTAATCTAGAAAAAAGGTTCGGGTCATTGGATCAAATTACGAGTATTAAATTAGCCTAGGTTAATTATTTTTATTTTAACATTTTATTTTTAAAAAAACCATGGAATTGACTCAATTTGGTTTGAATTATGTTCGATTGGGTTAATTAAATTACTAAAAACTCAATCATACCGGACCTAGAGATTGATCTAGAAAAGAGGTTTGGGTCATCGGATCAAATTGTGAGCATTAAATTAGCCCAGGTTGATTATTTTTATTTTAACAACATTGTTTTATTTATAAAAAGAAACCATGAAGTTGACTTGGTCTGATTTGAACCATGTTTAATCAGGTTGATTGAATTACTAAAAACTCGAAAGTTAATATCATTTTCAAATTAATTTAAAACTTGATCTAAATCAAGTTTCTGAACAAGTTTTTTGAATTAACTCACTAGGTTGAGCTGAATTTAATAACAACCATGAAATCATAAATTAAACTAATATTAATAGATAAAGGAGGATTTTCAAGAACATCACCATTTATAATACATCACCATTTTTTATGTTTTAGGTATTCCAATAAAATTAAATGTGGCATGGTGCTGAGAAAGCTCAAATTATTCATGCGTTGTTGAATGTCAACAAGGAGTTGATGTCCTTGAATATATCTAATAATAGATTCTTCCTAGCAATTGTCAAAACGGTAAACATCAAATAAAGAAGTGGTGATTAGGATTAAATTTGGCTAATTCAATTAAAAACTGATAAATACAGTTGATTCAATAGAACATGATCGCTATTAAATCATAATATGGTAAAAATACTTTAATTTCTTAAAATTTATCAACTCTAATTCTTTACCATAATTACTATTTTGATTCGTCATGATGATGAATCTTTTTCTTTTCAACATAAAAAAATCTTTTTGGCGTGAAAATCATTCAAATGGAAAAACAATTCAATACTTGTGTGGGGCAATGTCGAGATGATGTGCTGCAGTGTCCCCTGAAAGGTATTGTTGTTGGAAAGAAAAGAAATTTTGGATTTAATCATAAAATTATAATTAAAGTTTAAGAATCGTCATTTAATATTAAGATTACTAGGAAATTTAATGGTCTGCGAGAGTCTGAGTAAGAGATTAGTTGTGCAATGAGAAGACGCATCACCCCCAATACACCCTACTTAATACAAGTTGCATTGTTGTTTGATTGTTTTTCTAGGTCGTGTTTATATCTATTGGTCTTTTTTAAGTTCCAAAAACAGATCTCCCTTCGTAAGGGAGTCTCTACCATATCGGGTTGAATCTTAACCGTTCTAAAATTTGAATTTTATCATCGCATTTATTTTTCACTTTGTTTTTTTAATAACCGAAGGTATACTCTATTGTGTAGTTTTACATCCCCAAATATTGCAGTCTATATCTAAACCCTAAAAAAATGAATAAAATGATTGGTAAGGGGTTTTTAATATTTTGACCAAACCCTAACGGATAATCATAAAGTGGTTATGATATCCATTTTACATTTTAAAAACTGAGAAAGATGCAATTTATTTTTTTTAATGAAAATATAGTTGGAAAAATTTTAGGATTTGACCGTATGCATGAAAATAAAATATTTTTTGTTTTTGAAAGAGAAAATTAATTTAAAATTTTGAGAATTTTTTTTTGAATTTTTAATTTTTTTTGAAACATTCCGGAGAAAACCATGTATTATAATACGGGATATGTATCTTAAATTGTAAATATATAACCCGATATTATGAAAAATTGGTAGAAAAACATGGGAGAAAATTAAAAAAAAAATTGAAACGACCCTTGGAATTTTTTTGAATTTTTTTGTTTTTATTTAATAATATTATATTATTATTATTATTATTATTATTATTATTATTATTATATTGAGTTGGGTCGACCCAAAAATATGGGCCTAGCCCATCTTAGTTGAGCCAAATCGGCCCAAAAAGGGACTAGGCCGATGTCGGCCTAACTAATCTTCTTTTTTGGGTTATGGGTCAGACCCAGCCCAACCAACTGGGCTGGGTCGAGACATGTTCAATCCAACACAACTCAGTCACTGGCCTAGTTCAGTGACTGAGCTACATGAACAATGCGTGAATTGTAATTCACGTTCCACTATTCAAAGACAGTGGAACCTAAAGAAGAAAAGGAAGAGCAGAGGGGGAAACTGACCTAGTGTGGAAGGAGTTGTTGGTCTAGGAGGTTGATGAGAGGCTGAGGGCAGTCGTTCATGAAGGAGCTGGCGTGGAAGGAGTTGTTGTTGTCGATGTTGGAGAAAGAAGAAAAATTGGCAGAGGAGGGAGAAAAGTTAGCATGGTGATTCCTGACGTGGAGATAACTATTTGGCGGTTGTGCTAGCGGCTTGCGGAGGAGATGGTGGTGGATAAGCAGGAGGTGATGGCAGTTAGTGGCTGGAATGGCGGAGAGAAGAAAATAAAAAAAATGGCAGAATAACTGGTAGGGGAAGCTGGTTGTTTTGCCAATTTTGAACCCAAATTTCTTAATGTTCAAGCATGAAATCCATCCCTATTTATAAGGGGTGGAAGATGGATGTTTTGTCTTTAATGGTGTCAAATCTTGGCCCTTGACTGTTAGTTCAAAGTAGACACCATGAACTGTCAAATCTGTCAGTTAAAGGTTGCCCGGGTTGGTCTTTTTAGGCCGACGCCACAACCGTTGTGGTGTCAATTGGCCAGAAAAGACCACATCAGGGTGAAGTCAGATGTCAGGTGATCATTTTGATTCAGGTGTTGCCAAATTTTATGGAGGTTGGAGGCATTAAGAACATCTACAAAGTAGTCTCTCTAAACTGTCATTTCAGAGAAAATTGGAGAAGAAGATGAACAGTAACCAAAACAGCGCTCTTTGGGTAAAGTTTATGTTGATCCTTCAATTTCTGATTTATCTCACATACACCTTTGATTGGCTTCAAACTTTAAATTTCATGCAATTTAGTTCCTGAAAAACGTCAATTTTAGCCCTAAAGTTTGACGCCTTTTTCATTTTAGTCACTGGTCTTAAATTTCTTCAATTTAGCCCATAAGTGATCATTAAACGCTTAATTTATTCCATTTCATCACCAATTCCAATCAATTGAGCCCCTATAGTTCGACGTCTTTTGCAAATTAGTCATTGGCTACGAATTTCTTCAATTTAACTCTTAATTGACTCTAAAACTTTAATTTTCTTGTAATTTTACTCCTGATTTCAATTAATTAACTTGGTAAAAAATAAATTTGGTCTCTTAAAATTACAATCTTCTCAATTAGGCTTCCAAACTTAATTTTTCACCAATTAAGCTCCTAATAAAATTATTTTGACCTATTTAAAGTATGATTAAGTCCCCGCACCTAATTAAATAATTTAATTGGACCCAAATTAATTCTTAGACATATTTAAATTTCAATTTGGTCCATGATTAAATTAAATTGGCCTATTAAAAATCTAATTATGTCTTTAGGCTTAATTTTTAAGCAGATTCGTTTGATAATTATTTAATTTGTCCTTAAATTTGCATTGTCTCTCCAGTTTCGGGTAAAATAGGGTACAATTAGGCTTTAAAATTTCAGCTTGACTTGAAATCCTCCCGGCTTGCCTTTTTTTTGGTCAAAATATTAGTCCTTATTTTATTTTTTTGATTTTTTTTTATTTTTAAAAGAAAGAAGATGAATTTGAGGAATAACTCAAAAATAAGTTATGAAAGTGATGATGCTGGTGAATTTGTTAACACAATTCTACAAACCTATTTTTCAGTTGATGGCTTTATTTATAGACTTTCATATCCAAGGACATCATAACAAAATGGCTTGACAGAACGCTGACATTGACACATTGTAGAAACTAGATTAACATTACTAGCACATGCTTCTATTTAAGCCAAATTCGACAACAGTGTTCAACACTATTGTATTTCTAATCAATCGCCTGCCAATCTCAGTTCTTGATCACAAGTCCCCTCATGAGATTGTTTTTGGTTCTTCACCCACCTATAATCACAAGTCCCCTTCATTTTTTTTAAAAACCCTTCGTTTCCTTATCAACACATGGTGGAAACCTTATAATCCTTTTGTAATCATTTCTTTGATATCTTATTTTTTTATTTTAGCTTGCGAGCATAATGGATAAGTCATTTCTCGTAATACTTATCACAATGTTAAATTATTCACTAAGAAGATATATCATGTAAATGTTGTAAGATACTAGTGTTACTCGGTAGATAATCGTTTGTTTCTTCATCTGTATAATCATTTGTTCTTTCTACATCATGCATGTTAATGTACCCCTATTATCTTTATCATATTATGCTTCATGATTTATCATAAAATAATTTATGAATTCTATTTTCACATTAACAAAAAGAAATGATTTCTGAATTAAGGGTAAAATAGTCAATATTGGTAATTCAATTTAATTCCACATGTATTTCAAACAATATAATATAATTTAATTATGTATTTTAGTATTTTATTCCAAACATAAAAATTGTAATAGATTATCAACTAAATTCAAATACACGTAAAATTGAATTTAATTCCACAAATGATTTGATACAAATATAATATTAATGTGTTTTTGTTAATTATTTTACATTATTTATTATTTTCTAGTTTTACATGGTATACCTTCTTAGTGAATAATTTAACATTGTGACAAATATTACGAGAAATGACTTGTCCATTGTGCTAGCAAACTAAAAAATAAAAAATATCAAAGAAATAATTACACAATGATTAAAATGTTTCCACCACGTGTTGATAAGGCACATGCCTTATCAACACATGAGACAATGCTTGAAACTCTTAGGAAACAAAAGAATAAGGATAAAAAAAAAAGATACAAACTTTTTTTTCTGAAGCTTATATGAAGGTGATAACTGAAATCAATGAAAATTTTTCTTTGAATATCTTTAGGATAAAAGTGTTAAATAATTTGAAAACTCCTAGGGAATAAATGGTTTTAGCAAAAACAATTGAATTAAAAAGCAGAATTGGATGGAATGACATAACCAAAAGGCTCTAACAGAGGTATGGAAGTCTTTATTGAAGGTATGCATATTATAACCCATTTGCTATATTTTTTTTTATGTTTTTATTAGTTACAATTGTCTTAACTTGTTTATTTTATTTATTTATTGTTACAAGGTTAGTCTTAAGTTAAGGCTTATTCAGGAAAGCCTCTTTATCACTTAGATATTTGTAGAGAGATATATAAGAAAGATATAACAACTAAAGCTTAAGTCGAGAGTGCTAGAGAAAAGATTTAAAGATGGGGGTAGAGAGAGAGAGAGAGAGAGAAGGGAAATGAACATGATGACATTGATGAGATATAAGCAAATAATGAAATTCATTTAGAGAATTTCCATTCTTATGTGTGAGAAAGTGTTCCATCAACACCAAAAACACAAGATCCATTATCATAAACTCCATTATTGTCTAGAACTTTATCTTTAAAAGGTACAAAATAAAGCACCAATGACAAGTGATTATTCTTCAGAATTTAAAGCGATGACTTGTACAATGAATAATATTGCACAAGTTATTATAAGCACAAACCATTAAGTTTAGAAGTCAGTCAAATAATTTAAGTAATGATAAGATTTGGATTAGATGGATCAAAATTTTTTGAAACAGTCGAATGATTTATAGATCATCCTAATCTTATTGGAATATATTTTGTATATCCAGAAGAGCTATGCTTTGAATGGTTGCAAAAAAAAAGTGTTGATAATATGTTATTTAAGAGTTCAATTTATTTATGAAATTTAAAGCTAATATTAATGCAATTTCCACACACTTACTTATGCAATTGTCAAAAACTTATTTTGAAGTTGAAACTTCTTATTACATGATTTGTATGATGATATCTATTGAATTATTTGAAAATATTTTCAAATTAGTGAAAGTAATTAAATATCATATTAGTCCATATATATTTAATTAATGCTTAATTAGTTAAATATCTATTTTAAATTGCTAATATTTTATTTCTTCTTGTTTTTTGTATTAACTGGTTGGTCAATTAGTGAGTGAAAGTGAGAAACTAAAAAAAATTAAGTAAAAATGTTGAGACTTTGGGTTGAACTCTTGTAAATACTTTAGGAATAGTCAACCATGTTATGTTAATATTACTACTATAATCATTCATGTTTTTATCCATGCTTGTTAGTCCAAATAATTATGGTAGGTGGCCATTGTTTTCCAAAGAAATATAAAAATTTAAAGATAATAATTATAAAAACTAAATATTTTCTAAATGTTAATTAACTCATCTAAATGTTTGAGTGTGTAAAGGAAAAGGAACAATATGTTTTAGTAATATATGAGGAGCAAACTTGGATTTTTGTTACCTAGGTGATAGATCATAGATGCATGTGCCTTATCAACATATGGTGGAAACCTTTTAATCATTTTGTAATTATTTCTTTTATTTCTTTTTATTTTATTTTAGTTTGCTTGCATAATGGACAAGTCATTTCTCGTAATATTTGTTACAATATTAAATTATTCACTAAAAAGGTATACCATGTAAATATTGTAAGCTACTAGTGTTACTCGGTAGATAACTGTTTGTTTCTTTATCTAGATAATCATTTGTTCTTTCTATATCATGCACGTTAATGTACCCCTATTATCTTTATCACACTATGCGTCATGTTTTATCATAAAATAATTTATGAATTCTATTTTCACATTAACAAAAAGAATTTTTTTTAACAAAAAGAAATGATTTCTAAATTAAGGGCAAAATACTCAATATTGGTAATTCAATTTAATTCCACATATATTTTAAATAGTATAATATAATTCAATTATGTATTTTAGTATTTTATTATGAGCATAAAAATTATAATAGATTATCAACTAAATTCAAGTACATGTGGAATTGAATTTAATTCCACAAATGATTTGGTTCCAAACATGATATTACTGTGTTTTTGTTAATTATTTTACATTATTTATTATTTTTCAATATTATTGTCAACTTGGCAATTAACTTAGTGATCCATGATTCATACTTTGATTTTACAACTATGCTTCTTCTAACTTGCGCCTATTATATAATTAGCATATATACACTTAAAAGACATGATTATCAAACCTAAACTAGCCTGGGAGTTAACTCGGTGATCAAGAGTCTAGCTCAAGCTATAGTTGCTATCTAATCGTTTTGGAAAATTTAAACTTGGGTGACAAAATAGGTCAACACCTGATTTAATTGATCTAATCAAGTTAATTTAAAAAAAATTTTAAAGTTTTTATTTGAAAGAATATTGTTTTAATCATTAAAATAAAGATGGACTCAAACCTTTAGTTATGTTAGACCATGAATAATATGAAACTTGGTAGTAAAATACTGATTCATTTGTTGAGAATCTAACAATTATGCCTTTTGTTTTTGCGGTAGAAACCACATTTTATAATATTTTATTTATTTTTGCTTGAAATTAAATTTGTTTTAATATTTTTGGATCGTGTTGATATTAAAAATAAATTTTAAAAAATAAAAAATATTATTTTTATATATATCCAAGTAAAAAACATTTTAAAAATCAACCATAAATATACTCATATAAACATCATTAATGCATACAAAGAACACTTTAGTTGTTGATAAATTAATGGAGAAACGAAGGATATAAGCTGATGAAAATTAAAGGACAGGGTCTAATTTAACCAAAAACTAATACATATATGACCTCATACGTGTTTTGTAAAGACTTACAGTGTACGACTTTTTTCTCCTCTTCCAAGTTCCAACCCTCACTGAGAGAAGACAAATTGACCAAGGCACAGAAAAACCAGAAATTTATTTATATCCACACGCTTGTCCGTCTCCCTCAGCAAACTATATAATGGCCACAGCTAGTTTTAGTCCTTTTCTCTCTGCCCCTGCAAAACGCCCCATAAATTCTAATACCATAATGCCCGACCCCAACCCGAATTACCCAAACGGATCCTCTGCCAACAAACGCTCAAAACCCCAGCCTTCTGCTTCAGCTGCTCCGTTACCCGTCCCTTCGGGACATGTATCCTTCCGTCTTCTCTGCCACGGTTCGAGAATCGGCGGCGTAATAGGAAAGGCCGGAAACATAATAAAAGGCTTACAACAACAAACCGGAGCCAAGGTTCGGATAGAAGATGCTCCGTCCGATTCACCTGATCGGGTCATAACGGTGATCGGTCCGATTACGCAATCGGCGGTAGTATTTAGTAGAATTGAGAGTGCAGTTGAGGTTTCAAAGGGGCAGGAGGCTTTGGTTAGGGTTTTTGAGAGGATTTTAGAGGTGGCGGCGGAGAGTGATTCGGTGGCGGATGGGGTGGTTTCTTGTAGGATGTTAGCGGAGGTGAGTTCGGTTGGGGCAGTTATTGGGAAAGGAGGGAAAGTAGTGGAGAAGATTAGGAAAGATTGTGGGTGTAAAATTAAAGTTTTGGTTGATAAATTGCCTGATTGTGCTGCTTCGAATGAAGAGATGATTGAGGTAATTGTAATCTACAATAGGGTTTTTTTTTTTAGTGTTATTGAATTCAAAGTTTTGATCTTTTTGTGGTTTTGTTAGTTTTCTTTTAGAGTAATCATTGAGTTTTAAATCATATTATTGTGATATGGGAACAAATTCATTAGCAGTTGAATGAATTTTATTGTTCTTGTGGGAATGGTTTGATATTTGTAGATTGAAGGGGATGTTTCAGCAGTAAAGAAAGGACTTGTTGCGGTTTCTCGCTGCCTTCAAGATTGCCAACCGGTTGATAAGACAAGGGTGACCAACAGCAAACCTTCTGAGGCAGTTTCCAGAGTCTCTTTGTCTGATGTGCGTGTAGAAATCCATCCACGGCATTCTGCAGTGCTTCCCACCATAGCACAGAATTCATCAGTGCTACCCACTATACCACAACATTCTTTGGGGCTCCCCACCATACCGAAGAGCTCCATTAATTATGCTTCCAGAGTTCATCCTTTGTCATTGGAGTCTGACAGGGTTGTCACACCAGATACAAACATACCACAACAGCAAGTGGTTTTTAGAATTCTGTGTACTACCGATAGGATTGGGGGTGTTATTGGAAAAGGTGGCAACGTTGTCAGGGCTCTTCAGAATGAGACAGGTGCTGCTATAAGCGTTGGACCAACGGTGTCTGAGTGTGATGAGCGACTAATCACTGTTACTGCATCTGAGGTTTGACATTATGTATCCTTTTTCATATTCCTATTCATTCTACGGTTATGGTGTTGGAAGTAGTACTAATGATGAATTGCATTGGTTTCTTCTCCCGCAGAACCCAGAGTCTCGGTACTCAGCTGCACAAAAGACTATTGTACTTGTTTTCTCGAGGGCTGTGGAGTCTGGCATTGAAAAGGGTCTGGATCCTGGCTCAAGCAGGGGGTCACCTGTTACTGCAAGGCTTGTAGTTTCACCAAGCCAAGTAGGCTGTTTGTTGGGAAAAGGAGGCACTATAATTTCAGAAATGCGTAAGGCAACCAGTACCAGCATAAGAATAATAGTGGGCGACCAGCGTAACCCGAAGTGTGTGCCAGAGACTGATCATGTGGTGGAGGTATGACAGTCTTTATCAGTTCTTTTTTCAGTTGGTACAATGAATGCACAAGGATACCAAAGACCATGCTTTTTACTTTTTTTTAGGTGGAATTATTTAAATGAATTTGAAGTTTGAACGTCATGCAAGAGTTATGATAAGAGGTCTTTATAACTCGTAAAAGTTCTGGATTTTTGAAGTAAAATAACTGTTCAACATTTTGTTCTGATCAACCCCAACTTCCTTTTACTGTGCTGCTCTAACATAGGCAATTTTCCATTGCCTGTTGAGTTGTTTGTCTAACAGATTTCTGGAGACTTTGTGAATGTGAAAGATGCGATATATCATGTTACTGGAAGACTCCGAGATAATCTTTTCTCCGGCATGCTGAGCACTCCTGGAGCAAGGAGCAATTCTTCTGTATTAGCTGAAATCAGTCCCTATGTGAAATTAATGGATCCAGTGAGGGATTCATCGTGGGAGCCAGTGAGAGACCCACTGAGGGATGCATTTAGGGATTCATTGAGGGAAACTGTGAGGGATCCTTTGAGGGAGCCAGTGAGGGATCTGTTTAGGGAGCCTGTGAGGGATCTGTTTAGGGAGCCAGTGAGGGATTCACTGCGGGAGCCAGCAAGAGATTCTGCCCCTTATATTATGCAGCCAACAGCTGGAAATTCTCATAATCTAAGTCGTCAAACTGTTATAACACAGAATATGGACCACCTTGGACTTTCACATAGTTTAGATCGCCCTCCTTCACCAAGGTTGTGGGCATCACAGGTATTCTCCTCCTCCCTGTTGGATATTAATATTTGTCTGCCCCCCTGTTGGATTATAATTTTTGTCTACTTTGTATTGTTGGGATTGGTTACAGACAATACCTAGAGTAAATCCACGGGGCATATCAGATGTCAGCAGAAGATTGCCTTCTCTTAAAGCTGGCTTAGAGCTTGGCAGGTTAGCAACACCACTTAATGTAAAGCATATAAGACTGTTACTCTTGTATTATAAAGCATCTAGTATAAAAATTGTTGAATTGCAGGAGTTAGAATAGGAAGAGTTGTACCAAAAATAGTGTCGCCAGGGATTCAATATCAAAATTCCTAGAAACTTCAGCTGGTTAGATATGTGAATGGAAAGAAGGTTGTGACTAGTTGTTTGAGGCTTACTTGACTTGAGTCTCATCATGCTGGCTATTGTTGTTTGTGCAACTTTACTAGAAAGGAACAAGAGAAAGCACCACTGAAAACAATGGATCTTGATCCCTAAAACCTAAGGCATTTTTTTCAACCCAAATTTTATAGGAAATAAATAATTCACTGCTATTATTTGAAATGTGATTAAGTGTTCTCTCGGAGTGTCATCTAAAGCTGCTGGTCATTTGCACTTTATGAGTTGGTGACTCTTTCCTCTGGTGTGCAGTGGAGGCAAGTCTGCTTTTGTTACAAACACAACTGTAGAGATTGTAGTTCCCGAGAATGCCTTTGGCTCTGTATATGGGGAGAATGGTAGCAATCTAGCTCGTTTGAGACAGGTATGTACTTTTTGGCTGTATTTCTCTGTAAATTTTGCTTCTATTGTCCTTGTGTTGATCAAGATAGTTAAATAAGTTACTCATTATGATATATTACTCATTGAATTGAAATTTCTGACTGTCACACTGATAATCCTAGAGGCTATTTAGAAGTTGCTTCTTTTTTTATGGTCGTTATTTTGAGGGAGAGAAAAAAATGTTGATGCAGTGAACTGAGTTTTCAAAGCATCAAAATAATTTTACTTTAAGTTTTATTGCATCAATTTACATTCTTCTCCTTGACCAGATAATTCTGGTTAATGAGAATAGGAGTATGTTCTCTCCTTAGCTTGCTTGATCATAATTTTATTTCTTCCTTTTTCCCCTTTTAATTTTTGGAAGTCCATTTTTTTGCTAGTTTATTGCCAGCTACACTTTTTTGTCCTGATATTTTCATAATGTTTCTATTCTTATGGGTCTCGTATGAATTATCAACACAATCCTCATGAATTATTGAACTGATATACATGAATAGGATCAGCCTGACAACTTGTTATCAGATGTAAAAAGACAGCAACTTGAATAGTACCTGCTGTTGAAGTAAAAAGGACCAACTTCATGCTATACACAACTGAACTGTGAAACAAGAGAGAAGGCACATTACATTCAGTTTGATACCCACCACCATTATAAACAATCAACTCAGTAGCCAACCACAAATATGATAGAATTGCAATGCCAACAACGATGCCAAACCAATCTCAAAGGCTTAAAACTATAAACAGGCCAATTGAAATTCTTTGAAGGCAACCTCGACAATTATGTATCCTAAATTCCCTCCACATCAGACTTGTACCTATAGAAGACAAATAATACTCAGCGAAACGTTTCAATAATTTAACTTGATTCTCATTGAAAAAAGCATAAGTAAAACCCTACTTTTGAAGTTTGATCTTTCAACTGTACTTATGTTGAGGAAACACGAAAGCTTTAAGGAAAATATTCTATAACTAATTACCTATCACAATCAGGTATAGAAGTTGAGCATTAGAAATGAGCCTCCCTGATTATGAAGATTACATTATCTTTAACTTAGTGTTCACCTTATTCATCTTTCAGTAATAACTCAGAATGGTGTGTCTAAAAAGTTTTTTCACGCCTTAAAAAACTAATACATACATTATAACATCTGATCTTAAATCTACTTCAGCTTATCCTCTGGTGTTCCTTAATCAGATCTCAGGTGCCAAGGTAATAGTGCACGAACCTCGTCTAGGAACAAGTGACAGGATTGTTGTTATATCTGGGACCCCTGATGAAACCCAAGCAGCTCAGAGCCTCCTTCAAGCATTTATCCTCACTGGACAATCTTGACAAAATATATTTGGTTGGAATTAGTTTCACAAAGAAGTCACAGTTGCTTCTTTTAGCTTTGTTTTCTTTTAACCAAACTGTGTACGCAAATCCTTGACTTCTTTTATGCCAAATCCTCACTTTTGGCATAGGCAATTCAACAATATGTTTCGTTGTCAGTGAACTAATCTGTTTTCTGATAATTTTATTTTCACAACCTATTATTTATTTTGGTTTTTTGGTTCTCTCCATCTTATCATGTCCTTATCACATTGCACCATTAGACCTTGGAACATTCAACTCAAACAATTGGATGGCAAAACATCCACTGACATGAAGCACAAACAAACATATACTAAATTGTCTCTGCATCGTGGAACATGTCCCTTCAATGATATCTATACCACATGATAAAGAACATACATTGTGTTATAATCTTGTTGCAGATTTCTATGGGCAACAGAACATTCCCTAAAAAATGATTTAAACTTGACCGGGAAGGCTAAACTCACTTACGTAAGGACACGAAAGAACAAAATCAAAGCATATCTGCATTGTAGAACTATCCATCCATCTTTTTTCCCCCTACCCAGATGTAGTGTAAATTAATGCAAACCAGAGTCCAAAAGAACAAATGCTTCTTAAATAAGATGAGCATGACATGCTTTTTTTTTTTCTTATTCTTGTTGCCGTGGGTAAAAAAAATTTCAATTCAAATGGATTGCACTTGAATTACGAAACATCCTTGCTTGAGGACATGAATGAATGCTGAAATCTGTATATGCATCATAGAACATACCCCTGCAACAATATTCTTACATCACACTAACATGTCATCTAGAATCTGCAAATATTCTGTCCAGATGGATGGAAAAATGTATCTGCATTGTAGAACATAACCCGGCAGTAATTTCAATTTCATTCCTTGTTCTGCAATTCAGAATCTGCAAATATTCAGTCCCTAACTGGTTCAGGTTGTCAATTTATTGAAGTGTAATAATAACTTCATCTCAATGCATGCATGGAACCATCTTAACCGTGGACTCAGTGGCAGACTAGAAACTTTCTCTAGGGACAGCCAAAGCATATACTTAGCTCATTCATATATGCACATTCATGAAGCTGGTATACATATGTAACTCAAAAATGCAGAAGAAATTAACATGTACAATGGAAATAGCATTCAAAACCATATGTTAAAAGTTTGTGTTAGTAATTGCCAATAGACTCTATTTTTTTTTTTTTGAGTACTTTAGCTAATTTATGTTCTAAGATCATAGGACTGATCAAATGAGTCAATGTATGCTGTTGCTGCTTTAATGGTATGAGAAGAAACATGAATAAATTCAATACGATGAAAATAAATGTTCAAATTCATATGAATGGAACCCAGCTACAAAGACAAATATATGAATTAAATATGAGCAACAAAGAAATTCAAAAGGGAAATTACATTTCCATTCAGAAACAACCCAAGAAGAAGAAAAAGAAAAAACAGTATTTCGCGGATTATTGCCATCACTGGAAAACATTAAACATTGAAGATCATGCATAACATTGGGGGGGAGCTTTGGGACTTTGAGAGGCACCCCAGCTGCCTCCGCTTCCCCGCTGATGGTTTTTTTTCAGTCTCCACCTCTGGATAGATGATATGTAGAGAGTGAAGTTTTGAACCAAGGCAACATCTTAATTTGATTGACCACGAGCTTTTTTGAGTGTGGCAAGTTCAGATGATTAGAAGCAAAATGCTTGTGGAGTTCATGATATTTGTACAAAGCAGAAAGAAAAAGATATTTCAGGTGTATATATACTATTAATTAATAGGATCTGTTGAGGACAAAGAGTACATCAACTCTTTGAAGATTATTGTTTTGATCACAATTTTGGCACATGGCTCAATATTTTCCGAGTGAGGAAGGGCTGTGAACTTGGTGGATGTCTCTTTTGTACAAAACCTTTTTTTCTTTTCTTTTATGTGAGAGATGAGAAACACATCTTGGTGCCTACTTTTGTAGATTTTGTTGACGTTTCATTATTCAAATAAATCAATAACAAAATAAACTTGGACAATTATCAAAATATACTAAAACGCCTTGCTAAAACATTGCAGTGATGTACAGTAGCGCTGGAATTTTATTCCAATTCAGTCCTTAAATTTTTTTCTTCAATTGCATTGAATCCTAGTTTGTCCAAAATTGTTAAGAGAAGACAAATTCATTGAAAAGGATCAAAGTGGTCAAACAAGGAGAAACTTGTGGCCAATGTAAAATTGGGTGGAAAGTTCCTTTTCATCCTCATACTTTTCTTTTCCTACTTTTATAGTCCTTATAATTTAAAATTTGATTCAAAAGTTCATTTCATATACATTTTAGTCCTTGTAAGTGAGAGAGGGGAGAGAGAGAGTCACTAGGTTCTGGATAGAAAGATCATCGGTTGACATTGATTTTGACCACACAAATCGTCAATCTTGGTGTCAATGAGTTCTATTCGACAAGATGAGTTTGATAGTTGTTGTTTTTAACTTTAATCTCACCTAGCAAAACAAGTCAGGGTTGAGAGAAAATCATTCTTGGTTTGATTGTGTTTTTGAACCATTTTGGAGGGTTTTTGGGTTGATAATTTCTGGAGGTTTTAAAGATTTTTTAGGAGAAAATTAGTTGAAAATGAGTTTTTAGACAAAAAAAGGAAAAAAAAAATCAAACCTGAATTCTTGCCCAGATAACACACGTTATTTTTTTTTCAAAAAGAATTAATTTTGGAATTCCACCCTGGAGAAAAGAAATGAAAAACTAAAATGGCCTAGCTGGCATGGGCTTTGTTTCAAGGGCCTGGGTGTACCAGGTCAGACTCGTGTGTCTGAGGTTTTTTTTTTTGTTTTTTTTTCTATAGGTTTTTCAAGTTTCTTAATTTTTATTTTATTTTATGTTTTTTTTTTTGTTATTCAAAGGGACATTTTGATAAATAAAAAATGGCATGTAAGAGAAAATATGAATAGACAAGGATGAAGAAGTTTACAACATTTTTTAAAATTTTATTTCATTAGATATTTGAATTGCTAAACAAGATTTATTTATGTTTTTTTCTCAAGGAAAAAAGAACAGTTATAACAAAATGCACAACTTAATATATATGTACAGCCAAATTTATAGTTAAATATATATTCAAATTGTTAAAATATAATTATGTCTTGAAAAATAATGTTACAATATATTTACCACATAAAATATATGAGCAAAAGATTGAATAAGAAATCGTTGAATTAATTTTTATGCTATGATGACTAATTAAATAATTTAAGGAATTATAAATAACTCTTAGGTACCGATCATTTGCTATTTGTATAATATGTGTGGATATTTAATGAATAATTAATTTCGTTTTGTTTCTTGACCTTTTTTTTATATTTAATTTTAGCTTTCAACAATAGGTTTGTGTTAATTTTTTCTTTAATTCCATCTTTCATATCTGTTTAATTTTAAATTGGTCTTTATATTTTTTTTAATCATATAACTAAATTAAAAAAAAAAGTTATCGAACCCGTTGGAGTCTATGACCTAGATCCCAGGTTTGATGGATTAACTTGGGTCGATCCAATACATTGCCATCTCAATTTTTTTAAAATGTCATTTTAAAATTTTTATGTTTAATTTTTTTTTTATCCGACTGTGATATAGCACAGGGGTAACCACCTAGTACATACTATTGGCAAGGTGCTTTCCTTGTGGTCAGATTTGGACCAAGTTAACACCATTTTTTGGTTAGGAGGAGAAAATGAATCCAATGAAAATTGGAAAGGATGATGGGGGAATGACAGTGATGATTCTTTCTCTGCGCTAATAGGAAGAGCAGAAAGCAATCCATTCTATAGTTGTTGGGTTAGAGGAAGAGGAGATGGGAGAGTGAATATTAGTCAAATGATAGAACGATAAATGTCCCCTCAATTCCCATTTAGATGGATTGAGAATGCAAGGATCTAAAGAAATATATGAATTTATTTTATTTTTTTCTTGAGTATACATGTCTAAACAAACAAGAGGATCACGTCCTTCCCCTTGTATTCATCTAACCCATTACACCTTGGTTAGAACCCAAATTTCTTTTATGGGTTGAAGAAGAGGAGAACTACATGATCTTGGAAAGAGAGATCTCTCTTTCTTCCTGAAGCATACATCTGCCTAACTAGATGAAATGAACTTTACACTTGCATGCAAATATATTGTAGATGAAGGCAAACAGAGGTTCATCCAATAATGTCTTAATTGGATTTAGAACAACAATGCTATCTATACAACATGATATTTGACACTTGACAGAACATGATCTGCTGGAAGCTAACCCATTTACGTTTAATTCTTTACATTCTTTACAACCGAAGCAGTTGCTGTTCCTGATGCTAGCAGGGGTGCTGGCTTGAGAATGATTTCGACATTATCATGGACTCCTTGTAGCAACAATTCACCCTCATATGAAAGAACTTTACGCTTCTTAGCCGCTCTTAGTGTACCAACCAGTGCTTCAAATATGTGTGCACACCTATCGACATTAAACAACACCAAAAGTGACCTACAAAGCAATAATAAAACAGAGTTTATGGTGGGGCAAAATACTTGATGACAAAACAGCATGTTAAGTTATAATTACAGGAATAGAAACTACAGATTCCAACTTCCTAGGTCTAGTTTCTTGTAATTCAAGATCATGCCTTTTCACACAGACTTGTGCATGCTGCGTGCACTCAATAGATTTTTCTTAAGTTTGTCTAGGGAAAAGATTGTAATATCCATTACAAAGTGAAGATACGTTTACTTACAATTTGAACCATGTTTTGTATGGAGTAATGAATGGAGAATACCTAACTAGTAAGTCGTATGCAATGCATTATGTTTTTACTTGAGTATGGTCAGAAAACCTTCAAGAATCTGACACAGATGTTAGGAACCGGAACACAGAAATGATCCAGATGAGGTATTTTGTTATTTCTTTTTATTCCTTTTCTCTTTGTTCGAGTGGAGATGTGTGTTAAACGGTGTTTCGATAGGAACTGATTTGGTTTTTGTGAAGCATTTTTTCATGTTGAAATGGCTCGATCAAATATGAGAAAGGCATACAATGCAAGATTGCAAGGATGCTGGGAACCAGCTCTAGGGCACTCTTTTGTAAATGCTTGATATGAAATTATGAAATAAGCAGTCTTTGCAGCAGAAAGAGTAGATTAGTTGAATGCACAAACAACTGATATGGATCACTTTGTAATATCTGAGTAAATGTTAGTTTTACCTATATCTTTTTTTCCCCTCACTATTTGATTCTGTGATAATAACTTGAAATGCATCAGAAACAGAGCATTTTCCAGGTGCCCAACTAGATCAGAATGTTCGAAAATCCATCTGATTTGAAACATCCTAGATCCTTTAAACTGAAATGGCTATGGCTATGACATTTGAACAGACACTTCTTTTCTTGAACTTCTGGATTCAAATGAAAACGAGTTGCAAACGATGTATGAAGATCAATATATATTCCCAAGAATCATTTGACAAAACTGCTTCTGGCATGAAAGGGATCCCTCAAGGGACTCTATAAGCTAAACATTGACCAATAATTGCTCATAACCCGGCTGTTCTTGATTGGAAATGCCGAGGTTATTGACAGTACTTGAAATGGTGGGGAAAAGATAAGAGAGGCTCGATCTAAAGAACTTCTGCATAAACTCAAATTGTTCTATGTTTTGGCAGCCTGTCACCTGTTGTTCAAGGACCAGGGAATTCTGTGTGTTGGGTTTCCTTGAAACAATAATCTTCGAAGGGCATATAATAATTATGGGAATATACTTAAGTATCAAACCCTTGACCTTTAAATTCAGCATCTTGTATATGCATTTATGATTTCTGATGGAACAAAATAGCAAACATGAAAGGGAATATGAGGTTGCGGCAGCAGCAGCATATAAACGTTTGAAAATGTAGCAGTGGTATTTTTATTTTAAAATAATATTTAAAAAAAAATTAATTTTTTTTTGATACAAGTAAATTAAAATGATTTGAAAACATTAAAAAATTATTAATTTAAAATAAAAAAATTTATATGTTTTTTTAAAAATATTTTTAAAACTCAAAACCAAAAAGTTACTTGTGTATAAAAAATGCATGACAAATTCACCATTGATAGGTACCACGGTGCATCAAGATCGGATCATAGCATTTCCAGACATCATATGCTAAAATTCAAGAACAGAACTGTATGATGACAAACAAATATATTGAGATGTCTGCAATTGTTTTACACACAAATTTACCTTGTAGGGACCACCAGGCTGGACCTTGCCTAGTCTTTGGGTTTCTTCCTTGAGTCTCTCTACCTCTTCTTCAACATTCATGGTTTTATCTTCTCAGACAGTTCCTAACCATCCAAGTTTTTGGAGGAATGTGTTTTATGGTTTTATTTAACTCTTCCCCATAAAAAAATAAAGTGCTTTAATCATATGCAATAACAAAATAAAAAATATCTAAAAGTCATCCAATGTCTTTACTAGATTTGATGTTACCGTTCCTTGGGGTAAGTATGATCTTATTTATTTATTTTTATTTCATTTGAGATAAAAAGAAGATCTCATCTTAAACCTAAAAAATATATATTTTGTATGATAGCGGTATTTGATTTTTGCTTCAACCATAATGAGTATTTTTTAATTATTTTATGCATAAATTGAAACTAATAAATGCACATCTTAAGCATCATACAAATAAATTATCTTGAATGTTAGGCTATGCATCCATATCCTGACCAGATCCATTACAATATTTGGTATAGCTTATCTATTATAGTGTTTGATTAGTGTCTCAAAATTAAAAAAAAATAAACAAAAAAATAAAAGAGACAAGACATAATGAGAGATAAAAAAGATACAGTGACTATTTTGGTTGATGGTGGGTAATATAAAATAAAATATTAAAAAATTTATTTTATATTTAACGTATATTATTATCGAACTTACATATTTTAAAAGAAAATTAAATATTATTTTTTTAGTTTATATTGAGTGTTGAAATTAAATAATCTTAATTATAAAACTCAGATTAACCTAGCAGGTCGACCTCAAGACTCGAACGACAGAGAACTTTGAATGATTTGGATTTAAGAAAAAATAGAGGAAGAATTGACTCGGTCTAACCCAATAAAAAAACTCGAGTTGATTCATAACCTGGTCAACCCTGAATAAAGCCTGGGTAAAAAAAAAAGAACCCTTTTTTTAAATTTTTTTTATCATAATGACATCATTTTTATCATTTTAAATTTTATTTTTTTGGATGGACCTGGATGGACCCGCCCTGTGCAACCTAGACCTTGCTCTGAGTCAACTTCTAAGTTGAGTTTTAAAACTATAATAATAACCATTTTTATTTTTACATATCTTAGTTGAATAATTTTGGAACTAAAAGCTTTTTTACATAGATATTTTAGGAATATAAAGTCATAAATATTATCTCTAGATATATATCTCTTTAGTTTTGTAAGTACATAAATTTATTTTAAAATTATCCCAGGAATAAATTTATTTTTATGTTTCTGTCTTTATTTTTTCAACCAAATATGTTTTTCTTTATTATCTATGTCATACGATAATAGCCAAATGTTTCCATAGTATTAGCAGAAAGAATTTTTTTCACATGTTAGATGTATAAAATGTATGGATTTTTTTAATTAAAAAGAAAAACATGAAGAAAGTAAAAGCAACAAGTAAATGAAAAAAATAATAATAAAGGATTACTATTAGAAATGATATCAACATCAATTATAATATAAAATCTTTAAATAAACTTTTAGGGAGGCGGCTAGTGAGATGCAAACCTTTCATTATAATTTTTAATTAGTTTTTTTTATCATTTTTTAATTAATCTTTTCATCAATTATTTTCACAACTACATCTTTTTACAACTTAAGGCATGCACGTTATATGAAAAAATATTAAAAAAAATATTGATAGAAGGATCCAATTGTGAAAATCATGAAACAGACAAAACAGTTCTTTTTTATACATGGTTGAATACAAGTTATAAAAGCATGCACGTTATAGTAAATTGCTTTCTTGTTTGAATACACATGATTATATAACAAATTTATTAATGGATTTATTGGGCAAATCTTATTTCGATCACTTGAAGGGAATCATTTTATACGTTGTTCGTACGTGGTTTCTGATGAGTGGTAATGGGGAAGTCTTGTATAATCTTTGGTTATAATGCAAGGATCTTAAAAATCCAACCTCGTTTGCATTCATACACACTTCAAGACGTGTATTCATCTTAAATATTTGAGACATGATCAACCTAAAATCCAAGTGATACATTCTTTTTGATGAAATATTTTTTTTTTCAAAAAAATCCTTATAAAGTGACCTCGGTACTCTCAAATTTATTATACTTAATAATAGCAATTAATAACTCTAAATCCATGCCTCGAATCAGACATTAATTTGAACTTAACTTGGAGCTATAACATTGGAAAACAAGCAATTGATACTACCTAACTTTACCAGGAAAGTGTTGATGACAATTTAGAGAGGTAAATCTCATATCACTTATTAAAATGAGATGAACAAAAAAGTAAAGAAGAATTACTTACCCCAATCTTATAGAACTAAACTTTTAGATAAATTTAACAATTTTAGATAAGAAAATAAGTTTGCTAATGAATATGTTGTGTACAATGAAATATGCCATTAGAGAGGATAAGGTCATGACTCTAAGTAGGTTTTGTAGAGGTCTTTCTACATGGATTTAAGAGTGTAAGACATCAATGAATTAAAAAGAAATGCTTATAGATTAATACCACAATGAAGCTTAGAATAATATAAAGTCTTTAGTTCAATCTTTATTGAAAATGGTTCAAAGAAAAAGAATTTCAAGAACTTATATAACAAAATTGTTCTTCTTATGTTGTTCTAAAGAAGCAACTCTCCTCTATAAACCTCAAAAGAGGTGTATTTGTAGGCCTTAACTAAGGTTGAAATGTGCTTAGAAGAACTTTTAAAGTACCTTTACAAGTTATAGTGTATAAAAGTAAAATATGGTGGCCTTCTGGAGAGGTCATTAACTATCTCTCATTATTTTGATTGTATCGTCCTCTCTACTATGATTTTTTTTTATTGATTACAATCCAATGTTTAAGTAGATTTCACTTTAGGTATAATTTCATCATGTTTGGAATTAAATGACTAAATTATGCTCTTTCAAAGTTGGGGTAAAATTATGTCTTGGACACATTATAAGTTCCTTTTAATTTTGTCAATTTGGCAAAGAAAATGACTAAATATGAATTTGAGATAGCTTTTTTATATTGTAAAGTTTGCTTTAATCAGAGATTGATGGGAAAAAATATGATTGAAATTCTAAAACTAGTTTAGCTAGATCTTCAAACTTCACCTGTGTATTTTTTTTTTTGCATCATTTATTACCTTAAGCTCTAATTTTTAGCTTGATTTACCTAAAACAAATAGTAACTATAAAAACATAATAAAATATAAAAATAATATATTAAGATAAAACTAGAAAAGATAATTAAAGGGTTAAATAGGTTATTATAGGCTCACATCACCAATAAACTTCATCTTAACAAATCTCACTCATATTTTTAAACAAATTTGATCAATTAAAGAAGTGATCCATGTCACAAACCTATCTATTAGAAATTCAAGGGTTATGATGATCGTCAATAATGAGGGCCTCAATTTTGTTAGATCTCATAACTTTCTCATTAAAGTTATCATAGTTAGAGTAACTCAATTGGTAGTTATATTGGTAGTGTACATGGTGAACTTGCCTATAATTGTTATTGTTGTGACTTTTATCGATTTTAAGGTGCCCTAGTTAGAAAATCTCTAAGGGTTCAACTTTTTCAGACAAGTTGGTCACCCGGTCTTCAAGAGTATCACTAAGAGTCGGGTCCATGTTAATTGTAGATTTAGGATTGAATATTATACAACCATCATGCAAATGCATGCAACACCAGCTTAAATATGTTATTGAGATCATAATAGTTTTTGCAAATGAAAACACAAAACAAAAATAAAGCTAATTTTTTTTTAATATAAAGATTAATCAAGACCATAATACACTAGAAAAATTGTAAGCATGCATCATAAGACCTTTAAATGTAAACGATTAATCAAACAAAAATTCACAACTTTCCACTAGTTTCGACAAAGATCCATAATTAATAAAAAGGACCAGATGCTAAATATAAATGACAGAGTTGGTCAATAAGAAAAAATATAACAGATAAAATTGCAAGATGGTTTTATATTTATTTTATAGGCATAAAAGTATTATTAATGACAACTTTGAATAACAAGTGCAAAACTATAGAAGTAAAATTCAATGAATTGAAAGATTGAGTGATTTACTAACCAAAAGGCATAATGATGATGATAAACCACTTGGATTATGAGAATTGTTATTGATGCAATAGTGTTGGCGTGGTGTTATACCAGCTGACTTGTTTGCTACTATCACTTTTATTTTAATTAAGATAAAAGAGAAAAATTACAAATAAAAAATAAAATAATTGTTGATTTAGGTAGAAAAGTCATGGTGGAATTTGGAAATTCTTTTTCTCATCTCTCTCAGAACCTGGTGCCTAAAACAATAATGGAGCTTGACAATCAGGATGTTTGTGAAGGAGAAAAACACGTTATAGTGGTTGTAGTGAAGAAGTTATCGTGACTGATATGACAAGTGAGTTGTGGTTAGGATAGATTTTTGTAGTGTTGTTGTCAGGATTATTGGCTGGTGATGAATTGTTGACCTCATGTTTGGGTGGTGATGTGTTGTGTTGGATTTACAACGTCTTGAGTTGTTGTGGTGGGTCTTCGACGATGTGTTATGATTGTTATTCTGTTAAGGTAATCGGTATGGGTGGCTAGTTTGGATAAGGGTTGAGTGTCGTGGTTGTTTGTTTGGTTAGGAGACTAATGGGTGTTTTACTAATGGATGTGGTGGTTATTTTAGTTGGTAAAAAAGGATTAATAATTACTAGGGTTTTTTTGGTTATGCCACTGTTGAATTTGTTTTTGGTGATGTAATTCTATCTTTTTTTTTTGGTCGATCATGTTTATGAGAATTTAAGTAACCTTTTTATATGGATTGTTTAGTTGCAAGAACTAAAATTCGAAGCTCTAATACTAAAGTTAATGCAAGATAGATATTTGATGAAGAGAAGAGAGAGAGAAAATACTAAGAAAAAAAAAGAAAAGGAGCCAAAAGGAGGAGCAAATTAGGAGAATTAGATCTTTTCTCAATTCTTCAAAATTGTTTACAATATTAAAAAAAACACAAAAATAATAAAATCCTAAACAAAACCAACAATTAAGCTCATAATTCATTATATAAAATTATCTAACAAAACAATATAAATTAAGTCTAATTAATAAACTCAAATAAAAACATAATAACATGGGCTGAGAAATGCTCAATCCTTCAATCCACTACAAGATTTCATAGTTTTACAAATGGATATTTTTCGTCGGTGTGAGATCCAGATTTCATCGGTACATTTTTTACCAACTAACTCACCGACAGAATCCGTCTGTCAGCATCCCTTTCGTCTGTAATACCACAGACAGAAAATGCGCGCAAAAAAAAACAATTCCCGCTGGAAATATGCCGACAGATGGATTCCGTCGGTGATAGTGGCATATCCAGTAAATATTTTCAGCTCCCGGTGAAATGCGAACAGAAGGTATCCGTCTGTAAATTTGTCGGTGAGTGTGACATTTCAACCACTCTCTGTGAAATGCCGACAAACTTTATCCGTCTGTAAATTCATCAGTGATTATGGCATTTGCACCGAAGCTATTGTGAAATGTCGACGGACTTTATCTGTTTGTAAATGCATCACTGATGGTGGCATTTCCCACTCTCTGTCAAATGCTGACGGATACATTCCGTCTGTAAATCCCTCGATAGGTATTTTTAAATTTGTTTTCTTTAATTATTTAGGATAAATAATATAAAATTATATAAATTAATAGTAAAAAAAATCAATTATGCAAATAAAATTTATTAAACATCAAAAACAAAAAAAATAAAGTTCAATAATATTCATTACAAATTGAATGTGTTTCCAAAAAAATATTAAATTAACACAATGGCGGAGTTGGAGGAGGAGCAGAAGGAGGCTGGTTGTTCCTGGAACCATACAGCCAAAAAGGGGCGCACATGTATCACCACTCTGTAATGTGAAGTTTATGACCATTTGGTGAAATTGTTCATAATTCGCCAAGAGTTGCTCATATTTCTCGGTGAGATGAGCCGTGTGTTGTTCATAATTTGCCGATAGTTGCTCGTATTTCTCAGTGAGATGAGCCATGTGTTGCTGCAAAGCCACGAACTCCTTAGATTGTGTGCTCAATACTGATTAGGAGCTCCCAATGGTTGAGACACTACGGGTCATCCGTAAGTTCTCGGCTGTAGTGTTGGAGAGCCCGTACACCTGATTTTTATCGGGTCCATCGAACGATCCTACCTCCATCCACAAATCCGGATTTCGATCCGGATGGGTCAAAGGATCGTCCCCATATCTCTCCCTCAACCGACTATTATAGGTCTCCTGAAAATGAAAAAAGAAATCATCATATTCAATTCAATAAAAATAATACTTACGAAATAAAATGATTGAACGAACAAACCACAAAGTGTTAAGCGCAGTTGTCAACGAACTATTGTATTAGGTTCTTCTTCTATGATTGGACATTGATTGACATTGCCTTGATTCATTCTTATTGCATCCATAACCATATTCCTGTAAGGATTACTGTTGTCATTTGCAACTCCCTGCACGTTACTAGCATTAGAAGTTGACCCAACCTCCTTTTCTTCCATTCTCTTATTACGAACAAGTACTTCTTCATGTGCATACCAATATAAGTAATTCTCCATAAATCCTTTGTGTAGAAGATGCATCATTACAATATCTGGATGCAGATACTTTTTATTTTCACACTTCCTGCATGAACACCTAATACCGTTTCCAGTAAAATTTTTAGGAATAAATGTTGCAAAATTAATAAAACCCTGAACCCTGTTACAATAATCCATCATTCGCAATCCTTAGGGTGAATCTCGATACATCCATGAACGATCATCCATGACTTCTATCGAACCTCTATAAAATTATGATGACAACATGTATTAATTAACTATGTTAGGTAAAATTTTACAAAATCTAAAACAAACCATAACAAGTACAAAATTATACATTCATACTACAAGTTTGTTTGAGAAATAATAATAAACATGTACATATACTAACAAAATACATATACAAAAAAAACAATAAAATTGACATTTAAAATTAACTTTTAAATGTTAAAATTAAAAAAGATAGATTTACTTACAGAAAATGATAAAATCCACAATAAATCAAAACACAGATACTGTGACTACAAAACTTAAAGAAATATGACTTGTGTTGAGAAGAGGGTGATTTTTCTGGGGAGGGTGATTGTTTGCAGTTTGGGAGGGGAGAGTTGGGATGAGAAAGAATAAGGAGAAATAGAGGAGGAGAGAGTCGGCAAAATGGTGATATATTAACTTTTGCCGAGGGAATCACCGACGGACTCATTCTGTCGGTGATTCCGTCGGCACTTCTAATAGTGAATTGGTCACGTCATTGTACGGAGATCCCAGTTTGAATCCCTCGGTGATTCCGTCAGTAAGTCTAACAGTGAATTGGTCACGTCACTGTTCGAAGATCCGGTTTTGAATTCCTTGGTGATGCCATCAGTAAAATCAACCGCAAAAACTTTCATGTCAACGAACCGTCTTTTTTTAAAAAAAATTCTAAATATTCCATCTGGAATTCCGTTGGTATATACCGACCGCAGTATTCTGTTGGTACATACCGATTGAATTACAGATGGAATAGTGTTTGTCGGTAATTATCACCGTAATTTATTAATAGAATTATTATGTCGGTAAGTCTGTTGGTATTAAGTAAATTTCTGGTAGTGATCCG
This sequence comes from Populus nigra, assembly GCF_951802175.1. Taxonomy (NCBI): domain Eukaryota; kingdom Viridiplantae; phylum Streptophyta; class Magnoliopsida; order Malpighiales; family Salicaceae; genus Populus; species Populus nigra. The sequence continues at coordinate 3,030,153 of NC_084864.1, read as the reverse complement.
AGATGTATTATCCTCCATTATTTCCATCCATACATGTGTAATCTATGGCAAGGGTACAATGTTCCCGTCAAAAAACCACTCGTCGCTTTCTATAAGTTTATCTTCTTGCTTCATGAACTTTCCCAAGTGTTTTCCGTTGCATTTTTGGCCACTGTCAAGATGCAGCGTAAGAAGGGTCAATTTACTTCATCCAAGGCTGATTCTTATGAAGGGGCTCAGCTGCTTCTGGCAGCGGTGCAACGCAGGGTTCTGGACAAGATGATAGCATGCTGGAAACTTTGCGAGTGTTGATTCATTTTTTTAATCTACAAGCATCGTTTTTTTAACAGTGTCATTCCAAAAAAAAGGGTGAAAATCCTGTATAGGAAAAACCTTTTTCCTGATGCTTTATGCCGATGTACTCATTGCAGAATCGGTTCAAAGTCCACTCCGATGATGCATCGTGGGCCAGCTGGTCCAAGAACTCTTTGTAATGCATGTGGACTCCAGTGAGCCAACAAGGCGTGGAAATTTCTCGGTGCCCCTTTAATTTAATTTGTGAACTTACTGCAGGTAGAGGCATGACGATTGCAGTTACTGCATCTTGATTAATTTAACTGACATTTTTGGCTTAGATTGTATCATAACACTATTTATAATGAGTTCATTGGCATTTATGCCAGGTTATCCATGCAAGTTACTGTCATTTGTCAAGTGCCTGACCTGCTTTAATCTTCCTGGATGTTTCTTTTGGGCCAAGTTACAATGAATACTGATCCTGGGTATCATCCTCTCCTTTTTCGCCTGAAAATCTTTATTTATTCGTGCTGATCCTATTCGCCTCTCTATTCTCGTGCTGTTTTCAGCTTACCATGATACTAAGTCTTGTCTACAGTATTAGATTCAGGTCTCTGATTGATCAGGTTTCACACTGATGATCTGTTCGAATTGATGCTTAACATCTAATTATTTGTTCTTGATGGACTCCATGCAATTAAATTCATAAATTATACGTGCATGGTAACTCGCTTAGTAAAAATATTCGTGGATCTCAGAAATAATAGGCAGTACTTAATGTTGTCATCTCTCTGGGGAAGTGTGGGGTTTCCAAGGGTGTCTTAAGAGACCTTTCAAGGTTTCTGAGCTTGAGTATTCAGGAATCTTCCATGAAAATAGCTGCACAGGCGGTTCCTTGTGAACTATGCACTTTCTTATTGGTTGAAATCCTTCTTTGTTATTGTTTCTTTTATTTCTTTACTATACTCTTCGAATTCAAATCTTGTGTTTTTCTTTTCGATTCTTTATTTATTCCATGTCACTCATGCTGGATGTTAGCTTTCCTTTACAGGGTAGTGGCCACAGACATAGTCTCTCCTTCAAATGGTGATTACTCTGCTGAAATGTGAGATGATATATAGTTGTTTCCCTTGAAGCGATTTCCATTTTCTATTAGAAAGCAGATGCCAAACAGTCCATCAACTTCTTGTGAAATGACACCCAGCTTCTCTCTGACCAAATTGTACATATATATGAATCAGCACCTTCGATCGTATACACATACTGTTTCTTAATACTTGCTATAGCTGTAACCTGCAAGTCTGTCAGTTGGAACGAAGGCTTATTTGAGTTGAGCGCTTGGAAGTTCTAACATGAAGTTTGGTGAGATCGGTTCTGTTCAAAACTATGAGCACTGTCAACAGGCAGGCAGTGTTCATTGTATTTGTCTTCCAACAGGGATGGGTTATAGCTTGTAGAGATGCAGTCAACCTGTAAAAGGAAATCAGAAATGAAGAATTCAAATCTGATTTTTTGCTGGAGGCTGATTCGGATCAGGACAGGTGCAGTACTATCTGCGTTCCTAGCTAGCAACTCGACTTTCAGCTCTTTGTTACTGGACCAGTGCTTCACCAGCAAGTTTTCTTTCAACTTTGGCTGAACATAATCTAGGCATTTAGCTGCCATCAGGGGACACACTGATTGATAGAATCCGGACTTTAAGGAGCATGTTTTTCGTTCAACTAGCCGGACTTTAAGGAGCTTTGGATGCTTAATGGTGCAAATTGCATTGCCTGTACGTCTCTATACATTACAGAGAAGTTTATGTTTTATGTTCCTCTCCCCTTTCTTCTTCACCGAGGGCCTGGCGTGACTAAGTTAATCATTTTTTGTTTATTCGCTAACAAGAGATATCCTCCCCAACTCGGCACGTGTGTTAACAGAGATTAAATCTTCTGAGATGATTTTAATTATTAAGAACACAACTTTCACACCCATCTACTGTATTTAAATAAATAAATTTTTTAATACCTTTACTTTGAATTTTGTTTCGAGTCAAAAAAATAACATGTTTAGCAAAGTATTATAAAATCAGGTCAGCCTGACCAATCAATTTAGTAATCTGCTGGTTTAAAATATGGTATTTAATTGAAAATGTTTTAAAATTGTGTTTTTATATATATGTATTAACACATCAAAATTATGAAAAAAAATATTAATTTAATTTTTTTTAAAATAAAAAAATAATTTAAAAAGTACTTTATTGTAATGATGGGCACTTAGTCCATTTAAAAAATATCTAAAAAATGATGTCTCAAGCTTTGGGCTAAGATCCCTTTGAAAATTTAGAAAAATTATTTTTAAAGTGTTTTTTTTAATATATCAAAATAATATATTTTTTTTTATTTTTTAAAATTTATTTTTAACATTACTGCATCAAAATAATCTAATACCACTGAAAAATAATTCAAAACTGAAAAAAAAAATAATTTTTTTAAATATAATTGGATAAACCACCTCCAAATTAAGTTTTGTAACCATGGTTCAGTAAAGGGTGTTCAGTTGAATAGAAGGTAGAGGAGATGATATTCGGTCACACGCACCTATCTAAATGTTGGAGAACCATAGGTCAAGAGTGACGGACAGAATGCTTTGACTGACGACAGGATTTGGAATTCAGATTCAACTTGGTGTCTGCCCACAAAAGCAAAAAAATGGTTGAAATCGAATGCCAGTTGCGTAAAACGTTTTGCAAGTGCAAGAAACTTTTAGACTAGTTTTTCCCTTCATTTAAAATATTGAAACACTGTTTCAACTCATCCTTTACTCTTTTTTATTATTATTATTATTATTATCAGTATAATATTTACATCAATTTGTATATATTTTGATTAATTCTATAAATCAACTTATTCTTTACTTACTCTAACTAGATGCATGCATTCGTATGATTCACGTAATGATTATGTCAAGCTCATTAATTATTTATATTATATTTGAGATTACGAGGTAAGATTTTTTAAAATATTTTTTAATTAAAAACATATTAAAACAATAAAAAATCATCAACAAAATTTAATTTAAAATTAAAAAATAAATATGTAAAATTTTATAAATACATGATCCAACCATACTTTTATACCGTATCTTGGTCATATTAAATGTATAACATAGTAATTTGTATTATCAATATGCTGACAGTGGTTAAGAAACTTCAATCATTTTTAAAATTTTATAAATTAAAGCTTTGAGATCAATATCTAAAATATAGAAGTTGTGTCCTTAAAATCAGGTTAATTTTTTTTTTTTTAGTTTAATGTGGGTATTCGGGCTAGTTTTTGCGTACCTCGACTAATCTCACGGGCCCTGAAGTTAACAACCATGTAAGTCTCTAGTGGTTATCATATGAGCAATCACATGACTCGAACCTGAGACCATAGAAAAAGCAAACATTTTAATCTTAAACTCTTATCACTAGACCACCACCTAAATAATTAAAATCGATCAATTGGCACTTGAGGGCCTAGCTGCTATGGTCAACCGTGTGACTTGTTCCGCCCCCGTCCCGGGTTCGACCCTCTATGTGCACGCCTGTCACCCCCGCGGTGCCTAACCTGCCCCTGGGCTTGCAGGATGTCCAGTGAGCCGTGGGGAATAGTCGTGGTGCGCGCAAGCTGGCCCGGACACCCCACGTAAATCAAAAAAAAAAAATCGATCAATTGATATATATCATTGTTTTGAGTATCATCGTCATGTATTGTTATTTTATTAGCAAGGCTATTAGAAAATGAAAAAAAAAAAAAAAAACCCTTAGCTCCACTGTAAACAATTTATATTATTGATTGGAAGTGGGGTTACTGGTATTATATATTAACCCTGAATCCACATATAATGTCACTAGAGAAATCATGTTTCATCAATAATGTAAATTTTTAGATCCATATTCTTGTAATAAATTTTCATTTTCACATAATTTTTTAATTTAAATGGTATTAATAAAATAATTATTTTTCTAGAAAGATATTTACGTGAACGAAAACATAAACAAGAAAACAACAAGTTAAACAAACAGAATTGAAGCCGAATAAGATTGCCATGTAGAATATAATTTATAATTTTATTACTAAATATTTCTCTTCAAGTAATCTATCTCTTTAAAAGATTTACAACTCTTTAAATAAACTAAAAAACTAACCTAAACAAACTTAAAAACTTAAGAATAAAGAAAAAACAACAAATATCCTTAAAAACACTAGAAAAAGTAAAATGATTAAGTATAATATTTAATTTCTAAAACTAAATAAGAAAAAAAATAAAGAAAAATATTTTTCGAAGCTAAATAGGAAATAATAATAACAACTAATAAATATAGTTTTTCTTGAAAATCATCTTGCATTAATCTTCTCATGTTAGAGAGAAGTCGTTCTTGAGTTCAAATTTCTCTCTTTTTTATTTTGATAAATTTCCAATAAAAAATTTCTAACTCTTTATGTGATCAACCTTTCTATTAGAAACATCATATATGTTAATAACAAGCGCAACCTTCTTAATAATGAAACCAATCTTAAAGTTATGCAAAAATCTATTTCATAACTTTTATATAAAATACATAAACATCAATCTTGATCCCATTAATTTCAAAATTCTCCTCAATCTCATGTGAAGCATATCTTTTGCATGTGCTTTATAAGAAATTATTTTTAGAACCACATTAAATTTAGTTCCCTTCTCATAGTCATCATAAATCAAGAATTTTGTATTTAAGTTTTCTCCTTTAGCATAATTCTTATTAATTTTTAGTGGTTAGTTCCAATCCATAAAGAAATTAGAACTATCAAAACTTTCAGTTTCAATGTTATATTCATCATAATGAAGAAATTCCTTTCTTTACTCATGACTTATAAACGGGTTTTCAAACTTAGTCATGAATCCATGATCACTCTTTTCAAGATACCCGAGTTCTTCATCTTTGCCCACTAAAAAAGTTAATTTTGCAATTTATCTCTTTATATATCTTATCACTAATTTTTTTAACACCTCTTTTCAATTATGCAGTATGTCCATATATGATTTATATCACTATATCCTGAAAGTTTCTTTCTCGAGAGGAACCTTCTAATCCATTGTTGCATGAGTATGTGTTGTTCTATTATAATCTTCCATTCATAATTATTCCGACACCTAACAAGCAAATAACCATGAAATATATTGAGCTTTAATACCAAATGAAGCAGACAAAAACACAAATAAGAAGATAATATATTGAAAAGATAAAATCGAATCTGAATAGGGTTGTGCAACATAACCCTCGTAATTTTACTATTGAATTTTTTAAAATAGTATATCTATTTAAAAGGTTTACAACTTCTTAAATAAGCTAAAAAAACTAACATGAACAAACTAGAAAACCTAAAAAATAAAGGAAAAGTAATAAAAATCTTGAAGTAGGAAAAATAAAATTATAAATCATAATATTTAATGTCCTAAATTAAATAGAAAAAAGAGGAAAATATTTTTCTAAATTAAATAGAAAATAATAATAACTAAGAAACATATATTTTTTTTCTAAAACTTATCTTGCATTAAAAAGAATTTCCTTTTTAAATGGTTTTTCTTTGACTTAACTAAAAATTTTTTAATCTTGCTACTTGATATTTTCTTTAAGGAGAAATGAGCATTAGAACCAAGGGATAAAAAACATAGTTATTAAACCCGGATCGGCTCGACAGGTTGACCCAGGACTTGATCGACTCGGTGGTTGGACCGGTCGGGGTAAGGTAAAAGGCTAGACTAATAAAAAATCCGGCAAAACCCGGCCGACCGGACAAAACCTGGTAAAGACCTGTTTTATTTTCAAATGTGTTTTTTCTCCTAACTAGAGACCCTTTATATATATATATATATATATATATATATATATATATATATATATATATATATATATATATAGTTGGTTATTAATCCTTTTTAAAATTCACTATATAAATATTAGAAGAATATTTTATTTTTTCAATGTGGGATTTGAAACCCTTTAATATATATATTCTATATTCATAAGAAAAAAATTATTTTTTCAATGTGAGATTTGAAGCCTTTTGATATATATACTCTATATGCACAAGAAAAAAGTTATATTTTTTCAATGTGGGATAAAAAATCTTTTGAAATAATCTTTTAAACTTTATTATTTACAACATATATAACATATATTCACATTTATTGTTTCTTAATTTTTTCAAATAAAATATTAAAACTTCAAATATTTTTTTAAATTTTTTTTGGGTTGATTCAGGTTAACCCGGGTCAACCCTTGACCCGAATCCTTGGCCGGATTAATGTCCGGACTAGGTTTGATAACTTTGATAAAAAGATGAACATCTTAAAATTCTTAATTTAGTGTTTTATTTCATTAAAATTAACCATTTTTTTATAATTTTTAAATAAGTTATTCACTGTTGAACCAATATAATTATAAAAAGATGATTTATTATCATTTTTCTTTAAAGGCCTAAAAAAATTAATTCAAAATTAATTTGGTTAACATAATATATTAATTCATAAATCCAGCTATAATTTATTTTGATTTTTTATAATTTTTTCAAACAATACTATTTTAACTTTTAAAAAATTAAAATAATATAATTTAAATTGTCCAATCAATTATGTTTAAATAAAAAAATACTTATAAAAGAACTAAAATTTATGTAATGCATGCGTGCCCAAATATTTGGGTTATTCTTGCAAATGCACTGACCATCAAATCAAATATGAAAAATGAGGCAACGTGGTGATTGCTCTTGAAAATCACGTTACCCATGTCCTCTTCTTTACCAGATTCTTTTATCACCTGGCCCCTACGATTTGACGGTCATGATCTTAACTCTATGCCCTCTTTACTAAGGTCCCGTTTGGAAATGCGGCTGCGACTGTATTTTCAAAAAATTTGAATTTTTTTTACCAAAATTTAATATGATTTGTACGTTTTGGATCGTTTTGATGTGCTAATGTCAAAAATAATTTTTAAAAAATAAAAAAACATCGTTGGCATGCATTTTGGCACGAAAAGTTATTTGAAAAGCACCCGCAACCACACTGCCAAACACGCTCTAAGAAAGTGTTTGAAACTGGCGTGGTCGGAAAATATTTTTATTTTTTTTAAATTAATATATTTTTAATATTTTTAAATCATTTTAATATGTTAATATTAAAAATAATTTTTTAAAAAATATTTTAATTTAATTTAAAATAAATTTTTTTTTAAAAAATAACCATTATCACTCTCCCAAATATCTTTTAAACAAATAAAAACATAATAAAAAGTAATTACAAATGAGTCTCCATGTAATGTTATGGATCTCAAATCAGCTCCCCAAAATAAAACCTTTATCAGTTTTCTTACCAAACTATGGCTAATCTAGCAGCCAAGTCCCCTAGTATTCCTATCTAAGATTAGAATATTCAATTAATGAACCAATTCCTCCTTAGAACTATACCTCATTCGAAGAAAATAAAAATTGATTTATGGACATGGCAAAAATGTTGAATTATAAGCAACACGCCTATAACTGCCATGATTTTATACTAATAAACTACTTTGTAGCATGATATTGGTTTATTTATTTATTTATTTTTACACAAAATCTTTTTTTTTTTTGTATTTTAGAAAAAAAAACACTTAAAGCTTAGGATGAAGTCAAAAGTTAGATATTTTTTCATTCTATTTCAATTTTATATGTGATGTTATGTTAATGAGATTTTATATTTTAAAATATAGTTATATAGCGCGATAATGTTATATTAAAAAATTTATGATCTTATTTTAACATAATTTTGATGATGTTGGTGGCTTGTAACATAATTTTAAGAACTTTATTGTAAAAGATCAATACATGAAGGTAAGATCTCAATAATTTGGTAATTTGAAAACTGATTTGTAGAGTTGAGGGACTGAATTGTATCACCCAGAAACCCAAGGAAACAAAGAGTCCGTTTGGCTAAGAATTTGTGGCTGCGTTTAGCATGTAATAGTGATAACATAGTGTTTGGTTAAGAAATGAGCCGTGATTTTTATACTTGGGACCTACCATTATTTGCGTTGAAAACACGGTTTTGTTGAAACAGAATTTACATGTTTTATGTCGCGTTTTTCCCTCTCTGCTGCATGCTTTCGCACATCAAGCAAATTAATTGGCATGAACAGTGCAGTATGAAAACACGGTTTTGTTGAAGCAGAATTTACATGCTTTCTGTCACGTTTTTCCCTCTCTGCTGCATGCTTTCACACATCAAGCAAATTAATTGGCATGCTGCACTGTTCATGCCAATTAATTTGCGTGAATAGTGCAGCATGTTGCACTGTTGATGCTAATTAAACAGTGTAGTGCTGCACTGTTCGTGTCAACAGTGTAGCATGCTGTATTATTCTGACCGAACCGGTTCCGATTCAAAACTTAAAATATATTAAAACGGGTTCGATCCAGTAAAATAAAAATTATTTTTTATTATTTTAATTGTATTTTATTTGAAAAACTAGTATTTAATATTATTCAATATTTAACTACATAAATTAGACAAAGATCGCTTGATGACGTAGCATTTGCAGAATTGTAGATATTTTAATGGAACAATAAAAAATATTTTATATAAAGTATTATTTATTTTATGATGCAATATCAATAATTAAATCTACAAAATTTTAAATTAAAAACCATCAATATTAATATATATATTTTTAAATTATTTTATAACCTCAATTTCAAAAGTATTCTTAACCAAACACATTAAATTATTTTTTGCTCAACCTCAATTTCAACTACTGTTTTAACCAAACGCCTATTTTTTCAAATCAATCTCAACTAAAAGTACTTTTTATAAAATAACATTTTTCAAATCACAACCACAACAGTTATCGCAACATCAAATACATTCAAAAAAAAAAAAATATAGTAATAAAGAAAACAAAACCCTCTTAAGTTCTCATCCTTCCTAGTAGTAGGTACTAGCTAGCTCACTTTTCCAGTCATTTCTTGGAAAAAACAACAGCACAGAAAAAATAATAAAAATAAAAGTTTACAACTTTATAGCCAGAAATTTCACATACAGAGAGAGGGAAGGAGGGTGGGAGGGAGGAGGCGCTTTATTTTTAGTGGGCATGATAAAAAAAATGGAGTTGGTGAATCATCAGAGGCAAAAGAAAGGAAGGAAGGGTAGGGATCATCATAACAGAGGAGTGATGCAGATCGAGGGTGTTGATTATGATTATGGATATGGGTTTGATGATGGGATGATGGAGATGATTAATGGAGGAGTAGTAGAAGAAGTGAGACAAATTAATACTAACAGCAATTATAGTGGTGTTGTTATTGGTAATAGGAATGATAGAGTGGTTGAAACAACAAGAACAAGTGAGCTTACTATTGCTTTTGAAGGAGAAGTCTATGTTTTCCCAGCTGTTACTCCTTCTAAAGTAAGTCATGCCACGCTTAAGTCTCTTTCTGTCTCCCTCTATTTGGGGTTGTTTTTGTTTTTGTTTTCTTATTGCATTTTGGTGGATGGATGCGTTGATTGATTGATTGATTCAAGATGAAATGATTGATTGTTTTTTCTATGTGGGTTTTTTTATATTTTGAAATGGGTTTTCTGTATAATAGTTGTTGTTTTGATTTGTTTGGTGGAGGAAATGAGGAGAATGGGGGAAGGAGGTGTTGAGTTTTTGGGATTTAATTTGGGATTTTTCTGGGTAGGTTTGTTTGTCTGTTTGCTGAGAAAATGGAATTTTTTTTTTGGGAAAACTGAAGAATAGTTTCTCCTAGTGATGGTGGTTTTTGTCCTGAAAAATTTGTTTATGGAATAGTTGGAAGTTCCGTGATGTTTGTATTTAGCTTACTCCTCCGTATTGCCTGAATTCTTTAGAAAAAATAGAACTCTCTACAGGAAAAAGGGAAAATGCAGCTGTTGAATTTTAATTCGGTGGACCTGTTTATTTGCCGAGAAACTGGAATTGAGGGAATAAAAAAGTTGAGTTTCTGGTGTTTGCTGCTTGATATTTTGTTTTGGTTTATGGAACAGTGGGGATTTTAGTTTTAAGCAGCTATGTGAAGCTTACCAAAAAGGTATAATGTAGCTGTGGAATTTGAAGGTATATTTCAAACGTTCAATGGTATGGAGCATGTTCCATGGAGATATTGAATTCATAATATTCTTTTTACCATTGATTGACTGGGTGTTTATGGGGTTTTGCATACATCGATAAGGGATGTCAGCTTTGTGTGTTGTGATTACCCTTTTGAGTTGGTGCTTTTGAAGTTTGGTGATTTTTTTTTCACCTGTTGGAATGAATATGTGCTTTGAAACGATGTGTAATGATGATAGTTGGTTATATGAGCATGAATGCTATATCACAAATTATTTGCTTCTGTTGGTATCCTGTTTCTGTTATACTACTTTGCATTCATTTCATTTTATTTTTAAGATTTTCGTATTCATTTCTTTTTAATTATGTGTTTATCATAAAAATCATATGATGGTGCTAAACACTACACTCATTGTTGAGGCTTGGAAATTCAGAAATGTCTTTTGTGCTTTTTTTTTTTACTTCATTATATGCCTTTGAAGTAATACTTTGATTTTATTTTGTCTTTTTGTAAATGTTCAATCTGGTAGAGTTTTAAATGTTGTTGCCATCAAAACAAAGAATGCCAGAGTGTCTGGTGGACAGACTTCTATGACATGCACTTAATTGTTGACATTGAGTCTGTTTTCAGGGTTCTGGGGTATAAGTTACGTATTGTTATTGTCCACCATATGAATTTGTTTTCATGGTGTTTTTTTTTTTTTAAAAACTTGGTGCTTGTTGTGCTCTTCCATACAGAAATGTTTCAAGCTGTATTTATTTTTCCTTTGGGCATCTTATCTTGCCTTGATTTGCTGGAATGCTTGTAACAGGTGCAAGCTGTGTTGTTTCTTTTGGGAGAGCCTGAGACATCCACAATTGCGCCAAACTCTGAATTTTTTCTCCAACAGAATGCCAGGGTATTTCCTGTACCACCTGCATGCCAATTCGTTTGAACAGATTGTTTGTTGGTTTTTTCTGTATATTTTAATGTTTTCTAACTACTTGTCCCAGAGTGCAGGTGATGCCTCACAGGGCTTGAAATTTTCACGAAGAATTGCCTCCCTGGAAAGGTTTCGTGAAAAGCGGAAGGAGAGATGCTTTGAAAAGAAAGTTAGGTATACATGCCGAAAAGAGGTTGCTCAGAGGTAGGTGCAAAATTCCATGTGTTCTGTCATAATAAAGGTGGTGACTTTTCTGCGTGAATGCAATTTCATTAAATGCATACACTTGCTGAGAGTAAATTAAATAAATAACAAGATCCCTGTTTTCGGGGCCATAGAGTAAATTAAATAAATAACAAGATCCCTGTTTTCGGGGCCATATTATAATGATCTTTCAAGGACTAGAAATGGGTTCCAAGGGACACAAATATGCATCCATGCATATAAGGTGAACTGAACTTTGTTATTTTGTTTCTTTTTCTTCTTTTTTCGTCATGTTTGTGAGGGGGTGTGTTGAGTTCCAGATCACTTATTTTCTTCTATCAGCATCTGAAATGACTATTAATTGTAGAAGCTGATTTTCTGCCAGGATGCATCGTAAGAAAGGACAATTTGCATCGTCGAATGATTGTTACAGCACAGATACTGGCAACTGGGAACCTAGCAACGGCATGCCTAATCCTGAATTTGTGTGAGTCAAAGCTTATCATTCACTTGTATCATTTCCTAAAACATGCTTTGAAATATGTGTTTTGCTTTCATAAGGATTATGTAGCATGATTTATTGTGGTTACAAGTTTCTGCATTTTACTTTAGTTTGCTTAGATGTCAACACTGTGGCATTAGTGCGAAGGATACCCCAGCAATGCGACGGGGACCAGCTGGTCCAAGAACTCTTTGCAATGCTTGTGGCCTTATGTGGGCAAATAAGGTAGGCATCAAAGTGTTGGTAAATCTGCTGATTTGGCTATACAGTTAACAGTGCTGATACAGCATTTTTACTTGTTTTTGATTGTCATTGGTCAAGTTTATGAGCCATCTTTTCTTGTAAAAACATAATTGTTCTATATGATATATAATTTGCAAATCGAATTTCCCTCCTATTTTTGGTATACTATAAATTTGATCTTTTATTTATCCAGGTGCTCACTTACTTCATAATTCTGAAATTGTGAGCTTGTATCTGACATGATAATGTCATTATCAATAATTATATTCACGGCATGTCCTCTTCTAGGTATTTATGTTTATTTAGTATTAACTAGGTCATGGGTTAGAATTTACCATTTCTACTTTTGGTCCAATTTCATTTTTCCATGCCTTTTGTCTTGAAGGGAACTTTGAGGGATCTTAGCAAAGGGGGACGGCATATTTCCTTCAATCAAAATGAACCGGTGTGTACCTTTACCTACCGAGTTTGCTTTCAAGTCAGACAGCATTCATTACCAGTATCGAGTCATTGCTGTTTTTGTTCTTTATTTCTTTCCAAGCAGATTGTTGATGAAGTAATATGATTATTCTTATTGGTTGTTTCATGGAGTCATAAGGATTTCTTTTCCAATTAGAAATTCCTGTTTGGAGTGATAAATCTGTTGTTATTGCAGGTAACTCCTGATTTTAAACCTTTAAACATGGAGCTTGAAAACCCTTTCGCTAATCCAGAAGAAGAGGTATGATTGCTATATTTGTGAGACAGATGTCTGAAGCAACATGATCTGAAATGCAAATACATCATTAGATTGCTAAGATGCCCCTTTTTTATGTTGTCATAATCTATTGGAATAGCTCCATAATCAGAAGATATTGATTGATCCATGAATACTGTGTCAAATTTTATCTTTTGTACTTGATTCTGATGGACTTTGTTTTTTCAATGACCAGGAGAGCCAAGAAGAAAGTAAGCCTGTGCCATTAGAGTCTGAAAACTCTATTAGGCCAAATGAGCAGGTGTGCCATTTTTCTAGACTCGTGAAAATGATTTATCAACTATCAGATGGCATGATATTTAAGTATAGGGCATGTTGATACTGGATTCTACATCCTATTTTAGATATTTCAAAATCATTGTTTCCATCACACAACTCCACCTGTTAACTGGCAAATAACTCATCTCTCCTTTGGGTTTAGAAGTTGTGATGTCCTTTTCTTTTTCCTTCATTCCAAAAGACCCAGTCCTAGGAAGCTGTAATACTTGTCTAATCATTTTATTTGAATCAGACAATTGGACTTGGGAGGCCACATACTTGAAATGGGGAATGAGCTGGTTACTTTTTGCTGGAAACATCATGTTCCTGCTTTTTAGTATTGCTTACATAGTGTGTTCCAGTAAAGTCACCAATTTGAGAGCTTTGGTCATAGTTTTGTCATTGGTTTTGATTATCAAAGTAATTGCATGAAGATTTACCTTTTGTTTCGATTATCATATTCACAGTTCTTAAGTGCAGGATATGCTAGAAACTGATAAAAATGTTCCTGATCCTTTGCCCATGCATGTGGAGAATTCATCAGTCAACCTTGACGATGAGGTAATAAGATTGCTGAAACATACATCTCAAAATTTCAATATGACTACTACCCATGTCCAAAAAATCAGTGCACTTCTGTCTAAAAAGTTTTCCCAAAATGTTTGTCTTCTATTAAAACGTCAAAAGTTTCCATTGATTTCCCTTCATGGTCCTGCTCATGACTAATGCTACATAAAAAACCCACATCTTTGAAGGGTAAGGGTAGAGTTGGTGGAATAACATATTTTATTGTTGCAATGTGTCTGACCTGTACCAGGACTTTGAGAACACTTTGGATGAGCTTGGTGATGTTTCAGGTTCAGAATTTGAAATCCCCGAGCATTTTGATGATCAGGTAGTGGTTTTTTAGTGACTTGGCATCAAGCATATTGCAGACTAATTCTGTACTTCAGCTGGGTTAAAAGCTGTAAACTTCAGTTCTCCAAGTTCACAGCAACAACTTACAGGTCCACATCGAGGATTCCAGTACAGGGACTGAGTGGCATGGGACTTGAGATCATGCTATCTGCCTGTGATGTTAACCCCCTTTAAGAGCATCCGGTTTCTTTCCAGGGATGAAGATGCAATTCTGATTTATACTAACATCTGATATCCAGAAATGGTTTTTGTTTATAGACAAAGTTTACTTGTATTAGCAGGTTGCTTGGCTTTCTCTTGATACTTTTATGCATTGCAGAATGTGAATACTGCTCTCCTCCTTCGTGCATATTCCCCCTCATTTAGTTCTACCCCAAGAAACGGCTAATTGAATGGAAATGTGTTGTGGTGTAAGGTCTGCATGTCCTGGTGAATCCAGTAGCCGTTTTGGTTCTAAAATAGGTAATGTCGCTTGTTCACGTTGTTTGGGTGCTGTTTTCCAATTGGCATGGGGGTTCCTTTGGTGTCCCGGATTCTGAAAAAACCGAGGTATCTGTCCCAAAATATCCAAATAGAAAGGCAGAAATTGAAGCGAGAAAAAAGGGAAAAATGAGGAGGGAAACATTTAACTAAAGGCATAAAAAAGCATCCATCAATTTCTCGCATAGCAAAATCATTAGTGTCCAAAGAGAGAGTGGTTGAATCAGCTTCTCATGGAGGATGGATAGAAGAAAGGATGCAAGGAATAGTGACGAGATAAGGGAAAGTATGAATCCGTCAAGTTTTTTGATTGTAAGGTAAGGGAAGGGTGAGACTTGAGTACGAGCATGTTTGGTTCGGCACTGCGGTGCACACGTTGAAAGCATCAAAATGATTAAAATTACTAAGGAATGTAACAATAGAAGCTAATCCATCTAAACTAGGAGGTTTGGAATTATAGCTGAGGAAAAGATGGTCGAATCCCTCCTTTCCTTTCTTCGATCCTCGTTCTTCTTGCCAAGTGAAGGATACACAAAGTTCTTTCTTTCTCCACCCTTCTCACATATTGTGCCAATGCATGATCGTTGCTCACTACTCTGTGTGCAATACATTTTGATATATATAGTTAATCATGTGGTCCTGAAAGTTTTAAAACATCATTAGTGCCCAAAGAGAAAGTTTACATATATATATATATATATATATATATATATATATATATATATATATGTTAGGTTTGAGTCGGGTTTTGGGTTGAGTTTTACAATATTTATATCTTATCCATTATCTATTAAATAAAATAATTATAAAAAAATCAATTCATTCAAGTCAAATTAAATCGATATTCATCATGTTCGGTATTATATTGTCATTAATGAATATTTAAGAAGCAGGAGTCATATATGAAAGGATCACACCTGACTACAAATTGAAAGAGCGATGGATATTGTCTAGTACTAAAATGCAAGGGTTGAAGGTATTTGAAAGTATGGTTGTAGTTATGTTTTAAAGAGTTTTTTTTATTTAGAAATATATCAAATATATTTTTTTATTTTTTAAAAATTATTTTTGATATCAACATATTAAAATGATCAAAAAACACTAAAAAATATTAATTTGATGCAAATATATTTTTTAATTTTTTTAAAATTATTTTTGACATCAGCGTATCAAAATTATCTGAAAATACTAAAAAATATTAATTTGAAGCAAAAAAAAAATATTTAAATTTTTTTAAAAACGCTTTTGAAATGTAAAAATAAAAAGGGAATTTAGAGTGTGTTTAGTATTATGTTAACGGTTGTTTTTTAAAGTTTTTTTTTGAAAATACATCAAACAATATTTTTTTTATTTTTTAAAATTTATTTTTGACATTAGCATATTAAAAAAATATGAAAATATAAAAAAATAATTAATTTGAAATAAAAAAATATTTTTTTAAAAAATAAGTCTAAAACACAAAATAAAGAGGTTGTTAATCAAATTTTAAAACTTGAGAGACCACACAGTAAATTTACCACAATGAAATTGCAGGACTATTTAATCCATGTCAATGTCTAAAGTCGGTGAATCGGTTCTGTTTGTAATGATTTTTCGCCAACAATTTTCCAAAACCCTCCCTGGAATAAGAGCGAAACCTTGCATAAAACGAAGTTTTAGCACTAACAAAACTGGCGAGAGCAGCCATGCACACAACTTGCTTGACAAAACTCCTCACCGAAATCTCTCATTTCAAATCATCAAGGAGCACCTTCTGTCGGGTTTTATCGACAATATCGATGAATTTACTGTCGCTAACGCCCTCAAAGCTTGCCGTGGATACCCACTACTCGGATCCCAAATCCACGGGTTTTCCATTATACATGAGTTCGTTAACGTCACTATAGTCTCTAATTCGCTAATGAATATGTACTGCAAATCTGGACAGTTTTGCAAAGCTTTATGTATCTTTGAGGATTTGACTCATCCTGACATTGTTTCTTGGAACACGGTGCTTTCGGGCTGCCAAACAAGTGAAGATGCGTTTAGTTTTGCTTGTAAGATGAATTCAAGTGGGGTTGTTTTCGATGCTGTTACTTATACTACAGTCCTTTCTTTTTGTTGGAGGCATGTGGAAGCCTACTTTCTCATTGGGCTGCAGTTGCATTCTTGTATTGTAAAGTTTGGGTTTGATTGTGAAGTTTTCGTTGGGAATGCGCTCATAAGTATGTATTCGAGATGGGGACATTTAGTAGAGGCTAGAAGAGTGTTCGAGGAAATGAAAACTAGGGATCTGGTTTCTTGGAATGCAATGATTTCAGGGTATAGCCAGGAAGGTATTTATGGCCTTGAAGCGATTTCAATGTTCCTTCAAATGTTTCGGGGAGGAATGGAGCTTGATCGAATCTCATTTACTAGTGCAGTTTCAGCTTGTGGATATGAAAAGAACTTGGAGCTTGCCAGACAGATACATGGTTTGAGCATAAAAACAAGACATGAGAAGCATGTTGCCGTGTCTAATGTTCTGATCTCAACATATTTTAAATGCCAAGTTATTGAAGATGCTAGATTAGTCTTCCAAAATATGAACGAACGCAATGTAGTTTCATGGACTACGATGATATCTATTGATGAAGCAGAAGCTGTCTCTTTCTTTAATGAGATGAGATTAGACGGGGTTTATCCCAATGATGTTACATTTGTTGGCTTAATCCATGCTATAACAATTGGGGAGCTTGTTGTGCAAGGAAAGATGGTTCATGGGTTTTGTACAAAGACCGGTTTCTCATCAAAATCAAATGTTTGTAATAGCATCATCACCATGTATGCTAAGTTCAAGTCCATGCAAGACTCAGTTAAGGTGTTTCAAGAGCTTAAGTACCAGGATATCATAGCATGGAATGCTTTAATTTCTGGGTTTGTACACAATGGGTTGTGTCAAGAAGCTATCCGGGCATTCTTCTCAGGACTTATAGAATCCAAGCCAAACCAATACTCATTTGGTAGCATCTTGAATGCAATTGGTGCTGCCGAGGATGTATCTCTAAAATACGGTCAAAGGTGCCACTCTCAGATAATAAAACTTGGACTCAACACTGACCCAATTGTTTCTAGTGCTCTCCTCGATATGTATGCAAAGCGTGGGAGCATTTGTGAGTCTCAAAAAGTTTTTGTGGAGACGCCTCAGCAAAGTCAATTTGCCTGGACAACAATCATCTCTGCCTATGCAAGGCATGGGGACTATGAATCAGTCATGAATTGGTTTGAGGAGATGAGGAGGCTTGAGGTGAGACCTGACTCAATCACCTTTCTTTCTATATTAACAGCCTGTGGAAGAAGGGGAATGGTTGATATGGGCTGTCACCTCTTCGGCTCAATGGTTAAAGACTATCAGATAGAACCATCAGCGGAGCATTATTCTTGTTTGGTGGATATGCTGGGTCGTGCAGGGCGACTAGAGGAGGCAGAGAGATTGATGAGTCATATTCCAGGGGGTCCCGGATTGTCTGTGTTGCAAAGCTTGCTAGGAGCATGTAGGGTACACGGGAATGTGGACATGGGAGAGAGGGTAGCTGATGCTTTGATGGAGATGGAGCCAACAGAGTCAGGCTCCTATGTGTTGATGTCCAACTTGTATGCTGAGATTGGAAAATGGGAAATGGTGGCAAAAGTAAGAAAAAGGATGAGAGTGAAGGGAGTGAAGAAGGAAGTAGGATTTAGCTGGGTAGATGTTGGTGGCATTGACAGTTCCTTGTCTTTACATGGGTTTTCATCAGGGGACACGTCCCATCCACAATCTGAGGCAATATGCAGGATGGCAGAATGCCTGGGATTCGAAATGAAATTTTTGAGAGAGGAAGAGATAGAGTGTCAGAAACAGAGTCTCATGTGCGATGGAGATCTTGTAACCCCTCAATAAGGGAGGATAATTTTTAGCGAGAGAGAGAGCAACAGATCATTAGCGGCATAGTTTAATGTTTTAAAGATGGTAATATTGTACCCTCAATATGGGGCGGCGGTCATGCTTTCCAATGGAATCATGCATTCCTTTCACAGGGTCAATATGCAAAATGCATGTAACCTTGATTAAAAATGTCACTGCACCTCAAAACAATTCACTGTACCAGCAATGAACCTTCAAATTGTCATTTGGGATGGTGCTTGTAGCCTTAACGCAAATGGAGGTGGTTATGTTTCTAACTTTCTACCCCCTGCTGTGTGAATATAGCAAATTTTTGTTTCAATTAGAAACATATTAGTGATCGGTTCAAACCCTTTTTTGGGCTGAGGATGGGAAAATTAGGAGTATCTCTTACCCAAATCTCATCATATTAAAATTAAAATTAAAATTAAAATTAAAAATTATAAAAAAAGCTATAAAGCTTTGGGAAAGCATTGAAGATGCTCACTCATAAATACTATATGCTCACTCATAAATACTATTTGTTACAGTGTAATAATAATTTTATCTTTTCATCCAAAATACTTAACATTAGTTATCAAAAGTATTGAGGTTTTTTTCACAGGGTTCATTTAACATTATTAAATTGATTGAAAAAAAATAAATATTTTATCATATTAATTATAAAGTAAGATGACAAAAATATCATTGGAAGTAAACATTTAAACTGATGTCAATGAATATTTTTATATTTTTACAATAGTTTTTTTGGTATTATAACGTAATCTGAGAGATGATTTGGTATGAGACCAAATATAAAAATAATAAACAATTAAAATGCACAATAAATTATGAAAATATCGTTAAAAGCAAAAAATTTAAAACTAGAATCATGGGGCTTTTTGGTCTTTTCATAATGATTTTTTTTTGTTATTATTAAGTCAGTTTAGAGATAATTTGGTAATTTACTAAATATAAAAAATAAAAAATAAAATAATCACAATGTTAGGCACAAGAAGCACACTCCCTAGTGTGTGTGACGCCTCTTCAAGTCCACAAATGCCCTTTCTTAGTGTCATTGAAAGATTAGCCGCATCCTCTTCCTAGTAGAGTGGCGCGTGTTGACTATGGTGATCTGGTTAGTCGCCAATAAGCCTTTTTTTTTCTTCTTTTCTTTCTTCTCCCTCGAAAAGTATAGCTTGATCCTCTCTTTTTTTGTTTGTGTTTCAAGTTTCAGTCCTTATTCTTTTGATTTTAATTTTTTTTTGGTATTTTTATAGAAATTTTATTTGTTTTGTTATTTCATCCATCAAATCCAATTTGACATATTTTTTTTTTCAAGTTGGTCCTTATTTTTTATTTTTTTCCTTGCTCCTTTTGTAAAATCTTTATTTGTTTTCAATTTCATCCTTCAATCCAATTTTATAGTGTTATATTTTTCAATTTGGTCATCATTGTTTTGATTTTTAATTTTTTTTCTTGGCTCTTTTATAAATGTTTAATTTATTTTCAATTTCATCATTCAATTCAAATTTATGGTATATTATTTTTACCATTTTGGTCCTCATTCTTTTTTTTTTTTAATTTTTTTTCCTTTTTTTTAAAATGAATTTTATTTTCAATTTAACCCTTTAATCATTTTTTTATTTTTATGTCAATTTTGATCCTCATTCTTTTGCTTTTTTTGTCCTATTGCTAAATTGATTTTTCTTTTCAATTTCACCCTTCAATCAAATATAAAATTTATTTTGTATTTTAATTTTGATTCTCATTCTTTTAAATACTATTTTCTTAATTCTTCTGTATAATTAAAATTATTGTTTTAGGAATTGGGCTTCATGGGTTTTCCAGATAGGATGTTTCAGGTCTAATGATCTGGGTTATGGGCTTGAGTAGTTAACATGATATAATATTGTTTTTTAAAAAATAGGTTTATAATTGTTGTAACCCATTTTTGGGTCCCCACAATATATATATATATATATATATATATATATATATATATATAGCCAAGGGAGGTTAGAAAAAATAACAGGAGGCAGGAGCGCTCAGAAAATGGTCGGAAAATTGGTCAATGAGGTTAAAAATACAAAGATTGGATTTTTGACAGTATATTCTTGAAGGAGGAGAGCCCTGTTGAGGAGGAAAATTTGGAATTTGAGGAGAAAAGCCCAAATTTGGATGTTTATGGACTTAATTGGATTTTTAAATGAATTTATAGGGGATTTGATTGCAAGAAAAATTGTTTTTTTAGTCAATTTGGGCTTTAATTAGAAGAAATTTAAGTTCTGGGGCCAAAATATTTTTTTTAGGATTTTATTAGGTCAAATCAGGGGCCTAATTGCATAAATATTGAAGTTTAAGGGCCAATTAGGGACTTAATTGAAGAAATCCGAAATCAAGGACCAAATTGGAAAAGGCGCGTAAGTATAGGGGCTGCAATTAACGAAATCAGGGGCTTAATTGAAGAAATTAGAAGTTTATTGATCAATTAAGGGCTCAATTGCATAAATTAGAGGCCAAGGACCAAAGTGAAAAATACGGCCAACAAGAGGGGCGGAGACCGAAATTGGCAGGGATGCAATTGAAGGAAAAAAAGATGATTAAGGGCTGATTTGGAATTTGGCGCGTTCTGGCGCCACATTTAAATGAAACGGCGCGTTTTCTCCAAAACGACGTCGTTTCATGCATTCAAAAAAAAAAAGAAAAAAAAAGGAAAGAGCAGAACGGTGTCGTTTTGAACGACACTGTTCCTCTTTCTTCTTCCCCCGAACACGCAGCGGGGAAGGAGGAAAAGAAGCTTTTTTTGAATTTTTTTGCCAGCCACTCTCTCGCCTGGAGCCCAACGACCGAACACACTGGCCGACCACCCGCCGCGCACCTGCCAGAAAACCGAGGGGAGCCGAACCTTGGTAGTCCCGCCCAATGGCCAACCAGCCGACTGGCCCCCATGAGAAGAGTAAAAAGCCACGCCCTTGGCTCTATAAATAGGACCCAAGAATGCTGAGGAAAAAAAAACGGGGGAAGAAAAAAAACAGAGAGGAAGAAGAAGAAAGGAAACCGAAAGGGAGGAGAGAGAGGGGAAGAGTTAGAACAAAGGAGAGAGAAGAAAGAGAGGAGGGAACCGAGAAAAAGAGAAGAGGAACAGAAAGAGAGGAAGGACAAAACCAAAAACAAAAGAAGAAAAGCAAACCGAAAACAAAGAGAAAGGGAAGAACGAAGAAAACAAACCGAACCGTTGGAAACAGCCGCTGCGCCGCCTGGAGCCGCCGTCCGTGCCGCCACCGGCCTCGACCGCAGCACCGCCAGAAACACAGCAGGACGCACCGCCCCCTCCAGGTAACCCTTCTTCTTTTTCATTTCTTGCATTTTATTTTTTCTTTCTCTGCATGCAGAACAAATAGCGTTCTGCATGCAGGGGTGGGGGGAAAATAATTCCCCCCGCCCGTTTTGGTTGCTGGGCCAGGCGGATCCTGGCCCAGCCCTGCCTTCTGGGCCGGGCCTGGCCCAGAAGGCAGCATTAGTTTTTCTTTTTTGGGCCGAAATCGGCCCGATCCATTTTGGGCTGAGTCCGGCCCAGTTGGTTTGGCCGGACCAGCCCAGCCCATTTAATATTATATATTATTTTGTTTTTTTTGTATTATTTATATATATATATATATATATATATATATATATATATATATATATAGAAAAATTTAAGAAAATTCTGCAAAATTTATTTCAAAATATATGATTTTCTATAATTTTATTATTGTATTTTGATTAATATCGGTTTGTATTTTTATACTGTAAAAATACAAATACGGTATTAAAATACCCGGTTTTCATCAAAACAACAAAGATTTTCAAAATAAAAAAAAGTCTTTTGCTTTCAAAAATTTTCTAAATATCTTAAAAATATTGTTGATTTTTCTGCATCTTTTTATCAAAGTGGATTAATATTTGGTTGTATTTTTATACCGTAAGAATACCAACCCAATATTAAAGTACCCGATTTGCGTCAAAACATCAAAAAAAAAATATATACATAATTAAAAAATGTTTTGTTTTAAAATACAGCCTAGTCTCTCCAATATATATATATATATATATATATATATATATATATATATATATATAAATATTATAACATCATATTTTCACACAACAAAAGAAAATTTCAAAAAACAATATATGTATTAGCATGCATTTTGGCTTTAATAACCAGTTTATTTAAGCCATGAGAACTAGGCCAATATTTCAAAAATTCTAAAAAATCTTTTTGTTTTCTTTTAGTATTTGGGATTACAAATTTATGCATAAAACGTATTCCTGATATTAAATATGGTTTTTTTACATAGACATTAGAACGGTTAGGTTTTACCCGATAAGATAAGGACCTCTTTATTGAGGAGGACTTTTATTGAACCATAGACGGACCAACAACTAGGAAACACAACGGGACCTTGAATTTTATCAGACAAATAAACAGAGCAGCTTACCTTAGGTAGGGTGTATTTGGGGTGCTAATACCTTCCCTTTACGCAACCAGTCCCCGTGCCCGATCTCTGAGACCAGTTAGGGTTCCTAGTGACCAAAATACTAGGTGGCGACTCCCACTCCATTTTTTCATTGCTAAGAGACAAAGAACTCCTTGTCTCCCATATTAACCTGATATATATACCCCCCATTACACATTCTTGAGGGTGGACGATCGCCGCGACGTCGCACACCCGCGACAGAATGGCGACTCCGCTGGGGACCTTGTGGACTAAGCTTTGTTTTTTTGTCTGATTTGTTTTTATTTTCATGTGTTTATTGTTAATATGCATTTCCTTTTATTATTTGCTTATATGCTTTAAATATTTTTACATATTGTTCATGCATTTGTATAGAACTGTCTCATACATCTTATAGAACTGTCACATGCATCACATGCTTTGATTTTTTAGAGCACAAACTTTAAGCTAAGTGGGGGACTAGCAGCTTACCTTACGACTGTTAGTCAAGGTTTAAGTTTGTGTAAACCCCAACTCTTCGCTGAGTGCTTAGACTGGCAATAGTTGGTACATGTGCCATCTCATTGCCTACAAGCCCCTATATTGCCTCCACGAGGGCAATCACTGGGACAACAAGAGACCCTTTTTAGAGACTGAATAGCCAACCTACCCTCGTCAAGCATAAAAGATTTAGAACCGGCTATAGGATGTATGCTCCACAAAATACATTTTGCATAAAACAATCTAAACCATAAAGCATTTGGTTTTCAAGTCTTTTGAAACAATAAGATGGCCATCATTACCAAATTTTCTACTGTGGAATATGGACAGAATTCTGAATTGTCACAACTATCAGAGGGAGACTGCTCTAGATATGATGCAAGGAAGCTTTCAGTAGTCAAAGACCTGAATTGCATAGTATATGAGATGAAGAAAATATTGGGCCATAGTCAGAACATTGATGAGGCAGCATTTTTTGGGAAGTATGGGCGATTGTTAGAAATTGCAAGGATAGAAGTATTGAACCCACCAATCAAAGCTTTGATTAATTTTTGGGATCCCGATTACAGATGCTTTTCCTTTGGAAATATGGATTTATGTCCCACTATAGAGGAATATGGAATGTTGATGGAGTTTCCCAAACACCTACACCGGGTTTATT
This sequence comes from Populus nigra, assembly GCF_951802175.1. Taxonomy (NCBI): domain Eukaryota; kingdom Viridiplantae; phylum Streptophyta; class Magnoliopsida; order Malpighiales; family Salicaceae; genus Populus; species Populus nigra. The sequence goes on along the minus strand of NC_084864.1, from coordinate 3,005,958 downwards.
TTCCTTTGAGAAATGACAAGGTGATTCCTGAGTTGTCGAAATTATTGAAGATTCCACATCTAAGCAGATTTTTAGAGAAGAATGGCAGCGGTTTAAGGTGGAAATTTCTGGAAGTTGAATTAGAAAGGAAAAAAGAGCAATACGTCTCAGTGCTGGAAAGAGACAGGTTAATCGCTCTGGGGATCTATGGTCTCGTGTTATTTCCAAGCTTAAAAGGGGTTATAAGTCTAGAAGCTGCTGCTGCATTCGTGGAATATGAAAATACTCATGTCAACCCTACAACTGCCATATTAGCTGAGACTTTGCTGACCCTCAACCATTTTAGAAAGACGAGGAAAGGCGTAGTAAGATGTTATACTCAGTTATTATACATCTGGATGGTAAGCCATGTTGAAACCAAGAAGCCGATCTTTAATAATTTTTGGTGGTTTAACCAAAAACCCTTGAAGATAGTGGAGGAAGAAGAATGGGGAATCCTGGGTGATCAGGGTTGGATGAAAAAACTGCAAGAGTTACCTAGTAGCAGCTTTAGTTGGAAGGCCCCTTGGGTTAAATCAGTTGATGTCATAGTAAGTTGTGGACAAAAATGCTGGGTACCTTTAATTGGGATCACAGGTTACGTCAGCTATGCTCCGGCTCTGGTAATAAGGCAATTAGGTGGCATACAACACATCCCAAGAATTGTGGGACTTGCTGAATTTTTCGGTTTTTTCAAGGAGCAATCCGCGAGAGAAGTTCTTAAAACCATCAAACAAGATTGGTGTCATTTGACTGTAATTCAAAAGGAGTCAGAAAGTTTGAGAGACCCTAGCTCAAGTGAAGGATATGAAAAGTGGAGGAATTTGACCCCGATTGCCGCTCCGAAAAAGCCATGTCCTGAAGATGGGCCTTCACGAATTGAAGAAAGGTCATTAAAAAGAAAAAAGGTCAGTAATGAGGAAGACCTTATGGAGCAATTAGAAAGGCTCCAAATAGAATTGAGAAAGAGTAAGGGAGATAAAGCAGCATTAGAAAGGATGATGATGGAAGGAGATAAAAGCAGAGTGTTTCTAAACGAACAACTCGAATCCAGAGATGCGAAAATAGGGTTGTTGGAGCTGCAATTGAGCAAAGGAAAGGCCGTAATAGAAGAATCTGAGAAAGAAAGAGGAAGCCTGATTTTGGATTGGATGCAAAGCAGCTATAAATTGAAAGCATTGAAAGCCGACTTCAACGGCTATCAAGAGAATGTCGAGGACAAATTCTTGCATGTTCAAGCAGAGTTGTTGGACCGAATTGAGAAGTATGATGAGTTAAACAAGAAATACATGATGAGAGAAAGTCGCCTAGCTGAATTACAAGAGTTCGAAAGAAAGGGGAATGAAGAGGAGGTTTTGAAGGCAGATTTGGAAGCTAAGAAAAATGAAATTATAACGCTAAAGGTGAAGTTTGACAAAGAACGAGAAAAGGTGAAACAGTTGACCAAAAAGTTGGAAGTTTCAGAAAGACATAAAGAACAGATCGACACCAACAACCATACCTTGAATCGTAACAACATGTTGCTTATAGAGAAGATGGCCAAAGTAGATGAGCAAATGGATGAAGCTGCCATTCACGCACGGATTATTAGAGCCAATGCTCGAAGGGTGGGAAGGGACATCTTTCGTTATCGACAAAGCTTGGCTGAGACGGATGCCTTTTTAGAGAAAATTGAGAATCGAGGCCTCGCTTTCCTGCCAGTGGCTAGAGATATGAATGAAGAAGAAGATTGATGTATTTTTCTTTCTACTATTTTGTACCCCTCTTTTCAAGAGATGTATTAGCCAATATTAATGAAAAGGGGCTTTGACCCATCTTTTGTAAAAAAAAAATATGTAAGCCTACCAAAGCAGCAGCTTGAGCAGAAACTACTCCTGATAAGGAATGCGACAAAAAGAGTCCATGCCCATTACACAAGAGGAATGTTGGCCATCGATCGTTTTTTTTTAAAAACTCATATTTACATATGCATTCATACATTGTTTCTTTATCATATATTCATTTACATTTCTCCATGCATCCCAGACCGTGAAACATAGGTCCCACATCCAAAATCCACAACACCCGGTCTCGAGCAAGAATGGAGAACGAAGAGAGTGCTCACTTAGAGTCACATTATCAGACTGAGTTGGAGTCCGTAAGGAATGAAGTTTCTCGGCTAACCGACTTACTGGAGCAGCTTCTAAGAGCTAAGAATGGGGAATGAACATCAGCACAACAGCTTGAAGGAGCGCCAGCAGCTCACATCCCTCAAGCATCTCAAAACCAGGGGGCAAACTCGGCCAATGAACAACATTTTGTGCCTGTCACCCCTATCCAGCCAACTCACGCTCCAATCACTGTGGACTTAACAATGGAGGGAGTCCCGGATAATAGTCTCCCAGTTTGATGGACCAGGACAAGCTATTTGCTCTGGAAGAAAGATTAAGGGCAGTTGAGGGTAATGATTGGTTTGACCCTATGCGAGCAACCGAAGTATGTTTGGTACCAAACATTGTAGTGCCAAAAGATTTTCGAATACCAGAGTTCGTTAAGTATACCGGTTTGGAATGCCCAAACACTCACCTTCGATCCTACTGCAACAAAATGGCAGAAGTAATCCGTGATGACAAATTGCTAATCTATTTCTTTCAAGATAGCCTAGCAGGATCCGCTTTAAGCTGGTACATGAGATTAGACAGCATCAGGATCAATAGCTGGAGAGACTTGGTGGAGGCTTTCCTCAAACAGTACAAGTTTAACATGGAAATCGCTCCTGATCGAACAAGTCTAATGGCAATGGAGAAAAAGAGCCAGGAGTTAGTAAGGGCTTACGCGCAAAGATGGAGGGATGAGGCAATGCATGTCCAACCCCCTTTGATAGAAACAGAAATGGTGAGCTTGTTCGCCAATACCTTCAAAGCACCTTATTATGAGCACCTAATGGGTAGCTCCTCTCAACATTTCTATGATGTGGTACGCATAGCTGAGAGGATAGAACAAGGGATTAAAACTGGGCGAATAGCGATGCCAGTGGAAAAGAAGGGTTTTATTGGAAGAAAGAGAGAAGGAGATATTAACAACTTGGAAGACGGGTATAAAGGCAAGAAAGTAGATTCCCACAATCCACAAGTACCTACCTCTCAATTCTCACACATGAACTTTAACCAACCTTTTTCCCCTAATCGAACAAATAACCAGTCAAACAACCAAAATCACTACCAAAGACCCTATATAAGATACCCTTCAGAACAATTACCGCTACTACACATGCCTTTGAAGGACATGTACGCCAAACTATTGAGCATTGGGCACATCGCTCCTATCCCTACACTACCATTACAACCACCATTCCTAATTTGGTACAAGCCCGAGTTGCCTTGTGAGTACCATGCGGGTAATCCCGGGCATGGGATTGAAACCTGTTATGCTTTTAAGAAAAGATTGTTGGAGCTTATTAAGATAGGATGGGTATCCTTTGAAGACAAGCCCAACATTAATTCAAACCCGTTGCCTAAACATGCCTCAAGTAGTAGTGGAATAGGCATGATAGAAGTTGGAAATCAATGCAAGGTGTTGAAGGTGTCTATGGAAAAGATGTACGACATGTTAGTACGATCAAGATTTCTAGAGGCAAATGAGGGAAGCCATCCGGTGGGAGGTGATTATTGTGAGTTCCATGGAAGAGATGGACACCATATTTAAGATTGCATCGAGTTTTGTGAAAAGATTGCAAAAATGTTAAAAATGGGGCAATTGAGAATTGAACCCATGGAGAGCAGGGGTGAGGTGAGCATGATGGAAGGTCAAGATGAGATGACAGGAGTATGCAGGATCCAACAAACGGCTAATGGGCCTCCAAGGCTAATCTTGGTTAAACCATCCTACACAAAAGGGAATCACAATGCCATGCCTTATAATTATGGTTATACCTCCAACATTCGAGCTCCTCTTCCTTTGTTCCAGACTGAGATAAGTGGTTTGACCAGGAGTGGTCGTTGCTTTACGCCCGAGGAGTTGAGGAAGGCAAAGGGCAAAGAAGTGGTAGATCTGGACAAAGCACTAGAAGTTAATAAGCCGGTAACGGAAGAGGAGTCGAATGAATTCTTGAAGTTGATCAAGCATAGTGAATATTGCATAGTAGATCAACTAAAGAAGACTCCAGCTAGGATCTCCCTGATGTCCTTGATACTCAGCTCTGAGCCGCATCGAAACGCCTTGTAGAAGGTACTGAATGAGGCATATGTACCCCAAGACATTGAACATAAAACCATGGAGCATCTAGTGGGGAGGATCCATGCAACTAATTACCTATACTTCACGGCTGATGAACTTGATGCTGAAGGTACCTGACATAACAAACCCTTATACATTACGGTTAGGTGCAAGGACTGCCTCATAGGAAAAGTACTCATTGATAATGGCTCGACCCTTAACGTGTTGCCAAAACATATTCTAGAAGAAATGCCGATCGATGAATCCCATATAAAGCCGAGTACTATGATGGCCAGAGCGTATGATGGTTCACCTAGGCCAATAATTGGGACTTTAGAAGTGGAGTTGTATGTGGGACCACAATTGTTCCTAGTAACACTTCAGGTTATGGATATCCACCCTTCCTATAGTATGTTGTTAGGAAGACCTTGGATTCACGCAGCGGGGGCAGTAGCTTCGTCATTGCACCAATGCCTGAAGTATATCATGAACGGGATGTTGGTAACTGTCAAGGCCGAGGAGACAGTATCCATGATAAAGAATGTGGCTGTGCCTTTTATCGAAGCTGATGATTGCAAGGATAACAATATCCATGCATTTGAGATTGTGAACACTGACTGGGTGCCGGAGAACACAGTGCTAAGAAGGCCAAGGATCTCAGAAGCGGCAAGGATGGCGAGTCTATGCTTCTTGAACCGCGGGATCCCATTTCAGTATAACCTTATTATCGGGATACCAGAAGGGGTTAATCCGGCAAGGATGAAAAGTGCTGCTCAAAGATTTGGGTTAGGGTACCAACCTAGCCAAGAAGATTATCGGTGGGCTGCTGGGCGGAGAAGGGCAAGAAGGATGGCTATAATTAAAGAAAGAGAGCCTGAAGAAGAAAAGCTAGAAATCCCTCCCCTTAGCGTGTCATTCCCAAAAGCCACATACATAATGTAATATGATAAAGGAGCTGAAAGCCTTGGTCAAGAACTGTCAAACATGGGCATAAATACCTTGGGGAAAACAAGATAGAAGAAGATGACATGAAGACAGTAGCAAGAAAGGGAGATGAAGCACTCTCACAACTGACGGTCTACACCATAGAAGACATCTCCGCCAAGACCTTTGTGCGCAAGTTGGCTCAGGACGAGAAGTTTCAGAACTGGGTGACCCAAGAAGCTCCAGTAGTTTTCAAAATGTAAACCAACTTTGTTTGCCTTAACATGCTTTTGTCATTGCTTATGTTTGCTTTTATTTCCTCTAGTTGACAATCAAGGCTCATGATGTCAGCTATATTTTATGTTTGTCATGGAGCCTACCTTTTCTTTAAATAAATTGTAAGATCATGCACTTTTCACAAATTGCCTTCTTTTTTTTTATGCATTTACACCAACACTTCCCGCTTTCAGGAATCCTGAAAGCGGATCTCCTACAACATTACATACATTCAGCATCAAGAATAAATGACCAAACTTGAATGAACATGTGATAACTATGGAAGAAGAAGAGTGGGATGAAAGCAATATCAGTGAATTCACCAGGCTAGTAGAACAACAAGAACAGACTTGGAAACCTGCCGCAGAGGAACTCGAAACCATCAATGTAGGCAGTGATCAGGTCAAGAAGGAGTTGAAAATAGGTACCCTAATTACTTCTGAACAAAGGATAAAAATGATCACCCTATTATAAGAATATTCAGATGTCTTTGCTTGGTCCTATGAAGATATGCCCGGTTTGGATACAAATATTGTAGTACACAAGATACCGTTGGAAGAAGGCTGTAAGCCAGTCAAGCAGAAGCTGAGGAGGGCCCACCCGGATGTTTGGATGAAGGTCAAGACAGAACTCGAGAAGCAATGGGATGCTGGCTTTCTAAAAGTAGTCAGGTATCCACAATGGGTATCTAACATTGTTGTGGTGCCTAAGAAAGAGGGGAAGATTAGAGTATGCGTGGATTTTCGGAATTTGAATAAAGCTAGTCCCAAAGATGATTTTCCTCTACCACACATAGATGTTTTAGTGGACAACGCTGCCTGGAGTTCCACATATTCCTTTATGGATGGTTTTTCAGGATACAACCAGATAAAAATAGCTCCGGAGGATAAGGCGAAAACAACTTTTGTCACACCTTGGGGGACATTCTGCTACAAGGTCATGCCATTTGGATTGAAGAATGTAGGAGCAACCTATCAAAGAGCAATGGTGACTTTGTTCCACGACATGATGCATAAGGAAATTGAGGTGTATGTAGATGACATGATTGCCAAGTCTAAAAGGGGAGAGGATCATGTGGAAGTTTTGAGGAAGTTATTTGAGAGGTTGAGGAAATATGAACTAAGGCTTAATCCCGCAAAATGTTCATTCGGAGTTAAATCGGGCAAGCTGTTAGGATTTGTGGTAAGTGATAGAGGTATAAATGTGGATCCAGATAAAGTAAGGGCCATCCAAGCTATGTCATCCCCTAAGACGGAGAAAGAAGTAAGAGGATTCTTGGGAAGGTTAAACTACATTGCTCGGTTTATAGCTCAGCTCACAACGACGTGTGAACCTATATTCCGACTATTAAGGAAGAAGAATCCTGGAACCTGGAATGAGGAGTGTGAGGAGGCATTCAATAAAATCAAGCATTATTTACAAAATCCACCTTTACTTGTTCCTCCGGTATCAGGAAAACCTCTAGTATTATATCTAACAGTAACTGAGGCGGCCATAGGATGTGTACTGGGTCAGCATGATGAAACCAGAAGGAAGGAAAGAGCTATTTATTACTTAAGTAAGAAATTCACTGAATGCGAGTCTAGATACACAGAGATAGAAAGGCTTTGTTGTGCGTTGGTATGGGCGGCAAAGAGGTTGCGACATTATATGTTATACTATACCACTTGGTTGATTTCAAAAGTGGATCCTCTGAGGTATATTTGTAACAAGCCCTTTCTCTCAAGTCGAATTGCAAGGTGGCAAGTTCTATTAACAGAATATGACATAGTATACATGACAAGGAAAGCCGTAAAAGGAAGTGCAATCGCGGACCATCTGGCTGATAATGCTGTTGAAGATTACGAACCTTTGGATTTTGACTTCCCTGATGAAGATATATTGTCAATAGAGAAAGAAGAAGAGAAGACAGATTGGTGGACGATGTTTTTTGACGGTGCAGTGAATGTCTATGGTAACGGGGCCGGTGCGGTAATAATCTCTCCTGATAAGAAACAATATCTAGTTTCGGTTAAACTGCATTTCGAGTGCACCAACAATACAGCTGAGTATGAAGCTTGTATCCTCGGTTTAGAAGCGGCATTAGAGTTGAAGATAAAGAAGTTAGATGTATACGGAGATTCAATGTCGATTATTTGTCAGGTTAAAGGGGAATGGCAAACTAAGGAGGAAAAGTTGAGGCCGTACCAGGAATACCTATCCACGTTAGCAAAGGAATTTGAAGAAATTAGATTCACCCATCTAGGAAGGGAGGGGAACCATTTTGCGGATGCTTTGGGCACGTTAGTTGCTATGACTACCATTGATCTCAAGTGCAAGGTACAACCGGTACACATTGACATTAGAAATGACCCAGCTCACTGTTGCTTAGTTGAAGGAGAGATAGACGGACAACCTTGGTATTATGATATCAAGAACCTTGTGCAAAATCATGAATATCCGGTGGGAGCTTCCAAAACAGACAAGAAAACCTTGAGAAGGTTGGCTATAGACTTCTATTTAGATGGAGAGATTTTGTACAAAAGATCATTTGATGGAACCCTGTTAAGGTGTTTGAATGAGGCAGATGCTAGAAAGGCATTACAGGAGGTCCATGAGGGGATTTGCTCAACCCATGCTAGCGGGCATATGATAGGGAGGAAAATCCAAAGGGCTGGTTATTTTTGGATGACACTAGAGAAACACTGTATCGACTATGTCAGGAAATGTCATAAATGTCAAGTTTACAGTGACAGGGTCAATATGCCGCCAACTCCGCTATTTAATCTGATATCCCCTTGGCCATTTGCAATGTGGGGAATTGACGTAATCGGCCCTGTTAACCCAAAAGCTAGCAATGGTCATAGATTCATCCTCGTAGCTATTGACTACTTCACAAAGTGGGTGGAAGCCAATTCATATGCCCACGTAACACAGAACGTAGTGAAGAGGTTTATAGAGAAGGATTTGATTTGTCGATATGGTCCTCCGGAAAAGATAGTGACAGATAATGCACAGAATTTCAATGGCAAAATAATAGCAGAGTTGTGTACTAAATGGAAAATCAAGCATTCAAATTTTTCACCATACTGACCAAAGATGAATGGCGCAGTAGAAGCCACCAACAAGAACATCAAGAAGATTATTCAGAAAATGGTAGTCACATATAGAGATTGGCATGAGATGTTGTCATTTGCTCTTCATGCATACCGCACTACGGTCAGGACCTCGACAGGGACTACCCCATATTCTCTGGTGTACGGTATGGAGGCAGTGATGCCTTTGGAAGTGGAGATCCCGTCGTTAAGAGTGTTGATAGATTCCGAATTAGAGGAGGCCGAGTGGGCTAAAGTGAGATATGAGCAACTGAACTTGATCAGCGAAAAGAGGATAGCTGCAATATGTCATCACCAACTTTACCAGAAACGAATGGCTAAGGCGTATGATAAAAAGGTTAGACCGCAGTTGTTTCAAGAAGGGGATCTAGTATTGAAGAAAATATTGTCGTTACCTGGAGACGATCAAAGCAAATGGGCATCGAATTACGAGGGTCCTTACGTAGTAAAGAAGGCATTCTCAGGAGGAGCGCTGAAGTTGGCTAGAATGGATGGAGAAGACCTAGCTCGATGTTGCGATGTCGCGGTCGCACAAATTAATTACCCTAGCTTCAAACACAACACACAAGATAGTATAGAGCAAGCAAGGGGTCGATCCCACGAGGAAGATTCAAGTTAGATTTTTATGCTAGATGATATGTAATTTTGGGGGGGTTTGGACGTTATCTAGGCTAAAGCAAAAGAAAACAGAAAACTATCAAACTAAATTTAATAAAATCAGAAAATTATCAAGAGAACAAACCTTGGTCACAAGCACACATCCACCTACAGAAATCAGAACTGATCATGGAAACGAAACATCAATTTATATTCTGAATATTTATCTCTTCTTAACATTGGTTAGTTAACGGATCCGCCGTATAACTAGCCCTAACCATCAAACATCCACAGTGTCCGCACTAGTAATTTAATTCAATGGCAGCCTTAAGAACTAGATAAGTTGATTAATCAAGAAAACATAACTGTCCGCAGTCTATGTTTGATTTAATTGAATGTTCTCCCTAAGATTAATAACGTAGATCCGCCACAATTATTAAACTCAGTTGCTTCACAAGTTCATATACCACAACTCCGGTTTTGATATCAAACTTAACAATAGATTGTCTACAATAATAACTTAGAGTCCGCTCTAGCAATTAAAATAAACAATCATAGGAAAAATAAGCATAGGAGAACAAACATATTCATCATATAAACTGAAAAGAAAAGGTAAAATAAATCTCACAGTTCTTGAAATCCGAAGGTTTCCGTGTCCTTGCAACCAAGAAAAAGTGTTTAGCCTTGCATGTTTGTTGAACAACTAATCAAAAAGAAGGAAGAATGCATAATTTAGGGTTTCTTAGAGGAAGGGGGCGTTTTTCTCTCCTTGGCTGGCTGCACCACTTCTCTTCTCTCATTCTTTTTATATCCTAAGAAACCCTAGGTCTCTATTTTACAAAATAGTCCTCCATTAAGTAGACTGTTTACATTTAAGTACTTCAATAACTATTTTCCTAAAAAATAAGAAATAGCCTTGCATGAAATCTTCAAGCTTTGACTTAGAGGAGCTAAATTGCTGAAATAAAAACTTGGATATTGGTTTAGATGCTTTGGAACGTAATTTGGACTCGTTTCTTCACAAAACCTGTTTGCTGGCAGAATTCAGATGTCATCTTTGAAAACACATATCTCCCTCATATGACATCTTTTTTGGCTGAAATTTTGAGAGTTTATATAAATTTGAGTCATGAATCCAAAAAAATTGAGTTTGCATCAATTGGACTTCTGTAGCTCCAGATATTCAAGTTGGAATGGCCGAAGGTCAACATTGGTAGATTGCGAGATTTGACTTTAAAGGCTGCGATTTCCATGCTCTTCCTTATTTTATTTTCTTGCCTTAGATGTCCAGAAAGGTATGAATGTTACCTTTTTAATTCCTCTGGAATCACTTCATTTCAACCTCTAAAGCTCACGCTCTGCACAAAACATCGACTGAAGGTCAAATCTGCCAATTATCTCCAATTTACTCCTTTTTGCATCTTTCATCCAAAAGTGCCTTCAAAACATAAAACAAAGAATATCAAGGCATTTTATATATAAAACATAGGCAAAACACTAGTTAAATGTGGGTGAAACTATTGAATAATATGGTTGCATCAAATACCCCCACACTTACCTCTTACTCGTCCTCGAGAAAGGATAGGTAAAACCAAATTGAAGTTAAATTAAATGAAATCACTATGACTAATCTTCTAATCTCCCATCAATATCCAAGAATATATGCATTATAAACAAGAACACAATTAAGAAGGATAAAGAGTATAAATTTTCATGAATTTATTTACATGCAAACTTCAAAACTTAATTAATCGTCGGTATTTAAATGAAATCTATGCCATGCCAAAGTGATAGGTCCTCTCATTGATATACACTCCAAAACTCACGTGTTTAAGGCTTATGTGTTTAAATCTCTCAAATTCAATCAATGAATATGTTCTACCATAAACTTGCTCTTCAATCTCATCTCCATTACTAACATATTACAAACAATGCATGAATCAAAAGGTCTTATTTTCTGGTTGTAATGGGGCTAAGGTAAAGGTGAGGTAAAAGAGAGTAAAAGAAAAAGGTTCAAACCAAAGAAAGTAGAGCATTCTGAAAAATGATATTTCAAACAAGATATTCCATCAAAGCACATAAATTTTCCATCTTTAATCACCAATGCTTAACTTCTTTTGATTTCAAGCTTTTTCAATATAAAATCTTAAGAACATAAAGGAACACTTTTTTTTCTTTTTCTTTTTCTTTTTTTTTCTTTTATTTTTCTTTCCTTTTTTTTTTTTTACCTTTGGCAACTTTGCCCATCTTTTCATCAAACATCACTTCTTCTTTCTTTTCACATAATTTCCAACCATAATTCCATGAAATATCACTAGTATATGCTCTACTAATCCTTGGCCAAGGGAAAAGGAAAACATATATAAAGTTAAGGCTTATACATGGATAAAGCAAAGAAAAGATAAACAAGCTCAAAAGAGGTTTACTAAGGATAATATGCTTTAGGTTGGCTTTTTGGCTCAAGTGGTTAAAATTCCTAATGCCTTTATCATCTTCATGTATGTATGTAATATGAATGTAATCTCAACAAGATATGAAGCAAGTTCTAAAGATACATATCATTGAAAGAAGGCACAATCAAAGAATATAATGGTGAAGGCTCAAAAGTTTGCATTGGTATAACACTATAAAGTCAACATGGCATATTCTCAAAGTCAATCCCTAAACCAATTAAACCTTAAAACTTGCATGCACACTCCTTCATTCGATTTATATCTTCATCTATCTCAACTAATTCTCATACATAATACTCATATTCTCAAAAACCAATGGGAGTTCAAAAGATCAAACATAATTTTTTTTTATTTTGAAAAATAACAAAGAAAACCAAAATTAGAAAACCAACATTCTCCCAATACCCCCACACTTAAAACATAACATTGTCCTCAATGTTGAAATAAAAGAAAAGGAATATTGGAGAATGACAAAAATAAAGTAAAATGCAAAAAATAAAAGACAAGGGAAAAAGAAAGCAAATCTGTTTTTTTTTGTGTGCTGGGTTGCCTCCCAGTAAGCGCTTTTGTTTTATGTCATTGGCTCGACATGTTGCATGCTTATTCTTCATAGATTGGTTCAGCTAACTCCGCAGAAGCGGTGAGTTCTGTCGTCCAACCTTCATAGAAAGGTTTCAAGCGATGCCTATTGACCTTGAGTACTTTGTTGGTTTCTAAACTTGTAATTTCAACTGCACCATAAGAAAAAACATTAGAAACAACAAATGGTCCAATCCAACGAGAGCGTAACTTTCCAGGAAAAAGTTTCAAACGCGAATGATAAAGAAGGACTTTGTCTCCAACATTAAACTCTTTTCTTGTAATCATTCGGTCTTGGAGACTCTTAGTCTTTTATTTATAAATCCTTGCATTCTCGTAAGCATCATTTCGAATCTCTTCCAACTCTTGCAATTGCAACTTTCTTGCAATCCCAGCAGCATCATAATCCATGTTACATTTTTTAATGGCCCAAAAAGCTTAGTGTTCAAGCTCCACCGGTAGATGACATGCTTTTCCATAAATCATCCTATAAGGTGACATTCCTATAGGTGATTTGTAAGCAGTCCGATAAGCCCAAAGTGCATCACCAAGTCGTAGACTCCAATCTCGCCGGTTAGGTTGCACTGTCTTCTCCAAAATGGACTTGATTTCTCGATTTGAAATTTCAGCTTGGCCATTCGTTTGAGGATGGTATGCTGTGGAAGTTCGATGAGTCACATGATATTTGCGTAACAATGCTTCCATTGAACGATTGCAAAAATGTGTGCCACGATCACTAATGATAGCTTTAGGGATTCCAAACCTGTCAAATATGTGAGTCCTGACAAAATCTAAAACAACCTTAGCATCGTTAGTTCGTGTGGCTTTCACCTCAATCCATTTGGACACATAATCAACAGTAAGAAGGATATAAAGATTGCCAAAAGAAGAAGGAAATGGACCCATAAAATCAATACCCCAAACATAAAAAATTTCACTCACAAGAATATTCGTTAAAGGCATTTGATTCTTATGAGTGATATTACCTGTTTTTTGGCATTTTTCACATGATTTGCAAAAATGATATGCATCCTTAAAAATAGAAGGCCAATAAAAACCACTTTCAAGTACCTTGTGGACCGTTCTTTTTGCTCCAAAATGCCCACCACAAGAATGAGAATGACAAAAGGTAAGAATGGAATGAAATTCATCTTGTGGTACACATCTCCTAACTACTTGATCCATACAAAATTTCCACAGATAAGGAGTATCCCAAAAATAATATTTAGCATCAGCTCGTAACTTGTCTTTTGGGATGTAGACAAACCTGGAGGGAATTCTTTGGTGACTAAATAGCTCACCAAATCAGCATACCATGGTCTTGTAGAGGAATGTAACACATACAACTGCTCATCGGGGAATGTCTCTCTTATTATTTCGGTTTGTATATCCTCAGTCCTCAGTCGGCTCAAGTGATCAGCCACATGATTTTCGGCACCTTTTTTGTCTTTGATCTCAAGATCAAATTCTTGTAAAAGCAAGATCCACCTAATCAATCTTGGTTTGGACTCCTTTTTCTTCAAAAGATACCTTAAAGCTGCATGATCAGTAAAAACAATGACTTTTGTACCAAGTAGATATGACCTAAATTTTTCAAGAGCAAACACCACTGCAAAAAGTTCCTTTTCAGTTGTATGGTAATTGCATTGTGCACCGTCCAACATGCGGGAAGTATAGGCGATAACATGCAAATTCTTCCCAATTCTTTGCCCAAGGACAGCCCCTACCGCATAGTCACTTGCATCACACATTATCTCAAAAGGCTCATCCCAATTTGGTGGTTGGATGATAGGGGCAGATGTGACACGCCTCTTAAGCTCATCATGGGTATCTTTACATGCTTGATCAAACACAAAATCCACTTCTTTGGCTAATAGTTTGCACAAGGGTGCTGTAATCTTTGAGAAATCTTTAATAAAGCGTCGATAGAAACCTGCATGGCCAAAAAAAGAACGAATTTCCCTCACGCAGGAGGGGTAAAGCAATGATGAAATAACATCTATTTTAGCTTTATCAACCTCTAATCCACGTGAAGACACAACATGCCCAAGAACTATTCCTTGTTCTACCATAAAATAACACTTTTCATAGTTTAAGACAAGGTTAGTTTCAATGCACCTTTTCAAGATCAAAGATAAATTTTCTAGACATTTATCAAAAGAATCACCATACACCGTGAAATCATCCATGAAAACCTCAATTATTCTTTCAACATAGTCAGAAAAAATACTCATCATGCATCTTTGAAAAGTTGCAGGTGCATTACAGAGACCAAAGGGCATTCTCCTATATGCATATGTACCAAATGGACATGTAAATGTAGTCTTTTCTTGATCCTCAGGATTAATAACAATCTGATTGTATCCACTATATCCATCAAGAAAGCAATAAAAAGACTTACCTGCTAGGCGTTCAAGCATTTGATCCACGAATGGTAATGGAAAATGATCTTTACGTGTAGCAAGATTTAGCTTTCTGTAATCAACACACATTCTCCATCCACTCGAGATGCGAGTAGGAATGAGCTCATCATTTTTGTTTTTCACCAACGTGATTCCGGTCTTTTTAGGCACCACATGGATTGGCGCAACCCATTTACTGTTCGTGATGGGATAAATGACTCCTGCATCTAACAGTTTTAAAATTTCAGCTTTCACTACCTCCATCATAGGCGGGTTCAACCTCCTTTGCATTTCCCTTGTTGGTTTCACATTGTCCTCCAATAGTATGTGATGCATACACAATGAGGGACTAATACCCTTGATGTCAGCTAAAGTCCATCCAATGGCCGTCTTGAGATCACACAACAATTTCACAAGTTTTTCCTCTTGCGTATTTGTCAAACCTGATGCTATAATAACGGGAAGTGTATTGTTGTCGCCAATGAATACATACTTCAAATTATCGGGCAAAGCTTTCAATTCTAACTCGGGTGCCTGTAAAATAGATGGCAAAAGCTTTTTATGTGAGAGTACTAAATCAACAAAGACATTACCATGGGGAACAGTTTGCAATAATTGCAAGGCCAATGCTGATTCATGCACGTTTTGGGGAACACATATGTGCCTCTCCATCTCTTCTATCTCGGTAAAATCATAGCCATAGCTCAAAGCTACGCTTAATCCATCCTCACAATCAAAATCAAAAACTTGCTGCACACACTTATCAACTTGGTCATAGCATGTGATAGAATAAACATTGCTATAAGGATATTTCATTGCATCATGAAAATTAAATTCGATCTTTTCATCTCCTACTTCCATAGACAAAGTATCCTTACCACAATCTATCCTTGTATTGGCAGTTTTCAAGAATGGTCTCCCAAACAATATAGGAGTGCTGTTTGATGAATCACAAGAATCATGTTCCATATCAAGAATATAAAAGTCGCATGGAATGACCAAACTATCAATCTTAACTAGGACATCTTCTATCACACCAAGTGGGTAAACAAAACTACGATCCGCAAGTTATATTACAATGCTAGTTTTATTCAAAGGCTCAAGACTAAGAGAATCATAAACATGTTTGGGCATAACACTAATGGATGCACCTAAATCGCATAAAGCTCTTTTAAAACTAGCATTACCAATAACACATGGGATAGTAAACGCACCTGGGTCTTTTTGTTTCAAAGGCAGATTCTTTTGAACAACGACAGATACAACTTCACCCATACTTATCGTTTCATGACCTTTTAATTTGAAAGCTCTCTTGGTAGTACACAACTCCTTCAAGAATTTTGCATACTTGGGAATTTGCTTGATAGCATCAAGCAAAGGAATGTTGAGTTCTACTTTCTTGAAAACCTCTAAAATCTCTTTTTCTTTGTCCTCTTTCTTTGACCTAGAAGAACTCACAGGAAAAGGTGGAATTGTTTTAAAACTGGAAGTCATTGATTGAGGACTTACCTTTAGAGTGTTGGTCGTGGTTTCAATTTGTGAAGGAGAAGGATGTTTCTTTTTTGTACTCAATTCAGTTTCTATCTCTTCTTCTTCCTCCATCTCAATTTGTTTTGACCTTTTCTCTTCAAGTTCTTTCCCACTTCGCAGCATGATCGCACTAACATTCTCTTTTGGATTCAATGCTTGGGAGGGCAATTTTCCATTCATTTGTGCTTCCAATTTCCTCACACTTGAAGCTACTTGCCCCATTTGCTTTTTCAAGTTGTGAATACTTGACCTTGTTTCCTGTTGAAAAGAAATGATATTTTGTTGCAAAGTAACAGTATTAGAAGCCAAAGTTTTCATCATCTCACGAAGATCATCATTGGATGACGACCCCATAACATTGGAGTTTGTGAATGGAGGGGGTTGTCTTGCTTGATAATTTTGTTGGGGCTGAAATCCATGGGGATGGAACTGTTGGCCTTGATTGCCTTGTTGGGATGGGTTGCCATAACCTAAGTTGGGATGATCTCTCCATCCGGGATTGTACGTGTTGGAAAAGGGATCATATTTATGTTGGGGTTGTCCGTTGAATGTTCCTTCAATTGCATGAGCTTGTTCAATGTAATCTTCTTGCATTGTTGGACACATATCTGAAGCATGTCCTTGTAAGGAGCATATGCTACAAACTTTCACCTGCTGTACATTGCCACAAGCCAAAGAACGCACAAGAGAAGTAAGATCATTAACTTTATTCTCAAGGTTAGAAATACTTATCTCATTTACTCGTTTATTTGCGAAGTCTCCACGAGTGCCAAACTGTTTCGAGTTGGCTGCCATGCTTGAGATCAATTGGCGTGCAGCCTCGGGTGTCTTATTTACCAATGCCCCTCCACTTGCAGCATCAATGATACTACGGTCAATAGGCATCAATCCTTCATAGAAATATTGAATGAGCAGCTGATCGAGTATTTGATGATGAGGGCATTGAATGCACAGTTGCTCAAATCTTTCCCAATACTCGGAAAGTGTCTCTCCATGAGATTGTCGAATCCCACATATTTCTTTCCTTATGTTGGCAACTCGAGATGCTGGGAAATACTTCTCAAGGAAGATCTTCTTCATGCCATTCCACGTTCCAATTGAACCTTGGAGAATGGAGAAAAGCCATACCTTTGCTGCCCCTTTTAAAGAGAAAGGGAAAGCTTTCAACTTAACCTGTTCTTCATCAACTCCATTCGGTTTCATGCCAACGCAAACCATATGGAATTCCTTGAGATGAGTATGATGATCTTCTCCTGCAAGACCATTGAAAGTTGGTAGCAAATGTATAAAACCAGATTTGAGCTCAAAGTTTACATTATTGTCGATGTTTATGCACAATGGCTGATTTTCCACGTTAGGAGCAGCAAGCTCCTTGAGTGTTTGTTGTCGTGCAACAGCCATGGTGTTAAGGCGAGCTTCCTTTCGTAACCTGCGTAAAGTTTTTTCTATTTCGAGATCCAAATGCACTTGACTTTGATTAGTAGAACGGGTTACTGGCATAAATCATCAAGAAAACTCAAAATAAACCAACCACACAAGAGATCGAAAACAATGCAAATTGTACGAAAATCCTACGGTAGAAAACAAAAACTGCCTAAAAACCCTAGAAAACAGCGGAATTTGGCCTCGATAAGGTGGGGCTAGTGATTTATCACTAGTCCTGTTCAGAACGTCGTTTCCCTTCAGGAAACAAAAGGCCGATACCTAATTCCACCAAAAACTCTGTTTTGAACAGTACCGCCGCCGCAAGTGAACAGTACCGCCGCCGCAAGTGAACAGTACCGTCGCAAGCAAAAATTCTGTCTCTTTTTTTTTTTTTTGAATCACAGAAAATAAAAATAACAGTACAAGCACAACAATCAACTAAAATTACCTCCCTGGCAACGACGCCAAAATTTGTTGCGATGTCGCGGTCGCACAAATTAATTACCCTAGCTTCAAACACAACACACAAGATAGTATAGAGCAAGCAAGGGGTCGATCCCACGAGGAAGATTCAAGTTAGATTTTTATGCTAGATGATATGTAATTTGGGGGGGTTTGGACGTTATCTAGGCTAAAGCAAAAGAAAACAGAAAACTATCAAACTAAATTTAATAAAATCAGAAAATTATCAAGAGAACAAACCTTGGTCACAAGCACACATCCACCTACAGAAATCAGAACTGATCATGGAAACGAAACATCAATTTATATTCTGAATATTTATCTCTTCTTAACATTGGTTAGTTAACGGATCCGCCGTATAACTAGTCCTAACCATCAAACATCCACAGTGTCCGCACTAGTAATTTAATTCAATGGCAGCCTTAAGAACTAGATAAGTTGATTAATCAAGAAAACATAACTGTCCGCAGTCTATGTTTGATTTAATTGAATGTTCTCCCTAAGATTAATAACGTAGATCCGCCACAATTATTAAACTCAGTTGCTTCACAAGTTCATATACCACAACTCCGGTTTTGATATCAAACTTAACAATAGATTGTCTACAATAATAACTTAGAGTCCGCTCTAGCAATTAAAATAAACAATCATAGGAAAAATAAGCATAGGAGAACAAACATATTCATCATATAAACTGAAAAGAAAAGGTAAAATAAATCTCACAGTTCTTGAAATCCGAAGGTTTCCGTGTCCTTGCAACCAAGAAAAAGTGTTTAGCCTTGCATGTTTGTTGAACAACTAATCAAAAAGAAGGAAGAATGCATAATTTAGGGTTTCTTAGAGGAAGGGGGCGTTTTTCTCTCCTTGGCTGGCTGCACCACTTCTCTTCTCTCATTCTTTTTATATCCTAAGAAACCCTAGGTCTCTATTTTACAAAATAGTCCTCCATTAAGTAGACTGTTTACATTTAAGTACTTCAATAACTATTTTCCTAAAAAATAAGAAATAGCCTTGCATGAAATCTTCAAGCTTTGACTTAGAGGAGCTAAATTGCTGAAATAAAAACTTGGATATTGGTTTAGATGCTTCGGAACGTAATTTGGACTCGTTTCTTCACAAAACCTGTTTGCTGGCAGAATTCAGATGTCATCTTTGAAAAATCATATCTCCCTCATATGACATCGTTTTTGGCTGAAATTTTGAGAGTTTATATAACTTTGAGTCATGAATCCAAAAAAATTGAGTTTGCATCAATTGGACTTCTGTAGCTCCAGATATTCAAGTTGGAATGGCCGAAGGTCAACACTGGCAGATTGCGAGATTTGACTTTGAAGGCTGCGATTTCCATGCTCTTCCTTATTTTATTTTCTTGCCTTAGATGTCCAGAAAGGTATGGATGTTACCTTTTTAATTCCACTGGAATCACTTCATTTCAACCTCTAAAACTCACGCTCTGGACAAAACATCGACTGAAGGTCAAATCTGCCAATTATCTCCAATTTACTCCTTTTTGCATCTTTCATCCAAAAGTGCCTTCAAAACATAAAACAAAGAATATCAAGGCATTTTATATATAAAACATAGGCAAAACACTAGTTAAATATGGGTGAAACTATTGAATAATATGGTTGCATCACTCGACCCGTGAATTCTGACTCTGTAAAAAGATATTATGCTTGATGTAGGCTCCTAAATCAATAAAGCAAAGTTTGGTCATTGACTTCTTTCTCTTTTGCATTGATCTCACAACAATCATTTTTGCATTAATCCTAATAGTGCATGTCTTGTTGTTATCGCACCTAAAACATTTAGCATCGGCTGAACGAATTTCTTCTCTATACAAAAGCCTAGACTAGAATCACACCCCTACACTGGGGGCAATAAGAGATGTTTTCATGAAAAGTTTTACGGGTTTAAAATGTACAAAATCTTATAGATTAAAAAAAAAAACCAAGCTAAAGCATTTGACAAAAGCATGACAAGAGGCAATGACAAGTCATACATTTTGGGAAAAGGACTACTTGAAGAAAGTCAGAGACAACATACGATTTCAAAAGCAAGCTCAAGCAAGAGAGAGCTTCATGAACTAGAAAAGGAGGATGGGGCCTATGTTTCAAAACCAGGTACGAATGCATGCATGACATCTAATCATAAATCATTGCATATATGTTTTTTGGATCATTACAGGAGGAGTTTTTAATGCATTCCAGCAAGATTGGAGACGAAGAAAGAATCATAGTGGATGATAGCAAAGAATCACGGTTTCGAACCGTAGTGGATTCTGGAACAACAAGAAGAACAAGAAAAAGAGAGAAAATGAAAAGTTTTGAACCCTGCCATCAGGAAGAACGACATCGATATCAGCTTTGGTAATAAGGAATCGCCAGATGGGATTCCAAGTTGTTTGAGATCGCCAGAAGGGATCTCGTATTTCGATGTCACCAGAAGGGACCTCGTATTTCAGCTTTGAATAAAAGGAATCGCCAGATGGGATTCCAAGTTAAAGGAGATCGCCAGAAAGGATCTCGTGTTTCGCTATTTGGAGGTCGCCAGATGGGACCTTGTTTTTTTCATAAAATGAATCGCCAGATGGGATTCCAAGTTAAAGGAGATCGCCAGAAGGGATCTCGTGTTTCGCTATTTGGGGGTCGCTAGATGGGACCTCATTTTTTCATGTTGGTTAATAAAAGGAATCGCCAGATGGGATTCCAAGTTAAAGGAGATCGCCAGAAGGGATCTCGTGTTTCGCTGTTTGGAGGTCGCCAGATGGGACCTCGTTTTTTTCATGTTGGTTATAAAAGGAATCGCCATATGGGATTCCAAGTTGATTAAAGGAGATCGCCAGAAGGGATCTTGTGTTTCGCTATTCGGAGGTCGCCAGATGGGACCCCGTATTACATGTTGAATAAAAGGAATCGCCAGATGGGATTCCAAGTTGATTAAAGGAGATCGCCAGAAGGGATCTCATGTTTCGCTATTTGAGGTCGCCAGATGGGACCTCGTATTACATGTTGGTTAAAAGGAATCGCCAGATGGGATTCCAAGTTGAATAAAGGAGATCGCCAGAAGGGATCTCGTGTTTCGCTATTCGGAGGTCGCCAGATAGGACCCCGTATTACATGTTGAATAAAAGGAATCGCCAGATGGGATTCCAATTGTTTAAAGGAGATCGCCAGAAGGGATCTCATGTTTCGCTATTTGGAGGTCGCCAGATGGGACCTCATATTACATGTTGAATAAAAGAAGGAATCGCCAGATGGGATTCCAAGTTGAATAAAGGAGATCGCCAGAAGGGATCTCGCATTTCGCTATTTGGAGGTCGCCAGATGGGACCCCATTTTTCGTTTGAATAAAAGGAATCGCCAGATGGGATTCCAAGTTGAAGGAGATCGCCAGAAGGGATCTCGTGTTTCGCTATTTGGAGGTCGCCAGATGGGACCTCATAGTTTTATGTTGGTTAAGAAAAAAAAAGATAAGATAAATAAAGGAATCGCCAGATGGGATTCCAGGTTGATTAAAGGAGATCGCCAGAAGGGATCTCGTATTTTGATATTCATCCAAGGAGGTTGCTAGAAGGGACCTCATTTTTCAACATTGGTTACAAGGAAACGCCAGATGGGATTCTAAGATCTTTTGTTAAAGGAGATCGCCATAAGGGGTCTCGTATTTCGATATTGGTCAAAGGAGGTCGCTAGAAGGGACCTCATAATTCATTTTTGTTGAAAGGGAATCGCCGGATGGAATTCCAAGTTGAGTAAGCAACAATTATAGATTTTGATTTAGAGAGATCGCCAGAAGGGATCTCAAGATGATAAAGTTTAATCATAGTTTTTGGGGCTGAGGAGGATTGCTGTAAAAGACAAGTTTCAGATCAATCAAGCTTCGACCAGATCAGTTTTGGGAGTTTCGTTTTGGGTTTATCTTTATAAAACTTACTGCGCAAAACCCCTGCTCCGTAAGCATTATAAAGAGGGGGCATCTGTTGTAACCCATTTTTGGGTCCCCACAATATATATATATATATATATATATATATATATATATATATATATATATATATATAGCCAAGGGAGGTTAGAAAAAATAACAGGAGGCAGGAGAGCTCAGAAAATGGTCGGGAAATTGGTCAATGAGGTTAAAAATACAAAGATTGGATTTTTGACAGTATATTCTTGAAGGAGGAGAGCCCTGTTGAGGAGGAAAATTTGGAATTTGAGGAGAAAAGCCCAAATTTGGATGTTTATGGACTTAATTGGATTTTTAAATGAATTTATAGGGGATTTGATTGCAAGAAAAATTGTTTTTTTAGTCAATTTGGGCTTTACTTAGAAGAAATTTAAGTTCTGGGGCCAAAATATTTTTTTTAGGATTTTATTAGGTCAAATCAGGGGCCTAATTGCATAAATATTGAAGTTTAAGGGCCAATTAGGGACTTAATTGAAGAATTCCGAAACCAAGGACCAAATTGGAAAAGGCGCGTAAGTATAGGGGCTGCAATTAATGAAATCAGGGGCCTAATTGAAGAAATTAGAAGTTTATTGATCAATTAAGGGCTCAATTGCATAAATTAGAGGCCAAGGACCAAAGTGAAAAACGCGACCAACAAGAGGGGCGGAGACCAAAATTGGCAGGGATGCAATTGAAGGAAAAAAAGATGATTTGGAATTAAGGGATGCAATTAAGGGCTGATTTGGAATTTGGCGCGTTCTGGCGCCACATTTAAATGAAACGGCGCGTTTTCTCCAAAACGACGCCGTTTCATGCATTCAAAAAAAAAAGAAAAAAAAAGGAAAGAGCAGAACGGTGTCGTTTTGAACGACACTGTTCCTCTTTCTTCTTCCCCCTAACACGCAGCGGGGAAGGAGGAAAAGAAGCTTTTTTTGATTTTTTTTGCCGGCCACTCTCTCGCCTGGAGCCTACCGACCGAACACACTGGCCGACCACCCGCCACGCACCTGCCAGAAAACCGGGGGGAGCCGAACCTTGGCAGTCCCGCCCAATGGCCGACCAGCCGGCTGCCCCCCATGAGAAGAGTAAAAAGCCACGCCCTTGGCTCTATAAATAGGACCCAAGAATGCTGAGGAAAAAAAAAAGGGGGAAGAAAAAAACACAGAGAGGAAGAAGAAGAAAGGAAACCGAAAGGGAGGAGAGAGAGGGGAAGAGTTAGAACAAAGGAGAGAGAAGAAAGAGAGGAGGGAACCGAGAAAAAGAGAATAGGAACAGAAAGAGAGGAAGGACAAAACCGAAAACAAAAGAAGAAAAGCAAACCGAAAACAAAGAGAAAGGGAAGAACGAAGAAAACGAACCGAACCGTTGGAAACAGCCGTTGCGCCGCCTGGAGCCGCCGTCCGTGCCACCACCGGCCTCCACCGCAGCACCGCCAGAAACACAGCAGGACGCACCGCCCCCTCCAGATAACCCTTCTTCTCTTTCATTTCCTGCATTTTATTTTTTCTTTCTCTACATGCAGAACGAATAGCGTTCTGCATGCAGGGGTGGGGGGAAAATAATTCCCCCCGCCCGTTTTGGTTGCTGGGCCAGGCGGATCCTGGCCCAGCCCTGCCTTCTGGGCCGGGCCTGGCCCAGAAGGCAGCATTATTTTTTCTTTTTTGGGCCGAAATCGGCCCGATCCATTTTGGGCCGACATCAGCCCAACACTTTTGGGCTGAGTCCGGCCCAGTTGGTTGGGCTGGACCAGCCCAGCCCATTTAATATTATATATTATATATTATTTTGTTTTTTTTGTATTATATATATATATATATACATACAAATTTAAGAAAATTCTGCAAAATTTATTTCAAAATATATGATTTTCTGTAATTTTATTATTGTATTTTGATTAATATCGGTTTGTATTTTTATACTGTAAAAATACAAATCCGGTATTAAAATACCTGGTTTTCATCAAAACAACAAAGATTTTCAAAATAAAAAAATATCTTTTGCTTTCAAAAATTTTCTAAATATCTTAAAAATATTGTTGATTTTTCTGCATATTTTTATCAAAGTGGATTAATATTTGGTTGTATTTTTATACCGTAAGAATACCAACCCAGTATTAAAGTACCCGATTTGCGTCAAAACATCAAAAAAAAATATATACATAATTAAAAAATGTTTTGTTTTAAAATACGGCCTAGTCTCTCCAATATATATATATATATATATATATATAAATATTATAACATCATATTTTCACACAACAAAAGAAAATTTCAAAAAACAATATATGTATTAGCATGCATTTTGGCTTTAATAACCGGTTTATTTAAGCCATGAGAACTAGGCCAATATTTCAAAAATTCTAAAAAATCTTTTTGTTTTCTTTTAGTATTTGGGATTACAAATTTATGCATAAAACGTATTCCTGATATTAAATATGGTTTTTTTACATAGACATTAGAACGGTTAGGTTTTACCCGATAAGATAAGGACCTCCTTATTGAGGAGGACTTTTCTTGAACCATAGACGGACCAACAACTAGGAAACACAACGGGACCTTGAATTTTATCAGACAAATAAACAGAGCAGCTTACCTTAGGTAGGGTGTATTTGGGGTGCTAATACCTTCCCTTTACGCAACAAGTCCCCGTGCCCGATCTCTGAGACCAGTTAGGATTCCTAGTGACCAAAGAACTCCTTGTATTTGGGGTGTCCACACCATTTTTTCATTGCTAAGAGACAAAGAACTCCTTGTCTCCCCATATTTACCTGATATATATACCCCCCATTACACATTCTTGAGGGTGGACGATCGCCGCGATGTCGCGCACCCGCAACAATAATTATTTTTATTTTTTTATCAGATTATTCCAATCTCATGATCTAGGCTGCAAGTTTGATATTTTAGGTTGGCTCAACCCTGATGATTACTTGGGTTACAAGTTTATCATGCTAACTCAGATTAACTAGGGCCATATTTTTTAATGTCTTTTTTTTACCCCATTTTGTTCTTTCGTTTTTAATAGTCTGTGAATTGAGTTGTGTTGTTTGTCCTCTTTTGAAAAAATATTTCCCCCCAAGTTATCCTGATTAATTTTCTTTTTAAATTTGGTCCATCTACTATCTTTTTTTTTTAAATTAAAATAAAGCAAACTCATTTTACCCAGTTGAGTCTATGATCAAGTTGTGAATTTTTCTTCCTTTTTAAGAACATGCTTGCGACACCTAAATATCATTTTTTATGCATAGAAAATAGTTCGGCCTCGCGGCGAAGTGTGAGCACTAAGCCTAGTACAAAACTAAAATATAGAGGTTTTACTGTTTCATTTAGTGTAAGATCATCTTATAATAGCATTGTGAATTGCTACTGGACATCCATAATTATTTTTTAATTGTTCATAAGGGATGAAAATGTTTGGTTCGCTCCCTTGAGTTTTGATTTTTTTACATTTTTTGTGAAACCCTGGAAATTTATAATTTAAATATGCAGATGTGTAAACTCTCATGTAAATGTAAGACTAAAAGTGGTATGATTTTAATGAGTGATGAAAACCAAGATAAGAAATAATAGATAAATAATGATATATAATGGAGGGGATGACTTCTATAAAATGAATTTTGATTTAGAATTCATAAGGACAGAGAAACTAGTAACACGTTTTGATGGATAAAATAGAAAGAAAAATGATAAAATTTTTCTAAAGAATAAGTGAGGAAATAAAGAATAAATTATAATAAAGGATAGTTCAATGAAAAGGGCAGGACTAAAGGTGCAAACACCGATTAAAAATAAGTGATGTTATTTTGAAACGGTAATAAGCCCGATATATAAATAAAGGTGAAAATTTTAAAATGAATATATTCCAAAATAATAAAATGACCTTAAAGGTTTAGAAGGATAATTAATATGATTTTATGTAAAGATTGAACAAGAACATCTGGATTGTTGATGAAAAGTCATGAACTGACCAATTTTACATTATAAAGCATAGCTCGCAATCCAATAATCGGATTGAGATGCAATTTTGCATGAAGTCTATTAATATGTTTTCCTACCCTGGTTAAATATTTCATCCCAATCAAAGTTCGGTAAAGACTAGCGATTTAAGTAGGAACAAACCGGTTAGTTTACGTGAATAATAAAATAAAATACATAAAGATATAAATGAGGGACAAAATTGTAATTAATGAAAAAATGCCTTTAAAACAGAAAAGAGGCCACCATTAAAAAAAAGGGGTGAGAAACAATAGAGAGAATTTGGCTATAGAGAGAAGTGCAGAATTTGGAGGAGCCAATAATGCTCTGGTGGCCATATCTCTAGCATCCACTGCTGGACCGTGCTGATTTTTGGATATACGATTCTTCTCACACTCCTATACTAACTTAGTAGAGAGATTTGAAAGCACATAATCTGTTTGACAAAAATCATCATCGAAAATTTCCTAGAAAACAAAAGGAAATACACGTGTAGGGCAGTTTAGGTCCCCGACCGATTTCTCTCTTTTCCACCGTTGGATCATGTCTATTTTTTATATGTGGTGCACTTAGATGTTTCCATAAATCTAGATGGTGGAGATCGGAAACACACTATTTGGAAAGGTGTCGTTCATGTTGAACAGTAGCTCGTTAATTTTCAGGTCAGCTCGGTGTTATTCAGATCTAGGGAGATGTAACCGTTATCATTTCAATTTTGAGATATATTGTGCATGACTCTAAGCTCTATATTCGGACTGTTGGGCTAAAAAATAAAAGCTAAAGTGGATGACTTGTTGCTTTTTTGAATTTATTGCTAGTTTTGGCAAAATTTAGAGAACTTGATTAAATACATGTTTTGATGAAATTAGAATTGTGTGGGTGTTAGGGTTTGTCATAACCCATTTTTAGGTTATTCAAAACTTCATTTCCTTTCTTTTTTAAAAAAAAAACAGTGTCGTTCAAAACGACACTATTCTTCTTCTTCCCCTGTGTGCCCAGAGGCAGGGAAGAAGGAGATTTTTGAATCTTCATTTCCCACTCTCTCTCTCTCTCTCACCCCCCGACTTATCCCTTCATTGATACTACACATACTCGCTTGCCCTGCCACCACGCTGAAAGAAGAAAAAAGCCATGCCCTGCAATAGGGGCAACTGTGCAGAGCCGCCCTACGCCACCCTACCCTGCACCATGACAAGACAATGCAGGGTGACCCTTTCCCCCGACTGCCTATAAATACAGGGGGGAGCGAGAGAGAAAAAAAGAAAGAAAAAGAGGGGTGAACATTTGAAAACAGAGAAGGGAGAATTTTAGGGGGACAAACCTCCGTTTTTAAAAGGTGAAAAATAGAGGTAAACGGTGAGGGGGAACATTTTGAGATGACAAGAAAGAGATAGAGCTAGGGAGAGAAAGAAAAACAGGGAGAAAAGGAGAGAAAACATGGGAGGTTAGAAGGAAAAATAGAGAAGAAAAACAAGGAAAAAGGAAAGAAAGAGAGCAAGAATGGAGAAAAAACCAAAAGAAAAAAAACGGAGAAACATAAAAAAAGAAAGGAGAGAATTGCCGCCCAATAGCCTAGAACCATCTACACCACCGCCTCCACAAACCACCGCCAGTCTTCCTCTTCGCCCATCGTTAACAACCACACCACCACTGTCAAAAACTAAAGAAGATATAAAGAAACAAAAATAGAAGAGAAGAAGAAAACGCATAAACAGAGGAGAAAGGAGGAGAAACCGTCACCTGGAACCTCTGCCTGCTGCCACAATGCCGCCACGAGTCCCTATGAACAATGCCCCCCTGCTAAGTCAGTCCCTTTTGTTCTTCTTCTTCTTCGTCACTTCCTAGCTTCACTATTCTGCTAATGAACAGTGGAAAGTGAATTATAATTCATTCTCCACTGTTCACGTAGCATGTGAACAGTGGAGAGCCATTGTTCATGGTTGGAAGGTTTTGGCCCAGTAAAAAATTTCAAAAAATTCCTTTTAAAAAATTGTGATTTTCCCGCGTATTTGTTTTATTAATTTTGCTTAATATTGATTTGTATTTTTATACTATAAAGATATAAATCGAGTATTAAAATACCAGGTTTTCATCGAAATATTGCAAAAATTATATAAAAAAATATATTGTTTTCATGCACACAGCCAAGTCTAAAAAAAAATCATATCATATTTTCATACGACAAAAATTTAAAAATATGTGTTAGCATGCATTTTGGCTTTAATAACCAGATTATTAAAGTCATGAGAACTAGGCCAACATTTCAAAAATTCTAAATTTTCTTTTAATTTCTGGGATTACGAACTTACACGTAAGATGTACTTCTAATATTTAAAATTAGTTTCTTTGGTTGACATCAGAACAATTAGTTTCACCTTATAAGATAAGAACCTTTTTACCGAGGAGGACTTTTCTCAAACCATAAACGGACCAACAATACAATAACACCTTAACATATATCAGAAAATTAAACAACGCAGCTTACCTTAGGTAGGGTGTATTTGGGGTGCTAATACCTTTCCTTTACGCAATCAGTCTCCGTGCTCGATCTCTAAGACCAGTTAGGGTTTCTAGTGACCAAAATATTAGGTGGCGACTCTCATTCATCTTTTTACTGATAAAAGACAAGTATTCCTTGTCTTCCTACATTTGTTAGATACATTTTCGAGAGTGGACGTAATTGCCCCGACGCCACACACGTGTGATAGAATGACGACTCCACTGGGGACCTTGTGGATGAAGCTTTGTTTTTGTCTTATTATCGTGTTTTATTGTTTGGTTTGTACGTTATTGTTAATATGCATTTGCTGATTTTCTCATACGCTTTAATTCTGTACATATTTGTTCATGCATTGTATAAAATTGCCTTATGCATCTTGTTGTTACCTATTTTTGGGTTCCCCCATAAAAAATAAAAAAAATACATATAAAAAAATATATATATTCGGAAGGAATAATAAAAAATAATAATAAAATAAAATAATAATAATAGGAGTGAGAAAATGATGCTGGAGCGCCTATAAAATGACTAGAAATTGGTCGAAGAGATTCAAAAATACAAGAATTGAAATTTAACATTATATTTTTGACTAGTGAGAGCCCTGTTGACAAGAAAAAATCAATTTGAGGAAGAAAAATTCAAAATCAGATGTTTATGGACTCAATTAAATTTTATTTAAGGTTTAATTGAATTTATGAAGGGTTTGATTGCAAGAAAAATTAATTTTTAAGTCAATTTAGGCTTTTATTGGAAGAAATTAAAGTTCTGGGGTCCAATTATAATTTTGGAAAGTTGATTTGGTCAAATCAGGGGCTTAATTGCATAATTATTGAAGTTTGATGACCAATTAGGGACTTGATTGAAACAATCCGAAACTAAGGACCAAACTAGAAAAAAGGCTAAAATCAAGGGATCCAATTACAATTTATCTGGGGCTTGATTACAAAATTGTAAAACCATCCAAGGACCAAATCAGAATAATCGTTTAAAGTTGCAAAACAGAGGCACTATTCATTGTTTTCTCCACTGATTCAGCATGCAAGAACCGTTTCACCAACAAATGCTGCAGATTATGGGGAACGTTTCACAGCTAATATTTCTTTACCGTTACCACCACAATAATGTTCCTGAACGTCTTCATTATAAAAAACGCATGCAGTTTTGGCTATAAAAGGGGAGAGGGAGGCAAAGCGTAAGGGAGGAAGGGTGAGGGAGAGCAGGGGCAGAAAGAAAACAGGGAGAACAGAGGAGGAGAGAGTGAAAAAAAAGAGAAAAAACAGAGAGGAGCCGGGAGGAAGAAGGAAGAAAACAGAAGGGGAACGCGATAGAGAAAAGAAAAAAACAGAGATGAGCTGGGAAGAGAGGAGGCAGAGAGTGAGCAGAACATGAGATAAAGAAAAGAGCAGTAAAAAAGAAAAAAACAGAGAAGAGTAACAGAAGAGATTTAGGGGCGACAGAGCGGAACAGAAGAAAAACTAAGAAAAAGAAACAGAGAGAAGGAGAGAACCAAATATAGAGAGAGGAGAAGAGACGGACACAAGGAGAAGATAGAACGGAAGGGAGGCCAGGTGCAGGGAGTGGCATCATAGCTTCTTCCCAAAATCCCAGCGACAAGCTCAGGGGGGATTTCTCCCAGCAGCGGCCGTGAGCCAGGTAAGCTTTTCATTCCTCCTTCCGTTTGTAATTGCACAAACACTGTGCAGGTGCAATTTAATTACATTGTGGCTGTTGCAGGCATGCGTGAAGTGTTCACGCACGCTTGTATTTTACAGCTGGGTTTGCTGGGTCGAGCCCTGCTATATGGGTCGGGTTGGGTCCAGTTTGGAAAAAAAATAATAAAAATATTCTTTAATTTTTTTTAAAGAAAGTTGTGATTTTTTGCAAATATTTTATTGTATTTTGATCAATATTGGTTTGTATTTTTATATTATAAAGATACAATCCAGTATTAAAATACCCGGTTTTCGTCAAAAAATAAAAAAATAAGAAAATAAAATTTTTTGTTTTCATGCATACGGTCAAGTCTCTCAATAATAATAATAATAATAATAAATCATATTGTATTTGAATACAAAAAAAGACAATTTCAAAAATATGTATTAGCATGCATTTTGGTTTTAATAACCAATTTATTAAAGTCACGATAATTAGGCCAATATTTTAAAAATTTCAAAATAAAAATTATTTTTTTTCTTTTAATATCTAGGGTTACGACCTTATACGTAAGATGTATTCCTGTTATTAAATTCTTTTGTTGACATTAAAATGATTAGGTTTTACCCGATAAGATAAGAATCTCTTTACGGAAGATGACTTTTCTTAAACTATAGACGGACCAACGACTAGAAAACACGACAAGACCTTAGATTTTATCATACAATAAAACAATGCAGCTTACCTTAGGTAGGGTGTATTTGGGGTGCTAAAACCTTCCCTTTACGCAACCAGTCCCCGTACTCGATCTCTGAGACCAGATAGGGTTCTTAGTGACCAAAATACTAGGTGGTGAATCCATTCCATTCCCCCCCCCCCCACATTTGCCACATAGATTGATAGAAGATAACCGAATTTGAGGGTGGATGTTTTTTTTGCCGCGACGCCGCACACATGCGACACATCCTATATTTTAATTTTTGGAAAACACACACAAGCTAATAAGTTAGGTGGGGGGTTAACAATCTACCCTATGACTATTGGTCAGAGTTCAGATGCGTGAAACACCCAACTTATATATGAGTGTTTGCTTCGTAAAGGTGGACATACATGCCTTATCTGTTTCTCACAAAACCCCTATACTGTCTTTATGAAGACTGTCATTGGGCAGATATGAGACCATTTTGAGACCAGGTAGAAAGTCTACCCATCATGTAATGACCTAGAACCTTTCTTTAGAGTATGAGCTCCCCAAATACAGGGTGAACATGGAAGATGTAATGGTAAAATTTGTTGTTATTAATATTGTTATAGATTAATTGTGTATTTCTTATATGAGGGGAAGAATGATTATGGTGTAAGAATAAGAAGGAACATTGTTATACGAACATGTTGATTGAATAGAAGGCTAACTTGTTGGTTGTGTGGATACAAATGGGGTGGAACCATGAAGAAATTGAAATGAAAGAAAATTGGAAAATAAAACATATTTAAGGCTAGCCATAAGTATATTTTTGGCAAATTGATTAGTTAATGAAGAGTGTCATGATTCCAATTAGTAGGGTGAAGTTATTGTTGTGATAATGATGCAAGAATATTCATTGTTAAGGTTTGTTGCATATGTTTAATTGCATGAGGAGATAGTGAAAGAAAATGAATGATTCGTTGTTTTGTTGTATTAATAATGCTAAACAAGGATAATAACATATGTAGTGGGTGTAAAACAAAATAGGAGAAATCCTAAAGGGATGAGTTTCCCTAATTTGCCTGAATCTTGCTATATTGTAGAGGTAGGGAAATTGTTTGAATGTTTTGTTGTAGAATTGGTTTAAATTTATGATTTAATGATGCCAAATGACCTTGGCTAATGTTGCTTATGCATAAAAATAAGTTGGAAGTTGAAAAGGATTTTCAATGGATGAAAATCCTCATTGGCCAAAATTTTAGCTATAAAGGAGAGGACTATTGTGATTGTTGATTTTGAGCCTTAAAACAAAATAATTTGGAGTTGATTTCTTTATGAAGTTGTATTTCTATGTTTTAGCCTTTTATAGAGACAAATCATGCCCAAAACATAGTTTTTCAGCTTTAGTTATGATTAAAACACTAGATAGTGTTCTGGGTTGGTTAAGCTAAATCGATTAGAATTAGACAATTTTAATCTTTACCTAGAATTGCTATTGAGTTATGGTTTTAATAAGAAAATTATAAGAATGAGAATTAAATGAAGTTGTGTAACAACCTGGCTTTTCAAGCCCAAACAACGGTAAAAACTTTTTTGTACTTGACACACATCGTGTCGGTAATCGGCAAACTTGTTCCCTCACATCATCAAAATACAATCCATACATCGACAACAATCAACATTTCATTTAAAAGTGAATCTTACATAGACACATAATATTATGTTTGCATGACTAGGAGTTCACATTAAAAATATACATACATAAACATGAGTTTGTATTCTATCCTACAAATAGCCATCACGAATTTAAACAAAAAGGATGTAATAATAGTTATACATTCAGTACATTGATTCATACAAAATACATCATGATTTAGAATACAACTACATGATTCCTTGCAAAAGTAGGTTCATGACACGATCAAAAGATTGATGTCTTATCTTAAGTGCAAGAGTGTCGAAGTAACAATTTCGTTCTGTCAGGGTTAGAGGAGGTTCATTTTCTCCATTTCCATATAACTGATGTTTTCATGGGAAAGGCCTCTTTCCCGGCCGGTCGACATCCAAATCGATTGATTTACAACCATTTTGCTGATATGAGGGAGCTAGTGCTTGCCTTAAGAAAGGGCCTCCTGAACCCACCGAATTCCATCCACATATAGCTGACGGTGTGTGCCCATCCAACTCTCCCTCTAAGCATACTTGTAAATATTGTCAGGTATTCATGATGCTAACTTATGTTAACAACAAATCAAGTTCCTCTCATAACAATGATATTGGCCAAAGACTATGGAGGATCAAGCATTTGATGTACCAAGTGTTATACAACATAAATCTAGATTAACCATTTAACAAGCAAGGTATTAAGAGTGAATAAGATAAAAATGATAAGATATGTTAATAGCAATCTTTCTTGGATAGAAACATTGAAGTCCATGTTATGTTTATATTATACATATTCTAACACCACTAGTGAAACCTTTTCACCTTGACATAATTAACTTAGCTAAACATAATGAAGAAGAAGAACATAAATAAACTAGATAAGAACATAGTTATGATGAAAAGCATAAACAATAGATTAATGAAAGCAAAACTTAAACATTACAAAAATACAAAGAAAGAAAGCAAGAATATGATCTTGATCTGAAACCAAGATGCCTAAATACATGGCAAATGCCTCCTTTTATAGGCTAAAATTTGGAACTATTGATTAGATGACTAACTATTTAGTTAGTGACCAACCATTGATATTGTTGGCTGGTTATTGCTAACATCAGAATTTGAGCACATAGTCTTCATGAAAGTTATGGGCAATTGTCTCATATTTTCAAAAAAAAAAAAAAACTAGAGCTCATTTGAACTTCTAGAACTCGAGATATGGGCTGAACACTGAACAGTGTTTGGGTTGTAGGACAGATTCAGACGTCTCTTTTGATGCTAAGATTTGAACTTGAAAATGGAAGATTTGAATCTTGAACTCCTCAACAAAGTTTTAGGCCTATGTCTTAGCTTTCCATCAAGATAAACCAAACCTAAATCCAAGGTCTACAACTCCAGTTATAATCCAATAACCGAATGGTGTTCTAGTTTGAATTGAACCATCATTTCTTCTTTAAGCTTAACCCTCTCTTTGTCTTTTCACTTTCAATAGTTAAACTCATCAATCAGTCCTTTAAATTATGAGGCTATAAGTTCTCTAAAGGAAAGAGAACCCAATTAAGCCTTTAAGACAAACAAAATTGCTCATCAACAAACATTAGAGTGTTTTTGTCCAACTGTTACTGTCTAGACATTGAACTGTTATTGTCCGACCTCTCCTTAGATTTTTAACTATATCTAGAGTTAGAGAACTTTGTTTAAGCGAGATTAGTCTTGTTGGCAAGCTAAGATATGAGGCTACAAGTTATCTGAAGGAAGAAGAACCTAGTTCTGCCTCTAAGACAGTCAAAATTGCTCATCAACAAACATTGGACTATTATTTTTTTCTCAATTCAAGTCTAAGAACCCAAATCTATAATTCAACATCCAAGCATCAATTCATAATCAATTTTGAAATGACTTATGAGACCATGTTTAGAACACCTTACCTGGTAAGAATCAAGGTTTTGATCTTCAACTCCCTCATTTTCTTTCTAATGATGGCTGCCCTCCCCTCTTCCCTTCTTGTTCAAATTTTCTTGTTAATCCCTTGCCCACAAGTGTTTATTTTACCTATAACCCTTAATCTTGGATGGGTTCTTGAAATTTTGGTGTTTCTCTCTTGATTTGCAAAAATGGATACAAAAACTCCCTCTCTTCTTTTGTTACGGTTCCTGCAAAGTTTTTATGAGAAGAGGGTATTTATACTCTATAATTATTCTTATTTGCATCTAGGCCCTATTTTCTTTAAGTGTATTATTTTTGCGCCCCACATTTTTTTTCTTCTTCTTATAATTAAGTTATACCTCCTTTTTTTTCTTATAATTTCACCCCACAACTTTTAGTTTAGTTTATTCTTTTTAATTTAATCCAATCTTGATTTTTCCCAGGGTTTACATTTCATGACCCATACCTTTCGAATCTAAGTAAGTTTGGGGAAGGTTTAGATGTGTTCTTATCCTTGTTTGGTCTCTCCAAAACCGGTTTTACCCCTCCCTCCCTGCTCTTTAAGACAATCCAATTTGTTTGCCTAACTTTTATAAAATTATGTCACTGCCTATTCAGAAATCGGCAGCGATGGTGGAGTCATCAATTATATATATATTTTGGGTGTTTACATTCTCCCCCCTTTTACATGAATTTCATCCTCGAAATTTAAGAGGTCTCATACTCCATACCTGGTAGTTCAAATAATTTAAGGTACTTTTTCCTCATCTTGGCTTCCCTCTCCCAAGTTTCCTCTTCTATTTGAGCATTTTGCCATAAGATTCTGATGATGGGGATCTTTTTGCTCCGTAGCTCTTTCACTTCCCAATCTAGTATCCTTATGGGCCTCAATTCGAGTGTTAAGTCTTCCTTGACTTCTACTGGAACTTGAGGTAGGATCTGGGCGGGGTCCATGTTAGCCTTTCTTAACAAAGAGATATGGAACACATCATGGACCTTGGCTAACTGCGAGGGCAAGTCCACTTTGTAGACTACTAGCCCCACTCGCTGCAAGATTTTGAAGGGTCCGATGAAGCGAGTGGTTAACTTCCCTTTCAATCCGAACCGTAACATGTTCTTCCATGGGGCTACCTTCAGGAACACCTGGTCCCCCGTACTAAACTCAAGAGGTGTTCTCCTCACATCAGTCTATCCTATGTGGCTTTGATGGGATCCCTGATAGTTCTCACTTTCTCTATGGTAACTTGGACCAACTCTGCGCCATATAACTTCCGATCCCCAATTTCCTCTCAACATAAAGGAGTCCTGCACCTCCTACCATACAAGGCTTCATACGGGGCCATCCCTATTGTGGCTTGGTGACTATTGTTATACGTGAACTCCACCAACACCATGTGTTCCTCCTAGTTTCCTTCAAATTCTAGCACATATGCTTGTAATAGGTCTTCCAAGACTTGGATGACTCTTTTTAACTAGCCATCAGTTTGAGGGTGAAACACAGTGCTCATGTCCAGTCTTGTCCCTAAGGCATGTTGTATGCTCGACCAAAGTCGAGAGGTGAACCTGGGATTTTGATCCAATACAATGGTTACTGGAATCCCATGGGGTCGTACCACCTCATTTATATAGATCTTGGCAAGTTGTCTACTGAGTTGGTCATCTTTATAGGCAAGAATAGTGCGGATTTCATCAATTGATTTACGATGACCCATATCGCGTCATTTCCTTTCCTCCCTTTGGGAAATCTCGACACAAAATCCATGGTGATCATCTCCCATTTTCATTCTGGAATTTGTAATGGTTGTAATGGTCCCACAGGCCTTTGGTGTTCAACCTTGACTTGTTGATATATCCCACACTTAGACACATACTCAGCTATTTCCCTTTCAATATTAGGCCACCAATAGAGGTGTTTCAGGTCTTGATACATCTTAATGCTGCTAGGGTGTATAGAGAACTTGGACTTATGTGCTTCTTGTAGGACTATCCGTTTGACTGTTTCGTCATTAGGAATGTATAATCGTTGTCTCATCATCAATGATCCATCATCCATTACCTGGAATTTTGTTTCTACTCTAGCCCCCACATTCTTCCTAATCATGGACCCCTCCTTGTCACGGAATTGGGCATGTAGTATTTGTTCTTGATACGTTGGTCACACCAATAGTTGGACTACTAACCCATCTCCTGCATTAATGCTCAAATCTACACCTATCTCTTTCAATTCCACCAATTGCCGATCCTTTCCCACTGTTAACCTTTCCAGGGTGGTTTTATTTTTGCGACTGAGGGCATCTACCACCACGTTGGCTTTCCCCGAGTGGTATTTTATGGTGCAATCATAATCCTTAATGAGCTCTATCCACCTTATTTGTCACATGTTCAACTCATTTTGCAACAAAAGATACTTCAGGCTTTTATTATCAATAAAAATTTGGTTTCGAGACCCATACAAATAGTGTCTCCATATCCTTAAGGCAAATACTACAATAACCAACTCCAGGTCATGCATCGGGTAATTCACCTCATGAGTCTTTAACTGTCTTGATGCATAAGCGATTACCTTCCCATGTTGCATTAAAACACACCCCAATCCCTTCCCCGATGCATCACTATAGACCATAAAACCCTCGGTCCCTAAAGGAAGGGTTAATACTAGAGTAGTGGTGAGCCTCCTTTTCAATTCTTAGAATCTTTTCTCACATTATTCCAACCACACCCATTTCTTATTCTTCCTAGTTAGTTGGGTCAAAGGGGTTGAATCAAGGAAAAACCTTCGATAAATCTCTGATAGTATCCTACGAGTCCCAGGAAGCTACGTATTTCAGTGACCGAAGTCGGTCTTTCCCATTTCAAGATTGCTTCGACTTTCTTGGGGTCTACGAAAACACCTTTGGTTGAAATGATGTGTCCCAGAAATGTCACTCTTTTAAGCCAAAATTCACATTTACTCAGTTTTGCATATACGGGTGATCTCTCAAGGTTTGTAAGGTCTATCTCAAGTGTTCTTTGTGCTCCTAAAAACAAATCGAGTATACCTGTATATCATCAATAAATACCACCACAAACTTATCAAGGTATGGTTGGAAAACCCGATTCATCAAGTCCATGAAGAGGGATAGGGCGTTTGTCAACCCGAACGGTAGCACCAAAAACTCATAGTGTCCGTAACGAGTTCTAAATACAGTCTTTGCTACATCCGCTTCCTTAATCTTCATCTGATAGTACCCTGATCTTAGATCTATCTTCGAAAATGCCCTCGCTCCCATTAATTGATCATACAAATCGTCTATTCAAGGTAACAAATACTTGTTTTTCATTGTTATTTTGTTCAATTGTCGATAGTCAATACAAAGTCTATGGGTTCCATCTTTCTTTCTTACAAATAGAACCGACGCTCCCCAAGAAGAATTACTGGGTCGTATAAACCTTTTGTCTAACAATTCCAGTAGTTGAGTCTTTAACTCATTCAGTTTTGCTGGAGCCATTCGGTACAGTTGTTGGGCTATGGGTGGGACTCCAGGAAAAGTATCTATGGACACCTCACCTCTTACTCCGGGGGTAGTCCTGGTAGTTCTTCGGGAAACACATCTGGGAATTCCTTCACCACAAGAATATCTTTCAGTCGTGGACCTTCGTCATCAGAGTTTAAGATGTATGCGAGGTATCCCATACATCCCTTTCTTAGAAGTCTTTGGGATGTTACAATCGATATTAAGGCGATCAGTTTGAGAATTCACTCTCCCTAAAAAATCATCCTCTCGCCCTCATGTGTTTGGAATGTAACAGTTTTAGCATAACAATCTATTAGAGCCGTATATTTACTCAACCAATTCATGCCTAGGATTATGTCAAAATCATATAGCTCTAAGGGAATCAAGTATATTTCTATTTCATACCCAGATAGACTAACCCCCACATCCACATACACAATATTTGTTTAAACCATGTTTACCATTGGAGTTCCAATCACGAACCCCTTCTCTACTATTTTTACTCCCTTTCTCAATTTGGTGACAATTCTCCTAGTAATGACTAAGTGGGTGGCACCCGGATCAAGCAACACATGCACATTAAAATTATTCATTAGTAGTGTACCTGCCACCACATTCGCTGCAGCCCTGACCTCCTCCTGTGTCAGGTAGAAGACCCTCCCCGGGGTCTGATCATTTTGTGCCCTCGGTCTCCCTCGACTGGAGTTTGCTCTTGATTTAGAAGATCTCACTGGCTTATTCATGGTGACTGACTGTTGGGGGCTCTAACTCGGTTGCCTATAGCTTTGTACCTGTCCAGTGTTCCTTTTGGGGCAGTCTCTCTTGTAATGACCTCTTCCACCACAGTAATGACACCCTTGACCCAGATACTGGCAATCCCTCCATCTATGACCTTCTCCTCTGCACACGAAGCATTGTCTAGGGGAAACTGAGTAGTCCCCAGGGTGTTTTTGTCCATATTTTACACAAAAAAGATAGTCAACACCCTCACGGTCACCGGTCCTAGTTGAAGAGTTTGCCCTTGAGTGCGACTGCCCAACCATCACTCTCCCACCTGATGTTGGTGGGGTGGTAAAATCAAACTCCCCCGTTTTCCTATACTTCTCAAACACTCCACCTTTTCCTTTCTTTGAAAGTGGTGGTTTGCCGCTGAAATAGTCCTCATCTCTCTTTTTGCCTATACCCTGATATCCCCCTGGGCTTTCTCCAATACAAGCCTCTAGAGCTTGTGCAGCCTCAATCAAATCCCTCACGGATTTAAACCGCAAGGCGATCAATCCTTGTCTCAAATCCTATCGCAAACCATCTCTCAACTTCTCAATCATATGTTCCTTTGTCGGCACATAGTGTGGGGCAAATAATGAGAGATTATGGAACCTCCTTTCATACTCTAATACCGACATATCACCCTATCTTAATGCCAAGAATTCTTGTTCCTTCACCTTGTAATGGTACCTGGAATAAAACTGATTCTCAAACTCTGTCTTGAAATCACTCCAAGTTAGTGTCTCGGTTGCACGCCTCAGCTGAACTGTTTCCTACCATGTCATGGCCCTATTAGACAGTAACTGGGATGTACAATTTACCCTCAAATCCTCGGGTATACTTATTTGAATCATGGCCTTTTCTACCTTCCTAATCCATCTTCTGGCCATCTCTGCATCGTATTCCCCCATATACGATTCACAACCAATTTCCCTCATACTCTTGACTTATTGCACCAGTAGCACCACATTGTCCATGGTCGTGCTAGTCGCAGGGGTTGCCTGTGGAATCTGCATGGCAGGAGTTGTTTGTGTCGCCGAACCAGCCATGCCCTCCATCATTTCTTTAACTATTTGTACAAGGAGTCCTGCGTCTACGTACTGCGGGGGCACACCAGTTGGAATTGTTGACAATTGTTCTTCTGATCTTTCTTGTTGCTCTACTGCAACCGGGGGTACTTCCTCTATCTAGTTAGGCCTCCGACCTCCCCCCACTATTGCGGCTTCCCCCTGCAAGGTTTTGGGTGGTATTACCAGAGCATGAGATGTCGTATCATCCAAGGAATCTTCGTCTTGCCAACCTTGGGCACCTTGGTTCCCGCCCCTTCTTTCGAAGGAGGGCGACTTGGTTCATATCCCTTGTCAGGTGAGTACCATTATGCAATTCACGACAACAACACAATTATCACTGATCCTTAGGATCCAGACCAAGTGCTCTGATACCAACTGTAATAACTCGGCTTTTCAAGCCCAAACAATGATAATGTTTTTTTTGTACTTGACACACATCATGTTGGTAATTGGCGGACATGTTCCCTCACATCATCAAGATACAATCCATACATCGATAACAATCAACATTTCATTTAAAAGTGAATCTTACATAGACACATAATATTATGTTTGCATGACTAAAAGTTCACATTATATATATATATATATATATATATATATAAACATGAGTTTGTATTCTATCCTACAAATAGTCATCATGAATTTAAACAAAAAGGATCTAATAATAGTTATATATTCAGTACATTGATTCATACAAAATACATCATGATTTAGAATGTAACTACATGATTCCTTGTAAAAGTAGGTTCCCGTGTATTGGTTTCCTAGGCACCTCATTGGTGTGATGTCCCTGCTGCAGAACAAAACTTAATAATAATAATGATAATAATAAACGGTCAGGTAGTTTAATAAAGCATTAACATTATTTTATGTTTGAAGTGTGACATTTGTAGTTCCTTCATGTACTTGGTATAAACAACTTGTAGTACATATAGATGCATCAATTCTTGCAATCAGCCATAATCTTAAACCCGACCATCCTCTTAAGGCATCATTTGCCGAGGTTAACCGTTTAGTCACCCCGACCATCCACTTCGAATGCCATCAGCCGAAGCTAATCATTTATTTGTCCTGGTCATCCATTCGGATGCCATTTTCCGAAGTTAATCAATCATTTGTCCTAGTCATCCCTTCGGATGCCATTAGCCGAAGCTAATCATTCATTTGTCTCGATCATCCATTCGGATGCCATTTGCTGAAACTAATCAATCATTTGTCCTGATCATCCCTTCGGATGCCATTAGTCAAAGCTAATCATTCATTTGTCCCAATCATCCATTCGGATGCCATTAGCCGAAGCTAATCAATCATTTTTCCTGGTCATCCCTTCGAATGCCATTAGCGGAAGCTAATCATTTATTCGTCCCGGTCATCCATTCGGATGCTATTAGCTGGAGCTAATCAATTGTTTGTCCAGGTCATCCCTACAGATGCCATTAGCCGAAGCTAATCAATTGTTTGTCCCTGTCATCCTTTCGGATGCCATTAGCCGAAGCTAATCATTCATTTGTCTCGGTCATCCCTTCGGATGCCATTAGCCAAAGCTAATCATTCATTTCTCAACATTTAAGCATTTGGCAATCTGATATATGAATTAACACAATGCGGTAACATTCATGATAAAGCATTTCATTATTCAACATTATTAAAAAGGAAGGTGAAAGTCACCTCCATGCAAGAGAAGCTCTACTCATGCTCCCCTGCTGTTGTTGTTGCACCACGCCTATGGTCCCTCCTGCAAGTCACAGGTTTAACCTCGCTCAAGGATATGTTTTATAATAACCATATCAACAGCCAATAAGTCTTTCTTTTAGTAATTTTTTTAATTTTTTATATTTTTTTCTCATTATACCCATTTATATTTTCGTTCTTTGTCTAACCATAGTTATAATTCCTTTCTTTATATTTGAACTATTACTGTTTAAATCCCGAACTGTTACTATCTAGACATTGAACTTTTACTATCTGACCTCTCCTTAGATTTTTAACTATATCTAGAGTTATAGAACTCTATTTCAAGCAAGATTAGTCTTGTTAGAAAGCTAAGCCACGAGGATACAAGTTCTTTGAAGGAAGGAGAACCTAGTTCTGCCTCTAAGACAATCAAAATTGCTCATCAACAAACATTGGATTGTTTCTGTCCGACCTCTTCTTAGATTTTTAACTATATCTAGAGTTATAGAACTTAGTTTCAAGCAAGATTAGTCTCGTTGGAAAGATAAGACACAAGGCTACAAGTTCTCTAAAGGAAAGAGAACCTAGTTCTGCCTTTAAGATAGTCAAAATTGCTCATCAACAAATATTGGATTGTTTCTATCCAACTGTTACTGTCTAGACATTGAACTGTTATTGTCTGACCTCTCCTTAGATTTTTAACTATATCTAGAGTTATAGAACTTAGTTTCATGTAAGATTAGTCTCGTTGGAAAGATAAGACACGAGGCTACAAGTTCTCTAAAGAAAAGAGAACCTAGTTCGGACTTTAAGACAGTCAAAATTGCTCATCAACAAACATTGGACTGTTTCTATCCAACTGTTACTGTGTAGACATTGAACTGTTATTATCCGACCTCTCCTTAGATTTTTAACTATATATAGAGTTAGAGAACTTAATTTCAAGTGAGATTAGTCTCGTTGGAAAGCTAAGACACGAGGCTACAAGTTATCTGAAGGAAGAAGAACCTAGTTCTGCCTCTAAGACAGTCAAAATTGCTCATCAACAAACATTGGACTGTTACTTTTTTCTCAATTCAAGTCTAAGAACCCAAATCTATAATTCAACATCCAAGCATCAATTCATAATCAACTTTGAAATGACTCGTGAGACCATGTTTAGAACACCTTACCTGGTAAGAATCAAGTTTTCGATCTTCAACTCCCTCCTTTTCTTTCTAATGACAACCGCCCTCCCCTCTTCTCTTCTTGTTCAAATTTTATTGTTAATCCCTTGCCTGTAAGTGTTTATTCTACCTATAACCCTTAATCTTGGATGGGTTCTTGAAATTTTGGTGTTTCTCTCTTGATTTGCA
Source organism: Populus nigra (assembly GCF_951802175.1). Taxonomy (NCBI): domain Eukaryota; kingdom Viridiplantae; phylum Streptophyta; class Magnoliopsida; order Malpighiales; family Salicaceae; genus Populus; species Populus nigra. The sequence goes on along the minus strand of NC_084864.1, from coordinate 2,963,294 downwards.
AAAATGGATACAAAAACTCCCTCTTTTCTTTCCTTATGGTTCCTGCAAATTTTTGATGAGAAAAGGGTATTTTTGCTCTAATTATTCTTATTTGCATCTAGGCCCTATTTTTTTTAAGTGTATTATTTTTGCCCCCCACATCTTCTTATTTTTCTTCTTCTTATAATTAAGTTATACCTCTCGTTTCTTATAATTTCACCCCACAACTTTTAATTTAGTTTATTTTCTTTAATTTAATCCAGTCTTGATTTTTCTTGGGGTTTACATTTCATGACCCATACCTTTCGAATCTAAGTAAGTTTGGGGAAGGTTTAGATGTGTTGTTATCCTTGTTCGGTCTCTCCAAAATCGGTTTTACCCCTCCCTCCCAGCTCCTTAAAATAGTCCAATTTGTTTCCCTAACTTTTATAAAACTGTGTCGCTGCCGATTCAGAAATTGGTAGCGACGGTGGAGTATATATATATATATTGGGTGTTTACAAGTTGTGATATTGGTTGTATTGTTGATAAAAACTGAATCCCTAGGGGGAAGCTATGGGGACCAGACAATTAAATTGAGTGGCAGCATGTGCACATACTTTAGGTAGGTGCATCGCACCTTGTGTTTTCAATTTGTGTAAACTTATTGATAAATTTTAGAATTTATTGTTTTATTGCTTTTATAATATTGGAATGAATATGAGTACTTTGCGTGCTTTGATGTGTATTGACTAGTTATGATATAATTGAAATGGATATGAGTACCTTACATACATTGACATGTATCAAACTTGTGAGGATATTGACACGATCAAAGAGTTGATGTCTTATCCCAAGTGCAGGAGTGTCAAAGTAATAAATAACCCGGCAAGACCAGGGTCAAACCATAAAGAGGTTAATTATATAAATTACAAATAATAAAATGATATTGATGTTGAAGAGAACTTTGAGATGTAATATTGATGTAAGGATTAAACAATGATAAAACAGTTGTCAAGGTTAGATGATTCACTAATGGTATTTCAAATAAATATAATATAAACTCTTTTTATTACTCAACTGGAAACCACACAAAAAGGAGGTTCCAATTGAATGATTAATCATTAATGACTCATTATAAAGTATTAACATGATCATATTAATTATCTTATTTTTGTAACACCATACTTATAAATATCATAAGGCATTTATGTTGCTAACTTATGTTAACAACAAATCAAGTTCCTCGCATAACAACGATGTCGGCCGAAGACTATGAAGGATCAAGCATTTGAAGTACCAAGTGTTACACAACATAAATCTAGACTAACCATTTAACAAGCAAGGTATTAAGAATTAATAAGATAAAAAGATAAAACATGTTAATAACAATCTTTCTTGGATATAAACATTGAAGTCCATGTTGAGTTTATATTATACCTATTCTAACACCATTAGAGAAACCTTTTCACCTTGACATAATTAATTTAGCTAAACATAATGAAGAAGAAAAACATAAATAAACAATATAAGAACATAAACATGTTATAAGCTAACTAAGTATAGGAAAGGAAATGAAAAAGCATAAACAAGAGATTAATATAGCATGAAAGAAAACTTGAACATTACAAAGAGAGAAAGCAAGAAGATGATCTTGATCTGAAAACCAAGATGACTAAATACATGGCAAATGCCTCCTTTTATAGGATAAAATTTAGAACTATTGATTGGTTGACAAACTATTTGGTTGGTGACCAACCATTGATTTGGTGGCTGGTTTTTGACATTGTTGGCTGCTGGTTATTGACATTGTTGGCTGGTTATTGATATTTTTGGCTGGCCAAAACATCATTACTAACATTAGAATTAGAGCCCTTTGTTCCATGAAACCTGTGGGCAATTGTCTTAGCTTTCCAACAAAAAAAACCATAGCTCATTTGGACTTCTAGAACTCAAGATAGGAACTGAAAACCAAACAATGTCTGAGTTGTAGGACAGATTCTGACTTCTCCGTTGTTGCTAAGATTTGAACTTGAAAATGGCAGAATTGAGTCTTGGACACCATGAAAGTTTTAGGTCTATATCTTAGCTTTCCATCCATATAAAGCAGACTTAAATCCGAGGTCTGCAACTCCAGTTATGATCCAATAACCAAATGGTGTTTCAGTTTGGAATTGAACTAGCATCTCTTCTCTTAGCCTAGTCCTCTTTTTATCTCTTCATTTTTAATAGTTAATCACATCAATCAATCCTTTGAATTGTGAGATATACCTGTATTAAAAACAAGCATTTACTATAAATTAAAGATATATTATATTATCAGGCTTGTTATTATAAAACATGTTTTAGTTAGGGAATTTAATGATACTTTAGTGCAATATGATGATATAAAGTCTTAATGAGAATGCACTTTCAAGTACTAATCACACCCTCCCAACCAACTTATTACTACTCCCTAGTAATCAAAGTGTTAAAATATAAAAACAATTTGCAAGTTATACAAAATAAGGTATTCATAATTTAACTTTCATTAATCTATCCAAATAAACAAACTCTCATTAAATTTATATATGTGCTTCATACTTCTTAAACAAGATATTATTAAACCTTCCTTTTGTGCTCAATAAATCAAAACATAGCTATGGAGCTTTGCATGGAAGAAAACAAAATTTTGTTCCAATGTTTAAGGTTAACTTCCTTGGGTTGGGATTATTATCTTTTTTTTTTTTGAAAAAGCAAGAATTTATAACACAATGTATCTTGAACCCATGTAACGAGCTTTCAGCTAATGACTCCCAGACCAGTTGGTCTTAGGGCATCAGGTGTTGAGACACCCCTACGAGCTTAGTAACTCGGGTTGCAGATACTGATACGTAGATAGTGCAATGTTTGATTCCCTTAAGCTTTTCTTCTCAACCCATGTAACAAGCACTAGGCCAATAGCTCCCAAGTCAGTTGACTTTATGGTACTAGGTGTTAAAACACCCCTTCGGGCTTAATTGCTTAAGTCAAGGAAGCTACGAAACCAAACTTATCTACTTTTTTATTTATTCAATTTGTTTTTTTTTTTTCGGGTTTTTTTCACAAATTATATATTATCCCTTTTCCTTAGTTGTTACCTTTAACAAAAGAACATCAATAATGTAATAATCAAATATGCAATACACAATCATATGTTAAAGTGTGTAAGTGAAAATGAAGGTTTAAGAATACTTGTTAAATGAGTATATGAGCATAATCAAGTGATAACAATGCAAGAGTTTGTAAACCTGAATATTTCAAGAAGTATTATGATAGACCTTGTTAAGAATGTTTACTAAGATGCATCTCAAAAGTCACTAAAGTTCCTCCTTTACTCTGCCATCCTAGTAACAACAGTTTTGCAAATGGTTTTTTTTTAATAATATCAACTACTACTCTCTCCCCCCAACCAAAACGAGACATTGTCCTCAATGTTCTAAGGCAGAAAGATAGAGTATAGAAGACATCACCTGAAACAACAATTATTGACAAACTTGAAGCACACTTAAACAAATATAAGAAAGAACAAAACACAAATATTATGCTATTAATAAAACCAAAAGACTCAAGTTTTCACAGACTAAGGCTCAAATCCAATCGAAGCTTTTTACGGCGTTCTGTGATTGACCAATTGAGTCGACTCATAGAGGAATCAACTACAGGGATGAAAGATTATAGTTCATCAATCAATTACTCAATAGTAGCAGCAGTTATGAGGATTTGTCGTGCTGAAAATGTTAGAAATTGTTGTTCCACAGCATGATCAAGAAAAGATAGTAAAGTATTATAAAAACCATTAAAATTTAGCAAACTTATAGGTTTCTGGTGAATGTTCAGTTGAGCCCAAGAGGAAATATGAAATATATCTTCTAAAGTTCCCAGACCACCTGGTAAAGCAATGAAGGTGTCAGCATGGTTAAACATTATAGACAGTCGTTCAGACATTGTGGAGACCTGTAGTTCCTCTCCAACTGTTTTTCCAATGATGTCCCCTTTGGCTAAAGCTTTGGGGATGACCCCCAAAACTTGATTGCCTCCTAAAAATGCAGTTATTGAAACACCCCCATTAACCGAAGGCTGCCTCCCCCATACACTAAATGAATCTTTCTCTCAGCTAGTACCCGACCAAGATGATTTGCTGAATCTAAAAACTCTTTTTCTTTCCCAGGACTGGATCCACCGAAAACACAAATATTTTTTATTTTAGGAACAGAGGAACTTGCCTTTTCTACACACTTCTATATATGTTGAATGTATAGGTTGAGTAGAAATGGAGGGAAGGAAGAGAAGATTTTATAGATGAGAAATTGAAAATGCAAGCATATCACCTATATGTAGGCCAACTGGACTCACTCTTTTTTTTTTTTGAAAAAGCATGTGTATATACAGGTAGTTGTGATTGTGGGTCACATCTTCCCTTGGTTTTACGTCCAAGAACGACTTAAACGCCCTTTATAGGTTGGGGATAGGCTTCCCATTCAGTTTTAAAAACTGACAAACAAGGTCTTTTTTAATCAAATTCCCAAGACTATGTTGATCATGTTCTTTATGAAAATGAGGCCATAAAACATGAATTGCACGATGCACATCTCCACTATGATGAGATTTAAGAGTCAATAGAAGATTATCTAAAGACTCTCTATGCTTTGAAATAAATCCCATATTTTGACATTTTTCACAGGTTTTGCAGAATGCATGTGAGTCCTTGAACATGGTGGGCCAATAAAATCCACTTTGTAAGATTTTTGCAGTTGTCTTTTTGGACGGGAAATGATCTCCACATGCCTCAGAATGACAAAATTTAATGACACTACTTACCTCATTGTCGGGAATACATTTTTGAAATATTTGAATAAGTAAGGGTCATCCCAATAAAAGTTCTGCACATCGCTCAAAAAATTTCTTTTGTCTTGGGTATTCCAATGAGCTAGCAAAAATCCTAAAGCAAGAAAATTATCAATATTAGCAGACCAAGGTATTGAACTAAGAGAAAGTAAAGATTTATTAGGAAAGTAATCATCAATTGGTGTGATGTCAGATGTCGAATCTAGTGTCAATTTTGACAAATGATCCACGACAACATTTTCGGTGCCTTTTTCATCCTCGATTTCTTCATGTTTGAAAGTTTCAAAAATTTTAGAATTGTGATTGACTTCTGTTTGTTTGGCCATGGCATGAGAAAATGGAAGTATTGGTGGGGAATCAGTCATTTCTTTGCAATGTTCAGGTTTCACCCCTTCCTTACCCTTAGAGATTGACTCATCATCTTTCTCATAAGGTTCAAATAATGGGTTTTTCAATAACCTTACCACCACAGAGAGTAATGACTTATTTGACTTGATCCATGTGCTGGCTTCCGGAGCTGTTTGCACTTGAATTGTATTGCCCTTTGGGATTTTGCTGTGGTTGAGATGAGAACTTACCATTTTCCTAAAAACTTAGAGCAAATGTGAATTTTGCAAGAGTATCTTTAAAATCTATCATGCTTTGGGCAAGTTGAGTGTTGATTGTCTCTTGCTTTTCAATGAATGCATGCAGTGTCTCCTCAAGATTTCTTCTAGGAGAGGGAACATAAGGAGGTGCATATCCATGAGAATTTTGAAAATTATGATGTGCTTGAAATAGTGGTTGTGAAGTTTGTGCATTATTGTTACCACTCTTCCAACTGAAATTTGGATGATTAATAGAAGGCAAAGTTGGACAATCATTGGTTGAGTGTTCATTAGTTTCACAAATTTGACACACAATTTCTTGAACAAATTTTAATTCACCACTCTTTTTTAATTCTAGTGCCTCGACTTTTCTAGCTAAAGATGCAAATTTGGCTTGGAGGTCATGATCTTCCCTAAAGTTATACATGCCTTCATTAGATGTATGAGGTTGAGTTTTACCTGGTACCTCACAAATACTTGTGGTGTCCTAATTTTGAGCATTTTTAGCTAGCAAGTCTAGGTATCTTCAAAAGTTCCATTGCACATCAACTCCACCATTTGCCTATCTTTAGGTGTTAACCTTTTATAAAATTGTGAAACCAATCTCCATGTTTCAAAACCATGATGAAGACAGGTATTAAGCAAGTCTTTATATCTATCCCAACACTTGTAAAATGTTTCTCCTGGTTTTTTAGTGAAAGTGGTGATTTGTCTTTTGAAAGAGTTTGTTCTATAAGATAAAAAAAACTTCTTTAAAAATTGTTGTTGCATTTCATTCCAGGCACGAATGGATCCTGACCTAATATTTTATAGCCATGTTTTAGCTTTATCTTTTAATGAAAAAGGAAAAAGCTTTAATCTGATGGTGTTCATGCTATAATTTAAGTCATTATAGGTGTTACAAATTTCTTCAAATTCTCTTAAATGCAAGTATGGATTTTCTAATTCTAAGCCATGAAAAGTGGGTAAAAGTTGAATAATACCTGGCTTAAAATTAAAATGAGATGCATCAGGAGGAAAAACAATGCATGATGATGTACTTGTTCTTGTTAGATTCATGTAGTCTCTAGAACACGATTATTTTCATTATAAATTGATTGGTTATCTTCGTCGGCCATGTTTTTTGAAGAAGGTAAGGATTTTCTAGAAAGTCTACCACTTAATGTACGTGTCCAAACTCTCATGCAAGTTCAAAAGAAAAGAAAAGAAAAAGAAAAAGAAAAGGAAAAGGAAAAGGAATAAAAATTAGAAAAACAAATAAAAGTAAGAACAAAAGAAAGCAAAAGAAATATATAATTTATACAATACTTACCTCCCCGGCAACGATGCCAAAAACTTGACATCATCAAAGAGTTGATATCTTATCCCAAGTGCAGTAGTGTCAAAGTAATAAATAACCTGACAAGACCGGGGCCGAACCACAGAGAGGAGAATTATATAAATTCAAATAATAAAATGATATTGATGTTAAAGAGAACTTTGAGATGTAATATTGATGTAAGAATTAAACAATGATAAAGCAAATGTCAAGGTTAGAGGATTCACTAATAGTATTTCAAATAAATATAATATAAACTCTTTTTATTACTCAACTGGAAACCACACACAAAGGAGGTTCCAATCGGATGATTTATCATCAATGACTCATTATAAAGTATTAACATGATCATATTAATTATCTTATTTTTGTAACACCATACTTATAAATATCATCAGGCATTCATGCTGCTAACTTATGTTAACAACAAATCAAGTTCCTTGCATAACAACGATGTTAGCCGAAGACTATGAAGGATCAAGTATTTGATGTACCAAGTGTTACACAACACAAATCTAGATTAACCATTAAACAAGCAAGGTATTAAGAATTAATAAGATAAAAAGATAAAACATGTTAATAACAATCTTTCTTGGTTATAAACATTGAAGTCCATGTTGAGTTTATATTATACCTATTCTAACGCCATTAGAGAAACCTTTTCACATTGACATAATTAACTTAGCTAAACATAATGAAGAAGAAAAACATAAATAAACAATATAAGAACATAAACATGTTATAAGGTAACTAAGTATAGGAAAGGAAATGAAAAAGCATAAACAAGAGATTAATATAGCATGAAAGAAAACTTGAACATTACAAAGAGAGAAAGCAAGAAGATGATCATGATCTGAAAACCAAGATGACTAAATACATGGAAAATGCCTCCTTTTATAGGCTAAAATTTGGAACTATTGATTGGTTGACAAAATATTTAGTTGGTGGCCAACCATTGATTTGGTGGCTGGTTTTTGACATTGTTGGCTACTGGTTATTGACATTATTGGCTGCTTATTGATATTGTTTGTTGTCCAAAACATCATTGATAACATCAAAATTAGAGCCTTTTGTTCCATGAAAGCTGTGGGAAATTGTCTTAGCTTTCCAACAAAAAAACCCAGAGCTCATTTGGACTTCTAGAACTCAAGATATGAACTGAAAACCAAACAGTGTCTGAGCTGCAGGATAGATTCTGACTTCTCCATTGTTCCTAAGATTTGAACTTGAAAACGACAGAATTGAGTCTTGGACACCCATGAAAGTTTTAGGTCTATATCTTAGCTTTCCATCCATATAAAGCAGACCTAAATCCGAGGTCTACAACTCCAGTTATGATCCAATAACAAAATGGTATTTCAGTTTGGAATTGAACTAGCATCTCTTCTCTTAGCCTAGTCCTCTTTTTGTTCTTCACTTTCAATAGTTAATCACATCAATCAATCCTTTGAATTGTGAGATATACCTGTGTTAAAAACAAGCATTTACCATAAATTAAAGATATATTATATTATCAGGCTTATTATTATAAAACATGTTTTAGTTAGGGAATTTAATGATACTTAGTGCAATATGATGATATAAAGCCTTAATGAGAATGCATTTTCAAGTACTAATCAGATATTATTGGAATAAATAAGAGTATCTCGCATGCAACGGTATACCTCCATTAGTTAGGATAATGTTTGAACGAATATGAGTAACTTGCGTGCATTATTATGTATCAAATTAATTATGTTATTATTAGGATGAATACAATTACCTTACATTGATAGGTATCAAATTAGCCATGATAAATTTGGAATAGATGACACGACCAAAAGATTGATGTCTTTTCCCAAGTGCAGGAGTGTCGAAGTAATAAATAACCCGGCAAGACCGGGGTCGAACCACAGGGAGGTTAAATGTATAAATTATAGATAACAATAATACAAAAGTAACAATAACAACAACAATAACAACAACAACAATAATAATAATGATGATGATAATAATAATAGTGAAGAAGAAGAGGAAGAAGTTGATGAGAACTTTTGAGATGGAAGATTAACGTAGGATTAAACAATGATAACAACAAATGTCAAGGTTAGAGGATCCACTAATGGTATTTCAAACAAGTATAGTATAAACCCTTATTATTCAATTGGAAACCACACACAAGGAGGTTCCAATCAGATTATAAATTGTTAACATGATTACATTAGCTATCTTATTCGAATAATGCTAATACTTGTAAATGTTGTCAGGCATTCATGATTATAACTTATGTTAACAACAAATCAAGTTCCTTTCATAGCTCAGGTGTCGGTTATACCATACAGTATGGGCTATGAAAGTGCCAAGTATTTGTTGTACCAAGTGTTATACAACATAAATCTAGATTAACCATTTAACAAGCAAAGTATTAAAAGTGAACAAGATAACAAATATAAAGCATGTTAGTATCCAACATTAAGGTCCATGTTAAGTTTATATTATACTTATTCTTACACCATTAGTGTACCCTTTTCACCTTGACATAATTAATTTAGCTAGACATAATGAAAGAAAGAAACATAAATAAACAAGGAAAGGAAATGAAAAGCATAAGCAAGAGATTAATATAAGCAAAACTTAAGCATTACAAAATATAAAGAGAGAGCAAGAGCATGATCTTGATCTGAAAACCAAGATGCCTAAATACATGGCAAATGCCTCCTTTTATAGGCCAAAATTCGGAACTATTGATTTGTTGACTAATTGATGAGTGGGTGGCCACATCTTGACTTGGTGACAATTCTTATCTTCTTGTCTGCCAAAAACGTCATTGATGACGTCATAATTTGAACAAACTTGAATCATGAAAGTTCTAGGAAATTGTCTCATCGTTCTAGGGTAAAAATTTGAGATCATTTGGACTTCTAGAACTTGAGATATGGGCTGAACACTGAATAGTGTCTGGGCTGCAGGACAGATTCGGACTTCTTTGTTGTTGCTACAATTTGGACTTGAAAACGGCCTTTTTAAATCTTGGGCTCCACATAAAAGTTGTAGGCCTATGTCTTATCTTTCCATCCATATAAAATGGACCTAAATCCAAGATCTACAGCTCCAGATATGACCCAATTACCGAACAGTGTTCCAGTTTGGACTGCACCAGCATCTCTTTTCTAAGTTTGGCCATCTCTTTGTCCTTTCAATTTCAGTACTTCAACCCATCAATCAATTCTTTCATTTATGTGATAGGCCTGCATTTAAGATGAACGTTTACCATAAATTAAAGGTATCTTATATAATTAGATATGTTATTATAAAACATGCTTTAGTTAAGGAGTTATTGATACTTTAAGTGCAAAATGATGATATAAAACCTTGATAAAAATGCACTTTTAAGTACTAATCAATAGACTTAATTATCTTACATATCTTAGTATGGATTGCGTATACACAATAACTTGGAGATTGGGGGAGAAATGATAGATAATTGGTCACCATAGTGTTGGTGGCTAAGGATACATTACAATGATACTTAGCACCGTGATGAGGGTGGCCAAGGGCATAAATTAATACTTGGCATTGTGATGAAGGTGACCAAGGTTATGTGAATGATGCTTAGTGGTCGTAGTGTCGATAATTAAGATTGTGTGCGAATGATACTTGACAACTGTGGTTACAATGCATATGATGTTAATAAGAAAAATAAAAGGGGATCAGTACAAATAGAAGATTCTGATGACATTGATTAGCTATCCGGGTTTAGATAGCTAATGGTATCAATGAGGTTTCATTGGTATTTTCAGATGACATTGATTAGCTATCCGAGTTTGGATAGCTAATGGTATCGATGAGGTTTCATTGGTGCCGACATTTGTTAAATTGATTAGTCGATCCTGAGCAATTGGGTGACTAATGACGTTAGTAAAGATTACTAACATCGACATGGTTACTCTTGATTAAGTGAAAAAGATAAGTTGATTAACTATTCCGGGTCGAGAATAGTTAATGATATCAATGGGTTACATTGGTATAAGCAACTATTTCTGGTGTGATTAACTACTCCATGTAAGGAGGTTAATAATGTCAAGGGTTCTTGACATTGGCAACTTTAATAGTAAACCAGATATGAATAAGATTTGATTAACTATTCCGAGGAATTAATAGACTAATGATACTAATCGATTGTATTAATATCGACAAGTGATGTAATTGATTAGTCTAACCCAATATTGGGAGACTAATGATACCAATGAGATTTATTAGTGTCACCAATTACCTTCCAAAAATGGAAGGGAAAATATTAATTAGTTATTCCAAAAGAATGCAATAAGCTAATGATACCAAGAGAGGAATATCTTGGTATCAAGTAAGAATTGATTTATAAGGAGATGGTGTTCGAAAATCATAGAGTTGTGATAAGATTTCCAAGATGAAATTATTCTCGACAAATAGGATAGGATATTAGATGGATATGGATAATAGATGAAAAATTCATGTTGTAAAAGAGGTTTATGCCTAATTTTATGTATCAAAAGAAATTCTATGGAGATTATTACCTGTCATTGTTATTGTTTGTTACTACATTTTAATATTGATGTGTATATGTTAATTTCTATTTTTTAGGTCTATCAGGGTTGCGTCAGGAGTGATATTGGTTTAGTTACCTTTTGCTTTTGACCATGTAAAATTATTTGTAAATTAAGAAATTTATCTTCTAAAACTTGAAATATAATATTAATACGTAAATTTGAATGTATGACTTTAATCTAATGTTTGTAACTCTAAGTACCTATTTAACCATGCTTGTTTATTTAACCATGCGAGTTTTCTTCCAAGAAAAGCCTCATAGCTATGTTTTGATATATTGAGCACAAAAAAAGAGGGTTTATTAATATTGTGATTAAGAAGTATGGAGCAGATATATAAATTTAATAAGAGTTTGTTTATTTGAATAGATCAATAAGAAGTTAAATGATGAATGCCTTGCTTATGGATTTTGCAAATTATTTTTCTATTTGAACGCTTTAATTACTACGAACTAGTAAAAAGTTGGTTGGGGGGGTGTGATTAGTACCATTTTCATTAAGGTTTTATATCATCATATTGCACTTAAAGTATCATTAAATTCCCTAACTTAAGCATGTTTTATAATAACAAGTTTGATAATATAAGATAACTTTAATTTATGGTAAATGCTCATTTTATGTGAGCATATCTGACAATTCAAATGATTGATTGATGTGATTAACTATTATAAGTGAAAGGACAAAGAAAAGGCTACGCTTAGAGAAGAGATTTTGGTTTTTATTGAAACACTATTCAATCATTGGGTCATATTTGGAATTGTAGACCTTGGATTTAGGTCTAATTTATATTGATGGAAAGCTAAGACATAAGCCTAAAATATTCATGAGGCGTTCAAAACTCAATTCTGCCTTTTTGGAGTCCAAATCTGTCCTGCAGCCTAGACTCTATTCGGTGTTTAGTCCATATCTTGAATTCTAGAAGTCTAAGTGAGCTCATTCTTTATTTTTATGGAAAGCTGAGACAGATTCCTACAACATTCATGAAGACCACTTTGTCAAATTCTGATCGTAGCAATGCCATTCTGTCTAGAAAACAAATCCATATCTAAACAATCAAGTCCACTAAGTCATTAGTTGGCCACTAATTCAATAGTTAATTACCAATTGAATAGTTCTTTTTAGCCTATAAAAAGAGACATTTGTCATACATTTAGGCATCTTGGTTTTCAGATCAAGATCATTTTCTTGCTTTCTCTCTTTGTAATATTCAAGTTTTCTTTCGTGTTATATTAATCTCTTATTTATGCTTTTTATTTCCTTTCCTATACTTAGTTAACTTATATCATAATCATGTTCTTATCTTATTTTTTTATTTCTCTTCTTCATAATGTCTAGCTAAGTTAATTATTTCAAGGTGAAAAGGTTTCACTAATGGTGTTAGAATATGTATAATATAAACTCAACATGGACTTTAATGTTTATATCCAAGAAAGTTTGCTATTAATATGTCTTATCATTTTTATCTTTTCAATTCTTAATACCTTGCTTGTTAAATGGTTAATCTAGATTTGTGTTGTATAACACTTGGTACAATAAATACTTGATCCTTCATTGTCTTCGGCCGACATTGTTGTTATGAGAGGAACTTGATTTGTTGTTAACATAAGTTAGCATCATGAATACCTAACAATGTTTACAAGTATTTGTGTTACTTTAATAAGATAATTAATATGATCATGTTAATACTTTATAATGAGCTATTAATGATAAATCATCCGATTGGAACCTTCTTTGTGTGAGGTTTTTAGTTGAGTAAATAAAAGAGTTTATACTATATGTATTAGAAATACCATTAGTGAATCCTATAACCTTGACAATTGTTTTATCATTGTTTAATCCTTACATCAATATCACATCTCAAAGCTCTCTTCAACTTCTTTTCTATTAGTATTCTCTTCAAATCTATTTCTTTATTTGTAGTTTATATAGTTAACCTCCCTGTGGATCAACCTTGGTCTTACTGGGTTATTTATTACTTTGACACTCCTGCACTTGGGATAAGACATCAACTCTTTGATCGTGTCATTTATAGTTGAAATCGAATCTTTCACTTGAATTACATTATATGATGTTATTGAATAAAATGTGTTGTGTTGATCATGATGAGGTTGGGTTGAGATCCAGGACGATTGGATCGGGATGTGAAATAAAATTAAAAGTGATATGATTTTGTCGATAACTTGGGACCTCTTATTATAGGGGAGACTCTGCTGAAATTTTGGTAGAAATTTTGGTGAAACCTGTAAATGTAAAAAAAATTACCTGAAAATTTTCAATGTATTGTGAAAAAAAGATGTAGGAAATTGGGGTTGTTGCATCTTTGGTCCTTGCAATTTTTATTTTTTGACATTCAATCCTAAAACTTTATTTTTCTCATGTTTCAATTCTTGAGTGTTGAGAGAGGAGATAAAAAAATTTTAGAAAGGGAGAGGAGAGAGAATGATTCACCCAACTACAAAAGAAAAAAACACTAATATTAATGTCAATGTGTTTATCTTGAAGAAGGGGGTTTGATGAAGGTGGTTTAGGCTTTTAATAATGCTGGAAAAAATAGGTTGGGACTTGTAAAGTTTGTTTTATTCAATTTGATTATTATTTTTTTTGTATTTTGACAGTGATTTGAAAGTGTTTTTTAGTTGAAAAATAAGATAATTCTATGATGTGTGTTTTTTGTGTTTTTTAGACAAAAGTAGATTGGAATTTGGATTTTAAGATCCAAATTACTCGGACCCTGATTTTTCAGTCACATAAGGTGGCCAAAATTTATTATAGGGAATGACATGTTCCCTGCCTAGCTGGAGGACATGTAGTCCATTCATTTTGATTTGATTTTTATTCTGGTAAGCAAAAACTTCTTAATTTTGGTGTGATTTATAATTGGGCGAAGTAGATTTTTTTTTAACTTTATTATTGGAAGATTAATGTCATCTACTATAATTTGGATGCCATGTGTTGCTATCTATATATATATATACACAAAAAAATACACCTAAAGTAAACATGAAAAGAAATGCTCGAACCCAATTATGAAATACCAGAATGCCAAGCAAGTTTGATAGGCCAAAATAGCAATCCAAGGTTTAATTGACAAAAACTTTTAGTAAAAATATTTATTTTTGGCGTTTAAAGACTCAATTAAATTTTTAAAAAAGGTTTAATTATTTAATTGAGAGTTTAATCATAAGAGAAATCAACTTTGAAAGTCAATTTTGAAATAATTGATGTTAGGGACTCATTTGGAAGCTTGAAAAGTTTGATTTAGTCAAATCAGGAGCTTAATTATATAAAAATCAAAGTCTGGTGAGCAAACAAGGGCTTAATTAAACTTTCTGTAAGGCAAGGATCAACTTGCAAAATGCGCGCGACTTCAAGGACTGGAATCGGTGAGGAATCAGGGGTTAAATCAAGAAATTTTAAGTTTAGTGGTCATTTAGGGGGTAATTGAATAAATCAAAAACCATGGACCAACTTATAAAAGATGCTTGAAATTGGGGGTAACAAATGAAGTTTAACAGGGATGCAATTATATGAAATTAGAAACAAAGAGGGGGGAAACAAAGAGGGGGGAAACAAAGAGGGGGATTAAGGATAAAATTGAGCGAAATTGTCAGATTAAGAATTAAATTGAGCTTTGATAGATCCCAAATCAAAAGAAAAACCCTAATGTATAAGAATTAGTCAAAACGATGTTGTTCAAAGTACTATGTTTCTTCTTCTTTAGTTTTTGGTTGATTGAGGGGGTAATTTTAGACGACGGAATACGATGTTTCTAACCACTCTAAAGGCTGAAACCACCATCAGTTGATCAAGAAACACCTCCTTTACAACCGCATGTTTGCAATATCAAACGTTTACGTCCCATTTTCTCCATGGATCTCCACAACATCTTGTCCCTACTCAACCAAAACTATAGTTTTAGACATTATGCTATTTGAGTGTACACTTTCAAACATTGAATATAGAGCTATAGACCTCCAAATTAAGCAAAAGTAGGTCTGATCGAAAGGCATGCACCCCGTCTACCAAGTCCAGGTAGTCTCAAATGACGTTGACATCAAAGATACTTTGACGAAGTCTAGAAAGTGGTCAACCAGTTAGCTTTGACAGGAATATTTAGTTGCAGAAAAGTGCCCAACATTCTCGTTGGTTTCCATTTAGAAACCTACATAAGGATCATATCAAGGGTTCAAAACCTTTCTCTCAGGATCCAAGGATAAAAAATGCTCACCTTGGTCCCAAAACACCCTACAAAACCACCTATACCCAAAACCAACACCCTCTAGCAAAAGCAGCTAGGTTTTAGCTATTTAAAACCCTAGACATCCCATCTAAAAGGCCTAAACCTGCCTATAAAAGAGGAGGTTGAAGAACACCGAAAAATAAGAAAAACAAAAAAAGAAAATGTTCTGGTCTGGCATGAATCGGTGCGTTCCAGGGTCCCGGTCGCGCTTCCCCAAGCCACCCCCCTTTTGCGGTGGTGCTTGAACTATCGAGGAGCCTCTCATTGCTCTGCAATCCTCCTCGCAAGCTCCTTCAAAGCGCTTATAGCAATTGCGTGTGCATTGACTCACGGGTGTGATCATACCATCACTAATTCATCGAATACCATCAGAACTCCAAAGTTAAACGTGGTTGGGCGAGAGTAGTACTAGGATGGGTTACCTCCAAGGAAGTCATCGTGTTGCACCCCTCCTTTTTGCCTGTTTCCCATGCGGCTCCCCTCGCGATCTCCATTCGCCCCGCCCTTTTATATATTTTTTCCTCCTACCTCCATTTCCTCTCCCGCATGGTGTTCCCACCTGTCTAGAATAGCAGCATGAGGTTTCCCTCGAGAAGAGCAAGGGAAATCGGAGAAACTTGCAAATACAAGGGCATTGGGGCGAGGTCTACAAGATCTAAAGATCCAGCGATTGGAGTAGCGACTCCAAGCTCTTGTAAAAATATGGGCACGATCCAGCGATTAGATCACAGGTTAAGGCACGAACTGGCCTGCTCTGGGGTCCCAGTCGCTCTTCCCAGGGCCGCCGCCCCTTTTTTGGCAGTGCTTGCACCACCAGGGAGCCTCCCATCACTCTCTGATCCTACTCGCGGGCACCTTTAAAGCACTTATAGCAATTACGCATGCATGGACTCACGAGTGCGATCATAGTAGCACTAATATCTTTTTCTTTGTCCTCTTTCTTAGACCTGGAAGAAATCAAAGGAAATGGTGAAATTGTTTTAAAACTGGAATTCAATGAGTTAGTACTTACCTTTGGAGTGTTGGTCGTTTTTTCAATTTGTGGAGGAAGAGGACGTTTCTTCTTTATACACAATTTGGTTTCTATCTCCCTTCTTCCTCTATCTCAATTTTTTTCGACCTTTACTCTTCAAGTTCTTTCCCACTTGACAGTGTGATCACACTAACATTTTCTTTTGGATTCAATGATTAGGAGGGCAACTTTCCATTCATTTGTGCCTCTAATTTCCCTACACTTAAAGCAACTTGCCCCATTTGCTTCTCTAAGTTGTGAATGCTTGACCTTGTTTCCTGTTGAAAAGACATGACATTTTGTTGCAAGGTCATTTATGTTAGAAGCCAAGGTTTTCATCACCTCACGAAGATCATTATTGGATGACGACCCCATAACATTAAAGTTTATGAATGGAGGGGGTTGTCTTGCTTGACAATTTTGTTGGGACTGAAACTTTCGGCTTTGACTGCCTTGTTGATGCGAGTTCCCATAACATAAGTTGGGATTATCTCTCCATCCGGGATTGTAAGTGTTGTAAAAGGGATCATACTTACACTGGGACTGTCCATTGAATGCTTTATCAACTGCATTAGCTTGTTCAATGTAATCTTCTTGCATTGTTGGGCACATATCCGAAGCATGTCCTTGTAAGGAGCATATGCTACAAACTCTCATCTGCTGTACATTTCTACTAGCCAAAGAATGCACAAGAGAAGTAAGATCATTAACTTTATTCTCAAAGTTAGAAATACTTACCTCATTTGCTCGTTTGCTGCAATAGTTGAGATCAATTGGCATGCAGCCTTGGGTGCCTTATCTACCAATGCCCCTCTACTTGCCGCATCAATGATACTACGGTCAATAGGCATCAATCCTTCATAGAAATATTGAATGAGCAGCTCATCGAGATCTAATGAGATTGAACATAGAGTTGCTCAAATTTTTCCCAGTACTCGAAAAGTGTATCTCTATGAGATTGTTCAACAATCCCCCATATTTCTTTCCTTATGTTGGCAACTCGAGAGGCTGGGAAATATTTTTCAAGGAAGGAAAATCTTCTTCATGCCATTCCACGTTCCAATGGAACCTGGGAGAATAGAGAAAAGTCATGTCTTTGTTGCCCCTTTTAAAGAGAAAAGGAAAGCTTTCAACTTAACCTATTCTTCGTCAACTTCATTCGATTTCATGCCAACACAAACGATGTGGAACTCCTTAAGATGACTATGAGGATCTTATCAATGTTTATGCATAATGGTTGATTGTCCATGTTAGGAGCAACGAGCTCCTTGAGTGTCTGTTGACGTGCAATGGCCAAGATGGTGACACGCGAGCTTCCTTTCATAACCTGTGTAAAGTGTTTTCAATTTCGAGATCCACCTGCACTTGACTCAGATTAGTAGAACGGGTTACAAACATAAATTGTTAAAAAAACTAAAAAGAAACCAATCACACAAGAGAATGATAGTAGTGCAAATTGAATGAAAATACTACGCTATAAAACAAAAACAACCTAAAAACCCAATAAAACACGTGAATTTGGCATCGATAGGGCGGGGCTAGAGGCCGAAGGCTACTAGTCCTGCTCAGAATGTCGTTTCGCTTCAAGAAACGAAAGGTCGGCACCTAATTCCACCAAGAATTTGGTTTTGAATAGTAAATGCCTATTTTTTAAAAAAAAAAAAACAAATAACAAGCAAAGCGAATGAAAATCCAACGGTCGGATCGCAGGCCACGGCCCTTTTGAGCCGCCGCCCCTTTGCGGCGGTGCCCGAACCGCCAGGGAGCCTCCAATCGCTCCCCGATCCTCCTCTTCGAAGCGCTTATAGCAATTGCGCGTGCATGGACTAACGGGTGCGATCATACCAGCACTAATGCACCGGATCCCATCAGAACTCCGAAGTTAAACGTGCTTGGGCGAGAGTAGTACTAGGATGGGTGACCTCCTGGGAAGTCCTCGTGTTGCACCCCTCCTTTTTGCCCGCTTCTCCATCCGGCCAGCCCCTTTGTCTTTCTTTCTTCTTTTTCTCTCCCCCGCCTCCCTTTCCTCCCCCGGCATCGATAGGGCGGGGCTAGAGGCCGAAGGCTACTAGTCCTGCTCAGAATGTCGTTTCGCTTCAAGAAACGAAAGGTCGGCACCTAATTCCACCAAGAATTTGGTTTTGAATAGTAAATGCCTATTTTTTAAAAAAAAAAAAACAAATAACAAGCAAAGCGAATGAAAATCCAACGGTCGGATCGCAGGCCACGGCCCTTTTGAGCCGCCGCCCCTTTGCGGCGGTGCCCGAACCGCCAGGGAGCCTCCAATCGCTCCCCGATCCTCCTCTTCGAAGCGCTTATAGCAATTGCGCGTGCATGGACTAACGGGTGCGATCATACCAGCACTAATGCACCGGATCCCATCAGAACTCCGAAGTTAAACGTGCTTGGGCGAGAGTAGTACTAGGATGGGTGACCTCCTGGGAAGTCCTCGTGTTGCACCCCTCCTTTTTGCCCGCTTCTCCATCCGGCCAGCCCCTTTGTCTTTCTTTCTTCTTTTTCTCTCCCCCGCCTCCCTTTCCTCCCCCGGCATCGATAGGGCGGGGCTAGAGGCCGAAGGCTACTAGTCCTGCTCAGAATGTCGTTTCGCTTCAAGAAACGAAAGGTCGGCACCTAATTCCACCAAGAATTTGGTTTTGAATAGTAAATGCCTATTTTTTAAAAAAAAAAAAACAAATAACAAGCAAAGCGAATGAAAATCCAACGGTCGGATCGCAGGCCACGGCCCTTTTGAGCCGCCGCCCCTTTGCGGCGGTGCCCGAACCGCCAGGGAGCCTCCAATCGCTCCCCGATCCTCCTCTTCGAAGCGCTTATAGCAATTGCGCGTGCATGGACTAACGGGTGCGATCATACCAGCACTAATGCACCGGATCCCATCAGAACTCCGAAGTTAAACGTGCTTGGGCGAGAGTAGTACTAGGATGGGTGACCTCCTGGGAAGTCCTCGTGTTGCACCCCTCCTTTTTGCCCGCTTCTCCATCCGGCCAGCCCCTTTGTCTTTCTTTCTTCTTTTTCTCTCCCCCGCCTCCCTTTCCTCCCCCGGCATCGATAGGGCGGGGCTAGAGGCCGAAGGCTACTAGTCCTGCTCAGAATGTCGTTTCGCTTCAAGAAACGAAAGGTCGGCACCTAATTCCACCAAGAATTTGGTTTTGAATAGTAAATGCCTATTTTTTAAAAAAAAAAAAACAAATAACAAGCAAAGCGAATGAAAATCCAACGGTCGGATCGCAGGCCACGGCCCTTTTGAGCCGCCGCCCCTTTGCGGCGGTGCCCGAACCGCCAGGGAGCCTCCAATCGCTCCCCGATCCTCCTCTTCGAAGCGCTTATAGCAATTGCGCGTGCATGGACTAACGGGTGCGATCATACCAGCACTAATGCACCGGATCCCATCAGAACTCCGAAGTTAAACGTGCTTGGGCGAGAGTAGTACTAGGATGGGTGACCTCCTGGGAAGTCCTCGTGTTGCACCCCTCCTTTTTGCCCGCTTCTCCATCCGGCCAGCCCCTTTGTCTTTCTTTCTTCTTTTTCTCTCCCCCGCCTCCCTTTCCTCCCCCGGCATCGATAGGGCGGGGCTAGAGGCCGAAGGCTACTAGTCCTGCTCAGAATGTCGTTTCGCTTCAAGAAACGAAAGGTCGGCACCTAATTCCACCAAGAATTTGGTTTTGAATAGTAAATGCCTATTTTTTAAAAAAAAAAAAACAAATAACAAGCAAAGCGAATGAAAATCCAACGGTCGGATCGCAGGCCACGGCCCTTTTGAGCCGCCGCCCCTTTGCGGCGGTGCCCGAACCGCCAGGGAGCCTCCAATCGCTCCCCGATCCTCCTCTTCGAAGCGCTTATAGCAATTGCGCGTGCATGGACTAACGGGTGCGATCATACCAGCACTAATGCACCGGATCCCATCAGAACTCCGAAGTTAAACGTGCTTGGGCGAGAGTAGTACTAGGATGGGTGACCTCCTGGGAAGTCCTCGTGTTGCACCCCTCCTTTTTGCCCGCTTCTCCATCCGGCCAGCCCCTTTGTCTTTCTTTCTTCTTTTTCTCTCCCCCGCCTCCCTTTCCTCCCCCGGCATCGATAGGGCGGGGCTAGAGGCCGAAGGCTACTAGTCCTGCTCAGAATGTCGTTTCGCTTCAAGAAACGAAAGGTCGGCACCTAATTCCACCAAGAATTTGGTTTTGAATAGTAAATGCCTATTTTTTAAAAAAAAAAAAACAAATAACAAGCAAAGCGAATGAAAATCCAACGGTCGGATCGCAGGCCACGGCCCTTTTGAGCCGCCGCCCCTTTGCGGCGGTGCCCGAACCGCCAGGGAGCCTCCAATCGCTCCCCGATCCTCCTCTTCGAAGCGCTTATAGCAATTGCGCGTGCATGGACTAACGGGTGCGATCATACCAGCACTAATGCACCGGATCCCATCAGAACTCCGAAGTTAAACGTGCTTGGGCGAGAGTAGTACTAGGATGGGTGACCTCCTGGGAAGTCCTCGTGTTGCACCCCTCCTTTTTGCCCGCTTCTCCATCCGGCCAGCCCCTTTGTCTTTCTTTCTTCTTTTTCTCTCCCCCGCCTCCCTTTCCTCCCCCGGCATCGATAGGGCGGGGCTAGAGGCCGAAGGCTACTAGTCCTGCTCAGAATGTCGTTTCGCTTCAAGAAACGAAAGGTCGGCACCTAATTCCACCAAGAATTTGGTTTTGAATAGTAAATGCCTATTTTTTAAAAAAAAAAAAACAAATAACAAGCAAAGCGAATGAAAATCCAACGGTCGGATCGCAGGCCACGGCCCTTTTGAGCCGCCGCCCCTTTGCGGCGGTGCCCGAACCGCCAGGGAGCCTCCAATCGCTCCCCGATCCTCCTCTTCGAAGCGCTTATAGCAATTGCGCGTGCATGGACTAACGGGTGCGATCATACCAGCACTAATGCACCGGATCCCATCAGAACTCCGAAGTTAAACGTGCTTGGGCGAGAGTAGTACTAGGATGGGTGACCTCCTGGGAAGTCCTCGTGTTGCACCCCTCCTTTTTGCCCGCTTCTCCATCCGGCCAGCCCCTTTGTCTTTCTTTCTTCTTTTTCTCTCCCCCGCCTCCCTTTCCTCCCCCGGCATCGATAGGGCGGGGCTAGAGGCCGAAGGCTACTAGTCCTGCTCAGAATGTCGTTTCGCTTCAAGAAACGAAAGGTCGGCACCTAATTCCACCAAGAATTTGGTTTTGAATAGTAAATGCCTATTTTTTAAAAAAAAAAAAACAAATAACAAGCAAAGCGAATGAAAATCCAACGGTCGGATCGCAGGCCACGGCCCTTTTGAGCCGCCGCCCCTTTGCGGCGGTGCCCGAACCGCCAGGGAGCCTCCAATCGCTCCCCGATCCTCCTCTTCGAAGCGCTTATAGCAATTGCGCGTGCATGGACTAACGGGTGCGATCATACCAGCACTAATGCACCGGATCCCATCAGAACTCCGAAGTTAAACGTGCTTGGGCGAGAGTAGTACTAGGATGGGTGACCTCCTGGGAAGTCCTCGTGTTGCACCCCTCCTTTTTGCCCGCTTCTCCATCCGGCCAGCCCCTTTGTCTTTCTTTCTTCTTTTTCTCTCCCCCGCCTCCCTTTCCTCCCCCGGCATCGATAGGGCGGGGCTAGAGGCCGAAGGCTACTAGTCCTGCTCAGAATGTCGTTTCGCTTCAAGAAACGAAAGGTCGGCACCTAATTCCACCAAGAATTTGGTTTTGAATAGTAAATGCCTATTTTTTAAAAAAAAAAAAACAAATAACAAGCAAAGCGAATGAAAATCCAACGGTCGGATCGCAGGCCACGGCCCTTTTGAGCCGCCGCCCCTTTGCGGCGGTGCCCGAACCGCCAGGGAGCCTCCAATCGCTCCCCGATCCTCCTCTTCGAAGCGCTTATAGCAATTGCGCGTGCATGGACTAACGGGTGCGATCATACCAGCACTAATGCACCGGATCCCATCAGAACTCCGAAGTTAAACGTGCTTGGGCGAGAGTAGTACTAGGATGGGTGACCTCCTGGGAAGTCCTCGTGTTGCACCCCTCCTTTTTGCCCGCTTCTCCATCCGGCCAGCCCCTTTGTCTTTCTTTCTTCTTTTTCTCTCCCCCGCCTCCCTTTCCTCCCCCGGCATCGATAGGGCGGGGCTAGAGGCCGAAGGCTACTAGTCCTGCTCAGAATGTCGTTTCGCTTCAAGAAACGAAAGGTCGGCACCTAATTCCACCAAGAATTTGGTTTTGAATAGTAAATGCCTATTTTTTAAAAAAAAAAAAACAAATAACAAGCAAAGCGAATGAAAATCCAACGGTCGGATCGCAGGCCACGGCCCTTTTGAGCCGCCGCCCCTTTGCGGCGGTGCCCGAACCGCCAGGGAGCCTCCAATCGCTCCCCGATCCTCCTCTTCGAAGCGCTTATAGCAATTGCGCGTGCATGGACTAACGGGTGCGATCATACCAGCACTAATGCACCGGATCCCATCAGAACTCCGAAGTTAAACGTGCTTGGGCGAGAGTAGTACTAGGATGGGTGACCTCCTGGGAAGTCCTCGTGTTGCACCCCTCCTTTTTGCCCGCTTCTCCATCCGGCCAGCCCCTTTGTCTTTCTTTCTTCTTTTTCTCTCCCCCGCCTCCCTTTCCTCCCCCGGCATCGATAGGGCGGGGCTAGAGGCCGAAGGCTACTAGTCCTGCTCAGAATGTCGTTTCGCTTCAAGAAACGAAAGGTCGGCACCTAATTCCACCAAGAATTTGGTTTTGAATAGTAAATGCCTATTTTTTAAAAAAAAAAAAACAAATAACAAGCAAAGCGAATGAAAATCCAACGGTCGGATCGCAGGCCACGGCCCTTTTGAGCCGCCGCCCCTTTGCGGCGGTGCCCGAACCGCCAGGGAGCCTCCAATCGCTCCCCGATCCTCCTCTTCGAAGCGCTTATAGCAATTGCGCGTGCATGGACTAACGGGTGCGATCATACCAGCACTAATGCACCGGATCCCATCAGAACTCCGAAGTTAAACGTGCTTGGGCGAGAGTAGTACTAGGATGGGTGACCTCCTGGGAAGTCCTCGTGTTGCACCCCTCCTTTTTGCCCGCTTCTCCATCCGGCCAGCCCCTTTGTCTTTCTTTCTTCTTTTTCTCTCCCCCGCCTCCCTTTCCTCCCCCGGCATCGATAGGGCGGGGCTAGAGGCCGAAGGCTACTAGTCCTGCTCAGAATGTCGTTTCGCTTCAAGAAACGAAAGGTCGGCACCTAATTCCACCAAGAATTTGGTTTTGAATAGTAAATGCCTATTTTTTAAAAAAAAAAAAACAAATAACAAGCAAAGCGAATGAAAATCCAACGGTCGGATCGCAGGCCACGGCCCTTTTGAGCCGCCGCCCCTTTGCGGCGGTGCCCGAACCGCCAGGGAGCCTCCAATCGCTCCCCGATCCTCCTCTTCGAAGCGCTTATAGCAATTGCGCGTGCATGGACTAACGGGTGCGATCATACCAGCACTAATGCACCGGATCCCATCAGAACTCCGAAGTTAAACGTGCTTGGGCGAGAGTAGTACTAGGATGGGTGACCTCCTGGGAAGTCCTCGTGTTGCACCCCTCCTTTTTGCCCGCTTCTCCATCCGGCCAGCCCCTTTGTCTTTCTTTCTTCTTTTTCTCTCCCCCGCCTCCCTTTCCTCCCCCGGCATCGATAGGGCGGGGCTAGAGGCCGAAGGCTACTAGTCCTGCTCAGAATGTCGTTTCGCTTCAAGAAACGAAAGGTCGGCACCTAATTCCACCAAGAATTTGGTTTTGAATAGTAAATGCCTATTTTTTAAAAAAAAAAAAACAAATAACAAGCAAAGCGAATGAAAATCCAACGGTCGGATCGCAGGCCACGGCCCTTTTGAGCCGCCGCCCCTTTGCGGCGGTGCCCGAACCGCCAGGGAGCCTCCAATCGCTCCCCGATCCTCCTCTTCGAAGCGCTTATAGCAATTGCGCGTGCATGGACTAACGGGTGCGATCATACCAGCACTAATGCACCGGATCCCATCAGAACTCCGAAGTTAAACGTGCTTGGGCGAGAGTAGTACTAGGATGGGTGACCTCCTGGGAAGTCCTCGTGTTGCACCCCTCCTTTTTGCCCGCTTCTCCATCCGGCCAGCCCCTTTGTCTTTCTTTCTTCTTTTTCTCTCCCCCGCCTCCCTTTCCTCCCCCGGCATCGATAGGGCGGGGCTAGAGGCCGAAGGCTACTAGTCCTGCTCAGAATGTCGTTTCGCTTCAAGAAACGAAAGGTCGGCACCTAATTCCACCAAGAATTTGGTTTTGAATAGTAAATGCCTATTTTTTAAAAAAAAAAAAACAAATAACAAGCAAAGCGAATGAAAATCCAACGGTCGGATCGCAGGCCACGGCCCTTTTGAGCCGCCGCCCCTTTGCGGCGGTGCCCGAACCGCCAGGGAGCCTCCAATCGCTCCCCGATCCTCCTCTTCGAAGCGCTTATAGCAATTGCGCGTGCATGGACTAACGGGTGCGATCATACCAGCACTAATGCACCGGATCCCATCAGAACTCCGAAGTTAAACGTGCTTGGGCGAGAGTAGTACTAGGATGGGTGACCTCCTGGGAAGTCCTCGTGTTGCACCCCTCCTTTTTGCCCGCTTCTCCATCCGGCCAGCCCCTTTGTCTTTCTTTCTTCTTTTTCTCTCCCCCGCCTCCCTTTCCTCCCCCGGCATCGATAGGGCGGGGCTAGAGGCCGAAGGCTACTAGTCCTGCTCAGAATGTCGTTTCGCTTCAAGAAACGAAAGGTCGGCACCTAATTCCACCAAGAATTTGGTTTTGAATAGTAAATGCCTATTTTTTAAAAAAAAAAAAACAAATAACAAGCAAAGCGAATGAAAATCCAACGGTCGGATCGCAGGCCACGGCCCTTTTGAGCCGCCGCCCCTTTGCGGCGGTGCCCGAACCGCCAGGGAGCCTCCAATCGCTCCCCGATCCTCCTCTTCGAAGCGCTTATAGCAATTGCGCGTGCATGGACTAACGGGTGCGATCATACCAGCACTAATGCACCGGATCCCATCAGAACTCCGAAGTTAAACGTGCTTGGGCGAGAGTAGTACTAGGATGGGTGACCTCCTGGGAAGTCCTCGTGTTGCACCCCTCCTTTTTGCCCGCTTCTCCATCCGGCCAGCCCCTTTGTCTTTCTTTCTTCTTTTTCTCTCCCCCGCCTCCCTTTCCTCCCCCGGCATCGATAGGGCGGGGCTAGAGGCCGAAGGCTACTAGTCCTGCTCAGAATGTCGTTTCGCTTCAAGAAACGAAAGGTCGGCACCTAATTCCACCAAGAATTTGGTTTTGAATAGTAAATGCCTATTTTTTAAAAAAAAAAAAACAAATAACAAGCAAAGCGAATGAAAATCCAACGGTCGGATCGCAGGCCACGGCCCTTTTGAGCCGCCGCCCCTTTGCGGCGGTGCCCGAACCGCCAGGGAGCCTCCAATCGCTCCCCGATCCTCCTCTTCGAAGCGCTTATAGCAATTGCGCGTGCATGGACTAACGGGTGCGATCATACCAGCACTAATGCACCGGATCCCATCAGAACTCCGAAGTTAAACGTGCTTGGGCGAGAGTAGTACTAGGATGGGTGACCTCCTGGGAAGTCCTCGTGTTGCACCCCTCCTTTTTGCCCGCTTCTCCATCCGGCCAGCCCCTTTGTCTTTCTTTCTTCTTTTTCTCTCCCCCGCCTCCCTTTCCTCCCCCGGCATCGATAGGGCGGGGCTAGAGGCCGAAGGCTACTAGTCCTGCTCAGAATGTCGTTTCGCTTCAAGAAACGAAAGGTCGGCACTAATTCCACCAAGAATTTGGTTTTGAATAGGCATTAGTCCATGCAAAGGGGTATGGTCGCACCCGCCCTAATGCACCGGTGCATTAGTGCTGGTATGATCGCACCCGTTAGTCCATGCACGCGCAATTGCTATAAGCGCTTCGAAGAGGAGGATCGGGGAGCGATTGGAGGCTCCCTGGCGGTTCGGGCACCGCCGCAAAGGGGCGGCGGCTCAAAAGGGCCGTGGCCTGCGATCCGACCGTTGGATTTTCATTCGCTTTGCTTGTTATTTGTTTTTTTTTTTTTAAAAAATAGGCATTTACTATTCAAAACCAAATTCTTGGTGGAATTAGGTGCCGACCTTTCGTTTCTTGAAGCGAAACGACATTCTGAGCAGGACTAGTAGCCTTCGGCCTCTAGCCCCGCCCTATCGATGCCGGGGGAGGAAAGGGAGGCGGGGGAGAGAAAAAGAAGAAAGAAAGACAAAGGGGCTGGCCGGATGGAGAAGCGGGCAAAAAGGAGGGGTGCAACACGAGGACTTCCCAGGAGGTCACCCATCCTAGTACTACTCTCGCCCAAGCACGTTTAACTTCGGAGTTCTGATGGGATCCGGTGCATTAGTGCTGGTATGATCGCACCCGTTAGTCCATGCACGCGCAATTGCTATAAGCGCTTCGAAGAGGAGGATCGGGGAGCGATTGGAGGCTCCCTGGCGGTTCGGGCACCGCCGCAAAGGGGCGGCGGCTCAAAAGGGCCGTGGCCTGCGATCCGACCGTTGGATTTTCATTCGCTTTGCTTGTTATTTGTTTTTTTTTTTTTAAAAAATAGGCATTTACTATTCAAAACCAAATTCTTGGTGGAATTAGGTGCCGACCTTTCGTTTCTTGAAGCGAAACGACATTCTGAGCAGGACTAGTAGCCTTCGGCCTCTAGCCCCGCCCTATCGATGCCGGGGGAGGAAAGGGAGGCGGGGGAGAGAAAAAGAAGAAAGAAAGACAAAGGGGCTGGCCGGATGGAGAAGCGGGCAAAAAGGAGGGGTGCAACACGAGGACTTCCCAGGAGGTCACCCATCCTAGTACTACTCTCGCCCAAGCACGTTTAACTTCGGAGTTCTGATGGGATCCGGTGCATTAGTGCTGGTATGATCGCACCCGTTAGTCCATGCACGCGCAATTGCTATAAGCGCTTCGAAGAGGAGGATCGGGGAGCGATTGGAGGCTCCCTGGCGGTTCGGGCACCGCCGCAAAGGGGCGGCGGCTCAAAAGGGCCGTGGCCTGCGATCCGACCGTTGGATTTTCATTCGCTTTGCTTGTTATTTGTTTTTTTTTTTTTAAAAAATAGGCATTTACTATTCAAAACCAAATTCTTGGTGGAATTAGGTGCCGACCTTTCGTTTCTTGAAGCGAAACGACATTCTGAGCAGGACTAGTAGCCTTCGGCCTCTAGCCCCGCCCTATCGATGCCGGGGGAGGAAAGGGAGGCGGGGGAGAGAAAAAGAAGAAAGAAAGACAAAGGGGCTGGCCGGATGGAGAAGCGGGCAAAAAGGAGGGGTGCAACACGAGGACTTCCCAGGAGGTCACCCATCCTAGTACTACTCTCGCCCAAGCACGTTTAACTTCGGAGTTCTGATGGGATCCGGTGCATTAGTGCTGGTATGATCGCACCCGTTAGTCCATGCACGCGCAATTGCTATAAGCGCTTCGAAGAGGAGGATCGGGGAGCGATTGGAGGCTCCCTGGCGGTTCGGGCACCGCCGCAAAGGGGCGGCGGCTCAAAAGGGCCGTGGCCTGCGATCCGACCGTTGGATTTTCATTCGCTTTGCTTGTTATTTGTTTTTTTTTTTTTAAAAAATAGGCATTTACTATTCAAAACCAAATTCTTGGTGGAATTAGGTGCCGACCTTTCGTTTCTTGAAGCGAAACGACATTCTGAGCAGGACTAGTAGCCTTCGGCCTCTAGCCCCGCCCTATCGATGCCGGGGGAGGAAAGGGAGGCGGGGGAGAGAAAAAGAAGAAAGAAAGACAAAGGGGCTGGCCGGATGGAGAAGCGGGCAAAAAGGAGGGGTGCAACACGAGGACTTCCCAGGAGGTCACCCATCCTAGTACTACTCTCGCCCAAGCACGTTTAACTTCGGAGTTCTGATGGGATCCGGTGCATTAGTGCTGGTATGATCGCACCCGTTAGTCCATGCACGCGCAATTGCTATAAGCGCTTCGAAGAGGAGGATCGGGGAGCGATTGGAGGCTCCCTGGCGGTTCGGGCACCGCCGCAAAGGGGCGGCGGCTCAAAAGGGCCGTGGCCTGCGATCCGACCGTTGGATTTTCATTCGCTTTGCTTGTTATTTGTTTTTTTTTTTTTAAAAAATAGGCATTTACTATTCAAAACCAAATTCTTGGTGGAATTAGGTGCCGACCTTTCGTTTCTTGAAGCGAAACGACATTCTGAGCAGGACTAGTAGCCTTCGGCCTCTAGCCCCGCCCTATCGATGCCGGGGGAGGAAAGGGAGGCGGGGGAGAGAAAAAGAAGAAAGAAAGACAAAGGGGCTGGCCGGATGGAGAAGCGGGCAAAAAGGAGGGGTGCAACACGAGGACTTCCCAGGAGGTCACCCATCCTAGTACTACTCTCGCCCAAGCACGTTTAACTTCGGAGTTCTGATGGGATCCGGTGCATTAGTGCTGGTATGATCGCACCCGTTAGTCCATGCACGCGCAATTGCTATAAGCGCTTCGAAGAGGAGGATCGGGGAGCGATTGGAGGCTCCCTGGCGGTTCGGGCACCGCCGCAAAGGGGCGGCGGCTCAAAAGGGCCGTGGCCTGCGATCCGACCGTTGGATTTTCATTCGCTTTGCTTGTTATTTGTTTTTTTTTTTTTTAAAAATAGGCATTTACTATTCAAAACCAAATTCTTGGTGGAATTAGGTGCCGACCTTTCGTTTCTTGAAGCGAAACGACATTCTGAGCAGGACTAGTAGCCTTCGGCCTCTAGCCCCGCCCTATCGATGCCGGGGGAGGAAAGGGAGGCGGGGGAGAGAAAAAGAAGAAAGAAAGACAAAGGGGCTGGCCGGATGGAGAAGCGGGCAAAAAGGAGGGGTGCAACACGAGGACTTCCCAGGAGGTCACCCATCCTAGTACTACTCTCGCCCAAGCACGTTTAACTTCGGAGTTCTGATGGGATCCGGTGCATTAGTGCTGGTATGATCGCACCCGTTAGTCCATGCACGCGCAATTGCTATAAGCGCTTCGAAGAGGAGGATCGGGGAGCGATTGGAGGCTCCCTGGCGGTTCGGGCACCGCCGCAAAGGGGCGGCGGCTCAAAAGGGCCGTGGCCTGCGATCCGACCGTTGGATTTTCATTCGCTTTGCTTGTTATTTGTTTTTTTTTTTTTAAAAAATAGGCATTTACTATTCAAAACCAAATTCTTGGTGGAATTAGGTGCCGACCTTTCGTTTCTTGAAGCGAAACGACATTCTGAGCAGGACTAGTAGCCTTCGGCCTCTAGCCCCGCCCTATCGATGCCGGGGGAGGAAAGGGAGGCGGGGGAGAGAAAAAGAAGAAAGAAAGACAAAGGGGCTGGCCGGATGGAGAAGCGGGCAAAAAGGAGGGGTGCAACACGAGGACTTCCCAGGAGGTCACCCATCCTAGTACTACTCTCGCCCAAGCACGTTTAACTTCGGAGTTCTGATGGGATCCGGTGCATTAGTGCTGGTATGATCGCACCCGTTAGTCCATGCACGCGCAATTGCTATAAGCGCTTCGAAGAGGAGGATCGGGGAGCGATTGGAGGCTCCCTGGCGGTTCGGGCACCGCCGCAAAGGGGCGGCGGCTCAAAAGGGCCGTGGCCTGCGATCCGACCGTTGGATTTTCATTCGCTTTGCTTGTTATTTGTTTTTTTTTTTTAAAAAAATAGGCATTTACTATTCAAAACCAAATTCTTGGTGGAATTAGGTGCCGACCTTTCGTTTCTTGAAGCGAAACGACATTCTGAGCAGGACTAGTAGCCTTCGGCCTCTAGCCCCGCCCTATCGATGCCGGGGGAGGAAAGGGAGGCGGGGGAGAGAAAAAGAAGAAAGAAAGACAAAGGGGCTGGCCGGATGGAGAAGCGGGCAAAAAGGAGGGGTGCAACACGAGGACTTCCCAGGAGGTCACCCATCCTAGTACTACTCTCGCCCAAGCACGTTTAACTTCGGAGTTCTGATGGGATCCGGTGCATTAGTGCTGGTATGATCGCACCCGTTAGTCCATGCACGCGCAATTGCTATAAGCGCTTCGAAGAGGAGGATCGGGGAGCGATTGGAGGCTCCCTGGCGGTTCGGGCACCGCCGCAAAGGGGCGGCGGCTCAAAAGGGCCGTGGCCTGCGATCCGACCGTTGGATTTTCATTCGCTTTGCTTGTTATTTGTTTTTTTTTTTTTAAAAAATAGGCATTTACTATTCAAAACCAAATTCTTGGTGGAATTAGGTGCCGACCTTTCGTTTCTTGAAGCGAAACGACATTCTGAGCAGGACTAGTAGCCTTCGGCCTCTAGCCCCGCCCTATCGATGCCGGGGGAGGAAAGGGAGGCGGGGGAGAGAAAAAGAAGAAAGAAAGACAAAGGGGCTGGCCGGATGGAGAAGCGGGCAAAAAGGAGGGGTGCAACACGAGGACTTCCCAGGAGGTCACCCATCCTAGTACTACTCTCGCCCAAGCACGTTTAACTTCGGAGTTCTGATGGGATCCGGTGCATTAGTGCTGGTATGATCGCACCCGTTAGTCCATGCACGCGCAATTGCTATAAGCGCTTCGAAGAGGAGGATCGGGGAGCGATTGGAGGCTCCCTGGCGGTTCGGGCACCGCCGCAAAGGGGCGGCGGCTCAAAAGGGCCGTGGCCTGCGATCCGACCGTTGGATTTTCATTCGCTTTGCTTGTTATTTGTTTTTTTTTTTTTAAAAAATAGGCATTTACTATTCAAAACCAAATTCTTGGTGGAATTAGGTGCCGACCTTTCGTTTCTTGAAGCGAAACGACATTCTGAGCAGGACTAGTAGCCTTCGGCCTCTAGCCCCGCCCTATCGATGCCGGGGGAGGAAAGGGAGGCGGGGGAGAGAAAAAGAAGAAAGAAAGACAAAGGGGCTGGCCGGATGGAGAAGCGGGCAAAAAGGAGGGGTGCAACACGAGGACTTCCCAGGAGGTCACCCATCCTAGTACTACTCTCGCCCAAGCACGTTTAACTTCGGAGTTCTGATGGGATCCGGTGCATTAGTGCTGGTATGATCGCACCCGTTAGTCCATGCACGCGCAATTGCTATAAGCGCTTCGAAGAGGAGGATCGGGGAGCGATTGGAGGCTCCCTGGCGGTTCGGGCACCGCCGCAAAGGGGCGGCGGCTCAAAAGGGCCGTGGCCTGCGATCCGACCGTTGGATTTTCATTCGCTTTGCTTGTTATTTGTTTTTTTTTTTTTAAAAAATAGGCATTTACTATTCAAAACCAAATTCTTGGTGGAATTAGGTGCCGACCTTTCGTTTCTTGAAGCGAAACGACATTCTGAGCAGGACTAGTAGCCTTCGGCCTCTAGCCCCGCCCTATCGATGCCGGGGGAGGAAAGGGAGGCGGGGGAGAGAAAAAGAAGAAAGAAAGACAAAGGGGCTGGCCGGATGGAGAAGCGGGCAAAAAGGAGGGGTGCAACACGAGGACTTCCCAGGAGGTCACCCATCCTAGTACTACTCTCGCCCAAGCACGTTTAACTTCGGAGTTCTGATGGGATCCGGTGCATTGGTGCTGGTATGATCGCACCCGTTAGTCCATGCACGCGCAATTGCTATAAGCGCTTCGAAGAGGAGGATCGGGGAGCGATTGGAGGCTCCCTGGCGGTTCGGGCACCGCCGCAAAGGGGCGGCGGCTCAAAAGGGCCGTGGCCTGCGATCCGACCGTTGGATTTTCATTCGCTTTGCTTGTTATTTGTTTTTTTTTTTAAAAAAAATAGGCATTTACTATTCAAAACCAAATTCTTGGTGGAATTAGGTGCCGACCTTTCGTTTCTTGAAGCGAAACGACATTCTGAGCAGGACTAGTAGCCTTCGGCCTCTAGCCCCGCCCTATCGATGCCGGGGGAGGAAAGGGAGGCGGGGGAGAGAAAAAGAAGAAAGAAAGACAAAGGGGCTGGCCGGATGGAGAAGCGGGCAAAAAGGAGGGGTGCAACACGAGGACTTCCCAGGAGGTCACCCATCCTAGTACTACTCTCGCCCAAGCACGTTTAACTTCGGAGTTCTGATGGGATCCGGTGCATTGGTGCTGGTATGATCGCACCCGTTAGTCCATGCACGCGCAATTGCTATAAGCGCTTCGAAGAGGAGGATCGGGGAGCGATTGGAGGCTCCCTGGCGGTTCGGGCACCGCCGCAAAGGGGCGGCGGCTCAAAAGGGCCGTGGCCTGCGATCCGACCGTTGGATTTTCATTCGCTTTGCTTGTTATTTGTTTTTTTTTTTAAAAAAAATAGGCATTTACTATTCAAAACCAAATTCTTGGTGGAATTAGGTGCCGACCTTTCGTTTCTTGAAGCGAAACGACATTCTGAGCAGGACTAGTAGCCTTCGGCCTCTAGCCCCGCCCTATCGATGCCGGGGGAGGAAAGGGAGGCGGGGGAGAGAAAAAGAAGAAAGAAAGACAAAGGGGCTGGCCGGATGGAGAAGCGGGCAAAAAGGAGGGGTGCAACACGAGGACTTCCCAGGAGGTCACCCATCCTAGTACTACTCTCGCCCAAGCACGTTTAACTTCGGAGTTCTGATGGGATCCGGTGCATTGGTGCTGGTATGATCGCACCCGTTAGTCCATGCACGCGCAATTGCTATAAGCGCTTCGAAGAGGAGGATCGGGGAGCGATTGGAGGCTCCCTGGCGGTTCGGGCACCGCCGCAAAGGGGCGGCGGCTCAAAAGGGCCGTGGCCTGCGATCCGACCGTTGGATTTTCATTCGCTTTGCTTGTTATTTGTTTTTTTTTTAAAAAAAATAGGCATTTACTATTCAAAACCAAATTCTTGGTGGAATTAGGTGCCGACCTTTCGTTTCTTGAAGCGAAACGACATTCTGAGCAGGACTAGTAGCCTTCGGCCTCTAGCCCCGCCCTATCGATGCCGGGGAGGAAAGGGAGGCGGGGGAGAGAAAAAGAAGAAAGAAAGACAAAGGGGCTGGCCGGATGGAGAAGCGGGCAAAAAGGAGGGGTGCAACACGAGGACTTCCCAGGAGGTCACCCATCCTAGTACTACTCTCGCCCAAGCACGTTTAACTTCGGAGTTCTGATGGGATCCGGTGCATTGGTGCTGGTATGATCGCACCCGTTAGTCCATGCACGCGCAATTGCTATAAGCGCTTCGAAGAGGAGGATCGGGGAGCGATTGGAGGCTCCCTGGCGGTTCGGGCACCGCCGCAAAGGGGCGGCGGCTCAAAAGGGCCGTGGCCTGCGATCCGACCGTTGGATTTTCATTCGCTTTGCTTGTTATTTGTTTTTTTTTTTAAAAAAAATAGGCATTTACTATTCAAAACCAAATTCTTGGTGGAATTAGGTGCCGACCTTTCGTTTCTTGAAGCGAAACGACATTCTGAGCAGGACTAGTAGCCTTCGGCCTCTAGCCCCGCCCTATCGATGCCGGGGGAGGAAAGGGAGGCGGGGGAGAGAAAAAGAAGAAAGAAAGACAAAGGGGCTGGCCGGATGGAGAAGCGGGCAAAAAGGAGGGGTGCAACACGAGGACTTCCCAGGAGGTCACCCATCCTAGTACTACTCTCGCCCAAGCACGTTTAACTTCGGAGTTCTGATGGGATCCGGTGCATTGGTGCTGGTATGATCGCACCCGTTAGTCCATGCACGCGCAATTGCTATAAGCGCTTCGAAGAGGAGGATCGGGGAGCGATTGGAGGCTCCCTGGCGGTTCGGGCACCGCCGCAAAGGGGCGGCGGCTCAAAAGGGCCGTGGCCTGCGATCCGACCGTTGGATTTTCATTCGCTTTGCTTGTTATTTGTTTTTTTTTAAAAAAAAAATAGGCATTTACTATTCAAAACCAAATTCTTGGTGGAATTAGGTGCCGACCTTTCGTTTCTTGAAGCGAAACGACATTCTGAGCAGGACTAGTAGCCTTCGGCCTCTAGCCCCGCCCTATCGATGCCGGGGGAGGAAAGGGAGGCGGGGGAGAGAAAAAGAAGAAAGAAAGACAAAGGGGCTGGCCGGATGGAGAAGCGGGCAAAAAGGAGGGGTGCAACACGAGGACTTCCCAGGAGGTCACCCATCCTAGTACTACTCTCGCCCAAGCACGTTTAACTTCGGAGTTCTGATGGGATCCGGTGCATTGGTGCTGGTATGATCGCACCCGTTAGTCCATGCACGCGCAATTGCTATAAGCGCTTCGAAGAGGAGGATCGGGGAGCGATTGGAGGCTCCCTGGCGGTTCGGGCACCGCCGCAAAGGGGCGGCGGCTCAAAAGGGCCGTGGCCTGCGATCCGACCGTTGGATTTTCATTCGCTTTGCTTGTTATTTGTTTTTTTTTTAAAAAAAAATAGGCATTTACTATTCAAAACCAAATTCTTGGTGGAATTAGGTGCCGACCTTTCGTTTCTTGAAGCGAAACGACATTCTGAGCAGGACTAGTAGCCTTCGGCCTCTAGCCCCGCCCTATCGATGCCGGGGGAGGAAAGGGAGGCGGGGGAGAGAAAAAGAAGAAAGAAAGACAAAGGGGCTGGCCGGATGGAGAAGCGGGCAAAAAGGAGGGGTGCAACACGAGGACTTCCCAGGAGGTCACCCATCCTAATACTACTCTCGCCCAAGCACGTTTAACTTCGGAGTTCTGATGGGATCCGGTGCATTGGTGCTGGTATGATCGCACCCGTTAGTCCATGCACGCGCAATTGCTATAAGCGCTTCGAAGAGGAGGATCGGGGAGCGATTGGAGGCTCCCTGGCGGTTCGGGCACCGCCGCAAAGGGGCGGCGGCTCAAAAGGGCCGTGGCCTGCGATCCGACCGTTGGATTTTCATTCGCTTTGCTTGTTATTTGTTTTTTTTTTTTTAAAAAATAGGCATTTACTATTCAAAACCAAATTCTTGGTGGAATTAGGTGCCGACCTTTCGTTTCTTGAAGCGAAACGACATTCTGAGCAGGACTAGTAGCCTTCGGCCTCTAGCCCCGCCCTATCGATGCCGGGGGAGGAAAGGGAGGCGGGGGAGAGAAAAAGAAGAAAGAAAGACAAAGGGGCTGGCCGGATGGAGAAGCGGGCAAAAAGGAGGGGTGCAACACGAGGACTTCCCAGGAGGTCACCCATCCTAGTACTACTCTCGCCCAAGCACGTTTAACTTCGGAGTTCTGATGGGATCCGGTGCATTAGTGCTGGTATGATCGCACCCGTTAGTCCATGCACGCGCAATTGCTATAAGCGCTTCGAAGAGGAGGATCGGGGAGCGATTGGAGGCTCCCTGGCGGTTCGGGCACCGCCGCAAAGGGGCGGCGGCTCAAAAGGGCCGTGGCCTGCGATCCGACCGTTGGATTTTCATTCGCTTTGCTTGTTATTTGTTTTTTTTTTTTTAAAAAATAGGCATTTACTATTCAAAACCAAATTCTTGGTGGAATTAGGTGCCGACCTTTCGTTTCTTGAAGCGAAACGACATTCTGAGCAGGACTAGTAGCCTTCGGCCTCTAGCCCCGCCCTATCGATGCCGGGGGAGGAAAGGGAGGCGGGGGAGAGAAAAAGAAGAAAGAAAGACAAAGGGGCTGGCCGGATGGAGAAGCGGGCAAAAAGGAGGGGTGCAACACGAGGACTTCCCAGGAGGTCACCCATCCTAGTACTACTCTCGCCCAAGCACGTTTAACTTCGGAGTTCTGATGGGATCCGGTGCATTAGTGCTGGTATGATCGCACCCGTTAGTCCATGCACGCGCAATTGCTATAAGCGCTTCGAAGAGGAGGATCGGGGAGCGATTGGAGGCTCCCTGGCGGTTCGGGCACCGCCGCAAAGGGGCGGCGGCTCAAAAGGGCCGTGGCCTGCGATCCGACCGTTGGATTTTCATTCGCTTTGCTTGTTATTTGTTTTTTTTTTTTTAAAAAATAGGCATTTACTATTCAAAACCAAATTCTTGGTGGAATTAGGTGCCGACCTTTCGTTTCTTGAAGCGAAACGACATTCTGAGCAGGACTAGTAGCCTTCGGCCTCTAGCCCCGCCCTATCGATGCCGGGGGAGGAAAGGGAGGCGGGGGAGAGAAAAAGAAGAAAGAAAGACAAAGGGGCTGGCCGGATGGAGAAGCGGGCAAAAAGGAGGGGTGCAACACGAGGACTTCCCAGGAGGTCACCCATCCTAGTACTACTCTCGCCCAAGCACGTTTAACTTCGGAGTTCTGATGGGATCCGGTGCATTAGTGCTGGTATGATCGCACCCGTTAGTCCATGCACGCGCAATTGCTATAAGCGCTTCGAAGAGGAGGATCGGGGAGCGATTGGAGGCTCCCTGGCGGTTCGGGCACCGCCGCAAAGGGGCGGCGGCTCAAAAGGGCCGTGGCCTGCGATCCGACCGTTGGATTTTCATTCGCTTTGCTTGTTATTTGTTTTTTTTTTTTTAAAAAATAGGCATTTACTATTCAAAACCAAATTCTTGGTGGAATTAGGTGCCGACCTTTCGTTTCTTGAAGCGAAACGACATTCTGAGCAGGACTAGTAGCCTTCGGCCTCTAGCCCCGCCCTATCGATGCCGGGGGAGGAAAGGGAGGCGGGGGAGAGAAAAAGAAGAAAGAAAGACAAAGGGTGCATTGGTGCATTGGTGCTGGTATCCTCCTCTTCGAAGCGCTTATAGCAATTGCGCGTGCATGGACTAACGGGTGCGATCATACCAGCACTAATGCACCGGATCCCATCAGAACTCCGAAGTTAAACGTGCTTGGGCGAGAGTAGTACTAGGATGGGTGACCTCCTGGGAAGTCCTCGTGTTGCACCCCTCCTTTTTGCCCGCTTCTCCATCCGGCCAGCCCCTTTGTCTTTCTTTCTTCTTTTTCTCTCCCCCGCCTCCCTTTCCTCCCCCGGCATCGATAGGGCGGGGCTAGAGGCCGAAGGCTACTAGTCCTGCTCAGAATGTCGTTTCGCTTCAAGAAACGAAAGGTCGGCAC
This sequence comes from Populus nigra, assembly GCF_951802175.1. Classification (NCBI taxonomy): domain Eukaryota; kingdom Viridiplantae; phylum Streptophyta; class Magnoliopsida; order Malpighiales; family Salicaceae; genus Populus; species Populus nigra. The sequence goes on along the minus strand of NC_084864.1, from coordinate 2,925,853 downwards.
CTAATTCCACCAAGAATTTGGTTTTGAATAGTAAATGCCTATTTTTTAAAAAAAAAAAAACAAATAACAAGCAAAGCGAATGAAAATCCAACGGTCGGATCGCAGGCCACGGCCCTTTTGAGCCGCCGCCCCTTTGCGGCGGTGCCCGAACCGCCAGGGAGCCTCCAATCGCTCCCCGATCCTCCTCTTCGAAGCGCTTATAGCAATTGCGCGTGCATGGACTAACGGGTGCGATCATACCAGCACTAATGCACCGGATCCCATCAGAACTCCGAAGTTAAACGTGCTTGGGCGAGAGTAGTACTAGGATGGGTGACCTCCTGGGAAGTCCTCGTGTTGCACCCCTCCTTTTTGCCCGCTTCTCCATCCGGCCAGCCCCTTTGTCTTTCTTTCTTCTTTTTCTCTCCCCCGCCTCCCTTTCCTCCCCCGGCATCGATAGGGCGGGGCTAGAGGCCGAAGGCTACTAGTCCTGCTCAGAATGTCGTTTCGCTTCAAGAAACGAAAGGTCGGCACCTAATTCCACCAAGAATTTGGTTTTGAATAGTAAATGCCTATTTTTTAAAAAAAAAAAAACAAATAACAAGCAAAGCGAATGAAAATCCAACGGTCGGATCGCAGGCCACGGCCCTTTTGAGCCGCCGCCCCTTTGCGGCGGTGCCCGAACCGCCAGGGAGCCTCCAATCGCTCCCCGATCCTCCTCTTCGAAGCGCTTATAGCAATTGCGCGTGCATGGACTAACGGGTGCGATCATACCAGCACTAATGCACCGGATCCCATCAGAACTCCGAAGTTAAACGTGCTTGGGCGAGAGTAGTACTAGGATGGGTGACCTCCTGGGAAGTCCTCGTGTTGCACCCCTCCTTTTTGCCCGCTTCTCCATCCGGCCAGCCCCTTTGTCTTTCTTTCTTCTTTTTCTCTCCCCCGCCTCCCTTTCCTCCCCCGGCATCGATAGGGCGGGGCTAGAGGCCGAAGGCTACTAGTCCTGCTCAGAATGTCGTTTCGCTTCAAGAAACGAAAGGTCGGCACCTAATTCCACCAAGAATTTGGTTTTGAATAGTAAATGCCTATTTTTTAAAAAAAAAAAAACAAATAACAAGCAAAGCGAATGAAAATCCAACGGTCGGATCGCAGGCCACGGCCCTTTTGAGCCGCCGCCCCTTTGCGGCGGTGCCCGAACCGCCAGGGAGCCTCCAATCGCTCCCCGATCCTCCTCTTCGAAGCGCTTATAGCAATTGCGCGTGCATGGACTAACGGGTGCGATCATACCAGCACTAATGCACCGGATCCCATCAGAACTCCGAAGTTAAACGTGCTTGGGCGAGAGTAGTACTAGGATGGGTGACCTCCTGGGAAGTCCTCGTGTTGCACCCCTCCTTTTTGCCCGCTTCTCCATCCGGCCAGCCCCTTTGTCTTTCTTTCTTCTTTTTCTCTCCCCCGCCTCCCTTTCCTCCCCCGGCATCGATAGGGCGGGGCTAGAGGCCGAAGGCTACTAGTCCTGCTCAGAATGTCGTTTCGCTTCAAGAAACGAAAGGTCGGCACCTAATTCCACCAAGAATTTGGTTTTGAATAGTAAATGCCTATTTTTTAAAAAAAAAAAAACAAATAACAAGCAAAGCGAATGAAAATCCAACGGTCGGATCGCAGGCCACGGCCCTTTTGAGCCGCCGCCCCTTTGCGGCGGTGCCCGAACCGCCAGGGAGCCTCCAATCGCTCCCCGATCCTCCTCTTCGAAGCGCTTATAGCAATTGCGCGTGCATGGACTAACGGGTGCGATCATACCAGCACTAATGCACCGGATCCCATCAGAACTCCGAAGTTAAACGTGCTTGGGCGAGAGTAGTACTAGGATGGGTGACCTCCTGGGAAGTCCTCGTGTTGCACCCCTCCTTTTTGCCCGCTTCTCCATCCGGCCAGCCCCTTTGTCTTTCTTTCTTCTTTTTCTCTCCCCCGCCTCCCTTTCCTCCCCCGGCATCGATAGGGCGGGGCTAGAGGCCGAAGGCTACTAGTCCTGCTCAGAATGTCGTTTCGCTTCAAGAAACGAAAGGTCGGCACCTAATTCCACCAAGAATTTGGTTTTGAATAGTAAATGCCTATTTTTTAAAAAAAAAAAAACAAATAACAAGCAAAGCGAATGAAAATCCAACGGTCGGATCGCAGGCCACGGCCCTTTTGAGCCGCCGCCCCTTTGCGGCGGTGCCCGAACCGCCAGGGAGCCTCCAATCGCTCCCCGATCCTCCTCTTCGAAGCGCTTATAGCAATTGCGCGTGCATGGACTAACGGGTGCGATCATACCAGCACTAATGCACCGGATCCCATCAGAACTCCGAAGTTAAACGTGCTTGGGCGAGAGTAGTACTAGGATGGGTGACCTCCTGGGAAGTCCTCGTGTTGCACCCCTCCTTTTTGCCCGCTTCTCCATCCGGCCAGCCCCTTTGTCTTTCTTTCTTCTTTTTCTCTCCCCCGCCTCCCTTTCCTCCCCCGGCATCGATAGGGCGGGGCTAGAGGCCGAAGGCTACTAGTCCTGCTCAGAATGTCGTTTCGCTTCAAGAAACGAAAGGTCGGCACCTAATTCCACCAAGAATTTGGTTTTGAATAGTAAATGCCTATTTTTTTAAAAAAAAAAAACAAATAACAAGCAAAGCGAATGAAAATCCAACGGTCGGATCGCAGGCCACGGCCCTTTTGAGCCGCCGCCCCTTTGCGGCGGTGCCCGAACCGCCAGGGAGCCTCCAATCGCTCCCCGATCCTCCTCTTCGAAGCGCTTATAGCAATTGCGCGTGCATGGACTAACGGGTGCGATCATACCAGCACTAATGCACCGGATCCCATCAGAACTCCGAAGTTAAACGTGCTTGGGCGAGAGTAGTACTAGGATGGGTGACCTCCTGGGAAGTCCTCGTGTTGCACCCCTCCTTTTTGCCCGCTTCTCCATCCGGCCAGCCCCTTTGTCTTTCTTTCTTCTTTTTCTCTCCCCCGCCTCCCTTTCCTCCCCCGGCATCGATAGGGCGGGGCTAGAGGCCGAAGGCTACTAGTCCTGCTCAGAATGTCGTTTCGCTTCAAGAAACGAAAGGTCGGCACCTAATTCCACCAAGAATTTGGTTTTGAATAGTAAATGCCTATTTTTTAAAAAAAAAAAAACAAATAACAAGCAAAGCGAATGAAAATCCAACGGTCGGATCGCAGGCCACGGCCCTTTTGAGCCGCCGCCCCTTTGCGGCGGTGCCCGAACCGCCAGGGAGCCTCCAATCGCTCCCCGATCCTCCTCTTCGAAGCGCTTATAGCAATTGCGCGTGCATGGACTAACGGGTGCGATCATACCAGCACTAATGCACCGGATCCCATCAGAACTCCGAAGTTAAACGTGCTTGGGCGAGAGTAGTACTAGGATGGGTGACCTCCTGGGAAGTCCTCGTGTTGCACCCCTCCTTTTTGCCCGCTTCTCCATCCGGCCAGCCCCTTTGTCTTTCTTTCTTCTTTTTCTCTCCCCCGCCTCCCTTTCCTCCCCCGGCATCGATAGGGCGGGGCTAGAGGCCGAAGGCTACTAGTCCTGCTCAGAATGTCGTTTCGCTTCAAGAAACGAAAGGTCGGCACCTAATTCCACCAAGAATTTGGTTTTGAATAGTAAATGCCTATTTTTTAAAAAAAAAAAAACAAATAACAAGCAAAGCGAATGAAAATCCAACGGTCGGATCGCAGGCCACGGCCCTTTTGAGCCGCCGCCCCTTTGCGGCGGTGCCCGAACCGCCAGGGAGCCTCCAATCGCTCCCCGATCCTCCTCTTCGAAGCGCTTATAGCAATTGCGCGTGCATGGACTAACGGGTGCGATCATACCAGCACTAATGCACCGGATCCCATCAGAACTCCGAAGTTAAACGTGCTTGGGCGAGAGTAGTACTAGGATGGGTGACCTCCTGGGAAGTCCTCGTGTTGCACCCCTCCTTTTTGCCCGCTTCTCCATCCGGCCAGCCCCTTTGTCTTTCTTTCTTCTTTTTCTCTCCCCCGCCTCCCTTTCCTCCCCCGGCATCGATAGGGCGGGGCTAGAGGCCGAAGGCTACTAGTCCTGCTCAGAATGTCGTTTCGCTTCAAGAAACGAAAGGTCGGCACCTAATTCCACCAAGAATTTGGTTTTGAATAGTAAATGCCTATTTTTTAAAAAAAAAAAAACAAATAACAAGCAAAGCGAATGAAAATCCAACGGTCGGATCGCAGGCCACGGCCCTTTTGAGCCGCCGCCCCTTTGCGGCGGTGCCCGAACCGCCAGGGAGCCTCCAATCGCTCCCCGATCCTCCTCTTCGAAGCGCTTATAGCAATTGCGCGTGCATGGACTAACGGGTGCGATCATACCAGCACCAATGCACCGGATCCCATCAGAACTCCGAAGTTAAACGTGCTTGGGCGAGAGTAGTACTAGGATGGGTGACCTCCTGGGAAGTCCTCGTGTTGCACCCCTCCTTTTTGCCCGCTTCTCCATCCGGCCAGCCCCTTTGTCTTTCTTTCTTCTTTTTCTCTCCCCCGCCTCCCTTTCCTCCCCCGGCATCGATAGGGCGGGGCTAGAGGCCGAAGGCTACTAGTCCTGCTCAGAATGTCGTTTCGCTTCAAGAAACGAAAGGTCGGCACCTAATTCCACCAAGAATTTGGTTTTGAATAGTAAATGCCTATTTTTTTTAAAAAAAAAAACAAATAACAAGCAAAGCGAATGAAAATCCAACGGTCGGATCGCAGGCCACGGCCCTTTTGAGCCGCCGCCCCTTTGCGGCGGTGCCCGAACCGCCAGGGAGCCTCCAATCGCTCCCCGATCCTCCTCTTCGAAGCGCTTATAGCAATTGCGCGTGCATGGACTAACGGGTGCGATCATACCAGCACCAATGCACCGGATCCCATCAGAACTCCGAAGTTAAACGTGCTTGGGCGAGAGTAGTACTAGGATGGGTGACCTCCTGGGAAGTCCTCGTGTTGCACCCCTCCTTTTTGCCCGCTTCTCCATCCGGCCAGCCCCTTTGTCTTTCTTTCTTCTTTTTCTCTCCCCCGCCTCCCTTTCCTCCCCCGGCATCGATAGGGCGGGGCTAGAGGCCGAAGGCTACTAGTCCTGCTCAGAATGTCGTTTCGCTTCAAGAAACGAAAGGTCGGCACCTAATTCCACCAAGAATTTGGTTTTGAATAGTAAATGCCTATTTTTTTTAAAAAAAAAAACAAATAACAAGCAAAGCGAATGAAAATCCAACGGTCGGATCGCAGGCCACGGCCCTTTTGAGCCGCCGCCCCTTTGCGGCGGTGCCCGAACCGCCAGGGAGCCTCCAATCGCTCCCCGATCCTCCTCTTCGAAGCGCTTATAGCAATTGCGCGTGCATGGACTAACGGGTGCGATCATACCAGCACCAATGCACCGGATCCCATCAGAACTCCGAAGTTAAACGTGCTTGGGCGAGAGTAGTACTAGGATGGGTGACCTCCTGGGAAGTCCTCGTGTTGCACCCCTCCTTTTTGCCCGCTTCTCCATCCGGCCAGCCCCTTTGTCTTTCTTTCTTCTTTTTCTCTCCCCCGCCTCCCTTTCCTCCCCCGGCATCGATAGGGCGGGGCTAGAGGCCGAAGGCTACTAGTCCTGCTCAGAATGTCGTTTCGCTTCAAGAAACGAAAGGTCGGCACCTAATTCCACCAAGAATTTGGTTTTGAATAGTAAATGCCTATTTTTTTTAAAAAAAAAAACAAATAACAAGCAAAGCGAATGAAAATCCAACGGTCGGATCGCAGGCCACGGCCCTTTTGAGCCGCCGCCCCTTTGCGGCGGTGCCCGAACCGCCAGGGAGCCTCCAATCGCTCCCCGATCCTCCTCTTCGAAGCGCTTATAGCAATTGCGCGTGCATGGACTAACGGGTGCGATCATACCAGCACCAATGCACCGGATCCCATCAGAACTCCGAAGTTAAACGTGCTTGGGCGAGAGTAGTACTAGGATGGGTGACCTCCTGGGAAGTCCTCGTGTTGCACCCCTCCTTTTTGCCCGCTTCTCCATCCGGCCAGCCCCTTTGTCTTTCTTTCTTCTTTTTCTCTCCCCCGCCTCCCTTTCCTCCCCCGGCATCGATAGGGCGGGGCTAGAGGCCGAAGGCTACTAGTCCTGCTCAGAATGTCGTTTCGCTTCAAGAAACGAAAGGTCGGCACCTAATTCCACCAAGAATTTGGTTTTGAATAGTAAATGCCTATTTTTTTTAAAAAAAAAAACAAATAACAAGCAAAGCGAATGAAAATCCAACGGTCGGATCGCAGGCCACGGCCCTTTTGAGCCGCCGCCCCTTTGCGGCGGTGCCCGAACCGCCAGGGAGCCTCCAATCGCTCCCCGATCCTCCTCTTCGAAGCGCTTATAGCAATTGCGCGTGCATGGACTAACGGGTGCGATCATACCAGCACTAATGCACCGGATCCCATCAGAACTCCGAAGTTAAACGTGCTTGGGCGAGAGTAGTACTAGGATGGGTGACCTCCTGGGAAGTCCTCGTGTTGCACCCCTCCTTTTTGCCCGCTTCTCCATCCGGCCAGCCCCTTTGTCTTTCTTTCTTCTTTTTCTCTCCCCCGCCTCCCTTTCCTCCCCCGGCATCGATAGGGCGGGGCTAGAGGCCGAAGGCTACTAGTCCTGCTCAGAATGTCGTTTCGCTTCAAGAAACGAAAGGTCGGCACCTAATTCCACCAAGAATTTGGTTTTGAATAGTAAATGCCTATTTTTAAAAAAAAAAAAAACAAATAACAAGCAAAGCGAATGAAAATCCAACGGTCGGATCGCAGGCCACGGCCCTTTTGAGCCGCCGCCCCTTTGCGGCGGTGCCCGAACCGCCAGGGAGCCTCCAATCGCTCCCCGATCCTCCTCTTCGAAGCGCTTATAGCAATTGCGCGTGCATGGACTAACGGGTGCGATCATACCAGCACTAATGCACCGGATCCCATCAGAACTCCGAAGTTAAACGTGCTTGGGCGAGAGTAGTACTAGGATGGGTGACCTCCTGGGAAGTCCTCGTGTTGCACCCCTCCTTTTTGCCCGCTTCTCCATCCGGCCAGCCCCTTTGTCTTTCTTTCTTCTTTTTCTCTCCCCCGCCTCCCTTTCCTCCCCCGGCATCGATAGGGCGGGGCTAGAGGCCGAAGGCTACTAGTCCTGCTCAGAATGTCGTTTCGCTTCAAGAAACGAAAGGTCGGCACCTAATTCCACCAAGAATTTGGTTTTGAATAGTAAATGCCTATTTTTTTTTAAAAAAAAAACAAATAACAAGCAAAGCGAATGAAAATCCAACGGTCGGATCGCAGGCCACGGCCCTTTTGAGCCGCCGCCCCTTTGCGGCGGTGCCCGAACCGCCAGGGAGCCTCCAATCGCTCCCCGATCCTCCTCTTCGAAGCGCTTATAGCAATTGCGCGTGCATGGACTAACGGGTGCGATCATACCAGCACTAATGCACCGGATCCCATCAGAACTCCGAAGTTAAACGTGCTTGGGCGAGAGTAGTACTAGGATGGGTGACCTCCTGGGAAGTCCTCGTGTTGCACCCCTCCTTTTTGCCCGCTTCTCCATCCGGCCAGCCCCTTTGTCTTTCTTTCTTCTTTTTCTCTCCCCCGCCTCCCTTTCCTCCCCCGGCATCGATAGGGCGGGGCTAGAGGCCGAAGGCTACTAGTCCTGCTCAGAATGTCGTTTCGCTTCAAGAAACGAAAGGTCGGCACCTAATTCCACCAAGAATTTGGTTTTGAATAGTAAATGCCTATTTTTTTAAAAAAAAAAAACAAATAACAAGCAAAGCGAATGAAAATCCAACGGTCGGATCGCAGGCCACGGCCCTTTTGAGCCGCCGCCCCTTTGCGGCGGTGCCCGAACCGCCAGGGAGCCTCCAATCGCTCCCCGATCCTCCTCTTCGAAGCGCTTATAGCAATTGCGCGTGCATGGACTAACGGGTGCGATCATACCAGCACTAATGCACCGGATCCCATCAGAACTCCGAAGTTAAACGTGCTTGGGCGAGAGTAGTACTAGGATGGGTGACCTCCTGGGAAGTCCTCGTGTTGCACCCCTCCTTTTTGCCCGCTTCTCCATCCGGCCAGCCCCTTTGTCTTTCTTTCTTCTTTTTCTCTCCCCCGCCTCCCTTTCCTCCCCCGGCATCGATAGGGCGGGGCTAGAGGCCGAAGGCTACTAGTCCTGCTCAGAATGTCGTTTCGCTTCAAGAAACGAAAGGTCGGCACCTAATTCCACCAAGAATTTGGTTTTGAATAGTAAATGCCTATTTTTTTTTTAAAAAAAAACAAATAACAAGCAAAGCGAATGAAAATCCAACGGTCGGATCGCAGGCCACGGCCCTTTTGAGCCGCCGCCCCTTTGCGGCGGTGCCCGAACCGCCAGGGAGCCTCCAATCGCTCCCCGATCCTCCTCTTCGAAGCGCTTATAGCAATTGCGCGTGCATGGACTAACGGGTGCGATCATACCAGCACTAATGCACCGGATCCCATCAGAACTCCGAAGTTAAACGTGCTTGGGCGAGAGTAGTACTAGGATGGGTGACCTCCTGGGAAGTCCTCGTGTTGCACCCCTCCTTTTTGCCCGCTTCTCCATCCGGCCAGCCCCTTTGTCTTTCTTTCTTCTTTTTCTCTCCCCCGCCTCCCTTTCCTCCCCCGGCATCGATAGGGCGGGGCTAGAGGCCGAAGGCTACTAGTCCTGCTCAGAATGTCGTTTCGCTTCAAGAAACGAAAGGTCGGCACCTAATTCCACCAAGAATTTGGTTTTGAATAGTAAATGCCTATTTTTTTAAAAAAAAAAAACAAATAACAAGCAAAGCGAATGAAAATCCAACGGTCGGATCGCAGGCCACGGCCCTTTTGAGCCGCCGCCCCTTTGCGGCGGTGCCCGAACCGCCAGGGAGCCTCCAATCGCTCCCCGATCCTCCTCTTCGAAGCGCTTATAGCAATTGCGCGTGCATGGACTAACGGGTGCGATCATACCAGCACTAATGCACCGGATCCCATCAGAACTCCGAAGTTAAACGTGCTTGGGCGAGAGTAGTACTAGGATGGGTGACCTCCTGGGAAGTCCTCGTGTTGCACCCCACCTCCTGGGAAGTCCTCGTGTTGCACCCCTCCTTTTTGCCCGCTTCTCCATCCGGCCAGCCCCTTTGTCTTTCTTTCTTCTTTTTCTCTCCCCCGCCTCCCTTTCCTCCCCCGGCATCGATAGGGCGGGGCTAGAGGCCGAAGGCTACTAGTCCTGCTCAGAATGTCGTTTCGCTTCAAGAAACGAAAGGTCGGCACCTAATTCCACCAAGAATTTGGTTTTGAATAGTAAATGCCTATTTTTTTTTTAAAAAAAAACAAATAACAAGCAAAGCGAATGAAAATCCAACGGTCGGATCGCAGGCCACGACCCTTTTGAGCCGCCGCCCCTTTGCGGCGGTGCCCGAACCGCCAGGGAGCCTCCAATCGCTCCCCGATCCTCCTCTTCGAAGCGCTTATAGCAATTGCGCGTGCATGGACTAACGGGTGCGATCATACCAGCACTAATGCACCGGATCCCATCAGAACTCCGAAGTTAAACGTGCTTGGGCGAGAGTAGTACTAGGATGGGTGACCTCCTGGGAAGTCCTCGTGTTGCACCCCTCCTTTTTGCCCGCTTCTCCATCCGGCCAGCCCCTTTGTCTTTCTTTCTTCTTTTTCTCTCCCCCGCCTCCCTTTCCTCCCCCGGCATCGATAGGGCGGGGCTAGAGGCCGAAGGCTACTAGTCCTGCTCAGAATGTCGTTTCGCTTCAAGAAACGAAAGGTCGGCACCTAATTCCACCAAGAATTTGGTTTTGAATAGTAAATGCCTATTTTTTTTTAAAAAAAAAAACAAATAACAAGCAAAGCGAATGAAAATCCAACGGTCGGATCGCAGGCCACGGCCCTTTCGAGCCGCCGCCCCTTTGCGGCGGTGCCCGAACCGCCAGGGAGCCTCCAATCGCTCCCCGATCCTCCTCTTCGAAGCGCTTATAGCAATTGCGCGTGCATGGACTTACGGGAGCGATCATACCAGCACTAATGCATCGGAGCCCATCAAAACTCCGAAGTTAAACGTGCTTGGGCGAGAGTAGTACTAGGATGGGTGACCTCCTGGGAAGTCCTCGTGTTGCACCCCTCCTTTTTGCCCGCTTCTCCATCCGGCCAGCCCCTTTGTCTTTCTTTCTTCTTTTTCTCTCCCCCGCCTCCCTTTCCTCCCCCGGCATCGATAGGGCGGGGCTAGAGGCCGAAGGCTACTAGTCCTGCTCAGAATGTCGTTTCGCTTCAAGAAACGAAAGGTCGGCACCTAATTCCACCAAGAATTTGGTTTTGAATAGTAAATGCCTATTTTTTTTTAAAAAAAAAACAAATAACAAGCAAAGCGAATGAAAATCCAACGGTCGGATCGCAGGCCACGGCCCTTTTGAGCCGCCGCCCCTTTGCGGCGGTGCCCGAACCGCCAGGGAGCCTCCAATCGCTCCCCGATCCTCCTCTTCGAAGCGCTTATAGCAATTGCGCGTGCATGGACTAACGGGTGCGATCATACCAGCACTAATGCACCGGATCCCATCAGAACTCCGAAGTTAAACGTGCTTGGGCGAGAGTAGTACTAGGATGGGTGACCTCCTGGGAAGTCCTCGTGTTGCACCCCTCCTTTTTGCCCGCTTCTCCATCCGGCCAGCCCCTTTGTCTTTCTTTCTTCTTTTTCTCTCCCCCGCCTCCCTTTCCTCCCCCGGCATCGATAGGGCGGGGCTAGAGGCCGAAGGCTACTAGTCCTGCTCAGAATGTCGTTTCGCTTCAAGAAACGAAAGGTCGGCACCTAATTCCACCAAGAATTTGGTTTTGAATAGTAAATGCCTATTTTTTTTTAAAAAAAAAACAAATAACAAGCAAAGCGAATGAAAATCCAACGGTCGGATCGCAGGCCACGGCCCTTTCGAGCCGCCGCCCCTTTGCGGCGGTGCCCGAACCGCCAGGGAGCCTCCAATCGCTCCCCGATCCTCCTCTTCGAAGCGCTTATAGCAATTGCGCGTGCATGGACTAACGGGTGCGATCATACCAGCACCAATGCACCGGATCCCATCAGAACTCCGAAGTTAAACGTGCTTGGGCGAGAGTAGTACTAGGATGGGTGACCTCCTGGGAAGTCCTCGTGTTGCACCCCTCCTTTTTGCCCGCTTCTCCATCCGGCCAGCCCCTTTGTCTTTCTTTCTTCTTTTTCTCTCCCCCGCCTCCCTTTCCTCCCCCGGCATCGATAGGGCGGGGCTAGAGGCCGAAGGCTACTAGTCCTGCTCAGAATGTCGTTTCGCTTCAAGAAACGAAAGGTCGGCACCTAATTCCACCAAGAATTTGGTTTTGAATAGTAAATGCCTATTTTTTTTTAAAAAAAAAACAAATAACAAGCAAAGCGAATGAAAATCCAACGGTCGGATCGCAGGCCACGGCCCTTTTGAGCCGCCGCCCCTTTGCGGCGGTGCCCGAACCGCCAGGGAGCCTCCAATCGCTCCCCGATCCTCCTCTTCGAAGCGCTTATAGCAATTGCGCGTGCATGGACTAACGGGTGCGATCATACCAGCACCAATGCACCGGATCCCATCAGAACTCCGAAGTCAAACGTGCTTGGGCGAGAGTAGTACTAGGATGGGTGACCTCCTGGGAAGTCCTCGTGTTGCACCCCTCCTTTTTGCCCGCTTCTCCATCCGGCCAGCCCCTTTGTCTTTCTTTCTTCTTTTTCTCTCCCCCGCCTCCCTTTCCTCCCCCGGCATCGATAGGGCGGGGCTAGAGGCCGAAGGCTACTAGTCCTGCTCAGAATGTCGTTTCGCTTCAAGAAACGAAAGGTCGGCACCTAATTCCACCAAGAATTTGGTTTTGAATAGTAAATGCCTATTTTTTTAAAAAAAAAAAACAAATAACAAGCAAAGCGAATGAAAATCCAACGGTCGGATCGCAGGCCACGGCCCTTTTGAGCCGCCGCCCCTTTGCGGCGGTGCCCGAACCGCCAGGGAGCCTCCAATCGCTCCCCGATCCTCCTCTTCGAAGCGCTTATAGCAATTGCGCGTGCATGGACTAACGGGTGCGATCATACCAGCACCAATGCACCGGATCCCATCAGAACTCCGAAGTTAAACGTGCTTGGGCGAGAGTAGTACTAGGATGGGTGACCTCCTGGGAAGTCCTCGTGTTGCACCCCTCCTTTTTGCCCGCTTCTCCATCCGGCCAGCCCCTTTGTCTTTCTTTCTTCTTTTTCTCTCCCCCGCCTCCCTTTCCTCCCCCGGCATCGATAGGGCGGGGCTAGAGGCCGAAGGCTACTAGTCCTGCTCAGAATGTCGTTTCGCTTCAAGAAACGAAAGGTCGGCACCTAATTCCACCAAGAATTTGGTTTTGAATAGTAAATGCCTATTTTTTTTTAAAAAAAAAACAAATAACAAGCAAAGCGAATGAAAATCCAACGGTCGGATCGCAGGCCACGGCCCTTTTGAGCCGCCGCCCCTTTGCGGCGGTGCCCGAACCGCCAGGGAGCCTCCAATCGCTCCCCGATCCTCCTCTTCGAAGCGCTTATAGCAATTGCGCGTGCATGGACTAACGGGTGCGATCATACCAGCACTAATGCACCGGATCCCATCAGAACTCCGAAGTTAAACGTGCTTGGGCGAGAGTAGTACTAGGATGGGTGACCTCCTGGGAAGTCCTCGTGTTGCACCCCTCCTTTTTGCCCGCTTCTCCATCCGGCCAGCCCCTTTGTCTTTCTTTCTTCTTTTTCTCTCCCCCGCCTCCCTTTCCTCCCCCGGCATCGATAGGGCGGGGCTAGAGGCCGAAGGCTACTAGTCCTGCTCAGAATGTCGTTTCGCTTCATGAAACGAAAGGTCGGCACCTAATTCCACCAAGAATTTGGTTTTGAATAGTAAATGCCTATTTTTTTTAAAAAAAAAAACAAATAACAAGCAAAGCGAATGAAAATCCAACGGTCGGATCGCAGGCCACGGCCCTTTTGAGCCGCCGCCCCTTTGCGGCGGTGCCCGAACCGCCAGGGAGCCTCCAATCGCTCCCCGATCCTCCTCTTCGAAGCGCTTATAGCAATTGCGCGTGCATGGACTAACGGGTGCGATCATACCAGCACCAATGCACCGGATCCCATCAGAACTCCGAAGTTAAACGTGCTTGGGCGAGAGTAGTACTAGGATGGGTGACCTCCTGGGAAGTCCTCGTGTTGCACCCCTCCTTTTTGCCCGCTTCTCCATCCGGCCAGCCCCTTTGTCTTTCTTTCTTCTTTTTCTCTCCCCCGCCTCCCTTTCCTCCCCCGGCATCGATAGGGCGGGGCTAGAGGCCGAAGGCTACTAGTCCTGCTCAGAATGTCGTTTCGCTTCAAGAAACGAAAGGTCGGCACCTAATTCCACCAAGAATTTGGTTTTGAATAGTAAATGCCTATTTTTTTTAAAAAAAAAAACAAATAACAAGCAAAGCGAATGAAAATCCAACGGTCGGATCGCAGGCCACGGCCCTTTCGAGCCGCCGCCCCTTTGCGGCGGTGCCCGAACCGCCAGGGAGCCTCCAATCGCTCCCCGATCCTCCTCTTCGAAGCGCTTATAGCAATTGCGCGTGCATGGACTAACGGGTGCGATCATACCAGCACTAATGCACCGGATCCCATCAGAACTCCGAAGTTAAATGTGCTTGGGCGAGAGTAGTACGAGGATGGGTGACCTCCTGGGAAGTCCTCGTGTTGCACCCCTCCTTTTTGCCCGCTTCTCCATCCGGCCAGCCCCTTTGTCTTTCTTTCTTCTTTTTCTCTCCCCCGCCTCCCTTTCCTCCCCCGGCATCGATAGGGCGGGGCTAGAGGCCGAAGGCTACTAGTCCTGCTCAGAATGTCGTTTCGCTTCAAGAAACGAAAGGTCGGCACCTAATTCCACCAAGAATTTGGTTTTGAATAGTAAATGCCTATTTTTTTTTAAAAAAAAAACAAATAACAAGCAAAGCGAATGAAAATCCAACGGTCGGATCGCAGGCCACGGCCCTTTCGAGCCGCCGCCCCTTTGCGGCGGTGCCCGAACCGCCAGGGAGCCTCCAATCGCTCCCCGATCCTCCTCTTCGAAGCGCTTATAGCAATTGCGCGTGCATGGACTAACGGGTGCGATCATACCAGCACTAATGAACCGGATCCCATTAGAACTCCGAAGTTAAACGTGCTTGGGCGAGAGTAGTACTAGGATGGGTGACCTCCTGGGAAGTCCTCGTGTTGCACCCCTCCTTTTTGCCCGCTTCTCCATCCGGCCAGCCCCTTTGTCTTTCTTTCTTCTTTTTCTCTCCCCCGCCTCCCTTTCCTCCCCCGGCATCGATAGGGCGGGGCTAGAGGCCGAAGGCTACTAGTCCTGCTCAGAATGTCGTTTCGCTTCAAGAAACGAAAGGTCGGCACCTAATTCCACCAAGAATTTGGTTTTGAATAGTAAATGCCTATTTTTTTAAAAAAAAAAAACAAATAACAAGCAAAGCGAATGAAAATCCAACGGTCGGATCGCAGGCCACGGCCCTTTCGAGCCGCCGCCCCTTTGCGGCGGTGCCCGAACCGCCAGGGAGCCTCCAATCGCTCCCCGATCCTCCTCTTCGAAGCGCTTATAGCAATTGCGCGTGCATGGACTAACGGGTGCGATCATACCAGCACTAATGAACCGGATCCCATCAGAACTCCGAAGTTAAACGTGCTTGGGCGAGAGTAGTACTAGGATGGGTGACCTCCTGGGAAGTTCTCGTGTTGCACCCCTCCTTTTTGCCCGCTTCTCCATCCGGCCAGCCCCTTTGTCTTTCTTTCTTCTTTTTCTCTCCCCCGCCTCCCTTTCCTCCCCCGGCATCGATAGGGCGGGGCTAGAGGCCGAAGGCTACTAGTCCTGCTCAGAATGTCGTTTCGCTTCAAGAAACGAAAGGTCGGCACCTAATTCCACCAAGAATTTGGTTTTGAATAGTAAATGCCTATTTTTTTTTAAAAAAAAAACAAATAACAAGCAAAGCGAATGAAAATCCAACGGTCGGATCGCAGGCCACGGCCCTTTTGAGCCGCCGCCCCTTTGCGGCGGTGCCCGAACCGCCAGGGAGCCTCCAATCGCTCCCCGATCCTCCTCTTCGAAGCGCTTATAGCAATTGCGCGTGCATGGACTAACGGGTGCGATCATACCAGCACTAATGCACCGGATCCCATCAGAACTCCGAAGTTAAACGCGCTTGGGCGAGAGTAGTACTAGGATGGGTGACCTCCTGGGAAGTCCTCGTGTTGCACCCCTCATTTTTGCCCGCTTCTCCATCCGGCCAGCCCCTTTGTCTTTCTTTCTTCTTTTTCTCTCCCCCGCCTCCCTTTCCTCCCCCGGCATCGATAGGGCGGGGCTAGAGGCCGAAGGCTACTAGTCCTGCTCAGAATGTCGTTTCGCTTCAAGAAACGAAAGGTCGGCACCTAATTCCACCAAGAATTTGGTTTTGAATAGTAAATGCCTATTTTTTTAAAAAAAAAAAACAAATAACAAGCAAAGCGAATGAAAATCCAACGGTCGGATCGCAGGCCACGGCCCTTTCGAGCCGCCGCCCCTTTGCGGCGGTGCCCGAACCGCCAGGGAGCCTCCAATCGCTCCCCGATCCTCCTCTTCGAAGCGCTTATAGCAATTGCGCGTGCATGGACTAACGGGTGCGATCATACCAGCACTAATGAACCGGATCCCATCAGAACTCCGAAGTTAAACGTGCTTGGGCGAGAGTAGTACTAGGATGGGTGACCTCCTGGGAAGTTCTCGTGTTGCACCCCTCCTTTTTGCCCGCTTCTCCATCCGGCCAGCCCCTTTGTCTTTCTTTCTTCTTTTTCTCTCCCCCGCCTCCCTTTCCTCCCCCGGCATCGATAGGGCGGGGCTAGAGGCCGAAGGCTACTAGTCCTGCTCAGAATGTCGTTTCGCTTCAAGAAACGAAAGGTCGGCACCTAATTCCACCAAGAATTTGGTTTTGAATAGTAAATGCCTATTTTTTTTTAAAAAAAAAACAAATAACAAGCAAAGCGAATGAAAATCCAACGGTCGGATCGCAGGCCACGGCCCTTTTGAGCCGCCGCCCCTTTGCGGCGGTGCCCGAACCGCCAGGGAGCCTCCAATCGCTCCCCGATCCTCCTCTTCGAAGCGCTTATAGCAATTGCGCGTGCATGGACTAACGGGTGCGATCATACCAGCACTAATGCACCGGATCCCATCAGAACTCCGAAGTTAAACGCGCTTGGGCGAGAGTAGTACTAGGATGGGTGACCTCCTGGGAAGTCCTCGTGTTGCACCCCTCATTTTTGCCCGCTTCTCCATCCGGCCAGCCCCTTTGTCTTTCTTTCTTCTTTTTCTCTCCCCCGCCTCCCTTTCCTCCCCCGGCATCGATAGGGCGGGGCTAGAGGCCGAAGGCTACTAGTCCTGCTCAGAATGTCGTTTCGCTTCAAGAAACGAAAGGTCGGCACCTAATTCCACCAAGAATTTGGTTTTGAATAGTAAATGCCTATTTTTTTTAAATAAAAAAACAAATAACAAGCAAAGCGAATGAAAATCCAACGGTCGGATCGCAGGCCACGGCCCTTTGGAGCCGCCGCCCCTTTGCGGCGGTGCCCGAACCGCCAGGGAGCCTCCAATCGCTCCCCGATCCTCCTCTTCGAAGCGCTTATAGCAATTGCGCGTGCATGGACTAACGGGTGCGATCATACCAGCACTAATGCACCGGATCCCATCAGAACTCCGAAGTTAAACGTGCTTGGGCGAGAGTAGTACTAGGATGGGTGACCTCCTGGGAAGTCCTCGTGTTGCACCCCTCCTTTTTGCCCGCTTCTCCATCCGGCCAGCCCCTTTGTCTTTCTTTCTTCTTTTTCTCTCCCCCGCCTCCCTTTCCTCCCCCGGCATCGATAGGGCGGGGCTAGAGGCCGAAGGCTACTAGTCCTGCTCAGAATGTCGTTTCACTTCAAGAAACGAAAGGTCGGCACCTAATTCCACCAAGAATTTGGTTTTGAATAGTAAATGCCTATTTTTTTTTAAAAAAAAAACAAATAACAAGCAAAGCGAATGAAAATCCAACGGTCGGATCGCAGGCCACGGCCCTTTTGAGCCGCCGCCCCTTTGCGGCGGTGCCCGAACCGCCAGGGAGCCTCCAATCGCTCCCCGATCCTCCTCTTCGAAGCGCTTATAGCAATTGCGCGTGCATGGACTAACGGGTGCGATCATACCAGCACTAATGCACCGGATCTCATCAGAACTCCGAAGTTAAACGTGCTTGGGCGAGAGTAGTACTAGGATGGGTGACCTCCTGGGAAGTCCTCGTGTTGCACCCCTCCTTTTTGCCCGCTTCTCCATCCGGCCAGCCCCTTTGTCTTTCTTTCTTCTTTTTCTCTCCCCCGCCTCCCTTTCCTCCCCCGGCATCGATAGGGCGGGGCTAGAGGCCGAAGGCTACTAGTCCTGCTCAGAATGTCGTTTCGCTTCAAGAAACGAAAGGTCGGCACCTAATTCCACCAAGAATTTGGTTTTGAATAGTAAATGCCTATTTTTTTTAAAAAAAAAACAAATAACAAGCAAAGCGAATGAAAATCCAACGGTCGGATCGCAGGCCACGGCCCTTTCGAGCCGCCGCCCCTTTGCGGCGGTGCCCGAACCGCCAGGGAGCCTCCAATCGCTCCCCGATCCTCCTCTTCGAAGCGCTTATAGCAATTTCGCGTGCATGGACTAACGGGTGCGATCATACCAGCACTAATGCACCGGATCCCATCAGAACTCCGAAGTTAAATGTGCTTGGGCGAGAGTAGTACTAGGATGGGTGACCTCCTGGGAAGTCCTCGTGTTGCACCCCTCCTTTTTGCCCGCTTCTCCATCCGGCCAGCCCCTTTGTCTTTCTTTCTTCTTTTTCTCTCCCCCGCCTCCCTTTCCTCCCCCGGCATCGATAGGGCGGGGCTAGAGGCCGAAGGCTACTAGTCCTGCTCAGAATGTCGTTTCGCTTCAAGAAACGAAAGGTCGGCACCTAATTCCACCAAGAATTTGGTTTTGAATAGTAAATGCCTATTTTTTTAAAAAAAAAAAAACAAATAACAAGCAAAGCGAATGAAAATCCAACGGTCGGATCGCAGGCCACGGCCCTTTTGAGCCGCCGCCCCTTTGCGGCGGTGCCCGAACCGCCAGGGAGCCTCCAATCGCTCCCCGATCCTCCTCTTCGAAGCGCTTATAGCAATTGCGCGTGCATGGACTAACGGGTGCGATCATACCAGCACTAATGCACCGGATCCCATCAGAACTCCGAAGTTAAACGTGCTTGGGCGAGAGTAGTACTAGGATGGGTGACCTCCTGGGAAGTCCTCGTGTTGCACCCCTCCTTTTTGCCCGCTTCTCCATCCGGCCAGCCCCTTTGTCTTTCTTTCTTCTTTTTCTCTCCCCCGCCTCCCTTTCCTCCCCCGGCATCGATAGGGCGGGGCTAGAGGCCGAAGGCTACTAGTCCTGCTCAGAATGTCGTTTCGCTTCAAGAAACGAAAGGTCGGCACCTAATTCCACCAAGAATTTGGTTTTGAATAGTAAATGCCTATTTTTTTTAAAAAAAAAAACAAATAACAAGCAAAGCGAATGAAAATCCAACGGTCGGATCGCAGGCCACGGCCCTTTTGAGCCGCCGCCCCTTTGCGGCGGTGCCCGAACCGCCAGGGAGCCTCCAATCGCTCCCCGATCCTCCTCTTCGAAGCGCTTATAGCAATTGCGCGTGCATGGACTAACGGGTGCGATCATACCAGCACTAATGCACCGGATCCCATCAGAACTCCGAAGTTAAACGTGCTTGGGCGAGAGTAGTACTAGGATGGGTGACCTCCTGGGAAGTCCTCGTGTTGCACCCCTCCTTTTTGCCCGCTTCTCCATCCGGCCAGCCCCTTTGTCTTTCTTTCTTCTTTTTCTCTCCCCCGCCTCCCTTTCCTCCCCCGGCATCGATAGGGCGGGGCTAGAGGCCGAAGGCTACTAGTCCTGCTCAGAATGTCGTTTCGCTTCAAGAAACGAAAGGTCGGCACCTAATTCCACCAAGAATTTGGTTTTGAATAGTAAATGCCTATTTTTTTTAAAAAAAAAAACAAATAACAAGCAAAGCGAATGAAAATCCAACGGTCGGATCGCAGGCCACGGCCCTTTCGAGCCGCCGCCCCTTTGCGGCGGTGCCCGAACCGCCAGGGAGCCTCCAATCGCTCCCCGATCCTCCTCTTCGAAGCGCTTATAGCAATTGCGCGTGCATGGACTTACGGGAGCGATCATACCAGCACTAATGCATCGGATCCCATCAGAACTCCGAAGTTAAACGTGCTTGGGCGAGAGTAGTACTAGCATGGGTGACCTCCTGGGAAGTCCTCGTGTTGCACCCCTCCTTTTTGCCCGCTTCTCCATCCGGCCAGCCCCTTTGTCTTTCTTTCTTCTTTTTCTCTCCCCCGCCTCCCTTTCCTCCCCCGGCATCGATAGGGCGGGGCTAGAGGCCGAAGGCTACTAGTCCTGCTCAGAATGTCGTTTCGCTTCAAGAAACGAAAGGTCGGCACCTAATTCCACCAAGAATTTGGTTTTGAATAGTAAATGCCTATTTTTTTAAAAAAAAAAAACAAATAACAAGCAAAGCGAATGAAAATCCAACGGTCGGATCGCAGGCCACGGCCCTTTCGAGCCGCCGCCCCTTTGCGGCGGTGCCCGAACCGCCAGGGAGCCTCCAATCGCTCCCCGATCCTCCTCTTCGAAGCGCTTATAGCAATTGCGCGTGCATGGACTAACGGGTGCGATCATACCATCACTAATGCACCGGATCCCATCAGAACTCCGAAGTTAAACGTGCTTGGGCGAGAGTAGTACTAGGATGGGTGACCTCCTGGGATGTCCTCGTGTTGCACCCCTCCTTTTTGCCCGCTTCTCCATCCGGCCAGCCCCTTTGTCTTTCTTTCTTCTTTTTCTCTCCCCCGCCTCCCTTTCCTCCCCCGGCATCGATAGGGCGGGGCTAGAGGCCGAAGGCTACTAGTCCTGCTCAGAATGTCGTTTCGCTTCAAGAAACGAAAGGTCGGCACCTAATTCCACCAAGAATTTGGTTTTGAATAGTAAATGCCTATTTTTTTTAAAAAAAAAAACAAATAACAAGCAAAGCGAATGAAAATCCAACGGTCGGATCGCAGGCCACGGCCCTTTTGAGCCGCCGCCCCTTTGCGGCGGTGCCCGAACCGCCAGGGAGCCTCCAATCGCTCCCCGATCCTCCTCTTCGAAGCGCTTATAGCAATTGCGCGTGCATGGACTAACGGGTGCGATCATACCAGCACTAATGCACCGGATCCCATCAGAACTCCGAAGTTAAACGTGCTTGGGCGAGAGTAGTACTAGGATGGGTGACCTCCTGGGAAGTCCTCGTGTTGCACCCCTCCTTTTTGCCCGCTTCTCCATCCGGCCAGCCCCTTTGTCTTTCTTTCTTCTTTTTCTCTCCCCCGCCTCCCTTTCCTCCCCCGGCATCGATAGGGCGGGGCTAGAGGCCGAAGGCTACTAGTCCTGCTCAGAATGTCGTTTCGCTTCAAGAAACGAAAGGTCGGCACCTAATTCCACCAAGAATTTGGTTTTGAATAGTAAATGCCTATTTTTTTTTAAAAAAAAAACAAATAACAAGCAAAGCGAATGAAAATCCAACGGTCGGATCGCAGGCCACGGCCCTTTTGAGCCGCCGCCCCTTTGCGGCGGTGCCCGAACCGCCAGGGAGCCTCCAATCGCTCCCCGATCCTCCTCTTCGAAGCGCTTATAGCAATTGCGCGTGCATGGACTAACGGGTGCGATCATACCAGCACCAATGCACCGGATCCCATCAGAACTCCGAAGTTAAACGTGCTTGGGCGAGAGTAGTACTAGGATGGGTGACCTCCTGGGAAGTCCTCGTGTTGCACCCCTCCTTTTTGCCCGCTTCTCCATCCGGCCAGCCCCTTTGTCTTTCTTTCTTCTTTTTCTCTCCCCCGCCTCCCTTTCCTCCCCCGGCATCGATAGGGCGGGGCTAGAGGCCGAAGGCTACTAGTCCTGCTCAGAATGTCGTTTCGCTTCAAGAAACGAAAGGTCGGCACCTAATTCCACCAAGAATTTGGTTTTGAATAGTAAATGCCTATTTTTTTTTAAAAAAAAAACAAATAACAAGCAAAGCGAATGAAAATCCAACGGTCGGATCGCAGGCCACGGCCCTTTTGAGCCGCCGCCCCTTTGCGGCGGTGCCCGAACCGCCAGGGAGCCTCCAATCGCTCCCCGATCCTCCTCTTCGAAGCGCTTATAGCAATTGCGCGTGCATGGACTAACGGGTGCGATCATACCAGCACTAATGCACCGGATCCCATCAGAACTCCGAAGTTAAACGTGCTTGGGCGAGAGTAGTACTAGGATGGGTGATCTCCTGGGAAGTCCTCGTGTTGCACCCCTCCTTTTTGCCCGCTTCTCCATCCGGCCAGCCCCTTTGTCTTTCTTTCTTCTTTTTCTCTCCCCCGCCTCCCTTTCCTCCCCCGGCATCGATAGGGCGGGGCTAGAGGCCGAAGGCTACTAGTCCTGCTCAGAATGTCGTTTCGCTTCAAGAAACGAAAGGTCGGCACCTAATTCCACCAAGAATTTGGTTTTGAATAGTAAATGCCTATTTTTTTTAAATAAAAAAACAAATAACAAGCAAAGCGAATGAAAATCCAACGGTCGGATCGCAGGCCACGGCCCTTTGGAGCCGCCGCCCCTTTGCGGCGGTGCCCGAACCGCCAGGGAGCCTCCAATCGCTCCCCGATCCTCCTCTTCGAAGCGCTTATAGCAATTGCGCGTGCATGGACTAACGGGTGCGATCATACCAGCACTAATGCACCGGATCCCATCAGAACTCCGAAGTTAAACGTGCTTGGGCGAGAGTAGTACTAGGATGGGTGACCTCCTGGGAAGTCCTCGTGTTGCACCCCTCCTTTTTGCCCGCTTCTCCATCCGGCCAGCCCCTTTGTCTTTCTTTCTTCTTTTTCTCTCCCCCGCCTCCCTTTCCTCCCCCGGCATCGATAGGGCGGGGCTAGAGGCCGAAGGCTACTAGTCCTGCTCAGAATGTCGTTTCGCTTCAAGAAACGAAAGGTCGGCACCTAATTCCACCAAGAATTTGGTTTTGAATAGTAAATGCCTATTTTTTTAAAAAAAAAAAAACAAATAACAAGCAAAGCGAATGAAAATCCAACGGTCGGATCGCAGGCCACGGCCCTTTTGAGCCGCCGCCCCTTTGCGGCGGTGCCCGAACCGCCAGGGAGCCTCCAATCGCTCCCCGATCCTCCTCTTCGAAGCGCTTATAGCAATTGCGCGTGCATGGACTAACGGGTGCGATCATACCAGCACTAATGCACCGGATCCCATCAGAACTCCGAAGTTAAACGTGCTTGGGCGAGAGTAGTACTAGGATGGGTGACCTCCTGGGAAGTCCTCGTGTTGCACCCCTCCTTTTTGCCCGCTTCTCCATCCGGCCAGCCCCTTTGTCTTTCTTTCTTCTTTTTCTCTCCCCCGCCTCCCTTTCCTCCCCCGGCATCGATAGGGCGGGGCTAGAGGCCGAAGGCTACTAGTCCTGCTCAGAATGTCGTTTCGCTTCAAGAAACGAAAGGTCGGCACCTAATTCCACCAAGAATTTGGTTTTGAATAGTAAATGCCTATTTTTTTTAAAAAAAAAAACAAATAACAAGCAAAGCGAATGAAAATCCAACGGTCGGATCGCAGGCCACGGCCCTTTTGAGCCGCCGCCCCTTTGCGGCGGTGCCCGAACCGCCAGGGAGCCTCCAATCGCTCCCCGATCCTCCTCTTCGAAGCGCTTATAGCAATTGCGCGTGCATGGACTAACGGGTGCGATCATACCAGCACTAATGCACCGGATCCCATCAGAACTCCGAAGTTAAACGTGCTTGGGCGAGAGTAGTACTAGGATGGGTGACCTCCTGGGAAGTCCTCGTGTTGCACCCCTCCTTTTTGCCCGCTTCTCCATCCGGCCAGCCCCTTTGTCTTTCTTTCTTCTTTTTCTCTCCCCCGCCTCCCTTTCCTCCCCCGGCATCGATAGGGCGGGGCTAGAGGCCGAAGGCTACTAGTCCTGCTCAGAATGTCGTTTCGCTTCAAGAAACGAAAGGTCGGCACCTAATTCCACCAAGAATTTGGTTTTGAATAGTAAATGCCTATTTTTTTTAAAAAAAAAAACAAATAACAAGCAAAGCGAATGAAAATCCAACGGTCGGATCGCAGGCCACGGCCCTTTCGAGCCGCCGCCCCTTTGCGGCGGTGCCCGAACCGCCAGGGAGCCTCCAATCGCTCCCCGATCCTCCTCTTCGAAGCGCTTATAGCAATTGCGCGTGCATGGACTTACGGGAGCGATCATACCAGCACTAATGCATCGGATCCCATCAGAACTCCGAAGTTAAACGTGCTTGGGCGAGAGTAGTACTAGCATGGGTGACCTCCTGGGAAGTCCTCGTGTTGCACCCCTCCTTTTTGCCCGCTTCTCCATCCGGCCAGCCCCTTTGTCTTTCTTTCTTCTTTTTCTCTCCCCCGCCTCCCTTTCCTCCCCCGGCATCGATAGGGCGGGGCTAGAGGCCGAAGGCTACTAGTCCTGCTCAGAATGTCGTTTCGCTTCAAGAAACGAAAGGTCGGCACCTAATTCCACCAAGAATTTGGTTTTGAATAGTAAATGCCTATTTTTTTAAAAAAAAAAAACAAATAACAAGCAAAGCGAATGAAAATCCAACGGTCGGATCGCAGGCCACGGCCCTTTCGAGCCGCCGCCCCTTTGCGGCGGTGCCCGAACCGCCAGGGAGCCTCCAATCGCTCCCCGATCCTCCTCTTCGAAGCGCTTATAGCAATTGCGCGTGCATGGACTAACGGGTGCGATCATACCATCACTAATGCACCGGATCCCATCAGAACTCCGAAGTTAAACGTGCTTGGGCGAGAGTAGTACTAGGATGGGTGACCTCCTGGGATGTCCTCGTGTTGCACCCCTCCTTTTTGCCCGCTTCTCCATCCGGCCAGCCCCTTTGTCTTTCTTTCTTCTTTTTCTCTCCCCCGCCTCCCTTTCCTCCCCCGGCATCGATAGGGCGGGGCTAGAGGCCGAAGGCTACTAGTCCTGCTCAGAATGTCGTTTCGCTTCAAGAAACGAAAGGTCGGCACCTAATTCCACCAAGAATTTGGTTTTGAATAGTAAATGCCTATTTTTTTTAAAAAAAAAAACAAATAACAAGCAAAGCGAATGAAAATCCAACGGTCGGATCGCAGGCCACGGCCCTTTTGAGCCGCCGCCCCTTTGCGGCGGTGCCCGAACCGCCAGGGAGCCTCCAATCGCTCCCCGATCCTCCTCTTCGAAGCGCTTATAGCAATTGCGCGTGCATGGACTAACGGGTGCGATCATACCAGCACTAATGCACCGGATCCCATCAGAACTCCGAAGTTAAACGTGCTTGGGCGAGAGTAGTACTAGGATGGGTGACCTCCTGGGAAGTCCTCGTGTTGCACCCCTCCTTTTTGCCCGCTTCTCCATCCGGCCAGCCCCTTTGTCTTTCTTTCTTCTTTTTCTCTCCCCCGCCTCCCTTTCCTCCCCCGGCATCGATAGGGCGGGGCTAGAGGCCGAAGGCTACTAGTCCTGCTCAGAATGTCGTTTCGCTTCAAGAAACGAAAGGTCGGCACCTAATTCCACCAAGAATTTGGTTTTGAATAGTAAATGCCTATTTTTTTTTAAAAAAAAAACAAATAACAAGCAAAGCGAATGAAAATCCAACGGTCGGATCGCAGGCCACGGCCCTTTTGAGCCGCCGCCCCTTTGCGGCGGTGCCCGAACCGCCAGGGAGCCTCCAATCGCTCCCCGATCCTCCTCTTCGAAGCGCTTATAGCAATTGCGCGTGCATGGACTAACGGGTGCGATCATACCAGCACCAATGCACCGGATCCCATCAGAACTCCGAAGTTAAACGTGCTTGGGCGAGAGTAGTACTAGGATGGGTGACCTCCTGGGAAGTCCTCGTGTTGCACCCCTCCTTTTTGCCCGCTTCTCCATCCGGCCAGCCCCTTTGTCTTTCTTTCTTCTTTTTCTCTCCCCCGCCTCCCTTTCCTCCCCCGGCATCGATAGGGCGGGGCTAGAGGCCGAAGGCTACTAGTCCTGCTCAGAATGTCGTTTCGCTTCAAGAAACGAAAGGTCGGCACCTAATTCCACCAAGAATTTGGTTTTGAATAGTAAATGCCTATTTTTTTTTAAAAAAAAAACAAATAACAAGCAAAGCGAATGAAAATCCAACGGTCGGATCGCAGGCCACGGCCCTTTTGAGCCGCCGCCCCTTTGCGGCGGTGCCCGAACCGCCAGGGAGCCTCCAATCGCTCCCCGATCCTCCTCTTCGAAGCGCTTATAGCAATTGCGCGTGCATGGACTAACGGGTGCGATCATACCAGCACTAATGCACCGGATCCCATCAGAACTCCGAAGTTAAACGTGCTTGGGCGAGAGTAGTACTAGGATGGGTGATCTCCTGGGAAGTCCTCGTGTTGCACCCCTCCTTTTTGCCCGCTTCTCCATCCGGCCAGCCCCTTTGTCTTTCTTTCTTCTTTTTCTCTCCCCCGCCTCCCTTTCCTCCCCCGGCATCGATAGGGCGGGGCTAGAGGCCGAAGGCTACTAGTCCTGCTCAGAATGTCGTTTCGCTTCAAGAAACGAAAGGTCGGCACCTAATTCCACCAAGAATTTGGTTTTGAATAGTAAATGCCTATTTTTTTTAAATAAAAAAACAAATAACAAGCAAAGCGAATGAAAATCCAACGGTCGGATCGCAGGCCACGGCCCTTTGGAGCCGCCGCCCCTTTGCGGCGGTGCCCGAACCGCCAGGGAGCCTCCAATCGCTCCCCGATCCTCCTCTTCGAAGCGCTTATAGCAATTGCGCGTGCATGGACTAACGGGTGCGATCATACCAGCACTAATGCACCGGATCCCATCAGAACTCCGAAGTTAAACGTGCTTGGGCGAGAGTAGTACTAGGATGGGTGACCTCCTGGGAAGTCCTCGTGTTGCACCCCTCCTTTTTGCCCGCTTCTCCATCCGGCCAGCCCCTTTGTCTTTCTTTCTTCTTTTTCTCTCCCCCGCCTCCCTTTCCTCCCCCGGCATCGATAGGGCGGGGCTAGAGGCCGAAGGCTACTAGTCCTGCTCAGAATGTCGTTTCACTTCAAGAAACGAAAGGTCGGCACCTAATTCCACCAAGAATTTGGTTTTGAATAGTAAATGCCTATTTTTTTTTAAAAAAAAAACAAATAACAAGCAAAGCGAATGAAAATCCAACGGTCGGATCGCAGGCCACGGCCCTTTTGAGCCGCCGCCCCTTTGCGGCGGTGCCCGAACCGCCAGGGAGCCTCCAATCGCTCCCCGATCCTCCTCTTCGAAGCGCTTATAGCAATTGCGCGTGCATGGACTAACTGGTGCGATCATACCAGCACTAATGCACCGGATCTCATCAGAACTCCGAAGTTAAACGTGCTTGGGCGAGAGTAGTACTAGGATGGGTGACCTCCTGGGAAGTCCTCGTGTTGCACCCCTCCTTTTTGCCCGCTTCTCCATCCGGCCAGCCCCTTTGTCTTTCTTTCTTCTTTTTCTCTCCCCCGCCTCCCTTTCCTCCCCCGGCATCGATAGGGCGGGGCTAGAGGCCGAAGGCTACTAGTCCTGCTCAGAATGTCGTTTCGCTTCAAGAAACGAAAGGTCGGCACCTAATTCCACCAAGAATTTGGTTTTGAATAGTAAATGCCTATTTTTTTTTTAAAAAAAAAACAAATAACAAGCAAAGCGAATGAAAATCCAACGGTGGGATCGCAGGCCACGGCCCTTTCGAGCCGCCGCCCCTTTGCGGCGGTGCCCGAACCGCCAGGGAGCCTCCAATCGCTCCCCGATCCTCCTCTTCGAAGCGCTTATAGCAATTGCGCGTGCATGGACTTACGGGAGCGATCATACCAGCACTAATGCATCGGATCCCATCAGAACTCCGAAGTTAAACGTGCTTGGGCGAGAGTAGTACTAGGATGGGTGACCTCCTGGGAAGTCCTCGTGTTGCACCCCTCCTTTTTGCCCGCTTCTCCATCCGGCCAGCCCCTTTGCCTTTCTTTCTTCTTTTTCTCTCCCCCGCCTCCCTTTCCTCCCCCGGCATCGATAGGGCGGGGCTAGAGGCCGAAGGCTACTAGTCTTGCTCAGAATGTCGTTTCGCTTCAAGAAACGAAAGGTCGGCACCTAATTCCACCAAGAATTTGGTTTTGAATAGTAAATGCCTATTTTTTTTTAAAAAAAAAAACAAATAACAAGCAAAGCGAATGAAAATCCAACGGTCGGATCGCAGGCCACGGCCCTTCGAGCCGCCGCCCCTTTGCGGCGGTGCCCGAACCGCCAGGGAGCCTCCAATCGCTCCCCGATCCTCCTCTTCGAAGCGCTTATAGCAATTGCGCGTGCATGGACTAACGGGTGCGATCATACCAGCACTAATGCACCGGATCCCATCAGAACTCCGAAGTTAAACGTGCTTGGGCGAGAGTAGTACTAGGATGGGTGACCTCCTGGGAAGTCCTCGTGTTGCACCCCTCCTTTTTGCCCGCTTCTCCATCCGGCCAGCCCCTTTGCCTTTCTTTCTTCTTTTTCTCTCCCCCGCCTCCCTTTCCTCCCCCGGCATCGATAGGGCGGGGCTAGAGGCCGAAGGCTACTAGTCTTGCTCAGAATGTCGTTTCGCTTCAAGAAACGAAAGGTCGGCACCTAATTCCACCAAGAATTTGGTTTTGAATAGTAAATGCCTATTTTTTTTAAATAAAAAAACAAATAACAAGCAAAGCGAATGAAAATCCAACGGTCGGATCGCAGGCCACGGCCCTTTGGAGCCGCCGCCCCTTTGCGGCGGTGCCCGAACCGCCAGGGAGCCTCCAATCGCTCCCCGATCCTCCTCTTCGAAGCGCTTATAGCAATTGCGCGTGCATGGACTAACGGGTGCGATCATACCAGCACTAATGCACCGGATCCCATCAGAACTCCGAAGTTAAACGTGCTTGGGCGAGAGTAGTACTAGGATGGGTGACCTCCTGGGAAGTCCTCGTGTTGCACCCCTCCTTTTTGCCCGCTTCTCCATCCGGCCAGCCCCTTTGTCTTTCTTTCTTCTTTTTCTCTCCCCCGCCTCCCTTTCCTCCCCCGGCATCGATAGGGCGGGGCTAGAGGCCGAAGGCTACTAGTCCTGCTCAGAATGTCGTTTCACTTCAAGAAACGAAAGGTCGGCACCTAATTCCACCAAGAATTTGGTTTTGAATAGTAAATGCCTATTTTTTTTAAAAAAAAAAACAAATAACAAGCAAAGCGAATGAAAATCCAACGGTCGGATCGCAGGCCACGGCCCTTTTGAGCCGCCGCCCCTTTGCGGCGGTGCCCGAACCGCCAGGGAGCCTCCAATCGCTCCCCGATCCTCCTCTTCGAAGCGCTTATAGCAATTGCGCGTGCATGGACTAACTGGTGCGATCATACCAGCACTAATGCACCGGATCTCATCAGAACTCCGAAGTTAAACGTGCTTGGGCGAGAGTAGTACTAGGATGGGTGACCTCCTGGGAAGTCCTCGTGTTGCACCCCTCCTTTTTGCCCGCTTCTCCATCCGGCCAGCCCCTTTGTCTTTCTTTCTTCTTTTTCTCTCCCCCGCCTCCCTTTCCTCCCCCGGCATCGATAGGGCGGGGCTAGAGGCCGAAGGCTACTAGTCCTGCTCAGAATGTCGTTTCGCTTCAAGAAACGAAAGGTCGGCACCTAATTCCACCAAGAATTTGGTTTTGAATAGTAAATGCCTATTTTTTTTAAAAAAAAAACAAATAACAAGCAAAGCGAATGAAAATCCAACGGTCGGATCGCAGGCCACGGCCCTTTCGAGCCGCCGCCCCTTTGCGGCGGTGCCCGAACCGCCAGGGAGCCTCCAATCGCTCCCCGATCCTCCTCTTCGAAGCGCTTATAGCAATTTCGCGTGCATGGACTAACGGGTGCGATCATACCAGCACTAATGCACCGGATCCCATCAGAACTCCGAAGTTAAATGTGCTTGGGCGAGAGTAGTACTAGGATGGGTGACCTCCTGGGAAGTCCTCGTGTTGCACCCCTCCTTTTTGCCCGCTTCTCCATCCGGCCAGCCCCTTTGTCTTTCTTTCTTCTTTTTCTCTCCCCCGCCTCCCTTTCCTCCCCCGGCATCGATAGGGCGGGGCTAGAGGCCGAAGGCTACTAGTCCTGCTCAGAATGTCGTTTCGCTTCAAGAAACGAAAGGTCGGCACCTAATTCCACCAAGAATTTGGTTTTGAATAGTAAATGCCTATTTTTAAAAAAAAAAAAAAACAAATAACAAGCAAAGCGAATGAAAATCCAACGGTCGGATCGCAGGCCACGGCCCTTTTGAGCCGCCGCCCCTTTGCGGCGGTGCCCGAACCGCCAGGGAGCCTCCAATCGCTCCCCGATCCTCCTCTTCGAAGCGCTTATAGCAATTGCGCGTGCATGGACTAACGGGTGCGATCATACCAGCACTAATGCACCGGATCCCATCAGAACTCCGAAGTTAAACGTGCTTGGGCGAGAGTAGTACTAGGATGGGTGACCTCCTGGGAAGTCCTCGTGTTGCACCCCTCCTTTTTGCCCGCTTCTCCATCCGGCCAGCCCCTTTGTCTTTCTTTCTTCTTTTTCTCTCCCCCGCCTCCCTTTCCTCCCCCGGCATCGATAGGGCGGGGCTAGAGGCCGAAGGCTACTAGTCCTGCTCAGAATGTCGTTTCGCTTCAAGAAACGAAAGGTCGGCACCTAATTCCACCAAGAATTTGGTTTTGAATAGTAAATGCCTATTTTTTTTTAAAAAAAAAACAAATAACAAGCAAAGCGAATGAAAATCCAACGGTCGGATCGCAGACCACGGCCCTTTCGAGCCGCCGCCCCTTTGCGGCGGTGCCCGAACCGCCAGGGAGCCTCCAATCGCTCCCCGATCCTCCTCTTCGAAGCGCTTATAGCAATTGCGCGTGCATGGACTTACGGGAGCGATCATACCAGCACTAATGCATCGGATCCCATCAGAACTCCGAAGTTAAACGTGCTTGGGCGAGAGTAGTACTAGCATGGGTGACCTCCTGGGAAGTCCTCGTGTTGCACCCCTCCTTTTTGCCCGCTTCTCCATCCGGCCAGCCCCTTTGTCTTTCTTTCTTCTTTTTCTCTCCCCCGCCTCCCTTTCCTCCCCCGGCATCGATAGGGCGGGGCTAGAGGCCGAAGGCTACTAGTCCTGCTCAGAATGTCGTTTCGCTTCAAGAAACGAAAGGTCGGCACCTAATTCCACCAAGAATTTGGTTTTGAATAGTAAATGCCTATTTTTTTTAAAAAAAAAAACAAATAACAAGCAAAGCGAATGAAAATCCAACGGTCGGATCGCAGGCCACGGCCCTTTCGAGCCGCCGCCCCTTTGCGGCGGTGCCCGAACCGCCAGGGAGCCTCCAATCGCTCCCCGATCCTCCTCTTCGAAGCGCTTATAGCAATTGCGCGTGCATGGACAAACGGGTGCGATCATACCATCACTAATGCACCGGATCCCATCAGAACTCCGAAGTTAAACGTGCTTGGGCGAGAGTAGTACTAGGATGGGTGACCTCCTGGGATGTCCTCGTGTTGCACCCCTCCTTTTTGCCCGCTTCTCCATCCGGCCAGCCCCTTTGTCTTTCTTTCTTCTTTTTCTCTCCCCCGCCTCCCTTTCCTCCCCCGGCATCGATAGGGCGGGGCTAGAGGCCGAAGGCTACTAGTCCTGCTCAGAATGTCGTTTCGCTTCAAGAAACGAAAGGTCGGCACCTAATTCCACCAAGAATTTGGTTTTGAATAGTAAATGCCTATTTTTTTAAAAAAAAAAAACAAATAACAAGCAAAGCGAATGAAAATCCAACGGTCGGATCGCAGGCCACGGCCCTTTTGAGCCGCCGCCCCTTTGCGGCGGTGCCCGAACCGCCAGGGAGCCTCCAATCGCTCCCCGATCCTCCTCTTCGAAGCGCTTATAGCAATTGCGCGTGCATGGACTAACGGGTGCGATCATACCAGCACTAATGCACCGGATCCCATCAGAACTCCGAAGTTAAACGTGCTTGGGCGAGAGTAGTACTAGGATGGGTGACCTCCTGGGAAGTCCTCGTGTTGCACCCCTCCTTTTTGCCCGCTTCTCCATCCGGCCAGCCCCTTTGTCTTTCTTTCTTCTTTTTCTCTCCCCCGCCTCCCTTTCCTCCCCCGGCATCGATAGGGCGGGGCTAGAGGCCGAAGGCTACTAGTCCTGCTCAGAATGTCGTTTCGCTTCAAGAAACGAAAGGTCGGCACCTAATTCCACCAAGAATTTGGTTTTGAATAGTAAATGCCTATTTTTTTTAAAAAAAAAAAACAAATAACAAGCAAAGCGAATGAAAATCCAACGGTCGGATCGCAGGCCACGGCCCTTTCGAGCCGCCGCCCCTTTGCGGCGGTGCCCGAACCGCCAGGGAGCCTCCAATCGCTCCCCGATCCTCCTCTTCGAAGCGCTTATAGCAATTGCGCGTGCATGGACTTACGGGAGCGATCATACCAGCACTAATGCATCGGATCCCATCAAAACTCCGAAGTTAAACGTGCTTGGGCGAGAGTAGTACTAGGATGGGTGACCTCCTGGGAAGTCCTCGTGTTGCACCCCTCCTTTTTGCCCGCTTCTCCATCCGGCCAGCCCCTTTGCCTTTCTTTCTTCTTTTTCTCTCCCCCGCCTCCCTTTCCTCCCCCGGCATCGATAGGGCGGGGCTAGAGGCCGAAGGCTACTAGTCGTGCTCAGAATGTCGTTTCGCTTCAAGAAACGAAAGGTCGGCACCTAATTCCACCAAGAATTTGGTTTTGAATAGTAAATGCCTATTTTTTTTAAAAAAAAAAACAAATAACAAGCAAAGCGAATGAAAATCCAACGGTCGGATCGCAGGCCACGGCCCTTCGAGCCGCCGCCCCTTTGCGGCGGTGCCCGAACCGCCAGGGAGCCTCCAATCGCTCCCCGATCCTCCTCTTCGAAGCGCTTATAGCAATTGCGCGTGCATGGACTAACGGGTGCGATCATACCAGCTCTAATGCACCGGATCCCATCAGAACTCCGAAGTTAAACGTGCTTGGGCGAGAGTAGTACTAGGATGGGTGACCTCCTGGGAAGTCCTCGTGTTGCACCCCTCCTTTTTGCCCGCTTCTCCATCCGGCCAGCCCCTTTGCCTTTCTTTCTTCTTTTTCTCTCCCCCGCCTCCCTTTCCTCCCCCGGCATCGATAGGGCGGGGCTAGAGGCCGAAGGCTACTAGTCTTGCTCAGAATGTCGTTTCGCTTCAAGAAACGAAAGGTCGGCACCTAATTCCACCAAGAATTTGGTTTTGAATAGTAAATGCCTATTTTTAAAAAAAAAAAAAACAAATAACAAGCAAAGCGAATGAAAATCCAACGGTCGGATCGCAGGCCACGGCCCTTTCGAGCCGCCGCCCCTTTGCGGCGGTGCCCGAACCGCCAGGGAGCCTCCAATCGCTCCCCGATCCTCCTCTTCGAAGCGCTTATAGCAATTGCGCGTGCATGGACTTACGGGTGCGACCATACCAGCACTAATGCACCGGATCCCATCAGTACTCCGAAGTTAAACGTGCTTGGGCGAGAGTAGTACTAGGATGGGTGACCTCCTGGGAAGTCCTCGTGTTGCACCCCTCCTTTTTGCCCGCTTCTCCATCCGGCCAGCCCCTTTGTCTTTCTTTCTTCTTTTTCTCTCCCCCGCCTCCCTTTCCTCCCCCGGCATCGATAGGGCGGGGCTAGAGGCCGAAGGCCACTAGTCCTGCTCAGAATGTCGTTTCGCTTCAAGAAACGAAAGGTCGGCACCTAATTCCACCAAGAATTTGGTTTTGAATAGTAAATGCCTATTTTTTTAAAAAAAAAAAACAAATAACAAGCAAAGCGAATGAAAATCCAACGGTCGGATCGCAGGCCACGGCCCTTTCGAGCCGCCGCCCCTTTGCGGCGGTGCCCGAACCGCCAGGGAGCCTCCAATCGCTCCCCGATCCTCCTCTTCGAAGCGCTTATAGCAATTGCGCGTGCATGGACTTACGGGTGCGATCATACCAGCACTAATGCACCGGATCCCATCAGAACTCCGAAGTTAAACGTGCTTGGGCGAGAGTAGTACTAGGATGGGTGACCTCCTGGGAAGTCCTCGTGTTGCACCCCTCCTTTTTGCCCGCTTCTCCATCCGGCCAGCCCCTTTGCCTTTCTTTCTTCTTTTTCTCTCCCCCGCCTCCCTTTCCTCCCCCGGCATCGATAGGGCGGGGCTAGAGGCCGAAGGCTACTAGTCTTGCTCAGAATGTCGTTTCGCTTCAAGAAACGAAAGGTCGGCACCTAATTCCACCAAGAATTTGGTTTTGAATAGTAAATGCCTATTTTTTTTTAAAAAAAAAACAAATAACAAGCAAAGCGAATGAAATTCCAACGGTCGGATCGCAGGCCACGGCCCTTTCGAGCCGCCGCCCCTTTGCGGCGGTGCCCGAACCGCCAGG
The DNA here is from genome assembly GCF_951802175.1 of Populus nigra. Lineage (NCBI taxonomy): Eukaryota > Viridiplantae > Streptophyta > Magnoliopsida > Malpighiales > Salicaceae > Populus > Populus nigra. Next base: position 2,892,317 of record NC_084864.1, on the reverse strand, counting down.
GAGCCTCCAATCGCTCCCCGATCCTCCTCTTCGAAGCGCTTATAGCAATTGCGCGTGCATGGACTTACGGGTGCGATCATACCAGCACTAATGCACCGGATCCCATCAGAACTCCGAAGTTAAACGTGCTTGGGCGAGAGTAGTACTAGGATGGGTGACCTCCTGGGAAGTCCTCGTGTTGCACCCCTCCTTTTTGCCCGCTTCTCCATCCGGCCAGCCCCTTTGCCTTTCTTTCTTCTTTTTCTCTCCCCCGCCTCCCTTTCCTCCCCCGGCATCGATAGGGCGGGGCTAGAGGCCCAAGGCTACTAGTCTTGCTCAGAATGTCGTTTCGCTTCAAGAAACGAAAGGTCGGCACCTAATTCCACCAAGAATTTGGTTTTGAATAGTAAATGCCTATTTTTTTAAAAAAAAAAAACAAATAACAAGCAAAGCGAATGAAAATCCAACGGTCGGATCGCAGGCCACGGCCCTTTCGAGCCGCCGCCCCTTTGCGGCGGTGCCCGAACCGCCAGGGAGCCTCCAATCGCTCCCCGATCCTCCTCTTCGAAGCGCTTATAGCAATTGCGCGTGCATGGACTTACGGGTGCGATCATACCAGCACTAATGCACCGGATCCCATCAGAACTCCGAAGTTAAACGTGCTTGGGCGAGAGTAGTACTAGGATGGGTGACCTCCTGGGAAGTCCTCGTGTTGCACCCCTCCTTTTTGCCCGCTTCTCCATCCGGCCAGCCCCTTTGTCTTTCTTTCTTCTTTTTCTCTCCCCCGCCTCCCTTTCCTCCCCCGGCATCGATAGGGCGGGGCTAGAGCCGAAGGCTACTAGTCTTGCTCAGAATGTCGTTTCGCTTCAAGAAACGAAAGGTCGGCACCTAATTCCACCAAGAATTTGGTTTTGAATAGTAAATGCCTATTTTTAAAAAAAAAAAAAACAAATAACAAGCAAAGCGAATGAAAATCCAACGGTCGGATCGCAGGCCACGGCCCTTTCGAGCCGCCGCCCCTTTGCGGCGGTGCCCGAACCGCCAGGGAGCCTCCAATCGCTCCCCGATCCTCCTCTTCGAAGCGCTTATAGCAATTGCGCGTGCATGGACTAACGGGTGCGATCATACCAGCACTAATGCACCGGATCCCATCAGAACTCCGAAGTTAAACGTGCTTGGGCGAGAGTAGTACTAGGATGGGTGACCTCCTGGGAAGTCCTCGTGTTGCACCCCTCCTTTTTGCCCGCTTCTCCATCCGGCCAGCCCCTTTGTCTTTCTTTCTTCTTTTTCTCTCCCCCGCCTCCCTTTCCTCCCCCGGCATCGATAGGGCGGGGCTAGAGGCCGAAGGCTACTAGTCGTGCTCAGAATGTCGTTTCGCTTCAAGAAACGAAAGGTCGGCACCTAATTCCACCAAGAATTTGGTTTTGAATAGTAAATGCCTATTTTTTTTAAAAAAAAAAAACAAATAACAAGCAAAGCGAATGAAAATCCAACGGTCGGATCGCAGGCCACGGCCCTTTCGAGCCGCCGCCCCTTTGCGGCGGTGCCCGAACCGCCAGGGAGCCTCCAATCGCTCCCCGATCCTCCTCTTCGAAGCGCTTATAGCAATTGCGCGTGCATGGACTAACGGGTGCGATCATACCAGCACTAATGAACCGGATCCCATCAGAACTCCGAAGTTAAACGTGCTTGGGCGAGAGTAGTACTAGGATGGGTGACCTCCTGGGAAGTCCTCGTGTTGCACCCCTCCTTTTTGCCCGCTTCTCCATCCGGCCAGCCCCTTTGTCTTTCTTTCTTCTTTTTCTCTCCCTCGCCTCCCTTTCCTCCCCCGGCATCGATAGGGCGGGGCTAGAGGCCGAAGGCTACTAGTCCTGCTCAGAATGTCGTTTCGCTTCAAGAAACGAAAGGTCGGCACCTAATTCCACCAAGAATTTGGTTTTGAATAGTAAATGCCTATTTTTTTTAAAAAAAAAAAACAAATAACAAGCAAAGCGAATGAAAATCCAACGGTCGGATCGCAGGCCACGGCCCTTTCGAGCCGCCGCCCCTTTGCGGCGGTGCCCGAACCGCCAGGGAGCCTCCAATCGCTCCCCGATCCTCCTCTTCGAAGCGCTTATAGCAATTGCGCGTGCATGGACTAACGGGTGCGATCATACCAGCACTAATGCACCGGATCCCATCAGAACTCCGAAGTTAAACGTGCTTGGGCGAGAGTAGTACTAGGATGGGTGACCTCCTGGGAAGTCCTCGTGTTGCACCCCTTCTTTTTGCCCGCTTCTCCATCCGGCCAGCCCCTTTGTCTTTCTTTCTTCTTTTTCTCTCCCCCACCTCCCTTTCCTCCCCCGGCATCGATAGGGCGGGGCTAGAGGCCGAAGGCTACTAGTCCTGCTCAGAATGTCGTTTCGCTTCAAGAAACGAAAGGTCGGCACCTAATTCCACCAAGAATTTGGTTTTGAATAGTAAATGCCTATTTTTTTAAAAAAAAAAAAACAAATAACAAGCAAAGCGAATGAAAATCCAACGGTCGGATCGCAGGCCACGGCCCTTCGAGCCGCCGCCCCTTTGCGGCGGTGCCCGAACCGCCAGGGAGCCTCCAATCGCTCCCCGATCCTCCTCTTCGAAGCGCTTATAGCAATTGCGCGTGCATGGACTTACGGGTGCGACCATACCAGCACTAATGCACCGGATCCCATCAGAACTCCGAAGTTAAACGTGCTTGGGCGAGAGTAGTACTAGGATGGGTGACCTCCTGGGAAGTCCTCGTGTTGCACCCCTCCTTTTTGCCCGCTTCTCCATCCGGCCAGCCCCTTTGTCTTTCTTTCTTCTTTTTCTCTCCCCCGCCTCCCTTTCCTCCCCCGGCATCGATAGGGCGGGGCTAGAGGCCGAAGGCTACTAGTCTTGCTCAGAATGTCGTTTCGCTTCAAGAAACGAAAGGTCGGCACCTAATTCCACCAAGAATTTGGTTTTGAATAGTAAATGCCTATTTTTTAAAAAAAAAAAAACAAATAACAAGCAAAGCGAATGAAAATCCAACGGTCGGATCGCAGGCCACGGCCCTTTCGAGCCGCCGCCCCTTTGCGGCGGTGCCCGAACCGCCAGGGAGCCTCCAATCGCTCCCCGATCCTCCTCTTCGAAGCGCTTATAGCAATTGCGCGTGCATGGACTTACGGGTGCGACCATACCAGCACTAATGCACCGGATCCCATCAGAACTCCGAAGTTAAACGTGCTTGGGCGAGAGTAGTACTAGGATGGGTGACCTCCTGGGAAGTCCTCGTGTTGCACCCCTCCTTTTTGCCCGCTTCTCCATCCGGCCAGCCCCTTTGTCTTTCTTTCTTCTTTTTCTCTCCCCCGCCTCCCTTTCCTCCCCCGGCATCGATAGGGCGGGGCTAGAGGCCGAAGGCTACTAGTCTTGCTCAGAATGTCGTTTCGCTTCAAGAAACGAAAGGTCGGCACCTAATTCCACCAAGAATTTGGTTTTGAATAGTAAATGCCTATTTTTTAAAAAAAAAAAAACAAATAACAAGCAAAGCGAATGAAAATCCAACGGTCGGATCGCAGGCCACGGCCCTTTCGAGCCGCCGCCCCTTTGCGGCGGTGCCCGAACCGCCAGGGAGCCTCCAATCGCTCCCCGATCCTCCTCTTCGAAGCGCTTATAGCAATTGCGCGTGCATGGACTTACGGGTGCGACCATACCAGCACTAATGCACCGGATCCCATCAGAACTCCGAAGTTAAACGTGCTTGGGCGAGAGTAGTACTAGGATGGGTGACCTCCTGGGAAGTCCTCGTGTTGCACCCCTCCTTTTTGCCCGCTTCTCCATCCGGCCAGCCCCTTTGTCTTTCTTTCTTCTTTTTCTCTCCCCCGCCTCCCTTTCCTCCCCCGGCATCGATAGGGCGGGGCTAGAGGCCGAAGGCCACTAGTCCTGCTCAGAATGTCGTTTCGCTTCAAGAAACGAAAGGTCGGCACCTAATTCCACCAAGAATTTGGTTTTGAATAGTAAATGCCTATTTTTTTAAAAAAAAAAAACAAATAACAAGCAAAGCGAATGAAAATCCAACGGTCGGATCGCAGGCCACGGCCCTTTCGAGCCGCCGCCCCTTTGCGGCGGTGCCCGAACCGCCAGGGAGCCTCCAATCGCTCCCCGATCCTCCTCTTCGAAGCGCTTATAGCAATTGCGCGTGCATGGACTAACGGGTGCGATCATACCAGCACTAATGCACCGGATCCCATCAGAACTCCGAAGTTAAACGTGCTTGGGCGAGAGTAGTACTAGGATGGGTGACCTCCTGGGAAGTCCTCGTGTTGCACCCCTCCTTTTTGCCCGCTTCTCCATCCGGCCAGCCCCTTTGTCTTTCTTTCTTCTTTTTCTCTCCCTCGCCTCCCTTTCCTCCCCCGGCATCGATAGGGCGGGGCTAGAGGCCGAAGGCTACTAGTCCTGCTCAGAATGTCGTTTCGCTTCAAGAAACGAAAGGTCGGCACCTAATTCCACCAAGAATTTGGTTTTGAATAGTAAATGCCTATTTTTTTTAAAAAAAAAAAACAAATAACAAGCAAAGCGAATGAAAATCCAACGGTCGGATCGCAGGCCACGGCCCTTTCGAGCCGCCGCCCCTTTGCGGCGGTGCCCGAACCGCCAGGGAGCCTCCAATCGCTCCCCGATCCTCCTCTTCGAAGCGCTTATAGCAATTGCGCGTGCATGGACTAACGGGTGCGATCATACCAGCACTAATGCACCGGATCCCATCAGAACTCCGAAGTTAAACGTGCTTGGGCGAGAGTAGTATTAGGATGGGTGACCTCCTGGGAAGTCCTCGTGTTGCACCCCTTCTTTTTGCCCGCTTCTCCATCCGGCCAGCCCCTTTGTCTTTCTTTCTTCTTTTTCTCTCCCCCACCTCCCTTTCCTCCCCCGGCATCGATAGGGCGGGGCTAGAGGCCGAAGGCTACTAGTCCTGCTCAGAATGTCGTTTCGCTTCAAGAAACGAAAGGTCGGCACCTAATTCCACCAAGAATTTGGTTTTGAATAGTAAATGCCTATTTTTTTTAAAAAAAAAAAAACAAATAACAAGCAAAGCGAATAAAAATCCAACAGTCGGATCGCAGGCCACGGCCCTTTTGAGCCGCCGCCCCTTTGCGGCGGTGCCCGAACCGCCAGGGAGCCTCCAATCGCTCCCCGATCCTCCTCTTCGAAGCGCTTATAGCAATTGCGCGTGCATGGACTAACTGGTGCGATCATACCAGCACTAATGCACCGGATCCCATCAAATAACAAGCAAAGCGAATAAAAATCCAACGGTCGAATCGCAGGTCACGGCCCTTTTGAGCCGTCGCCCCTCCCTAGATGAATTAGAAAAAATTTTCATCTATTTTTAAATAGTATTGATTGTAAATTCTTGTGCAAGATGGAATGAGATTTGAAAAGAGTTTCAAGTCTTATTCAAAGAATTAATGATTATGATGTTGAGGACCAATATGATTTGATAGAGTAAACACACTTCATACTATAATGTCTAAATCAAAATATTATTATTAATGAAAGAATAATAATTACACTGAGAAACTAGTTACTAAAATGTTAAATCAAACCACTTATGACTTTTCTAATATTTGGTGGATTATGACATATTGCTAGACCTTATATTTGATCTTTAAATATAAATCAATCAATTATTGAATTGATAATAAATTTATTTATTTAATCCTATTTTATTTAGGATCATTATTTATATTTGGGCCATCTTATTAGTGAACTTATGGGTCACACACATAAGAACTATTAGTTAGAAATTAAAATGAAATGATTAAACAAGTGTGATTTTATTATAAATAAGTTTTAAAAATTAAGAACTAGAATGTAATTAATACATAAGATTGCAATTCTAGACCTATAAGAAATCAAGTAAGGACTTGATTGAATAAATTTCTAAAATTAGTTTAAAATAATAAAGGTGATATTATTTAAGAGAAAATTAATATTTTTTTTATTTATATAGTTTTTAGGTTTTCTATATATATAATGTTATGCCTTTTATTTTTTGATAGTAGAGTACAATATAGAAATACTAAAATACAAAAGAAAAGAGCTAGCACTCAAAGGTATAACAATTTTTCTCTTCTAAAAAGGCTTAGAAGATTTTTCATTGGTGGTTTGTGTAGATTATTATTAGAGGTTGTATACTTGGATGATTTATGATTTACGATAACTTAATTTTGAAGCAATTATTCAAAGTTAAAAAGATTTTATTTTCAAGTAATCTTTATATAAACCCCAAACAACCTTAAATCTCTCTAATAAGATTCTTGAACTCCTAAAAAAGTTTAAATTTACAGTTTTTGTGTAATTGTTTTAGAAAACTGAATAATGAAGATAAAGGTTAACGCTGAAGAGGACTTCTTTAAGTGTACAGTATATGGTATCCATTTTAGTATTTGTGGTCCCTGCTACTGTTTAGTCTATATATTGTGATGCTAACAAACCATCTATGAAGTCAAGAGGACGTGCATCATTTTGCTTCTTTAGAATGTGGTGAAGACAGAATGCAGGCAAACTTCCCTCAGCTCTTGAGTAATGTCTGGTATTTTTCAACTTTGTTGTCCAGTCCTATTACTTCTTGGGCGATTTCTGGCATGTTGTACTAAAGTAATGATTGTTTTGTCGATGCTCGCATACTCGTACTCATAGTCTCATATGCATGACATGCTTCGTTTGCCGAATACTAGATTGTCGTGGAGAATGGACACAGGTTCCTGATTCCAGTGACCATCTTCCACATTCTGCAACTAATAAATGATTGAACATTGCCCAAGTGTCCACAGGTTGGAAAGGTTAAACAATCACACCCTCTTTCTTTCATAATTACTTAAACCAGGAAAATATGGCTGGGCTTTAAGCACTCATCAAAACTAATACATTAAGAGGTATGTTGCAGACATTAAAGTTGATACAGCCATCAAAAGAGTAGCTATCCAAGAAGAACTCGAAGCTGTTCATTGAAACTGTCAATGTAAGAGGACTCTAGACTTTTGCTGCTCAAAAACTCTCTCAGTTGTGCACGGTTGGTTTTGACATCTCTGCCAAACTCACTTTCTTCCTCCATTACAGTTCTCACAGCCTTGTAGACAGTTTCCTTGGTGAATAACCCATCTTCTTCTCCTTTCTCCACCTCCACTCCCACCTTCAAATGCAGGCTCATCAGTCTTGCTTGGAATATATGGTCACCTACATGTGGTAGCAGAACCAGCTGACATTTATTTATCAATGCCTCAGATAAGGAACCGGATCCACAATGTGTAATGAAGCATCCAACTGATGGATGCTCCAGAATCAATTGCTGCTGAACCCATCCTCCATGGACCATACCTCTTCCACAGATCCTCTCTTGAAAACCTTGGGGCAATGCAAGTTCAATTGACTCATAACCCGCAGGTGGTTTAAGTGCTGCCAAGAATGGCATACCAGTGAGCTCCAAACCTAAGAGCAACTCTTCAAACTGATCCTTCTCCAAAGTGCATTCACTTCCAAAAGCACAGTATATCACAGAATTGGCCTTGAATTCTACGAGCCACTTATACAACTTCTCTTCTAAAGTTGAGGTGTTTGGCTCTGGGATAACTGGTCCTGAAAATAAGACTGGCTTGTCAAACTGGTTTCCAACATAGTCAGCATAAGGTCCTTCAATTTCTCGGCATGTCCTGAATCCAATTGCATCACAGTGGCTCATTCCCATATATATGCGATCACAGAACATGACATCACTACCAAACTTCATAACTCTCCTTGCAATGTAGACTTCTGCCTCGTGAGCTTTGAGCTTGATCGGCAAGTCTGGAAAGCCTAATGGTGGCTGCATAAGGTCAGCTTTAGTCAACTTGTTACCACTTAGTCGTCTTTCCGGAGACATAATATATCCAATAGTTACCGAGCTAACAACGCAGTAGTAAATGGACTTAATACCTAAGCGACGAGCCAGTCTTGGCATCCAGTAGGTGAAATCAAAGATGACAGTATTGGGTTTTAAATTGCGAAGTAATACTTCAATATCACTCTCAGTACGGTCCATGGCAGTCATGATATGTGTGAAAGAAGGGAAAGGTACATCTGAGGTGGTTTCAGCTCCTGGAGGGAGGCCATCCACATGGGGAACAGTAATTGGAATGAAGGTAATGATGTCCGGATGGAGGTTGAATTGCTGTAACTTGGACTGAGTTCTGGTGGGGAGAAGAAAGGAGATTTTGTGGCCTGCCTGTGCTAGTTTGTTTGCAAGGTGAAGAAATGGTGTAAGGTGACCAAAGGCAAACCAAGGGTACATTGCTATGTGGTATGCAGGTGTTGCAGCCATTTCTTAATTTCAGAGTTTCCTCCTGCTAAATTCCTTGCTAGAATTGGAACTGCTGAGAGCAGAACATTGGTGATGACAATGAGTAAATAGTAAAGAAATCATTTGAGGATTATTCCGTAATTCAGAAAATACATTTATTTTGCCACCTTATAATGTAAGCTGAACACTTTGCGAATCACCACAAGAGTACTAAGCCCCTTTATCAAAAATTGAAATCATATTTGTGAATAGCTTTGAACAAACATGCACTGCTTACCAACTTGAGAAGTAGCAGGGATGCAGAGATTTCTTCGTCGGCGGACACCACAATTTAGCGACCGAACTTGCTTGATTTTGTTCCAAACTAGCCAACAATAAGGACGAAGCCAACTGACTAGCAAAGGCCGTCCTGCAAAAGCTCTCAATATTTGTTCTTTCAGCTAAAAGAGAGGAAGTGGAATTATTATTTTCTATATCAGACAAGCAGAGAATAATATTAAAAATAATTTTAAAAAAATAAAAAAAATATTATTTTAATATATTTTTAAATAAAAAATATTTTAAAAAACAATTAAAATAACACTGCAAACGCACTTAAAAAAAAATAATAAAGGTGCAGTTGCGGCCCCTTGACTACTCAATTGCCTTGTCTGCCTTGTCTCTTGTCCAGTGAAGAGGACAAAGGTGACATTGATTACGTATAGCGTATAAACTTTATTTATTTTTATGTTTTAAAAGAAATTTTTTAAAATATTATTTTATTTTTAAATTAATATTTTTTTATATTTTTAAATTATTTTTTGATATATTAATATAAAAATAATTTTTTAAAAATAAAAAAAATATTATTTTAATATATATTTTAAAAGACAATCATTCATGTTTGCCAACTAAATTAAGCTATATTCTCAAACAATCTAAATTCAATATAGTTACAAAACTTTGACTGCCAGCTAGAGCCAACCCAACTTTTTGTGATTAACCTATGCCACTTGAACCAATCAAGCCTCAAGTAACAAGGCTAATTGCGAATCCAAAAAGCTACCTGGATTGGTTTTCAACCAACAGTACTTATCTTCTTCTAATGGTAGCTGAGAAGTTAAGAGGCTAAGCACTGTCTAAAACTGGCCGAGGCTCACTCCACAAGCACTGATGGCCAAGCCCTAATAAAAAACACATCGGTTTCTTTCAGCAATGTTTTTCCAAGCCCGAAGATCAGTCTCATTTTGAATGAGTTGGAGACAATATATAGAATTTTTTTAAGAAAAAATCCAATGATAACAGAATCATCTCCCGAAAGCAGCGAGGAAATCAGAGGAAAATTACCCTAATAAGCCGCAATCAACATCAAATCCTAAAAGAATCCACATCCATCCATACTGTCTATAAAGACGGTATTTAAGTTGCACTCAACACCTGGAAAATCAAATGAACGAGAAGCTAAATTTCAAGCGTTTGAATTTTGCAAGCTCAACAGGGCTAAAAGCTAACAAGCACCACAAGGCACTATCAGAGCCCCTTCAAAGTTTTATTTGATCAAAATGAAACTATCTTGACATTTTTCAGTGAGGCAAATCAATCAAAATAGCACTTGGTCAAAAAATATATAAATATATATACACATATATTAAGGGTTGCGGCTACTGCTTCTGACAGGAAAAGGGAAAGGGAAAGTAGATCATTTGCCCCCTGTTATTCTTCCTGGAGCCTTGTAAAAATTGCAATTATAATCCTATATCAGAGAATCAAAAGGAATGAAGGGGAGAAGGCGCAACTTTCAGGATTGCTTGCATCTTTCGGAGCCACCTTTGAAAGTTGGAATCTCAATAATCTGGAAGTTGCATGTGTAGAGTGTGACTTAGCAATTAAACAAATATAATATGATGGACACTTTTAGAAATTTTGACCAATATACTCGATCAAATTGCTTAAAAGTCTACTGTTGGATAGAGACCTGGCATGTAAGTACGTCCACTTCCATTAGAATCAGAATATAAATGTGGCTGTAGCTCCCCTGAGTGGGATGATCTCCGGGACTTCGGGTTCTTAGGAGAAGCTGAGTAGGAATCACTGGAACCAACGCCATGCATTGTTGATGTTGGAAGTCCATGGATCTTTGGCAATCCTGTGGAATCAGATCCCAAACTATATCCTCTTTCAACAGTTTCAGCTTCCAATGGCAATTCATCTAATGTCTGAAAAGAAACAATACCAGCCAATTACATGTCAGGAAATTCTCTGCAAATCTACATTTGCAATGCAGAAGCAGCTAAAGAACCTCACGACAACAGAGCAATTAAATATCATATCTATATCTGGTGACAAAAGCCTACCGATGCTTGCTAGCTTTTGAATAGCAAATAAGTTCTCCAAGAGGGGGGGGGGAATAAAAAAAGGGTTACTAGATGCAGAAGGTAAACAAGATGCTAAGCAAGAAAGATTTGAATCTTAAAGCTCACCCCATTTGACAAAACTCTTACTTGCCCAGCAATAAGCCAGATAAATGTTTTGCATATACATGCAGATACCACCAATTGCCATAAACACGTCTAGTTGAAAGTAATTAACTCCAAGCCTCACACATCACAGAGCTTATGGAAAATTAGACTCTAAGAGAACCATAATAGAATTCAAGGACAGTGTAAATGCAAATGGTTCTACTGATTGGAGAGTCATGAAAACCTACCCTAAATGCTTGTTGGAGAACTCGGAGTGATTCTCGTGTCTGCTTTCTCTTCATCGCTATCTCATCATGTTCCTGCAACATCTCCTCAAACAGATTCTCCCTGTTTCAGTAAGAAACAGAAATCCAGGATTAACATACATGACTAGCATACAATAGATGAACTATAACTAAGAGGATGAAATCAGAAAAATTGACTTATATCAATGTAAAATCTTTGTTGTCACCTGTATAGTTTTCTAATGAAGACATTGTGAAGTTCACGCTTTGTATGGTTTACCTGCATATAATGAATGAAAGTGACATCAGAAATTATCAAACCTTCTGAAATATGTCCTACTATCCTTGCCAAGATAACCCAAAATGTTATTTTGATTTGAATTTTACAAGTACAAGACTTGTACATTAGAGAACTTGCCCAAACTTCCATTCCATCATGGTAGTTTTTCTAATGATACAATGATGATGGAGATGGAGATGATGATGATGATGACGAAGAAACCAAGGGAGTTTAGGGACATTTTGAAAATATACTCATAAAGCAGCTGCAGATTATGTCTGGATAAGATAGATGCTACTTGTGTTATGCTGCCATACCCAATAATTATTGTTTCTTTAGTACGGATTTCTTAGAGAGGAGAACAATAGTGCATGCTTACTGATACATCGGAATCTAGTAGATGGTTGGGCAAAAATTTGTGCTAATGTAATTTTTCCTTCTTTCTTTTTTAGTCTAAATTATTTACAGCAAAAAATTAAAGAGGAACAAGATGACCGCAGAGATGGCAGCCAGCAGACCCAAAAAGAGAACAGATATGAATTTATTAAAAAAAAACAAAGGAAAAAAACCAACAGAAAAGCCCAAAATAAGACAGCAGATCCCATAACAGCCAAGTGTAATAGCAGTTATACAATGGGGCAAGGGTGTTTGAAAGTAAAAGATACATCCAGATTAATGAAGAATTACCAGAAAGTGCATAATTGCTTTTGGTACAGAGTCCTCGATATTTTTCCGAACAATGTCATAGTATGATTTCAACAGCAATTTTGTGACTGCAATTTCAATAGACTCATTCTCTGAATGGCTTTCTGAAGGCCTCAAGACAGTTGGGGGCTTACAAAACACAAAAATATTCTTGTTAGAAAAAAATGCGTTGTGCATAGGCTAGTCAGGGCTAGTATTTGAGACAACATACCTCTCTTAAATGAATCATACTTTGATCAAAGGATTCCATGCTCTGAGCAGGTTCATTGTATGACTTGCTTGTTGAATTTTCTTTAGCAGAAACTCGAGAATGGTCACCTCCACCAAAAATTGATGAGATACCCCAACTTGAAACATTTGTACTCCCTGATAAAACAATTTTAATTATCTAAAAATGGATGTGTATATCCCATTGCAATTTCTGTGGAGTAGAAAATTACCAGCAGGTGGGACCTCTGAAACAGGACGCACTCCCTGTAAGTCACAGAAAGACCAGTATCTTATTACACAAGTTCCATAACAGTATGCACTACAATAAAATTAAGGATACAACAATGAACAGAAAAACAATAAATAACATGCCTGATCTGGCATGATCCCATTTACTTGTCTGGCCAAAATGGCCCGAGTCTTCATACTCCTTTCAGAAGCTGGTGCCTTATCAGGCTCTAGGGCATCCTAATTAATAAAAAAGTAAAGAGAATAGGGACAAAAGAAATATGTGGTCTAACAAAATCAGAAATCAAATACAGATAAACAGTACTGAAGAAAATTTGCACAACACACATACTTTTTGCCTGGGCATAGCTAGAGAAACCTTGGAAGACTTGATCTGCTGCTGTGCGATCTCCACAGCCTTACTCCCACCAATAAAACTTGGGTGGGAGGTATTTATGTAGTCCATCTGCAAAAGAAAACATTATGTAATCAATCATATAGTACTGACATGGTAAAGAAAACAAAGGACAGAAAGAAGCAAACAGATATGGAACCACTAGGCAAATGAATAACTATGTTTTGGCTATCCTGTAAGAACTTTCAATCACACAAGACAGCAGAAAGGGTCATGATTTGAATCGCAACCAGAGAGTTGCAGGTTCAAGGTCTAAAATTTACAAAGTTTGGCAGGGAAGGCAGGGGGGAAAATGCTCAAAGGTAGCACAGTCTACCACTCCCAAAACCAACAGAAAGTTTGATCAAAACAAATACAACAGAAAACAAGTCAATACAATGGATTCGCACGAATTAAAAGAAAGGGGAAATATAGCAATAGTAACCAGAAAAGTTGAACATTAAGATTTTGAAAAATATCAGCATGTTCATACCTCCATTTCAATAATGTGTCCAATCATTGTCTCTGATGGTTCAAGACCATCTCGTAAAAAGTTTCCAATAACTTCGTCCATGCGCTTTCTTAGAACAGGAAACCGCTGGAGTTCATTCACTAGACAGCGATGACTAATCTGAAGAGAGAAATTTTATTTAAAGATCCGACAGAGTAAATTTTAATTCTGAGAGACTTCAATCACAACATCCATACCTTTATTAACTCATCATATATAAACCTGGCACACTGAAGGCTTGGATCTAACAAACGAGCTATTTGCTTCCTGACAAGAACTTCAAATGGCACCTATATAAATGAAAACCAAAATCATCATACAGCTTTGCTTAGAAATAGAAACTTCTTTAAGAAGCAAAAGTAAAAACAAAAAAAGGGAGTCCACAAGCAAAAGAAAAGGAATCATTTTGTTTTCAGAAAGTGAAAACAATAAACCTACCTCTGGTACAAACAGTGGAGTTCTAGGCCCAGTGGCATTCTGAATGATAGTTTGAATGTCAGCATCAGTCAAGTCCTCACAGGGATCAACCTCCTGCACAACAAATCATGTCACATAAGATTCAGTAAATGAGAGACAGATTACAGTCTGTTTGCCAAAAATAATAGTCATATTATTCACAGGATGGTAGCTAAGACAAATTCCATTGAACAAATGGATCCTGGTAATACTAAGCACACCTCAAACATTTTACTTGTCAGTGTCTAGTGTTAATTTTTTTTTTCTTTTAAAAAAAAAACAACCTTAATTTTGCGAAACACTAAAACAGATAACTGCTGCTAGACCTAGAAACCGTTTGTTTTTACATTTCAAAAGCGTTTTTGAAAAAACTTGAAAAAAATTTTATTTTTTCTTTGTTTCAAATTAATTTTATTTTTTAGAGTATTTAGATTGTTTTAATATCCTGATATCAAAAATGAATTTCAAAAAAATAAAAAAATATATTATTTTGATGCATTTCCAAGCAAAAAACACTTCGAAAAAAAACCACTACAACAATACCAAACAGGCTCATAGCCATTTAACCTCCCATTGTTTAAAGTAAATGTAGGAAAAGCTTATTTAATTAGCAAATGCAACTATGATGCAAGGGTCCACAAATATTAGTCACTTAAAAGCACCAAATTAGAGGGATGGTATGACCATACCTTAAATGAATCATTTAATTGGTTTATTTTCTCACCCCTTCCCCTCATTAAGTCTGTTTTTGCTACCATGTGGCTTTCAACATGACATGTAGCTCATTGCGATTTTTACTGTTAAATGTTTTTTTTTTAACTAAGCTAACTTTAAAAGCATCACTACTATGTGGTGCCTTGCTCCTCTGAGAGTACCAGCTTGCTTGTATTGATTATTTGATGAAAGGTGTAAACTTTAGGGAAAAAACAATATTATTTTGAAACTCCATAGGAAATTAGACAAAAGACATTGTCAATATGTACAAAAGAACTGTAAACATGAAAGTAACTAAATTTGTATTAGTTAAATGAATTCATGAAATGTAATGGGTAAAGGAACAAAGCAAATATCTTGGAAAATAAGTGTAAAATGTTGCATGACAGGTAGCAGAGCGCATACAGGTATAGCCATGAGGACTCTTGTACAAATTTCCCTAATTGAATTCACAAGCACGTAAAACCATGTCTAAATCTCCATGGTTTCATGACATCCTAGAAACCACATTCCATGCAGAACATGATCTCAGGTCTGCATCCACAAATTAATATTTCCATTTACTTGCTGAGAAAAGAATAAAGAAAAGTTAATGTCAGTTTTACAAACCAAAGAGGCATTGGTCTAGAGGTTAAGGATTCAAAAGCAAGGCTCTTGAACTTGGAGTGCACACGTCCAAATCCCCACACCTCAAAATGAAAGGGCTAGTTTTACTAGATTTAGGGCCTATTTGTTTTCACATTTCAAAAGTGCTTTTGAAAAAATTTGAAAATTTTTTATTTTTTTTCTTTGCTTCAAATTAATATTTTTTTGGTGCTTTCAAATCATTTTGATGTGCTCATGTCAAAAATAATTTAAAAAGGATACATTATTTTGATGCATTTCTGAGTGAAAAGCAACCGCTACCACACTCTCAAACACCTCCTTACACTAGGTCTTCAGGCTTTCACTCAATTCAAACTAACCAGAAGTTGCATTTCGCACTCAAGAAGTAGAAATTATCAAGGATGCACATGAAGATGATAATAGAAATTTACATCAATCCAATTAAATGAACATTTTTCACAAGGCAGAGCATGTAAATATCAATATACATACCTCCAAACTCTTCACAAATATTGATTGAAAAATATAATGAATTCGTGCTCCTCCAGAGAGCTCGGATCTTGACATTTCTTCATTTCTTCCCTCAACCATAGAAGAAAATGCTGTTTCCAACAAGAAACCATTAAACATTAATGATCAAGCTTGAAATGATAAAATATCTATTGAAGAAATACATTATTCTGAATGCAAGCCCAAGGAATAACAAGAGGTACCTTCAGAATATTTTGAAAGAATGTTCAGAATAAGAGTTCCTTGACCAGCCTATTTATTTACAGAAAGTTGGGTAATGAGTTGATTAAAACAATCATATAAAACAAAATAAGCAAGAAGAGTGGAGAGCTAGAACATTCTGAAAACAGAAAGGATAATCACAAAATAAGAATTCAAGAGTAATCAAATTATGAAAAATGAGTATGAACAGCCAAAGAAAAAAGTAGGATAATTATCACGGAAAAGCATCAGCTCAGACAGGTAATTTAGTCAGAAACCAGATCACAACAGGAGGACAAATGCAGATAAAAAGGCTAACATTGTGCTTGGAACAAACCCATGGCTGTGACCAGAAATCAAACAATTACTTGAAAACATTCTCAACCAGGTAACAGGGACACTCTGAGAAAAAAAATTGAAAATAAAGCAAATAAATACATACCTTCGATTCTGTGATTTCTCCATAGCTTGCATGTTCTTTTGCAACAGAAACCAATGCAGAGCTTATTCGTGATTTCAGCCCTGGAAGTATTGCTTTTATATGTTGCACTAGAATCTGGGGGGAAAGTAACAAAATAAGGTTCATTCAGAGAAAAAAACTCCTATGAGAGTCATAGCAATAGATGCAGAGTGCAAGGAATCTACTTTGAAATAATTAATCATATCCTTTAAGGTATTCTGAGAGTGAATGCTGCAAAAAATCTACCTGGTTCAGCTTCTTTGCCAGTTGAGGAACACCACAACGATCAGCTAGACCATTATATACCTATAGAACAGCATGGAAGTAAATAGAGCAATCAATTCCTCTACTTGTTTTTGCACCAAATTAGGGGTAAAAATAAAGAGATAGGGCTATCATACCGGGCGACTACGGAAGAACTTCTCCTCTGCAGCAAGTGCATCCTTGATACTACGATTAAGCATGATATCCTGCATCAGGATAGCCATTCAATAGATCAGCCAACCATTGGCTAGAATGCCATCGTTTATACTTGTACAGAAAGTTATGTCATGTTCAATATATGATGGTTCTAATATGCACAACCAGGCAAATTTCAAATTAGTAAAAAAAGCATGTCAGATAGGATGATTCATCTACAAAATGCATCCTGTGCCAAAATAATATTGAATCAAACAATTAAGAACAATAAGAGATTTGAAAATCACGAATACTGAAAAAAAGGCTACCATACAGAGAAGTCTTATTCTTTATGATTGCCAGTGCTGAATATTACTGTCTACACCCAATCAGATAAAAAACATCTAAATAAAACCACCACCTACACAATTCCTTAAGGGAAAAACTGATGCAATGAGCAAAGCAAGGAAAACATTTTAAAAAACAGAAACAACAGCTGCTAAAACAATTTATCAACCAGTTCATGAAGTATCAGCAAGATGGTAATCTAAACAGAAGAAAAGGTAAAAAAGGAAATGATGAGTTTGTAAGACCCCGACTAAACATCAAGCAGAAGAATGGACCATTAAACAACCAGCATTCTTCCTACGTAGTAACATGATTACCTCTTGACTACGATTCACAACACCAACATAACCAAGCCGAAGGGGAATCACTTTTCCAAGCAACAGATTACGAGCATCAGTACCTCTGTCCATAATATCCAACTGAGTCAAAGAAAAAATGTGTCAACCCTTCTACGGAGCAAGCAAGTTCTTATAGATGTTAAATCAAACAAAAACAATATGTTAAGTAGCAACCTCACCTTTGTAATTACTCCAATGGTTCTATAACCTGTCAACAAATATTAGCATGAGTCCAAAGAAATACACATGACAAAGTCTCTTAGACAGCATTCCAAAAGCAAACATACCATCAGGATCTGCATTTCCTGCAATCTGAAGAGCATCTGAGTTCGCTAAATCTGAATTTGCTGCTGTAACAGCTAGAATCAGACAGCTTGGTTTTTTAATGTATGACATGATCATAGTTCTAATTCTTGCTTCGATATCAGAGGGTTGATCACCCACAGGAACCTTTGTTATACCAGGTAGATCTACAAGTGTGATATCAAGAACATTAGGTGAAAAAATCTTCAAACGAATTTGCTTGTCAGAGACACCTTTGTTGCCTCCTGCTTCCTTAGCAGTCTCGGCCTACAACCAATTCAAAACAATTGAATAATAAGCTGACTGATAACTGAAATCAACATTCAATGAACCAAACCCAGATGCACGGTAAACTATTTCAAGGTTCAGAAAAGCTATTTGAGCCATTCATGTAACAAAGACTCCAAGAAAAATGTTACCATAAGTCCAGCCAAACAAGTTTCATTCTGATAAACAGGTCAAATTTTGCCAAAGGGTGGTTTTGCCTTACTTGTAAGGGAATAATAATAAAAAAAAAAAAAAACAAGTCACATGCTCAATCCCTATGTGCACCTCTACTGTGGCTTAGGAAACATAAACAACACAAAATAACTCCAGTATCACCTCAAAAGAAAAAAAATATATAAATTTAACTAACTCACCAAACAAAAGAAATCATTTTCAGAAAAACAAGCAATAGTTTTTTCCTACTCACCCTCCCCACCTTCCAAAAATTCAAAAAAAAATCCCAGTAACAATTTCTTCAATCGCTTAACCATTCACCTGCCTAACTCAACCAAATACATCATTAGCTACACTCAATAAAATCAGTCACGCAAAATCACACCTCCCAACACTAAAGAACCAAAACAAATCACAATATAACAGTTAACAAATTCAAATTTCCTCCCCATCCATACACTCCCAAAACACCAACTAAAAATTACTCAATTTTTTCCTCTACACTTTTCCTTCAACTATTAACAACTGAATTGCTAAACCAAACTCTAAATTTAACTACACGTTGAACTTCTCCCATTTTTTACACCTCTGTTCAACTATTACTAAACAAAAAACCTGCAAGAGTGCATGCACACATGCAGGAAACCAAACTCAAATTTAGTCTTTTAAAACATTTGCGATACCCTAATCAGACACATATAATCATTCATCCAACAAATCCACACCTTAATTTCTCTATATTTTTGTTCAACTATTACAAAAATAGCAATACAACCATAAGCGCTCCATAACATATAAGCCTACTCGTCCAACAAAATCGTCCCTTTGTTTCTCCAATCTTTCTCTCCAACTATCACTAATTCCAAACACACAAGCACACAAAAACATCTCGAAAATCAAACTATTAAACACTACTAATAGTCACAATCACGCACAAAATTGATATTCAACTCTGAAACAGTTATAATAGCCTAACCGAACAAACAAACTCGTCAAATGAACAAATCAGACGCCTTTATTTCTCTACAATTTCTCTTCTTTAATCACTAATTACAAAAACAACACAAAATAAACCTCGAACAATTAAGTTCATAAAACATGCAAAAATAAACCACAAATTCTCACTAATCCACCAAATCCGCACCTGAATTTCACTCCGGATCTCGGAAAAATCATAAAACCGTTTCCCAGGCAAATGCAAGAACTCTCCCCACTCCTCTTCACCACTGCAATCACCTTTCCTTTTAGTCTGCAATAACTGCAAAACCAGCGGCCGCCGCGTACAGATTTCGTTTCCGCGTGGCAAGAAATCTCTCCCAACAAGTGCTTCCAAAACACTCGATTTTCCACTACTTTGACTCCCTACAACTGCCACCTGCGGCAGCTCAATCGTCGATTGACTACCTAACTGAGCAAATATATCCTGTAACTTGTTCACAATCGGTATCACCGAAGATCCTAGCGGCGCCGCAGATGATGACTGCGGCGGTTGCGATTGTGAAGGTACCGACTGCGATCCTGGTTCCTCCGCCATTGATTCTGGATCCGGAGAGACAAAGAGACTGTGACTGAAACCTTACAAACCCTAGGGTTTCGGAGATTTGTAGAGAGAGAGACTGTTATTATTTAGAGAGAGAGAGAGAGAGCGAAGGTGAAGGTGAAGGTGGTGGTAGTGGTTTTGCGTGTGTGATTGGATTTTGGGAGGTGGAGTATGGTGTAGTTTTTGAGTTTTTTTGGTGTGGTCGAGGCTAGAATGAACGGAGGTGTCAAAGGGAGTTAACCTGCGCACCTATAAGAATTACAAGAGAGTTTAAAAATTTTAATAGGGCAGAGGATTTTATTTGTTATAGTTTGAGTTGGAGACTGTTTGAAAAAAGGCTCTTTTTTTTTGGGGGTTTTGACTTGTGGAGCAAGATGAGTGATTAAAGGGCTACTGATTTTGATTTTGTAATTGAGAAGTTTAATCCTCCACAAAAAGTAAAACCTAGTGCTCAAGTTTTGTTTAGATGCTTAGTTTAAAATTATTTTTATAAATTAAAAATGAAAATTCTAACTAAAAATAATTAAATTATCAACCATTAAAAAGTAAAATATTATTAATAGCACTGCAATAAAAAAAAATCAACTAGAAATTGACTAGGACTTACCGTTTCAAGATCTGGACTAGTTTGAATTGAAGAGAAACTAGGAAAAAAATTAATCTTTCTAATCTGATTAAAAAATTAAATAAAACTATTTCTTGATCTACCTAAATAAAACTTGGTCAATTGTTTTATTTTACTTCCGACAATGGGCTTTTCTCTCTCCCTCCAAAGCATTCCAGAATATTGTCCTTTTCCACAATACATAGATGAATCACAAACAACTTTGCATCCTTCTTTGTTTATAGCCACAATATTTTCAAGCCAATTTTAGCATACTAAAATTAAATCTATTTTTCAATCTAATTAGATATAAGTTATTCATATCAAAGCTAAGGGATTTATTGATAGAGAATAATATAAATTATATCTTGAAATCTTACCTAACAGTTTAAAATTTTGAATTGAGATGGTTCTTTAACATGATATCAGAGCCTTGATGACCAAGTAATCGAATCTCATAATCTTTATTTATTTGATAAAAATCAAACATAAAATAATGCGGGTCTGTATAAATTTCAAGTTCAAAGAGTTTTCACTTGAGAGAGTGTATTAAAAAATAATATAAATTATATTTTGAAATTTTATTTAATCGGTTAAGTTTTTGAATTAAGATGGATTAATATTTATAAGAATTTTAGTTTTACTATCTAGAGCCCGTTTGGGAACGCGACTGCGGCTGTGTTTCCAAAAAATTTGAAAATTTTTTTCTTTTTGCTAAAATTTAATATGGTTTGTACGTTTTGGATCGTTTTGATGTGCTGATGTCAAAAATGATTTTTAAAAAATGAAAAAACATCGTTGGCATGTATTTTGACACGAAAAGTTATTTGAAAAGCACTCGCAACCATACTCCCAAATACGCTCCTAATCTGATAACTGAATTGCAAGAGTGAGCATTTCCCATTTCATATCCGCATCTTACATGTGCTTGATGGAGCGATTAGGCTGCGCCAACGAGCATACTCCTTCAAGGCTACAACTGAACTGTTCTCAGACAGAATTTGCGCGGGCAAGATTTCTGAGAATAAAGTTTTAGATTGGAGCCTTTGGTCCCCAATTATGTTGGTTTTCGTTTTCAACAACGAAAGGTTGCTTGGCTATGATGCAAGAATAGGAGCCAATAAGTTCTGTGAAGAGTGAAAATCTCCAAGCTTTATAGCAAGTACCATAGTTATTGGGTTCAGTTCCGGGTCTTAGCAAGAAAAAGGTATAGATTATTTTTATCATTGGTTCAACTCATAAGATGTTGGTCATCCCGGGTTAGTTTTATTTATTAAAAATATATTATTTTTTTTTAAATAATAATTAATATTGACTCAGTTTATTTTATTCGTAACAACTGAATCAAGAATCTATTCATTGAATTAATCAAGTTTGAGGAAGTCAATGTCCTTCAACTTAAATTAAAACTAAATTCAAGTCAAGTTTTGGATTATAAGCTTAACAAATCACGAGTAAATCAAGTTTAATAACTATAATATATAATGCATGAGTAATTTGTATGTCCATGCTACATTGTAAAAAATATAAATAAAATTTTCAAGTTTTATAAAATTCTTTAGCATCCTCATTATACTCGAACATACAATTGTTTTGAGTTTTTTTTTATTTTACATAGATTTTTATATTAACACAACTTTTGTTTATCTTAGTTAAATGATTGTTTTTTAACTGGAAGCATTGTATATATTTTTTAAATATATATATATATATATATATATATATAATTGTTTAAGTAAGTAAAAAAAAACTATTAAAATAGTATGTTTATATTTTGTGTGATTGATATCTAACAAAATTATAAACATGATAAAATTATATTCTAAATCTATTTACATATTTTAATAATAAACAATTAATTTTAATTGAGATTTCATAAACCATTTATTGTTAGTATTTTTATTTTCAAATCATATACAAAATAATTCAAAAAACAAATTAGTAAAATTCAAATAAAGATTTATAATAGTATCCATGAACAATATCAAAGTTAAAGAGCAAATGAATTTGATAAAAACAAAGTTGGAGTGTAGAAAAAGTAAAGAAAAAAAAAGTAAAAAAAGAAAAGAAAAGAAAAGAAAAGGCAAAGGGCCAGTCCCGTAGCAGGCCAAATTTTAAAAGTAAAATTGATATAAAAAAAATTATTATTATTATTATTTACTACTAGAATTGAGACTTACGATATAGTTTGGGGGCATTTTTAAAGTTTGCCCTTGTTAAATATGGAAAACAAAATATAACACTTAGACGGCAATCTTGTATTGTCACTTAGGAAACAATTTAATTATCTTTATAATATAACTATCGATTAATTATCTTTATAATATAACTATCGATTTTTTTTTATTGGGTCACACAAATAAAGTATTGCTTCATTATCACTATGGAAAGAGTTTTAATTTAATTTTTTTTCTTTTGGGATATAAAAATATAATAGAATACTGGAAAGAAATTATCAATTGAAATATTTTTAAAAAACCAAATAAATTATTAATGGAAATACACTTTTCTAAGGTGTGTCATTTTTATATATTTTTTTATTTTATTTTAAAATGTACATTTTTGTTGAATATAACCCCAATTGTTGCACAATATATAATAATTACATTAATGGAGCCTTAATATCAATAAATGGCTTGCGGTTTGAAGGTGGAAGGAGCATTTGTTTATTGCTTCTTTTTAAATAAATTATTATTTTTGTTTATATATATATATATATATATATATATAATGATTTTTAAAGTAACTTAGTAAAAATTATCAAAATAGTATGTTTATATTTTGAGTTATCAAAAGCTAAAAAAATTATAAATATGTTAAAATCATGTTCAAAATTTATTTAAAAACTTTAATAATAAAATAATCAATTTCAATTGATTTTTCATGAATAATTTATTATTATTATCGTATCATATTTATAATAATTGAAAAACTTATTAAAATTTAAATAAAAATCTGTAATAATGTAAATGAATATGGTAAAAAACAATTCTGAGTGTAAAAAAGAAATACGAAGAAAAGAAGGGGAAAAAGTGAAAAAGAAAAAGAAAAAAAAAAAAAAGGCCAGCAAAGGGCTACGCCTAACGCTTGGCCCCCTTAATAGGCCAGCCGCGAGCAAGACTGGCCTTGCAGTTTCTTTTTACTCGCCTCTTTCTTTCTTTCTTTTTTTTTATATAAAAAAAAGTGATTGAATAATTGTGCTAAACCCGTGATCTCTAAGCCTCCACGTGCCCAACCAACTAAGCTCAAGCATGTATTTGCTATCATACAATAAAAAAAATATATTCACTGAATAGTATTATTTAGGTAATAGTTTTTCTAAAACTCAACTAAAAAAGAATTTAGATGGAAACATGAAAGCTAGTTCAATAACACTTTAATTTCGTGTTTATTTTTGTGTTTTAAAAATATTTTTGAAAAAATTTAATTTAATTTTTATTTTTTTTACTTTAAATTAATATTTTTTTTAATGTTTTTAAATTATTTTAATATGCTAATATTAAAAATAATTTTATAAAATATATTTTAATATATTTTTAAATAAAAAATATTTTAATAAATAACCGCAAGAATACTTCTAAATACTTAAATCATTCATGTTAACCAAAAACATTTCTATGGAATGCTGCTGTGCTATAGGACACATTGGGAACTAGCTATCAGCATACATCAACACTTTTCTATCTGATTAAAATCAAGTCACTAACGTAACATTTAAACCGTGTGAGATTATCTCCTCATGGCCTCATTTCAAGAGATTAATATAATTAATTTGAAGGGTATAACTCATGTAGTTAAATTTTAGATTTATTTTTTAAAAATTATCAGTTTGAATCTTACAAATTTTATGATAATTAGAGATTTATATAATTATTAACTTTAAAATATATGAGATTAGTTAAAATACACACAAATTAAGTTGAATATTTATAATAAAAAAATAGCATAATTATATGCACATGTAATTTCAAATAATGCACGCTATCGTGGGAGAAATCTTTCTAATCAAATCCCTTTTAGCTATTCTATCAAATAGCTCAGCTGATGCGCATCCCACGCTGCGCACTCTAGAAGTGTTCGCAACGTTGCTGCCGTGATTCACGCTTCAGGGGATCGATATTGTAATTAAGCCTTACAAAATCCTTTCAATATCTTCGCCGGGAAACGAGGTGGCGCTAACGTCGGTCTTCATGCTTTTGCTTGTTCTGTGCAGGCACCACCTGAAGGTTCGAAAAAAGCAGGGCCCGAGTGGAAATGAACATGCTCTATCTCCGCTAGCCCAGGAGGACGAGTCCTCCCACTGTGCGATGAAGATATTTTTCTCTTCACGCACGACCAGAAAATCGATTATTATCGACGGAATATTCCATAAATGTTTAAGCTGTATTTTTATTAGTATACAAATCATTGATGGATTCCCGATGGAACCAATTCAGTTGGTGAAGCTATTTATCAACGAAAACACTGACAAAATATTCACGCTAAAAAATATATTTGCCAATTATTTTTCTGTTGGACAATCTATTTATGTATAAGGCTGATAGATGATTAAGGATGTGTTTCTCAGTATGGTAGCGGTTGCTTTTCAAATAACTTTTTGTGTCGAAGTACATGTCAATGATTTTTTTTTATTTTTTAAAAATCATTTTTGATATCAGCACATCAAAACGATCCAAAACGTACAAACCGTAATAAATTTTAACAAAAAAAAATTAAAATTTTTGGGAACGCCGTTTACACCGCGTTCTAAGCATCTACATACATGTTTTTCTTGCCAACAAATTAAAAAAAAACTAAAAAAGATGGGAAATTTAATGTACATTCCATCGTGAAATAATATTTATTTAAATAATATATTTTGCTTTTTTTTTAATATATATATATATTTTCAATTTCAATACCATAATTTATCATTATATTTACCGGAGAATAAACTTTATAATTTATTTTTTTATTTTTTATAAGGTTATCCTAGTTTTATGATTTAAATTGCATGTTTAACCAGTTAACTCGGTTGGTTCAAGTTTTTTTTTTCTCAATTTCATTATTCGACACCAAGTTGATTGAGAATTAGAGTTCATGATTTGTTTCAATTTGTTTTCTACGAGATTATCATTATCTCATAACACGGGTTATGAATTTGACGAGTTAATTCGGATTGACTCAAGTTATTTTCGTGTTTTTTTTTAATTAATTTTTCAATTTCAATTCTATCTTTCAACATTAGATTTATCGAGAATTGAGCTTCATAATTTATTTTAATTTGCTTTCTATTGGGTTATTTCGGTCTCATGATTCAAGCCTTAGATTTGATAGGTTAACCCAAGTTGACTTCGGTTATTTTTATGGTCTTTTTTTAATTGATTTTTTTTTCAATTTTATCTTCAATAATAGGTTTGTTAGAAATTGAGTTTTATAATTTGTTTTGATTTTTTTTTTATCACGTTATCATGATCTCATGATTCAACATGGATTGACAGGTTAACCTGAATCGATCCAATATGTTATTGTCCCAATATTTATATAAAAAAACATTATCTTGAATATTTATTTTAAGTCAAACTATATTTTTATTTATCATCAAGGTTACTTTTAGATCCATTAAGTCAACCGGAACACATCAAATCAATTTTTTTCTACTATAAAAAATATTAATAATATCTAAATATTTTTTTATATAAAAAAATAATCTAATCTGCGATGCAGTGTGTACCTATAATCTAGCTAATACTAGAGGTGAGCAAAAAAACTGAAAAACTGAGAAAACCAGAAAAAAATAACTGAAAAAATCGAACCGTGAAAAAAACCCGATTAAAATTTAAAAAAAAACCAGTCAGTTCGGTTTTGGTTTTATAAGCCTAAAACCGAACCGAACCCAAATAAAAAAAACCGAGCCAAACCGGAAAAACCTAGCCAAACCGGAAAAACCGAGCCAACCGGTTTGAACCGATTTTTGTCCTTATAAAACCAAACCGAAACCAATCGGTTTGAATCGGTTTAGGTTTGGTTTCATTTTTTTTAAAAAAAAATTTTAGTTCAATTATTTTTTAATAAAAATCAAACTAAACTGAAATGATCACCCCAGCTACTACCCACTTAACTTATAAGAAATCCCATTTGAAGGGGCCTTGTCATGTTTCAAGCTTTTCGGTCACCCTGCGATGAGAGCCTTGTAGTGTTCAAAAGTTCCTTTTCATTTCTTCAATTTCTTTCAGAACCTTCACCTTGTTTGAGATGTAACTGGCATCCGTGTCTTTCAATAGAGACAATATTATATATAAGTTGATTTCTTTCCGCAGCTCACCATGTGCGGTCTCTAGCTTTTTTTTTTTTTTATATTCGAGGAAATCTTATTTTTTAAAAAATATATTTTATAAATCTAGATATGTGAGTAAAATTCTAACTATTTTAAATTCTTATAAGAAATGCACGCTCTAATTCGAACTCGAGACCTACTGTATAGATCTCAAACTCTTTACCTAAATAATAATAATAATAATAATAATAAACACAATATTATATATAATATTAACGACAAGATTTATTAATAATATAATTATCAACTTAAAAGTTAACTTTGATAATTAAAAATAAATTCATAATCTAGCAATTATATTATTTTTATAAAAAATTAATGTCCCATCAAAATATAAACTAAATAAATTAAATTAACAATATATAATCAATACCCAACTAATTATTTATTATTCATTCAATTTATCATTTATTCTATCTATACTGATTAAATTTAAATTAACACCATTTAATTGTTATGAATTCCACAAAAAGTTTTTTTTTTAATTTTTAACTTAATCATAAAATTAACAAAACATGATTGACACCCATTAAATAACTCATAATTTCTTTCAGTATAGCACACCTAAGTTACAAAATCAAACTTAATTAATCAAATTTCAAACAAGTTTAATTTTTTTTCAAATCTCAAATAAGCCCTAAACATACAAATCATATTGTAATACAATAAAATTCTATATGAAAATGTTAAAAAACAAGTAAACTACAAATACTATACAAAAATATCAATAAATTAACTTAAAATATAAATGAATAGATTTATTTAGTTGGTGTAGTAAATATTTTAAAAAAATTTGAATCAACACAGTTATGATAACACTGTTAAGTATTGAGAGCGATTGAATTTATGAAGATATATAGCCTTAGATTTGTGCTAAAATAGAAGAGGGAAGGGTGAATTTTTTGCATTTAAAGAAAAAAAAGAAGAAGAAGAAAGGGAAGAAATGGTTGTTGTTAGTTATAACATTTTTAAACTTATTGAAGGAATTTTCAACAAAAACCGGTGAAAAAAAAATATTTTTCTTGATTATTTTATCAATAAATAATAACATGTCGTTATTAACAAAATCACCAACAAAATATTTTTTAATTATTTTTATTCTATTGACAAATTCATCAGTGACAGAACATGTTCTGTCCTTATTGTTATCAAACATTACAAATAGAATATTTTTTTGCCAACAATTCCCTTACTATTTAATAATTTTCTAGCAGTGATAAAGTATTTCCAATTGAGCAAATAGGGGGTGGGGACCCATAAGCACGAAATGTCACATTTGAGACGTGGAAGGAAGAAAGGATGGGTGCGTGCATGGTTCCATAATCGTTTGTCATCATGCATGTTCCGTCAGTGTAAAGGAGCAAAAGACGTTGAGAAAATACACATCCATAAAAAAAAAAAAAAATGGAAAATATACGACCATGAAAACCCTTGATCATTTAACAATATGATTTACAGACACTCGACCACCGTAAACCTTGCTAATTGCTATCAAAATTTGTAGTCCACGTATTGATGATAACATTCGGAACACTTGGCCATCACCACAATCTTCAAACCAAAGGCAACGCTACCTTTTCTTTCCAGAACCTGTAATATCTTTTGGAAAATTTTTCTGGTGCTGAATGCATCAAAAAGAGAGAGAGAGAGAGAGAGAGAGAGAGAGAGAATCAAGATTCCAGAAGCATCGGTGAATAGGGAAAAATCTGAAACAAAGACCTCTGAAATTGTCACCTTGCATGCCTCTCATGGAAAATATAGCTTCAACTGAACATTCCAGGTCTAATGTTGATTTCCAACGATTTTGACAACAGAGTAACACTTCACCATTTACTACAATCTATGGTGAGCATGATGCCATGTAATAAACAGAAAAAAAATCTAACCAATCTTTGTATCCGATTAGAGCAAGACCTGGAAATTGTAGGTTCTATAAATGAGTTTACGTTTCTTGTAGTGGCAATTTGAAACATTGAGAAGCAAAGAGAGAAAAAATCCTGCTGCAGTTTCCATTACTAGAGGCATGGCAACTGAATTATTGTGCTTGCACCGTCCAATCTCACTGACACACAAATTGTTCAGAAATCCCTTGCCTAAAGTCATCCAGGCCACTCCCTTAACTTTGAAACTCAGATGTTCTGTAAGCACAGAAAACGTCAGCTTCACAGAAACAGAAACAGAAACCAGAAGGTCTGCCAATTATGAACCAAATAGCTGGGATTATGATTATTTGCTGTCTTCGGACACTGACGAATCGGTACGTACGTAAAATCTGCAGGAAAACTCCCGGCCCTTCTCTTTGTCTAGTATTTTTTTTCATTTAGAAGTTCTTTGGATCAGCCTGATCCTCCATTTCTTTCATTTAGTGTAATAGGATTTGAAATACCATAGTTTTCAGACCCCGCCTGAACTCTTACTTGAAAAAAAACTCGGATTATTAGGTTATATATTGAGTTGACCCACAAGTTATCAGGTCAATCATGGTTAATCATTCTCATCAAAACAATGTTATTTTATTTTTTTTTCTTGAAAAAAACAACTCTTGAACTAGGTTTGAATCAGATCACCAATTAACTTGTTGGGTTATTTTTTTTCAGTTTAAATTAAAATCTAATCTAAGCTAGGCTCTAGGCTGTGAGTTCACTGGATCGGCCATCGGACCTAGTCGAGTTTATTAACGAGATTACTTGTATTTTATTTTGGCTTAGTAGTTTGCTTAGCTAATTATAAATTCTGTCTAGAAAACTGGTCTTTCAGTACATATATCTTGTGACTCTTTGCTCTTTTTTTTTTTTTAAGTTTCATTCTTGTTAAAACTTAAAGGTGACCTTACTGAGATAAACCAACACAGTCCTTTAATTTTTAAATATAGTAAGATGATACTATAAAAAAAATACTTTCTACTTAGCGATCTCATTTGAATTTGTCAATCCAAGATTCCTGGATTTCTTAATATATCTCTAGATCTTCAAAGTGGATCCGACTCTTCGTTTGATTGTGGCTAAGTGAGTCACACTTACAGCTACTGCTCCATATGGATCATGCGTGGCCTGCATATGATGGCGCTGGTTCCATCGCCCATTTTTGTGAAAATCAGCCTGGCTGGTCAATTCAGATTAACCTGGCATATGTCAAAATTAAAATGAAGAGGGTTGTGTAGAAGAGAAAAGGAAGAAGCTCTGTAGTCATCAATCAATCTCCAATTTCTAACTTTCCATAATGTCATCTTGTAGATTGAAGTATACAAAGACAAGGCCAAAAAGCTGGAGGCTGAGGTGAGAAGAGAGATTAACAATGAAAAGGCAGAGTTTTTGACTCTGCTTGAACTGATAGATAATGTCCAAAGGTTAGGATTAGGTTACCGGTTCGAGAGTGACATAAGGAGAGCCCTTGATAGATTTGTTTCTTCAGGAGGATTTGATGCTGTTACAAAAACTAGCCTTCATGCTACTGCTCTTAGCTTCAGGCTTCTCAGACAGCATGGCTTTGAGGTCTCTCAAGGTATTTAGTTACTTACCTCAATCATTTAATATATCCTTATCTATGAAGTATATTCATGCAGTATGCCCTTGCCATCAACAGAAGCGTTCAGCGGATTCAAGGATCAAAATGGCAATTTCTTGAAAAACCTTAAGGAGGACATCAAGGCAATACTAAGCCTATATGAAGCTTCATTTCTTGCCTTAGAAGGAGAAAATATCTTGGATGAGGCCAAGGTGTTTGCAATATCACATCTAAAAGAGCTCAGCGAAGAAAAGATTGGAAAAGACCTGGCCGAACAGGTGAATCATGCATTGGAGCTTCCATTGCATCGAAGGACGCAAAGACTAGAAGCTGTTTGGAGTATTGAAGCATACCGTAAAAAGGAAGATGCAGATCAAGTACTGCTAGAACTTGCTATATTGGACTACAACATGATTCAATCAGTATACCAAAGAGATCTTCGCGAGACATCAAGGTCAGTCCAAGAACAAAATTTCATGTTCTTACCAAGGTCTAGAAAGCAGGTCAATTAGATTTCTGTCCATGGAAAATAACTTTGCTCCTGCTGTGGCACTCAGGTGGTGGAGGCGTGTGGGTCTTGCAACAAAGTTGCATTTTGCTAGAGACAGGTTAATTGAAAGCTTTTACTGGGCAGTTGGAGTTGCGTTTGAACCTCAATACAGTGATTGCCGTAATTCCGTAGCAAAAATGTTTTCGTTTGTAACAATCATTGACGATATCTATGATGTTTATGGTACTCTGGATGAGTTGGAGCTATTTACAGATGCTGTTGAGAGGTTTGTACCGAGAAAGAATTAACCCCTCACCATTTCGGTTCATCATGTTGTTACGATGCTAATCATTTTATTTCCCGCACTATTCCTGGTTGTTTCAGATGGGATGTTAATGCCATCGATGATCTTCCGGATTATATGAAGCTCTGCTTCCTAGCTCTCTATAACACTATCAATGAGATAGCTTATGATAATCTGAAGGACAAGGGGGAAAACATTCTTCCATACCTAACAAAAGCGGTACAGTATAAATTTCATCATTATTTGCAGAAAACATAGCAGGCTTGCAATTTTCTATTGCTAACCGATTTCTGTTGTGATGTCTTCGTTCCTACAGTGGGCAGATTTATGCAATGCATTCCTACAAGAAGCAAAATGGTTGTACAATAAGTCCACACCAACATTTGATGAATATTTCGGAAATGCATGGAAATCATCCTCAGGGCCTCTTCAACTAGTTTTTGCCTACTTTGCCGTTGTTCAAAACATCAAGAAAGAGGAAATTGATAACTTACAAAAGTATCATGATATCATCAGTAGGCCTTCCCACATCTTTCGTCTTTGCAACGACTTGGCTTCAGCATCGGTAAGTTCTTCATATGCCTAAATGTACAGGCCTGTAGCTATCCGTTCCCGCATATTAACATTCCCGTTTGCTTATCCAGGCTGAGATAGCGAGAGGTGAAACCGCGAATTCTGTATCATGCTACATGCGTACAAAAGGCATTTCTGAGGAACTTGCTACTGAATCCGTAATGAATTTGATCGACGAAACCTGGAAAAAGATGAACAAAGAAAAGCTTGGTGGCTCTCTGTTTGCAAAACCTTTTGTCGAAACAGCTATTAACCTTGCACGACAATCCCATTGCACTTATCACAACGGAGATGCGCATACTTCACCAGATGAGCTCACTAGGAAACGTGTCCTGTCAGTAATCACAGAGCCTATTCTACCCTTTGAGAGATAAGTAACAGGTTTTCCATGTTGTAGTCTGCAAGTACAAATAACATATGCTGCATAGAAAATTAAGCCATGTAAAGAGGCTATAACTCCATGTCCGGCGGAGTTTTTGCAGCAGCAAGTACCCTCCTGTATTGTGGATGGAGAGTATTGTATATTTGATTCAGATTACAATGAAGAATATATTGAAAAACGATGTAGGAGGCAGATTATTATATATCCGTTTTCTTATTTTGAGTGCATTTCAGCTGCTCAGCTCTGTTTGCTTATGTAAGAAAGTGGACTAGGCGTTCCTGACGAAGAAATAAACAGGCTGTTGTCCTGATTCTTCATGTTCCAGTCAATAAGTTAACTACCACCAAATTGCTTTTGCTCCAGAACATCCTAATTTTCATGTTATTGCTGTCTGCTGATAGAGTCTCCTCTCTTGTAACATGTTACTACCATTATATCAAATTCTGCGGATTTTTGAAGTGCTTTGCTTGCATTTCTGTATATTGGCAGATCAGAAATTTCTTACTCGCTAGTTTTTTACCCACAAAAATGTACGAAGCCAAGAGCAGGATCTTGCCAGGTATTTCTCTAAGGTGCTTTCTTCAGGAATTTTTTCACGTAATCATCATCGGTACTTTAAAACTAGAATATCGCGCTTAAATTACAACACATTGAACCCTATCATATTTAATTAAATCACCCATTTTGTATGCTGATATAAAGATATTACTACGAGAATTATTGATATTACCTAAAAACATCTAAAAGATCTGGGTTTTGTGATTGAGCTTCACTGTCAATCTTTTAGATGATATGAACAGGGAACAGTGAACATCCAAATATTTAATGCTAATGATTTTTTACTTTTATCTTACTGGAAAAAATAAATATAGTAGTGTTTAAAAAGATTTGTAGTCTCAATTTGATTGTTAACTACTTTTTTTGTTGCTACTTGAAAGGCACATATTAGTTTATTGAGATTTGATGAATATTTCTCAACTTTTTTCAAGTAAAAAATTAGTTGGAAATGGATTTCTTGGTAAAAAAACACAAGCTTGCCATTCTCCTAGATCCCTCTACTTTGGCTACTGAAAATTGGACAAGCCTATGACACATTGTCTAATGCATGAT
This sequence comes from Populus nigra, assembly GCF_951802175.1. Taxonomy (NCBI): domain Eukaryota; kingdom Viridiplantae; phylum Streptophyta; class Magnoliopsida; order Malpighiales; family Salicaceae; genus Populus; species Populus nigra. The sequence goes on along the minus strand of NC_084864.1, from coordinate 2,859,411 downwards.
CTATTTTATTTTATTTTTAAAAAATAAAAGGTAAATGAAATGTCAATCATTTTTCTTAAAAAAAAAGAAAAAAAAAAAGAAGCAAAGACCTGACACATAGGTCTGGCCTACTACTAAGAGGCCAAACATTATCCCTAGCCTGTCTTTCTTTTTTGTTTTTTTAGCTTTTTGGACACTCAATTTTTTTTTACCATGTTCATTCACTTGGTTTTTAGTTTTAACATGATTATTAAATAATACTATAATGTTATTTGATTTTTAATAATTATTTTTTAATTATTATATATCTAATATGAAAATGATAATATTAATAATAAGTTATTGATGAAAATTTGATTTAAAATATTTTTTTATAAAAAATTAAATAGATAATATTTTGATTATAACTTTATCGTGTTTATGATTGTTTTAGCTTTCAATATATATAAAATATGATTATATTATTTTAATATTTTTTAACTTGTTTCAATAATTATAAAATATTTTTTTAATAAAAAGTATTCTCTATAAAACTATATAAAAAAAAGCCAAAATGTGCATTGCCCAAATCACTTGCTGCCCTTCTATTACATGACATATTTTTAGTGGAAAAGAGTGGGGAAATGTCAACCAATTGGAAGGGTGAGTTTGACATTATATTTCTTTATAGATTTTACTTTTCTTATATGCTATTATTTTAATCTTAAATGGTTAGTTTATTAATTTAAGATTTTTTGCTATTTTTTTTTATTTCAAATGTTGAGATAATTGGTTAAAAAAGTTTATCATATTCTTTTAAATATACTAAATTGATATAAGAGATGCAAATTAATCTCATTTAACATATAAACTAATCCAAAATATATTTATAATTAAATACAAATATTACTATTTTTAGAATGTATGGCAGATCAAACATCTATTAAAAACATCTTTTATACCATCATTATATTTATATCACAGTTTAAATTTAAATTTAAATTACCTTTATAACTTGGCTAATGAAATGTAAATATAATAAATTAAGAAATTAGTAATTGGATTAGAATTTAATACCTTGAAGAAATGGGGTTCTTTTCTTTAGTCTATAGTCTATAGTCTAGACTCTAGAGGAATGTGTATGTTGCCACGTGTGTAATTTAAGTTTTTAGACCGATTAGCCCTTTGGAGGATTCGGATTTTTTAATGGGATATTCCCGGCGTAGAATCTACTCTTGGCATCTAAGGTTGGGACAATGATCTTTGAAAGTTGAAAATACTTCTTCTTTTTTTCCCTTGAATTAAAACGCCTTATCTTCCAGCTCCGGTTTATACCTTTGAATGTAAAAAAAAAGGTACAATGCTGGAGGAATTTTGTTGGCATTGCTCTTAAATCTAAGCAGTTGGTAGATCTTGAAATTTCTCTTCTTTTTTTTAGTTTGAATTTTGAATTAAATTATATATGAATTATTTTAATATAATCTAGTAAATTTCACATGTTAAAAAATAACTTAAAAAATTAATAAAAATATGATTTGACTCTATTTGTTTTTCAAGACAATAATTATTTTTTAAAATTGAAACAATGACATATTAGATTAATATAGGTTTCGCGGCTTAGCCGGCCAAACCCACAGTCTAGATTATGGGTTTTTTTAGGTTTAATAACTTTGTTTTTTTAAATATATTTTTTTCTGTGACATAACTTAGTTAACTTGACGAATTCAAAGATTACCCTGATGATCGATATGAACGTGGATTAACTTTATTTTTTTTTAAGATCATGTTTTTTTTTAATATTAAGATAATAATATATTGGATTGATCTAAGTTTCGCGGCTTAACCTGGTTCATGGACTCCACTAAATTTAATAATTTTTTTTAACTACTTTTTATTTAATTATATGATAACAAAAATAAAAGCTTATAAAATTAAGAATAAAGCAAATATCAAGATATTTATTTAAGATTGTAATAATTTAAATGATAAAAAAAGTAAAATGAAAAATGAAAGGAAAGAAAAAAAAAAGTACCTGCTTCATGTCTCTTTCGTTGGAAGTGTGATTGCGGTTGTTTTTTAAAGTACTTTTCATTCCAAAACATATTAAAATAAAATATTTTTTATTTTTAAAAAATCATATTTAATATCAGCGCATTAAAATGATATAAAAACACCAAAAAAATATTAATTTGAAGCAAAGAAAAAAATAAAAAAAAATCAATTTTTTTTAAAAGCGCTTTTGAAACGCAAAATAAATAAGAAAATAATACTACGATGATTCTCTGACGTTTTCTCAACAGTAATATATGATGCCATCGTGAGAGGATCCCAACAAAATAAAAAAGAAAAAGGAAAGGAAAAAATTTGTCCCGTTTGTTTGCTGGAAAGTAATTTTATTTTGGAAAGTGAATTATTTTCTGATGTTTAGTAGTGTTTGGTTATGTTATGGAAAATGAGCTGGAAAATAACTTATTAATGTTTTATTTTTCTCAAGTTTATTAAAATAATAAGGAACAAATCTTACAAATTAAAAAGTTGAATGAGAATGAAATTGAAAAAAAATATAATTTCATAAATTATCTCAAATAAAACAAATAATAATCAAAATAATAGAGATAAAATCTAAAAAATAAAAAAATAAAAGATGAAGAAATTAAAATAATAATAATTAACATTTCGTAAATTATTTCAAATAAAATAAGTAACAATCAAAAGAATAAGGATCAAATTTGATAGATAAAAAATTTCAATAAAAAATAAAGAGAAAAACAAATAACAATTATAAAAATGAGGACCAAAGTTAATATAAAAATTAAATTTTAAGAGATGAAATTGAAAAATAAATATTCAAAACAAAAAATATATATAGCAATCAAAAGTTTGAGAACCAAATTTGATATAATCAGCAAATAATATGACGTTTCTAAATTTTTCACAACTTCCAGAAAGTGTTTTCAGCCCAAATTTTTCAGGAAAACACTTTTCTGGAAACTAAGCCAAATTTTCCTTTAATTGGAAAGTGTTTTTTATTGACCAACTTTTAATGGCAAACAAACACAGGAAAGTTTGGAAAATGATTTCCCAGAAACTATTTTTTAGGAAACAAACATAGATAATATTACATGAGCATTTTCTATTGGAGACATCATAAGTATGTTTATTTGTGTATTTTAAAAGTGTTTTTAAAAATTTTTATTTTTTTATTTTTTAAAAATAAAAAAAATATTTTAATACATTACCAAATAAAATATATTTTAAAAAACAACTATATTTTTCTGGTTGTGAAGGTCCTTTACAACCTTAGATCTTGTGATTGTCGTACGTTCATCGTAGCACAACCAGAGTGTCATCCACGTTGACACCGCTACTGGTTGTTGTAGCAGCCACTTAAAACTTTTTTTTAAAAAAAAATAATAAAATCAATGATGATTCTGGCAAGCATACTATATTCTGGCCAGATTTAAATAATCCGGTCAGATTTGGTCAAAGTAGTAATTATTTTTTTAAAAAAAAAAATCATAAAAGAAAATATTTGTTTAAAAATTATATTTTACACATAATTTTTTTTTAAATTAATATAAATAACAATTAAAACAAGTAATCAACAACTTTAATTGTTTAACGATGACTTTGATACGATTATTGGGTTTCTCGAATATCATACATGCAGTGGAAATTATGAAACAAAATTATTCGGGAGTCCCTAGGATCCTGTTAAACAGATCTAGAATTATTTCAGGATTTATTATCTAAAATTTTGATCTTCTTCGGCTTTGAATAATTTTTTAAAGGTAGGGTTATTGCAAACCACATCCAATTATCCGACCTCCAATTGAAATCCACACAAACTACTAGTGAAAAATCTCCTAAATTTCTATTTAGAAGAGTGCAATTGTTATGTCTAAAGTGCTGACTCTAATTTTGTGTTCACATGATTTTTCTATCTATTAGATAACCTTAAAAAAATAAGAGGCACAACTTACTATTTATAAAAAAATCTAAAAAACCCTATAAATTGACAACATATCAATTTGCCCCTAAATAATATCCATATATTAATTCTAGATAATTTTAAAAATTAACTCAATCAAGTCCTTACTTGATTTTTCTAGGTCTACAAATATAATCTATGTATTAATTATATTCTAGTTCTTAATTTCTAAAATATATTTTAATCAAGTCATACTTGATTAAATCATCCCAATTTAATTTTTTTTTTCTAATGGTTCTTAATGTGTGTGACCCATTAGATTCCTAATATGTTGACCTAAATATAAATATAAATATAAATTATAATTATAATTAAATAGAATTAAATAATCTAAATAATTTAATTTATTATCAAGTAAAAAATTGATTAATTTATATTTGAAGATCAGGTGCATCATTTAACAACATGTCATGATCCCCTAAATATTAGAAAAATCATCAGTGATTTGACTTAACCTTTCAATGATAAATTTCTCAGCATAATTAATATCATTTCATCAATAATGTTTTGATTTAACATTAAAACATGGAAGTGTGAAAAATGAAAGGAAAGAAAAAAAAAAGTACCTACTTCATATCTCTTTCGTTGGAAGTGTGGTTGCGGTTGTTTTTCAAAGTGCTTTTCATTCCAAAACATATTAAAATAAAATGTTTTTTTTATTTTTAAAAAATCATACTTAACATCAGCACATTAAAATGATATAAAAATATCAAAAAATTATTAATTTGAAGCGAAGAAAAAAATAAAAAAATTTAATTTTTTTAAAAGCGCTTTTGAAATGCAAAAATAAATAAGAAAATAATACTACGATGACACTCCGGCGTTTTCTCAATAGTAATATGTGTTGCCATCGTGAGAGGATCCCAACAAAATAAAAAAGAAAAAGGAAAGGAAAGAGATTGCCCTGTTTGTTTGCTGGAAAGTAATTTCATTTTGGAAAGTGAATTATTTTCTGATGTTTGGTAGTGTAATGAAAAATAAGTTGGAAAACACTTTCCAGTGTTTGGTTATGTCATGGAAAATGAGCTAAAAAATATTTTATTAATGTTTTATTTTTCTCAAGTTTATTAAAATAATGAGGAATAAATCTTACAAATTAAAAATTTGAATGAGAGTGAAATTAAAAAAAAAATAATTTCATAAATTATCTCAAATAAAATAAATAATAATCAAAATAATAGAGATAAAATCTAAAAAAAAAATTGAAAGATGAAGAAATTAAAATAATAATAATTAAAATTTCATAAATTATTTTAAATAAAATAAGTAACAATCAAAAGAATAAGGATCAAATTTGATAGATAAAAAATTTCAATAAAAAAATGATAAGGGAAAAACAAATAACAATTATAAAAATGAGGACCAAAGTTAATATAAAAATTAAATTTTAAGAGATGAAATTGAAAAATAAATTTTCAAAACAAAAAATATATATAGCAATCAAAAGTTTGAGGACCAAATTTGATATAATCAGCAAATAATATGACATTTCTAAATTTTTCACAACTTCCGGAAAGTGTTTTCAGCCCAAATTTTTCAGGAAAACACTTTTTCTGGAAATTAAGCAAAATTTTTCTTTGACTGGAAAGTGTTTTTCGTTGACCAACTTTCTTAATGGCAAACAAATACAGAAAAGTTTGGAAAATAATTTCCCATAAACTATTTTTTCGGGAAATAAACATAGATAAGATTACATGAGCATTTTTTATGGGGGACATCATAAGTATGTTTATTTGTGTATTTTAAAAGTGTTTTTAAAAAATTTTATTTTTAAAAAATAAAAAATTTATTTTAATACATTACCAAATAAAATATATTTTAAATAACAACTATAACTAAATTCTCAAATATCCTCGACATTGTGAGAGATTGCCTTATTATGATATTGTAAATGAAGAATTGCAGTTATTGACGCTAAAACTTTACTTCGTTTCACAAAGCAATCCGAAATTCCGAATACACAATCAATTAATAACTAGAAAAGATCTATCAATTAATATAGTTATTAAACAGAGAAACTCGTAACCAAAAACCTAACTCAACTTGAGTTAAATAAAAAAAAAATTGATTTAATAAAAAATTCGATTAGTTTTTTAACAACTCCAAATCTTAGTCAAACTTAACTAGGTTATTTTTTTTATTGAATGAAAAATATTATTTTAATAAAAATAATTAATTTGAGTTTACTTAATATTTTATGGGCTAACCCGATAATCCAATATCTCAAATATTTTCCAGGTCTGGACCGAAATTGGACCGCTATTTTGAACAAGATTATATTGAAGAGATGTGAACATATTTTTTTTGTTTTTGCTTTTTAGAGCTAACTACAAAAACACCTCCAACAAACGACCTCGTTCACAATGTTACTTTTTGTTGACTCAGGCCATCTATTTTTTCCTTAACGAGAAACCGAGAAAAATAGGGTTAGGGTTCTTAAAAGTCTCATTGTAAAAAAAAAAATGTAGGTTTCCATGTAAAATAAATCTTGCTAGGCTACGATGTCAGAAAGAGGGCCATTAATTTCCATAGGATATCTTTGTTGTGGGGCAGATTAATTGTGGGCTTATATAAATAAGCTGTACTTAGACCTTAACTCCATAAAAACTGGGCAGTTTTAGGTCACTGGTTCAGTTAGATTGGGATTTGCATTTACTGGGCCAGGCCTTCAGGCCCATATGAGAGGATAAGAATATCTTCAGCAGTAAAATTGATATTTTTCTGGTTGTGAAGGTCCTTTACAACCTTAGATCTTGTGATTGCCGTACATTCATCGTAGCACAGTCAGAGTGCCATCCACGTTGACACCGCTGCTGGTTGTTGTAGCAGCCACCTAAAACTTTTTTTTTTTTAAAAAAAAAAAACAAAGATGTATTCTGGCAAGCATACTATATTCTGCCCAGATTTAAATGATCCGGTCAGATTTGGCATAATAGTAGTTATTTAAAAAAAAAATTATGGAAGAAAACATTTTTTTAAAAAATAATTTTTACACATAAAAATTATTTAAAATTAATATAAATAACAATTAAAATAAACAATCAACAACTTTAATTGTTTAACAATGGCTACGATTATTGGATTTCCCGAATATCATATATGCAGTGGAAATTATGACACAAAATTATATGTGAGTCCCTAGGATCCTGTTAAACAGATTTAGAGTTATTTAGGGATTTATTACCTAAAGATTTGATATTTTTCAGCTTTGAATAATTTTTTAAAGACAGGGTTATCGTAAACCACATCCAATTATCCGATCTCCAATGAAAATCCACACAAGCTATTAGTCGGAAATATCCTAAATCTCTATTTAGAAAAGTGAAATTGCTATGCATAAAGTGTTAACTTTAATTTTTTGTTCACGTGATTTTTTTATCTATCAGACAACCTCAAAAAAATAAGAGGCACAATTTACTATTTATAAAAAAATCTAAAAAACCCTATAAATTGACAACATATCAATTTGCCCCTGAATAATATCCATATATTAATTTTGGATAATTTTAAAAATTAACTCAATCAAGTCTTTACTTGATTTTTCTAGGTTTATAAATATAATCCATGTATTAATTATATTTTAGTTCTTAATTTCTAAAATATATTTTAATCAAGATACTTGATTAAATCATCTCAGTTTAATTTTTGACTAATGGTTCTTAATGTATGTGACCCATTAGGTTCATAATATGTTGACCTAAATATAAATTATAATTATAATTAAATAAAATTAAATAAACTAAATAATTTAATTTATTATCAAGTAAAAAATTGATTAATTTATATTTGAAGATCAGGTGCATCATTTAACAACATGTCGTGATTCCTTAAATATTAGAAAAATCATCATTGTTTTAACTTAACATTTCAATCATAAATTCCTCAGTATAATTAATATCATTTCATCAATAATGTTTTGATTTAACATTAAAACATGGAGTATATTTGTCATGTTAAATCATGTTTTTTCTCTACATAATAGTCATTAATTATTTGGATGAGATTTGAAACTCTTTTCAAATCTCATTTCACCTTGACCAATGATTTTCCAATTAATACTATTTAAGAACATATGAAATATTTTTTCTAATTCACTTAGGGTGATGAATTTTCTCTTGATCACTCAAGTATCTTCTTATAGTTCATGTTATACCTAATATCTGCATTTTCATTATCTCTATTAAGATAACATATAACATGATCAAAGTATAACATTCTCTATATAGGATGATTTAGTGATCTCAAGTCTATGGATTACTTATACAACCGTCATATGAACCTTTTCATAGACATAAATGATTTCTCTATATAAAATTTTTATGCAAGTCAGTTCAGTGTTCATGTCTTATAATAAGAACTTACATATTAGTTTTAGGTATCTCTTATACCTTAACTTATGAGAACAATCATTTCCTTTCATAAAAAAAAACATAATATATACTAGTTCTTACGGCTCTAATGGATATCCAGTATTTGAGAGAGTATCGACCATGACATTTTAGAAACAATATTTTGATGCATATAAATCTCATAATTAGAAGAACTTTATAATTTCTTTTACAAAATATTTTTATTCTATGAACTTTATCTTTACTCTAAATTTATTAATATAATATTATATTAATATTAAAAATAAATTAAAATTTTATTAATAATAAATATATATCCACTTGAATATAATAATACCATGTGTAACCAGTCAATTTGCTAGAAGAATATTAAATTAACATCAAATTGCAAGCAACTTTTGGACACGTGGTTTTCACTTCACCAATTAAAAATCTATCCATTTTGTTTGGTTTTTTTTTTCTACTTTTAGTTGTAAAGCCAATAATACAAAATGCAGGACTAAAATCCTACTTAATAACAAATACGTAGGTCGAAAAATACCAATTAACTATTTAAAATTCAAACCATTTTATTTAGTATATAAATCAATTAAATATTTTTCAGAAATTTAACGAATAATGGATTGAAAATCTACTTGAATAATGAACTAAGGAAAGTGGAGTCTTCAAGCTTTAACTTACATATTTATTATTTAGTAGAATTATTAGTTTTTTTTTATCCTCTTGTAGAAAGAAAAGCTTTAAGGTGGAAAATAAATGGAACAAATAGATGCTTGCATTGTGGGGTTTGTTTGGAGTTGCCCAAAGCTTATTGGACCTTTGTTTGAGAAAAATCGAGAAAGTGTTAGTTTCTGTGGGCTTAATTTGCATGGACAAAGTTGCAAGTTCTTGGGCCTAATTTATCTCATATGCTATGATCTTAAAATCATTTCGGTTTCTTCTAACAAATCTATTTATAAAACCTGGATAATCTATTACTCGATCTAGGCTGAATTTTATAAAAATTAAATTTATTACTCGATGCTGTCTCTCCTCAACAAACAACATTTTACTGCATTTTTCTTTAACAAGTCCTGATTCAGCAGAGTGCTAAATCATATGTTATTTTTCTTTTTCAAGTAGAACAAATTAACAATCAAAAGGTCAAATTTTTGTTTTTGTTTTTGAGTTTTTTCCAAGAATATTAGTCATGTCAATCGAGTTCAATCACATGCTTTGATTGGGTCGATAAAACATTTTAATCATGAAAACAACTTGCTCCCTGGATATTCAGCTAGGACCTAGAGAGAAAGAGGTATGGTTGACCACGGCCTCGGGAGTTCTTATTCTAACTTGTAGGGGCTGGTGGCAGCATCTAAACAGCATTGAAAACAGCACTTGAAATTGGAATACTCTCCATGAGATCATAAATGGCACCGAGCAGTTGAGTATTGAAGCAGAATCTCTGTGCCCACCTTGAAATGCAAAGAAGAGTGGCGTCTAAGGGAAATTGTTCCAGGCTTTTGCTTCTGTGTCTGGCAATAATGTTCTCTTGGATACAGCAAAATAAATAGAGTTTAATCGTACTTGTTACTACGTTCTATATTCACCCATCTTCTCCTAAGAGCTGCAAGCCCAAGATCACGTAAAGACCTCATCTTGCATAATCAACTTTACTTTCTTCTATACAATATTCTATTATAGAGTGGTTTCTCATTTGTTACGGCACACACACATGCAATGTGACTTTGTGTTTTCACATTTTCTAGGTCAAATTAAACTTGCGTTACAAGGTAAATGAGGACATTGGTGCGAATTGATTTATAAGCTCATTGGCTATTCTTTTTTAAAATTTCTTTGATAAAGAAGGTTTAATTAATTGGAACCATTTGAAGCAGATAATTCTATGAATACATTGGCAAGTGTGCTGAAAGCAAATCTTGAATCATAGTCCGATTGCATTGATTAAACATGGAATTATTTACTCCTGGTTTTGGTGGAAATTAATTTAAGAAGTGGTCTTAACCCCCCAATTCAAGCAATCCCTTAGGCCAACCACATGGATTTAACTCTTTTGGTTTACATAGATGACTAGCATATTGTATCCAATTTTTCTGGTAAGAATTTTGATCTTATCAACTGTTTCATTGGGGCCATACTTGCTGTAGAAGCAGTGACAGCATTAAAGCGTATCTTTTCTTTTTGCTAAAAAAGGTTGCAGTATGCACCAATTTTCATCACAAGCAGATCATTGATGATTTTTTCAGTATAATAGGCTGTGTTTTATTGTCAACTGGCTTTTTTTACATGCCAGCTTGCACTCTTCGAAGCTTCATCATGAGCTTAACAGATTTCAGAACATCAGAACAACCTCCTACGCACGGCCCCATGGCTGATTTGTTAACTAATGGATACCAATCGATTTGGATGCCATATGATACGGCTATATTTTTTTTGTCTTCTTCTCTTTCTTGGCTACATGCTAGTTGGAGTCAACAGACACTTGCATCTCATAAAGAATTCACGCTTTTGGGACTCAGGAAACTAATAAATTGACGTTATTTTCCTAAACCATCACTAACTTTTGTTTTTATCAGTTTGACTAACTGTTGAACGCACCAGACAAGCTGATGTTTTTGAGATTAAACAATATTTACATGAAACATCTTCACTGATATACAGTGTCAACAGCATTGCCTTTACGCCAGGATGCTTGGCATAAACTTGCGAAACTCAAGAAGGGACCAAAAAGGAGGCAGAAAGGAAAATTCTTTTGCCATTGAATTTGAAGAACATAAGGAGCACACAAGTGACTAGTCCCAGCTCAAATTGCCCAACATGAAACATGCTTAGGCAGCTTAGCTTTTGAGTTCCCCCCGCAAAATTTCCCTCCATGCTCTTGCAGATCACATTTGGCAACTTGCTTTATAGTTTGTCGCGGTGTGAGGGTGGCTGGGAAATGGACTTAACCTTTACGTACTTTTTTTCCACTCAACAATACAGAGAATATATAGAGACTACTCGTAACAAAACCCATTAAAGTTTTCTGCCTTTTTTCTGTAGAACTGTACAGCCAAGATCTCGAATCCCCCACATGAAGAAAATACACTTGGTCACCTTTAACTTTGCAGAAAAGAAGAAGAAAAATGCTGCAAACACCACAAAAAAGAAAAGAGAACCCCATGCTACTATACAAATGAAAATATATATTACATATTTTAATATTGAGCAGAAATTCCTATCACGAACATAGCCTGGGTAAGGATCTGGAAGTCCTATGGTTTGATACCCTTGACTTCATGATTTTTGTCATCGGTGCTTGCATTTTCATGCAAACTCTCTCCAATTCCGTCACCCTCCACTGCATTCCTTGCAGATGTGCTCTAAGCTTATCATTATCAGTTGGAAGGTCAAGTTTCCCAGCATAGAGCACCATTTGTTTACTAGTTTCATTTTTCTTTCCTTTGCTTCCAGTTTCACTAACACCAGAAGATGAATCAATATAGCATTTTGTTTTGCCAGTGGCCTTGAGTAAGCTTTTGAGCTTGACTTGCTGAGACATGAGAGCTTGGACTGCACATTTTGATGGAAAATTTTTGTTCTGAGAAAGGTGAATGCAAGCTTCAGCTGAGAGCTTCTCGTAATTCAATGTGCAGCATATCTTCATCTTTTCTTCTTTTGATAATCCGGTATGCACCTATATGAAATTTATATCATAAGATCATGAGTGAAATTGACATTTAACAACAGCATAGTAAAAGATGCCACATGTTATCCCCAAAAGAAATATACCTATACAGGATTCAATAAGCTGAAGATCGAACTGGCAATTCAAATGACATGAAATGTTTGAGATCAAAGGACTACCTCTAGATACATGTCAGTGGCACGGTAGATTCCATCGGACAATTCTCTGGCACAATCTGGCAGGGCCATGGCTAGGGCCATGAACTTAGAAGGCTTTAGACAAGGATCTGGGGCTACTTCTGCTATATAAAAGTCCATCAAGCTAGCAACTTTTCTCAATTGTATAGGGAACACCTGACTGATTCCTCCATGCAGAAAAGCTTTCAAGAACCTTAGAACAAGATTCACATTATACAAGTAATTCATCCCATAAGGAGAAGGAATTAGCAGATTATCTAGAGTTGCTTGATCCATCTGAGAACCTATCATACTCTCCAACTTGGTCCTGCTACATTTTCTTATGTTACAATTCAAAGCAACTCGAAGAATCCCAAATAAACTCTTGAATGAAACAGAGTTCCAATCAAGAATATAAAGCATATCTATGACAGTTTCAACAACTTTACGCTTCTCATCAGACGTGCCAGTATAGCACTTTGATTTCTGGTAATAAAAGAGAAATCTACTAATGATAACATGATCAAACTTCTGTGAGACCATGGATTTGAACACCATTCCAACCAAATTAGTGCTCAAAACCAAAAGATCCTCAAACCACCATGTTGCTCGAGAGAAGCTATTCTTCAAACTCTCAGTGCTTCTAGTGTCACATGACAACCGAACTCCAGAGCTGTCTGGAGAAGAAGTAGATGGACACGGACTAGGCTCACCAGAAGTAGTGATCCTTCCAATAAGAGAATCCACACATTTTTCAAGGATACCCGTAGAATTAGGAAATGGAAGTAAATCTTGGCATTTCTTTGTAGCGATTAAAAGCTCAGACCATGTCCAGTAATTCATCTCTTCAAGTGATTTCCCGGTCTCTTCCAGTAAGTTATGAGTTCCAGATACAGAATTGTTCATTTCCATGAACTGTGCAGCCGAATGTAGGAAAGAAATATTGGAAGGAGTTATGGCAGTTCTACCATTATTGTAGCAGAACCTTGACATGAGTTCAAAACTTTCAGCCCCACCAGGAAAGTCATTGAATATCACTTTCAAATTTCTTGCGCTACCTGTTGGTTTACCAAATAATTTGCTTAGTCTGCCACAATATGAACCGATGATCTTCTGCGAATATTTGTAAGGAACCAAAGTGAGAATACAAATCTTTACACACGAACCAATGTACAACTAGTTAGTACCAATTCATTCAAGAAACATTGACAAGCTAGAACATAGAAGAACTAACTAGAGTAGCAGAATTTACCGGGAACTGAAAAATAGATGAGCTAAAACTTTGCTTTTACCACTGAGAAAGCTAATTAATTCAATGAATTGAAAAGGTAGCAAGGATTCGATCAGGTTTAGATAACTAACTAGTCATGACTAAGGAAATGTGCATTAAAGACGAGCGTCAATTACTTTCATCACAGACCATGTCAGTGCCTTAAAAAGCCACCAAAAGAATGAACTCATTGAATTTAGCAAGACTCATAAAAGGAGATTAAAGTGGCATATACTGCTAAAAATCTGCAAAAGAAAGGTGCGAGGTCGTTATAGACAATAAATTGCCCAAGGGCAAATCAAGAGAAAAGATGTCTGCCAAGCAACCCAGCAAACAAGGGTATTAAACAGTATATTAAATGCCATGAAAGCCACTTGTAAGTCCTTCTCAAAAGGAGTGAATACAAACAAATAAAGGTATGAAACATTAAACCACCATAACAATAGCAATAAATGATAGGACGAAATCAGAAGACAAAGCCCTACAGTATGGTGTTTAGCAAAGTACTCAAAATAGAAGAGAAGAAGCTAGTATGAGAAACCATGTCCCACAACACTGTAATGTAGCCGTAAATTTAAAGAAGTTGCAGTACAACCATAGAAATCATTGAGGGAATCTAGCAAACAGATGATAATGAAAATCACCACAAGAGAATCAATGCATGCAAAAACCTTGAAAGTACTCAATTTCCACATTTAACAGCCACGAGAAAAAGATTCTAGAATTTGTGAATTATACACTAAAGCAAACACAAAGCAAACTGAAAGTAGATCAGCACATATACGAAGTGAACAACATTGAGTAAATACAAAAACTAATCAAAGTCACAAAAGGCTAAATTAAGTTAAACAGGATAATTTGAGGGAAACGATTAACCAAAGTACACAAAATAAAACTTTAAAGCTCTAAAGAGGCAGAGTTACAAAGAAATGAAAAAAAGACCAAAAAAGACTATATTTTCTTTTACCTTGTCCACCATGAAAGTCTCTTCACCATTGACATCTACTTCAAGATCACAGCAAACAGCCATGACCCAATTAAACCAACTAAAAACCCACCTCAAACAAAGACTTTCTTTTTAGTGTTTGTTCTTCAAACTTGTAATATAAGAGAAAAGATTAACAACCGAAAACAGGAAGAGATGTGAGAAGGCCATCATGATGGTGAAGAAGAGAATTTAAAGCCATGTTCTTGAGAAGGGAAAGAAGACAAACAAAAAGAGGTAACTGGCTGACTTTGGTCTGACAAAATGGGGTGGCTACTCACTTGGTTGCCTTTGCATATGCATATGCAGGCAAATGCGGTATCTCAGACAGAAGTGCAAGAAGCAAACAAGCTGTGCAAAGACATCAAAGACTTCTATATACTGATCATATTTTATATATATATATATATATATATATATATATATATATATAGAGAGAGAGAGAGAGAGAGAGAGAGAGAGAGAGAGATGGTGGTATGCGTGTGACCACTAGTCACTGACCCCAACCTGACATTCCTGTAAAAAATATCTGGGTACAAAATAAAATAAAATATAAAATTAGTATTTTGTAAACAATATTAAAAAAAAGTTGTAGTAAGCATTATATTAGTAAAAATGTAAAAAAAAAAAACCATTTAAGTGATGTCATAACGATAAGAGCTTGGGATCAAGATGTTTGCTCTCTCTATGGTCTCAGGATCGAGCCCCGTGGTTGCTCATGTAATGACTACTGGAAACTTACATGGTTGTTAATTTTATGACCCGTGAGATTAGTCGAGATACGCGCAAACTGATCCGGATACCTACATTAAATTAAAAAATAAAATAAAAAAATGCTATTATATTCATCAAAATGGTGATGTTATTGGGAAAGACGAACCTAATCTTAGGATTAAAGCTTTCTTGTTGGCTTCGCTTCTTTCTTAATCCATATTTCATTATTATGTTTATGAGATTGTGTTAAAGGTTGTTAATTTAAAAATATTAAAAAAATTAATTTGAAATAAAAATAATTTAAATTTTAATAAAAAATAAGTTTAATCTTGAGTTCTTAACACCATGCAACTCCATGCCTCACAAGTCTTTTTTTTTATCAGATTTTAGTCGGGAAATATATTATGTGTTGGATCACTTAATTTCTTATAATTATTATAAACTTGAGTCTAGAATATCCAAGGATTTAATTATGGAAACTATGCCTATGCATATCGTTCTAGCTACTTCTACTTGTTCATTTGAGCTTACATATTAATGGGGGCATCTAAGAGGTGATGGATAATGACTGAATCATATCCATTTGAACCTTTATCTTGGAGGTGTGAGGGTGGACTCAACTTCTTTTCCATTGGTCCCCCATGAGTGGTCCTACCAAGAATTTACTATCTCCATTGATTGTGTTGGTGAATTTTGCCCGTTTTGTTTCCCATTTGTGATGCTAATCTTGTGTTTGCATCATAGTTGTTCAATCCAATCCTGCTTTACATGTTGATTCAAAAACCCTATCATCTAGAATTGAGTTTTAAGTTTAACAAAAAAAAAAAGAAATTAAATAAATAAAATTGGTTAATCTAGCTGAGTTTTCAGTAATTTAAGACCTGTTTGAGAATGTGATAAAAATTGTTTTTCAAAATTTTTTTAGAAATACATTAAAATAATATATTTTTTATTTTTTAAAATTTATTTTTAATATTAGCACATCCAAATAATACAAAACCACATATAAAAAATTAATTTGACCGTTAATTTTTTTAAAAAACACGGTTGGACAATAATGTTAAATAGAACTTTAGTTTATTCAATCAAATTCAATCCAAATTTAATTAGATAAATTTTTAATTTTAAAACATAAAATAATATTATTTTAATAAAAATAATAAACAAAGTTAACTCAACCAGAATAATTTTAAATTTTAATAATTTTATTTTCCACTCATTGGTTTCAATCAGTTACTACTTGTAGCAAGTTACTAGTTTTAACGTATAAACCCGGCTCATATCAGGGATTTCAAAAGAGTTTTATCTTAACTTTGTATTTTCACAAATGTAACCAAAATTAATTTAATCATTGAGGATAAGCAAACGGGAGTCACGTGATTCATTGTGCCGAAAGACATTTTTACCCCTATACATATATCTTATTTCCGTCGTCTAATCAGTTTTTTCGCAGTAATTATGGGCCTGTGTTGTTTCAGGGGGCTAGTGGCATTTCACGGAAAATAATTATATCCAGTTAATCGATCAATTATACCGGCAGACTAGCTGGTAATTATCACACTTATAAATAATAATATTTAATAAATATCACATTTTAGAATTGTAATAAAATAAAAGTGTGTTTTTTCACTGAAGTTTTTTAACAGTATTATTCTATAATTCTTTTTAATTTAATATGTTAATTTAAAAAAAAAACTCCTTTCGGCTACTTATGTTTAGGGTAATTAATTTGTAAGAGACAAAACTTGAATAATCTTTTTGGAACTCATGATGACATGACATTGAAAACAATTGATCGAGGAATCATTAGCCAATCATCTCTCTTTGGAATCCAAGAGAAAAGTAAACCGACGTCGTTCCCTCTGAAAAGGAGTTCATTACTCATTGCCATTGCCCTTTAGCTTTTTCTCTTTTTTATCAAAAGACTATTTCAATCAATTATATAGTCATAAGCACTACCTCTTTTTCCCGAATAATCATTCTTATAACTACAAAAGATTTGCATTAAAGCATATCAATTATAGAATATCTTTACTTATTTTTCTAATTCCTTTGTTACTTTCTTTACTAATTTCTATATGAATCTAGAGTTGACTTTTGTTTGGATTTAGATATATAAAAATAATAGTATTTATAATATAATTAATATAATTTTTAATATTAATAATAATATTAAACTTGTATGATCCAAGTTTAAGTGGGTCTGACTGTAACGTCAGGCCCAAGAACCTTGGTCTGACTGCAACACCAGACCCAAAATCCTTAAATGTGGATATGGTTATAAGACCGTGTTATAAAAGTGTGATAACTAAATAGAAAAGAATTTAATATTAAAAAATAAAATTAAAAAAAAAGATTAATTGAAAAGGAAAAAACAAAGCAAAGCTCTATTCCAATGAATAGTGCTTTGCGAAGGGGTATAGTAAAATCCCCTCATGAGATCGCGATAATATAATAAAAAGTAAACAAAACAAAACAAAACAAATCATGATATTTAGTTTTCAATTAAATCGATATTAAAAGATTAAATTGAAAGAAAAAACTAATTAAAAAAAAAAAAATTGAATCAACTGGGTTAATCCGTCAAACCAGGTTAACCCATCAAACTTGGGATATGTGTCATGAGAGTGTGATAACTAAATATAAAAAAATTAATATTAACGAACTAAATAAAACAAAAAAATTAATTAAAAAGAAAAAAAACCTATAATTAAAAAGCATCAGCCTTTTCACTGTGGATTGTACTGTGCAATATATAGTAAAAGACTGATGCCTTTGCCTTTTAGTTTATAGTTAATTATATTAGTATTGTATCAATTTTTCAATAATATTTTCATCTAAATTGAAAAATATATATATTTTTTTATTTTATCACACTAAGAATTTCCTTATATTTTATCTTTTTTGAAATCAGGTATGAATAATTACTTCTCAAACTACTCTTACTTACTCTCTAAATATCATTTTTTTTTCTTCAAATAATGAATCCAAAATACAATTTCAATCCATTCTCACTTGTTAAATTATAAATTCTTTTAGTCATTTCCCTTTTGATAAGAGTTAAGACTTAGCAACTTTTTTTTGGACTTTAGCACAAGTAAATTTTTTTTTTGGGAGAAATAAAAGTGTAGAAAATATTTAGAAAAATAACACAATTAAAAGAGTTGCAGATGACATATGCAACTCGCGATACATACAACTCTTTTAGATTATAAAATGGTATGCTAAAAATTAAATTAAGAAGAGGGGAGAGAAGAAAAGATAGAAAGAAAAAGACATCAGAAACATATAGGGGCTTCGATAGCAACATAATCAGTACCTTCAAATTTTTTTGACAAGATAAATCCAATAAAACTAAAGAATGTCACTAATAGAGATCAAAGTAGGCCACATAAGCTATCCAAAGGTGACGAAGCTCACTTGCTTTTGAGTAGCTTGTGTGGCCCGTCCATTGGCGACCTTCCCTGATGTCTAAAAGATTTCTTATTGATGATTCATGTGGATTATCGTTAGAGGCCAGACAACCGAACAACTTGTGGTTTGCAATAACTCGTCCTTTGAAACAAATATTAAAGTTGAAAACAACAACTGATCTCTAGGTAATTTTTGTATAAAACTTTAAAACAACTCTAGATCTATCTAACGAGATCATTGGGACTCCTAAAAAATTTTAAATTTATCATTTTCGTTGCGTCTATATGTTTCGAGAAAATTAACAATAACACAGTCTAGTATAAGGTTGTCAAATCCATTCTGATAGGCATTTTATTTTCTTAATTGAAATATACATTTTAGTGTTTCGTTTTGAAGTTTTGTATTGTATGTGTGTGTGTAATTTAAAATATTAATTCAACATATATAATTTCAATTCAAATTCAAAGATAAATTAACTTGAATTTACGCAATTCAAACACAATGTAAAGTATTTAAACATAAACATTCTTATTTAGTAACTACACTATAAGCGAACTGTTATACAATAAAATTAATAAATAGATAGTTAGGCTAAAAGATAAAAAAGATAGACTTGATGATGGGTCAAACTTGATAAATATGTAATGAAGTTGGGGCCAATTAAATAAAATAGAATTTGGTCATGAGTTGAACTAATATTACATAAGGGAAAAACAAAGATTGGATCGAATGAAAGGAAGATTACGATACAGAGTAGATATGGTCTAAATTTGTCAAAAGAAAATTAACAGGGTACTTGGAGTAATGAAAAAGAGCAGTTAAAGTCATGCACCCTTAAAACCATGAAGAGTGAATAAGATGGGTAATTACTAGATGGTTTTTTATAGTTTTCCCTATTTAAAAAAGGTTGAAAAGAGAAAAAGAGGACAATGAAAAAAAATCAACAACAACTGCACTATAGTTCAATCAAGTTTATAAGAACTTCAAAACTTGTTTACTAGTAAGCAATAACCATTAGGTAATAATCAATAGACAAGTAACTTGTAGGCGATAATCAGTAGGCTTGCAATTTTGTAGGCTTGTAATTTACATTACCAAAAAACACTAAAAATATCAATTTATATTTTTTTGTAAAGGCATTCCAGTGCATAGTTGTAATAAAAACAAAGATTATTCTATGAATGTAAGTTCTTTAATCTTATATTATTAAAGTTCTTATTTAAATTTAGAGCATTAAAGTGTTTATGAGTATTGCATTATTCTGGCATTTCTATAAGTACGAAATTACACATAGTTTAGAAAATATTTAGGAAATTAGAATATTTTTCAAGTCGCATGTGTTAAATGCGTCTCTTTTTAAATTATAAAATGGTCTGAAAAAAATTAAATTGTTGAGAGAAGATACATAAAAAAAAGAAAAAAAATCTCAAAGGCACATCGAAGCTCTAATGACGACATCACTAGTACCATCGAAAAGATCTTGACGAGATGAATCCAACGACATCAGGGAAGGGATTGTAAATGGGTTTTTTTTTTTGTAAATTAGAAATGGTAGTTGAAGTGACCTAACCTTGTCATGGTCATGTGTGTTTAAATAACTAAAAACAAACACACAAAAAAAAACTAGAATTTTTAATAATCGGTTTATTTGAGTGCATAAGCTTCATCTAAATACAAATAAAATATATATATATATATGTTAAATTGAAAGTACTATTCTATCCTTAATAAATAAAATTACATAAATATTATTTAACAATATGTTATATGAGCGTCCAAGTATTCCAATAATTTATGCAATTGAAAACAGAAGAAAAGCCCACTAAGAAGTAATCCTTCCATTACATGTTTACATTTCAGGCTCAAAACCCTGCCATCCCTCTTCCAAGATTTGGCCCTCCAATTTACCTAAAAAACAAAAAAAGGAAAAGGGAGAACATGGTTTTCTCAAACCTATCGAGGAAGCAATTGATTAGCCAAAATGTGTAGGGTAAGTGCCCTTTTCGGGCACAGTTTTCCTTGTGATAAAGGGACGATACATTCATTATACATGTGGGAGGTGGTCAATGAAATTAACCAAACAATCTGTTCCTTTAACTTCTAAATTCATCTAGCATGTCACCAAATGGTAGGCAAATCATGTGGTACTTATGATAAAGAAAGAAAGAAAGAAAGAAAGAAAGAATATTCAATTATAGGCACAAATTAGCAACAAAATAAATGTGCACACTGCACAGCATAGAATTCCACGTGAAGGGGAAAGAAAATTCTGCACTCAATGACTTAACAGGTTAGACAACCTTTATATATATCCAGATCCAACAGTGGCCCATTAGTGCCATGAAACTTCTCTTTCAGAAAGTTTGAAAGAAATTTTTCTTCTTCTTTTTTGTTTTTTGTTTTGTTTTTGTTTTTTTGTTCTTGAGAGGTTACAAGTGGAACATACACACACACGTACATAATAAAGCAAATTATAAACATTAGACCTCTGCTGAATAGTTTTTCTCCCTTTTGCGATCGGAACATATCCATTAAAAAGTAAATTTGTGGAATAGCTTTTATTTATGGAGGTAGTTTTGATAGTTTACAACTGAGAATATATATACTTACCGCTCCTCTCTCATTTTATGGTAAAATTTATTTAATGTAGCTTAATTCTATTGGTTAATTAGTGTTAATTCCACTCTTATTTTTATAGTTTAATAAAATTTCAATATTATAAAAAAAATTCTAATTTTTCATATGTTCATTAAAATCCAACGTTTTAAATTTGATTGTCGAGTTCTTTTATATTCTTTAGTGGTTTTTGTGAGATAATATAGAAAGCATGTAGGGGGTTTAAGTGGGACGAAATGAGGGGAAAGTTAAAAAAAAATGTTAATCTTCTTATAAGTTATTAAAAACCGTAGAGATAAATTGTAAAATCTTAAACTATGAGGAGAGAAATAGAACATTGATGAATCTATATGACAAATTAAAATAAAGTTTAGCCCTCGTTCTCTCTCTCTCTCTCTCAAAGAGTCCAATTTTTCTCCTGTTTCTTCTGTGCTTTATGCCATTCAATGAACTGACTAGAGTAGTGAGTGGAGACTCAACATGTTTTTTCAGATGGGGACTCAAGTCTCATATTTCACATCTTGTGTTGCCACATCCAAATAGCTGTGCTTCTGGGGCATGAAGGTGACTGATCATCCAATGTGGTCCTTTTCGTTGATATTTGAGCCATTCCCTTTGTTTTCATGTGAATTCTTTCACGAAGCTTTGCAAACTGGAGCTACTGGATTTTATATTAGCTGTAACACGCAAGAAAATCTCAAGCTGGAAAATGCTGGAAAATTAAAATCAAGTACTCTGTGAGGTATCTATAATGTCAATATTTAGAAAAACTATACATACATTTTGATTGCGTCTCATCTCACAAAGACAGAGATTGTATTTAGTTAGTGTTTTATAGCTGTCAAACAAATATAAAAATAATAAAAATATATTTGGTTGGAAAGACAAGAAATTAAAATATAAAATAAATTCTCTAAGATAATTTTGAAATGAATTTATATATTTTCAAAATAAAAAAAAATACATGGAGATGAATTTTCATCTTTTCTTATTATTTTTGTTTTTTCTATATCGAAACAGTGAATTAAATACTAGCTAATAATATGCAATAAAATAATGATATCAAACCCAATGATCCTAGTTAAGTACTAATTATGGCAGGTTGAATATATTTGGAGCATATATGTCCAGTCAAGCAACATTATTTGAGTTAATCTTATGATTCCACTAATAGATCTACCTTTCAACCATGATTGTGCACCATGCAAAACTGAAGATTTTCATACAAGAGATATTTAACCAGAATGAGACATGGTCAGCAGTTTCATTGTAACCTGGTATAGAAATTCATATGTAAAAACCTGCTGTAAATCAGATATCATTTATTAAGGAAAAATAACAGCAATGTTGATTAAGAAAGGGCGTCGCTAGGTACTAGCAAGTTACTTTCAACTTCCTGAAACAAAAGGACGGGGGAACAAGGTGGTGGAGGAATTTGTCTCATACAAAGACTACGTACATTTCTCTCTTTGCCTTCCATGTGCTCATACCTAGAGAGCAAATACACAGGTAAGTATTAGGTCATTCTCATAACACTGCTGATACCCTACTTAATTGCCTGTGCCCCTTTGCAGACTCTTGGCAAAGAGAGAGGCAATTTTATTTTGTCATTGCATCTTCATCTAGACCATCTTAAATGAAGGGAAAAGAAAAATCAGCCCCACCACAATCTTGCCCGAAATTATCTAGCCACGTATGTCAAATTTCTTTGTCATTTATCATCAAGTCCAGACCCAATTAATCCTGCAAATCAATTGGGACCCAAGCTGTGGCAAAAACTGAGTTGTGACCCTTCCATGTGAGCATTAACATGTGATCGTCTTCTCTTTTCATGCCCCAACCACTAGCATGCTCTTCTAGCAAGGATCTAACTTCACCAATTGTGTCTTCACATAATGGAACGCTCAAAAATCCTGCATTCTTCATCCTTTCTGATACTTTAATCCCGGGTTCTAACCTCTCTATCCTCTGAAGCCCTTCAAAACTGATAATATTCTCGATTTTGTGACCAATATCGGACTCATAGTCAATCCTTTGGCTACTATCTTTAGGCAAGAAAGTTTCCAAAGCATCGAATGGTATCCATAGATAATTGAAGCAAGTAGTAATCCTAGATGAGAGACTTGGTGCACTTAAATCAGAATCTTCGTCGACAACAATTACAATACAAGGATTGAAAGCTTTTACTGTACGAAGGAAAGCATCTCTTAAGGAAGAATATTGGACACTACTTCCCTTTTGCTCAATATTAGACAAATATCTTAACCAGTTTTGGCAATTTATCACCAAGGCCTCATCATCTCTAAGATTAAGCACTGAAGGAGTCAAGTGATTCAATAGTGACTCAAAATGAAAGTCATGAGAAGATTCTTTGGGCATAATTTCAGTTGAAGCTAAATAAGATGGGTCATCAATCACATTGAATTCAAAAGGAACATCCCTAAACTTAGCGAAATTGCTCAAACGGAGACCTACTTCTTCACTTGATACATTAAGAAAAGGAGGGACTGGTGGCCTACAAGAGGGAACTGTGATCCTAAGTGAAGGAGGCCCTTCAGGCCTTTTAGCCAAAGCATCTATAAGAGTAGGCCACTGCATACAATGAGTGATGCTAAAATCTAAGATATGAACTTTAGAGTAACCTTCAATTGCCTTAAAAATGGCACTGTTTGATGCACAAAATCCAAACCTGTGCCAAGGGATTAGATCAACGTACACGGCAAGCTCGGTCACCGACATTTGCCTCCTCCGAATTGTACTGCTACCATCAAAATCCATCGCGGTGGGACAAACCTTGGATGCCCTAGAGACAAGGGCCCTGAGAAACCAAGAAGTGAGCCTTTGGTTAGGGTCACCAACCAAAGAAGCAACATTGTTAAGCACCCACATCACTTGTTGAACCAAAGTCCCATCATTGTGCTCTAGGGCACTAGCGCAATGAAGTAGAAGCTTTTCTATACAGGCTCCATCAAGGCTACCAAGACACCCTTTAAGTGCACCCGAGAGAGAGCTTTGAGGGGTGTTGAAGAGACTAGGGTTTTGAAGAGAAATGGAGGTAGTGTTTCCTCTTAGTTCAGTTTTCATGCCTGTGATAGACTAACAAAAAGGGAGATTCAATAAGGAAGATGAAGTATTAGGGTTTTGTTGATTTTAATTAACATTGAAGGTGTGGTAGCTTCAAAGGAGAGAGGATGCTAGAGAGGGAGGCCCTTTGAAGTTGTTCATTTGACACTCGTCTGGTGAATATTGGTAGATGGGGTTGAAGATCTAGGGTTTTATCTACTTGTGGATGCAAAGCTTTTCAGGAAATTTGAGGTCTATATATGTTTTGCGAATCCATATTTAGCTAACTTCAGTGTTCTAAATATGTTGGTATTTGGAGAGGGAAGGGGGGGGGGGGGGTGTTGGGGGGGAGGAGTTGGGAGCTAGTTTATCTGCTACCTGAACCCCATATAGATATATATATATATATATATATATAGTAGGCAAAGGTTCTTGTTCAATAATTATCCACATAGTATAAAGCCAAAAATTACACATAAATGAAGCTTGAGTCACTAAAAATGAGAACAGTATTGCCAGAGGTAATTATATTCTCTATATTATGCCTCATGTGTACCTAACATTAGTGAATCTACCACCACGAAGGATAATGTTAAATTTTTAATTTAAAAATTTAAGTTATTAAATAAAATTCAGAATATAATTTATATTATTTTATAAAAAAAAATTTTAGGTAAAATTTTTTTATTCTTCATTTTTTATTAAATAAAAAGATAATAAGATTTGAACTCGTAACTGCTTGATCATTAAAATTCTGATACCATATCAAATAGCTAATTCAATCTAAACACTCAATTTATTAAATAAAATATAAAATATAATTTATATTAGATAATTATACAAGCTAATTTGGATTGACATGTAGGTTATATAAGCTATTTTGTCATGTTCCGAATAAATCCTCATCACTCATTTTCTCTAACTAGTGATTAATGTGATTTCTTATAACTACCTAGGCAGAGCATAGGTTAAGAAAGTTGCCTTAGCCGGCCGGTCTTTTGTCTAATTTGTGCTCATGGAATGCCAATTAAGACAAAATCGGATGCCTAATTGGTTTTAATTAACAAGGTTTCTTGACATTGAGTTTAGTGATTGATGGCTACCTTTCATTCCCATCCTCTTTCACGTATACACGATACATGTGAGATGATGGACTTGGTTCGTTGCACCATGTATGGCCGCAGCTAAAGACAAAGTAGACCTCCTCCCCCACAAGAATTAATGGCCTCGGCTTATTAATTTCCCATAAAATGTGATGACTCCATGCATGCATCATTTTTGCTGTGCCCAAAATTGTCCCACCTCAGTAGTGATTGCCGAAGAGGAAGATGCGTGTGGAACAGTATATAACATGTTAGAATAAAATACGACACTTAGACACCGTTTGGGTATTTTTTTTTTTTTTTTTGCTAAAATTTAATATGATTTGTATGTTTTGGATCGTTTTGATGTGCTGATGTCAAAAATAATTTTTAAAAAATAAAAAAACATCGTTGGCATGCATTTTGGCACGAAAAGTTATTTGAAAAGCACCGGCAACCACACTGCCAAACACGCTCTTACTGTACTGATTGCTAACTTACCAATTTAGCCAGATGATCATTCCCCTAAAATAATGACATGTGGGATTTTTTCCTTTTAAAATCCCAAAATAATTACACTACTCCCGATAATATGACCTTTGAAATTAAAAATCATTTAAGGTTGCATTAGGACACTACCAAAAAAATCAATAAATACAAATTGAAATATTGAGGGAATATTTTTGTCGGTAAATTTTTGAAAGATTTTACCAACGATAATATTTCCTTGATATATATCAAGGGAATTACAATGAAAAAAAAATTAAAATAAAACAAAAACAATGATGTCGTGTCATTTTTTACTAATAAAATTACCGACAGAATTTATTCCGTCGATAAATTCGTTTGTAAACTGTAAACACTGTTCATCATGTCAATTATAAAGGGAATCACCGACGGAATTTTCCGTCGGTATTTTCCATAGAGCTCCAGAACTGTTCATTTTCAAATTGCACTGTTAATTGTTGTTATTTACGGACAAAATCACCAACAGATTGAAAAGTCATCGGTGTTATTTGGCGGTTTTCTAAAAAAATTCAATTAATTTAAAATTTTCATTTAAATATTACCGACGAAATCACTGATGGATTGAAAAATTATCAATGATTGTTGGCGGTTTCTGAAAACGTTTTATGAAATTGAAACTTTAAATTAAATATTACAGACGGAATTACCGATGAAATAATTAAAAATATTAATATTTAATTATCTAGCGATAATTCTGTCGCTAACGCGCCCCAATAAATAGCCTTAATCCTCTTATTTCACAAGAGATAATTTTTTTATGAATGAAGCGGGTAATTTTTTTTATGCGTCTGTTCCGTCAGTAAATTCGTCGGTAATAATATTTTTTATTACTAACGAATTTACCGACGGACAAAAAATTACCAATGAAAGATTCATCAACGAGGCATTTTCATCGGTGATTTTGTTAGTAAATTAATTATCAACAGAATATGTATCTTATACCGATAAAAAAATTTCATCGATAAAACTATTAAATCTTGTAGTAAAAGCGGTGCAAGTTTTAAGATTTTCAGTTTTGATCATATGAATTTATTGTCTTCGAACCATATTAATAGGCTAGCAGCACTAACTATACAGGTCTAAACTAAAAAAAAAATCTAGTTATTCTATATATCTTGTTCGATGAAAATATTTATAATTTTATATTTGAATGTTGGATTAAGTTCAAATCTAACAAGGAGAGAAGTCTTTCAAATTAAGTTTAGTTGCTAATAGTAACTCATCTATGCAAAAAGAGAAAAAAAAATTGATATTTTTAAGAGTTGTGCTACGGGTAGCGCAATCCTTTAATTTTTTTTTTAAATATCAATTGACTGCATTATTAGGAGTTGTACAACTAATTGAATTGTACTTCTTGTAGCAGCTTAGATATGCTAATTCCAATAGCGCAACCAACTAAACTATAAACTATGTTATATTCTAAAATATTTCTTCAATTATACTAGTTTATAAAATGTTTTTGTGCTTACTGCATTAATTTTTTTTTTAAAAAAATCATGGTTTTAATGTCTTACATTATTACAAGAAATATTAAATGGTGTAGGAGATTCACCGGAAAAAATATACTATGAAAGCCCTCATAAAATACTGTGGACAAATTGTTTATAAAACCAATTTATAGGTGGATTTAGGATAATTTGTTAGGAGATGATGAGATTGAAAGTCATGGGAACTAAAGTAAAAAAATTTGAGAAAATGGGTGGGTTTTTTAAACTTTAAAATGAAATAACTATTTTTCCCTCTAAAAAACAACAAAAAAACATGTTTTTGGGGGTAATTTAGTAATTTCACAATGATCCATTTATCATTCTAAAACTAAAAGGAGCAATTATGTCCTTTTGTTTTTATAATACACAGTGAAATGAAACTTGTACCCTTAGATTTGAAGTTTTTTAAAGCTTACATTCATGAGATTTTCCATCTTCTTTTTTTTATTATTTTTAATGAACAATCAAATGATTTCCATGCTATTAGAAGATTATCTATAGCTTACACTTAGAGGTATTTTTATAATTGCTCTCAATCTTTTTTTTTTGTTATCATCATGTTGGTTTAGGAGATATTGTGTAATTTAATATATACAAATCTTATTTAAAAACAGTTATTGATGCGTGCGGGACTGTCTGTTGGTCAAACACCGCCCTTTGTGGTTGCGATTGAATCGTATTGGCGTCGCCTCCATGATAAGGTGACGTGTGTGGCCAAAGGCTGTCCAGTTTGGTGCTGGAGGCCTTTTCTTTTTTCTCTTTCTTCTTTATATCCTCATCGATATATGCGTTTGCCCCTTCAAAATCTCAAAGTAGCCCTTTAGTTTTAATCCTTTAATATTTGATCCCTATTATTGTTTTATTTGAAATAATTTATAAAATTAGTTTTCTTTTTTAATTTTATCCCTCTTTAGTTTTTTCATGTTTCAAATTTGGTCTCCATTCATTTGATTGGTTTTTTTTTTGTTTGAGATAATTTTTAAAATTAAATTTTTTTACAGTCTCATCCTCGGGTATTTTTTTTCTGAAAAATTGGATTTTTGTTCTTTTAATTGTTATTTTCTTCACTCTGACAGTTTTCTGAATTATTATTTTTTTGGTTTCATCCTTCAACATTAAATTGGTTTGTAACTTATCTTCTTAGTTGAGTTCAGGTATAAGATTTCACGAGTTGGAGTTTTAGAGACTAACCCAAGTTTAGAAGATTCGCCCAGGTTGTCTTAGTTTTTATAAATTAATATTTATTTTTTTAATTTTATTCTTTAATATTAGATTGGTTTTAAATTTTTTTTTCCAGTTTTATCATTCAATATTGAGTTATTTTAAAGTTAAGCTTTATAGTTTTATTCAATTCTCTTTTATTAACGACTTTTTTAACCTTTTTATTGGCACGAATAATAATTTAATTAAATAAAACATTTAATTTAAAAAACAAAGTTATTAATACATAGCTTATATTATGAGGTCAAATATTAGTCTTCCTTATCTATTTATCAAATATTAATTTAATTAATTAGATACGTGTATAAGTATATTTTAATTTAATACTGAAAATATTTTTATATCCAAAAACATGTTGGAAAAACATATACATTTATTTTTTTTATTGAAAAAAAATATTTGACCCAGTGTAAATTGCAGGTTAAATAGCTTGTGAGATACAGAATATGTCCAACTGATATGATTAATATTCTTTTTGACAGATTCAGTTTTTGTCCTCTTTAAAACATCCTTACATGTTATGATAATGACTTACGTAAGCTATACATAGTTATGCAAGAACAAAAATTTTCATGTAATGAAGAGCGCATTAATTTTAAATCAATAAGGAAAAAAATTCTTGCATATTTTTGTGCAAATCAAACATGACAGCAAGCTGTACTGCGGTTGCTTCGAAGGTGTATGATCATATGTCTAGCTAGCTTTCATGACATAACATGATAAATCATAACTTCTGCGAATTTACACAAGACAGGCATTAATTAGAGTGGGTTGGGGTTTGTTCCTTAAAATTCTTATTGATGTATAACCCTGGAGGAAAAAAAGGACAAGCAGAAAGAACATATAGATTCTATGAGTCTGATTTGAAACATCACTGGTATTGGTAAAATCTCGAATGAATTATTTGTTCCAGCGAAGCTGTGTGGCTTTGCCACAGATGAAGATATGTCTCTGTCACTTTTTCAAGAAAATCCAATAAGAATCCGGTGATTTCGATGGTGCGTTCCATTACAGGTAAAGGGAAGTTTTTGCTTTGTTTGTTCTAGAGCACTCATGTCTCCATTTCTCTTTTTGATAAAACTGTTATATGTTATGTGATAATGAAGAAAATTATAATATTGATTTATTTTCCAAACAAAATGTCTTATATATATATTTTGCATGCGTTAAAATTAAATATTCATGTCATGATGCTATTCGAGTTTATTTTCCTCCCATAATTTTGTATTACGTACAAATTAATTAATATATAGTGTACGTTAAGAGCTTCTTGAAGCTTTTACAAATTTATCACTACTTTTTGGAGAAAATATGCAGTAGCAAACTAATTAAAAGTAGATGATGAATTTGTATGAAGCAAGCATGTGAACGCCAGCACATCTTGTCCTACACTTTCTGCTTAATTTAGCAACCAGCTTGTTTTGATTTTTTCCTGTTTAATGGATTGCTAAATATTTTCATTACCAAACAACCTAATTCTAAAGAATCCATATATCGCCTTATAGGGATAATTAAGTGCTTGTCTAACTATCTATAACACTCATAATATCACCTTTAACTATGTCACCGCAAGAGCCAAAAATTAGGCTCCTTCCAGGCTTTTAATTAAACAATTAGCCCTCGTGCTTGAGTACAATAAAATAATTACTTGGTGAAATTTTCATTGTGGTGTGTTTCCATTTTTCTTTTTGAATGTTATGTATTATTATTTTTTATTTTTAGTTTAACGTGGATATCCGGGTTAGCTTGTATATACCTCGACTAATTTCACGGGCCCTAAAGTTAACGATTATGTAAGTCTCCAGTAGCAATTATATGAGCAATCACAGGACTCAGAACCTGAGACCATAGTAAAAATAAATTTTTTAATTTCAAGTTTTTATTATTGTACTACCATCTTGATGTTATATATTATTGCTTGATGATATAAGGTATTAATACATATTAATCACATGAAATTGACTCATAGAGCTTGGAGTTGATGACATACACAGAGTAATCATGAAGAACAAGTACTTACACCATGCAGATAAATTTGTATAGGTGCCATGTTGAAAGGATAGGCATCACGAACATTGATAAAAGAGATAGATATCCATTGATAAGACAAGTAGCTAGGCACTCGCATGCCATTGGGTGGTGTTGTACTGACAAGGCTTGCATCCACAACTGCAAGTGGTTGTATAGCAAGCGTGTTAGGGGTTGTGTTATATCGAGTCCTTGGAACTTGACGGGATAGTTTTGTTCTTTGGTTTGTCCCCTGGACCTGGACTTACAAAGATTGTGCCTATAAAACTGGTTAGATTACGGCCTCCAAAGTCATCTGGTTTGCCCCTTTTGCCAACGCCCACTGAGCTTGACCTAGCAACTTTGCTTTCCCTTTTAGTAATTTTACCGAGGCCCACAAAACATGACCAAACAGCAAGGTTATCAGATTTGTCATTAGGGAAGTCCACCTAGCTTGACCAACAATTTTGCTACCTAGTCTGGAATAGGTGGAGGCCCATAAAAAATGATCGAATAATAGAGTTATTTAGTTTGTTTTTTAGGATGAAACCCATTAAAATTGACTAAATAGTTTGTTATTCGATTTAGTGTTTTGAGTTGAGATCTAATTATAATTTTAAGATTTGGCTCCATTTAAAGTTTGGGTTTCAGGTTTTGACCGGGTTATTGGGTTATTCGAGTCAATTTTTTTTAAAAATTAAAACGATGTCATTTTAATAAAAAAACAAAAATAAACGGGTTGCAACCGGGTTTTGCCGAGTCAATCGAGTCACCGGATCAATTCATCAGGTTAGCCAGATTACACCGGATTTTTCCTTCCCCTATTTTTCTTCAACCCGGTCTGGTTCTAGCCCCGGATCGGTCAGGTCGACCAACTGGACTAGGCCGGGTTTTAAAACTATAAATCTAATACACCTTACCAAACAACAAGTTTGTTTAATTTATATATTGGGCTAAAGGCTCCAACATAATTACTCTTTGTTTTGACCAAACAATGCTCCTTGATTATTTGATCTGACCAAACATCAAAGTTGATTGAATAACTTGTTGTTCGATCTTCTCTCTCTTTTTTATTTATTTAAGGCTAAGCCTTCTAGCCCATTAGTTACCAATTGCCCATTTCAATCTTTGAAATTACATGCAATTTTAAAAATCATGAATTTTTATTTTCAAGTTGTACGCACATAGAAGCATTTATTGTATTGTAAAAAAATCAAGTCAAGATAGTAGTGTGGAACACCTTGTAGTTCCCCGGTTGTTCTTTTTTAGGGGGTCGTAGTAGAGAAACATGGAGGATTTTCCCAGACCTTTCATACAAGTAGTTTTAATATTTGATCAAGAATGGAGAATATTTTTATGTGAGGAGGAGAATGTTTTGTGATTATGAAAATTGTAAGAATTGTGAAAATGTCAATAAAGAATCAATGGAGAAATTGACACGATAAATATTTAGGAAGATCATTACAATGAGGCATAGAGATTTCATAAGAAATGTGAAGATTTTGTTTGGTGATGTGGAGATTTACATAGAGACTCTGTTGGATACATGGAGATAAGTAGTACTACAGAGAATAACATATGAAAACTATATGGAGAGATTCTATTGTTTTTATTAAACATTTTTTATGTTTGTAAGTCCATCAAGCTTTCGTGAATATGTAATCTTTTAGGATATGGGTGTGTAATCTTTTTTTTTTTTAGTTTAACATGGGTGTTCGGGCCAGCTTGCACGCATTTCGACTAATCCCACGGGTCCTGAAGTTAACGACCATATAAGCCTCCAGTAGCTATCATATGAGCAACCACAGGATTCGAATCTGAGATCACAGATAAAACAAACCTTTTGGTCCCAAACTCTTACCACTGGACCACCACCTAAATGGTTAACATTTAATAGCAAAGTAGAGAATCTTTTACTCGGTAATTGTGAGAGAATCTTTTATTCGGTAATTGTGATATTCATTCTCATAAGCTTATTATTTAGCCAATGCTCAATTTGTTTACTCATTTTTATTATTATAATTAAATTTTTTAGATTTAGTTTACTCATTAAATTTCTTTTAAATTAAGACCATAAAATATTGAACAATAATCCCTTCATAAAAAATATCTATAGAAAGTCACATGAGAACATTAATTAACTGAATTTAATTTTTTTTAATTAACGTTCCACATGAACTTTCACTTTATGATATAATTTACTGAGTATTTAATGCAATTGATTTTTAGCTAATTCAAGGATGTTGCTATCTTCCTTTTTTCAATGAGAAATTATATATAAAAAAAAAACAAGGCAAATAAATAAAATCAAACATAAATCAAATAAATAAAGCACTCATATGTGTAGTAGTGCTCGATAAACATTAGATTTAATAATAATAGAAGAGAACAATTAGGGACACCTGATTTTCTAACACCTGATTTTATTTTCATTAAAAAATTAAAGTTAGCAAAAAGAAGGTGCCACCAAGTAATTTTGTGGTGCTTGGGAGTAATTAATAATATAGAATTAATTATTTTCTAGAATTCACTTTAAAATAATAAAAAGATAGAAAATTCTTGTTGGAATTATCAAGGTAATGGAATATATATATATATATATATATATATATATATATATATATATATATTTGCATCAGTTTTTCTATTTAAAGTAAATTTTAAAAAATAACTAATACAGTATCATTAGTTATATTTAAGTATCATAAAATTTGCTACCTTTTGCCCACAAGATTCTTTTAAAATATAAAAATAAAATAAAGAAATACAAATTAAATTAATAATTAATTTAAAAGCAAATCTAACCGTATAAATTGATCCAACGATATACAGATACATCTTCGATATTATTTGAAAACGTGGTGCAAACTGCGTTTCTAAAAAATTCAAAAAATTTTGTATTTAAAATTAATTTTTTTAGTGTGTTTTGGATCGTTTTAATACGTTGATCTTAAAAATAATTTTTTAAAAATAAAAAAATATTATTTTAATATATTTCAGCATGAAAAGTATCATAACTACAATTAAAAAAAAAAAAAAAGGCTCGAAACCAAAATCTAACGTAATATATAACTTGGGTTTGAAGCATACGTTGCCAGAAAAACAATTCTCTAGGAAGGGAAAAAAAAAAAAAAAAACTTGATATAACGCACGGATTGGACAAGCCATCTCCTACACAAGTCCTGCCTATAAATTGCAAAACGTTGGAATATAAATAACTCACGGATTGAAGAAGCCGTTTCCTACACAAATCCTGTAAAACGTTGGAATATATATAACTCACGGATTGAAGAAGCCGTTTCCTACACAAATCCCGCCTATAAATTGTAAAGGTTGGGAAGCGCCATTATAAAGAGCTCTCCAACCTAATTTCTTGTAAGAAACCTAACACAAGAAAGAAACCATGAAATTTTTAGCACGCTTGGGTTCATGTTTTTTATCAACCACAGCAATAGCAGCAGCTCCTGAGGCGGAGGACGTGGATGTAATGGAGGAGCTGGCCGGGTCAGCAACCACGGTGACTAATGGTGATGTTCCACTGTTAACTCCGGCTAGTGGAAGGAGAAGCAGATCGAGAAGACGTGGATCATGGCGACCGGCCCTTTCAGCTATATCGGAAGACAGGACGGTTTCGTATAGACGGAGGAAACCAGCTGAGAATACTGAGAAGAAAACACAGACTAGCAAACTGAAGATAAAACCTGAGGGTCTAGGTTTTAGTGTGCAGATGTCGTTTTCTGGGTTCTCTCCCACACCGTTTATGTTTTAATAAAGTTTTCGAGATCAGTGGCTTCTTGTAATCAACTTGGATCATCAATCGTAATTGTATAATGTGGAATGGCTGCATGGTTTGATGTTGTTCTTTAATACTCTCTTTATTTCTTCTTTAATTTTCGGTTTTATTCGGGGGTTGCGGTGAATCAATTTTTTATTAAATTTTAATTTTTTTATTTAAAATTATTTTTTTTATATTTTTAAATTATTTTAATGTAATGTAATAAAAAATAAAAAATATATTATTTTAATATATTTTTAAATAAAAAATATTTTAAAACATAATTCTATTATCCTGATAAATGTACCTTTCTATTTAACAAAACTCTCTCTTCTTTGGATTTTCAAGAGAATCCTTTAAAACTTTTGTTATTCAGATAAAAAAGAATTTATACAATCCAAACTAATCTATTTATAAATATGATTATAGTTATTTTTTAAAGTATTTTTTATTTAAAAATATATTAAAATAATATATTTTTTTATTTTTTAAAAATTATTTTTAAAATTAACGCATTAAAAACATCTAAACATATAAAAAAATATTAATTTAAAACAAAATAAATAATTTTAAAATTTTTTAAAACACGTAGGGTTACTATTTACTAACAAGCAGCAGCTACACTAAGGGTGTGTTTGGTATTGCGGTAGCTATTGTGGTTGTAGTTTGAAAAAAGTTGTTTTATAAAAAGTACTTTTAGTTGAGGTTGGTTTAAAAAAATATATGTTTGGTTAAAACTGTGGTTGAAATTGAGGTTGAATAAAAAGTAGTTTAATGTGTTTGCTTAAAAATGCTTTTGAAATTGAGGTTATAAAATAATTTTAAAAAATAAATATTAATATTTATGGTTTTTAATTTAAATATTATAAATTTAACTATTGCTATTACATCATGAAATAAATCATACTTTATATAAAATATTTTTTATTATTCTATTAAACTATCTACAATTCCATTACGTATGAAATTCATCCGATAAGAACTACAGTTTCCATGATTTTTTGAGCATGCAATAAAATTAGGTAAAATATTATTATGAATAAAATTGAGATTACAATATGAGTAAATTTAATTTATCTTAAATTAATTTAAAAAATAACAAAAAAAATTTATTGTTCATGTTCACGTGACGTGAATTATGCAAGTAAAATCAATTCACTATACTAGTTTTTCATTAAAAAAAAAATTCACATTAACAAAACAGTAAATTAAGAATTAATTTATCCATGTGGCAGTGTGCGGATGATAATGATTGCCAATAAAATACTCCTACTTGAGCCGAGAAGGAAGGAAGCAAACAAGAAATTGGGTGGGCTCTTGAGATTTTCTTTCCCTTGGCAGTAGACGGGCAAAAATGAATTGAAAAGCAGTAATTTTTTGCTTCACAGAACTGGCGGTACAAACTTAATTTTCAGTGGGACCCATCTTCAAAATCTATGTTTCAAATACTTACCAAACGATTAAAAATTGTGGTTGAAACAAAACACAGTTCCAACCACAATACCAAACACCTTCTAAAAATATCTAAGATGTCAGCTCACTTCCTTCCCTGTTCACGAAACAATTTTATTTTTATTTTTATTTTTATTTTTGCTTTCTTTTCTTTCGACTCCTCCTTCCGCCTTCATCAATTATTTTTTTAATTTCATTTATTTTAAATTTGTTTTCATAATTCTTTTTGTTTTATCATGAAATTCAAGCTGACAAAATATATCAACAGTATCTTAAATTTTATTTTAACTAATTATTCAAGTTAACTTTGAACCACCAAACATGTCGAGCAACTCTAAATTTTAAACCGAGTTGAAGCAGGAAATCAAAACAAAACGGGAAGATTTTCAAGAATGACATGCAAACCAACATTTTTAATAATCTTAATCTGACCTGCGGCCTGGCATGACATGTAAACTAGTAAAAATAAATTAAAGAGATTTAAAAAGGGTTGCAATTGATAATTTAACAGGGGCGTTCTGCTTCTGTTATTTGGTCATGGTCTCACTTGAACGCCCTCCAAATTACAAAAAAAGGGCACCGCAACCAGGTGATTGATTCAGTTCCCCGAATATTAAAATCACCCCAATGAACAAAATCTAATTTGTCTTTCAGTAACAATTAATTCGATGACGTGTGTTTGGCGTCGAATTTGTCTTTCAGTAACCATTTATTCGATGTCGTGTGATTGGTGTTGTGGTTGGTGCTGGGTAATGCTCACGGGTGTCTGTCAATCGTGAGAAGGGCTGATCATTGCGGCCAGGCATGCCTCTTTGAGAAGAAGGTATATTCTGAATCTTTGGATTGGAGGCTGACTTTGAGAATGCTTGAGCTAGCTCCAAAGCAGATACAATTTTACCAGGGCGGTTTCCTACAG
Source organism: Populus nigra (assembly GCF_951802175.1). Taxonomy (NCBI): domain Eukaryota; kingdom Viridiplantae; phylum Streptophyta; class Magnoliopsida; order Malpighiales; family Salicaceae; genus Populus; species Populus nigra. The sequence goes on along the minus strand of NC_084864.1, from coordinate 2,822,740 downwards.
CGTCAGATGAAGCAGGTTTTGGTTCTTCAATAGGTTTGCGCCAAGTTTCAGGTTCAGGTCGCTGTTCTTTGGCATCCTTCCTGCTTTTCCATTTATCATTCCTCCAGTTTTTCCTTTCCAGATCGGTTTTCTCATGGTCCATCCGTTGATCTTTCCGCTCAGAATCCCTCCCATTTCTTCTGTCGATAGCCCCTCGGTTGTCATTTTTCTGACTCTGACGAGCAGTTGGAGCCACATGTTCTGATGTCGTCTCATTCTTGGGAGAAATCATCCTTCATGCACAAATTCAATCATCACTAGCAACTACTTATCTTGAGATCTATATCAATCATTCCTATATATGCACATACTAATAGATTATCGATTAAAACACACAAGGCATGGTGCCATTACAAGGAATAAAAGACATTAACAAGATGATGCGGAGAACAAGATACAAAATCATTACATGAAACTCTCATTACTGATAAAACAAAATCAATAACAGGGAGTAGGAATGATATTCAATGTAAAAGATAACCAAGTTTGACAAAGAAAAGTAACCATGTCTCTGAAATACACTGAAGAAAGTGAATACCTGTTGAGCGAATGATTCAGGTCAAGGTTATTGATTGCTATGTCATCCACACCTCGTTCCTTGAGAACCTGTGAAATATGCAAAGTTATTTGCAAACTTAAAACAATTAACTGAACAACGCAGCTAAAAGTGAAAGGGATGTACATGGACCAATTTAGAGAAGATGAATAAAAATCTAACAATTCATCTTAAAAAGACATTCAAAACAATGGAAAGAGAGGGGAGGCATCAGTTTGCAAATGAAGCATAAGAACTTCAGAAAGGAAGGTGTTAGCATGGATGAATAACATAGATTCATGAATCTGAAATAATCATAATAAAAGACAGAAGATGAATACATACCAATTCCCGTGGACGAGCACTGCCAAACAATGTACTCCTGCATCAGTCAAAGAAGACATTAGATAGATAATGATATTGCCAGATAACTACCAACCCGCAACAACCTACCCAGCAAAAGTGATGAGTTAATGTATATTGCAATTTGTGAAAGAAACATGACAGATAGAGCCTGATACAAGACATGAAATGCACTTGACAGCTTACAAACCCTAAAACTGTACAACTACCACAAAAGGTAGATTTGATGATGAAAGTCAAGCATCCCAGACCAGAACAGTTAGTACAGTACAGAAATACCAGGCAAGAAGCCTCTTTTTGCAGAAAGCATGATTTAGTATTGGGAGATTGAGGGGCACATGCAACTATTGGGAGATTGTAGTCAACTAGGAAACAGACCACAACCTGCCAATTCCAACCAATATGCTTATCTCCTCACTTTAGTATGAAAATAACTTTTCCCAAAGTAAAAATAAATTAGCGAAGCTACATAATAGTTCCCTTGGACTAATGCAACGGATCAGCAAATAAAGCATGCAAGTGTTATCCCATCACATCGGGGGACCCCAAGCATGACATATTTGGAGTTATGTTAGTGCAGAAACATACATTACTGTTTCTGGAAGGATAATGGCAAAAAAGTTCTTCATGATAAACACAAAGCCAACCATGGCCATGCACCTTCCTCACTCTGGAAGAGGCTGGGTGGCAGTGAGGATTGTGGCTCCCTTGCCCTTAGAAGTTCCAAAGACCCCTTGGTTCAATAACCACAGGCCCTCTCCCTCAATTAAACACCCTTTTCTCTGCCTTGGTGACTCTGGTGAAAATCCTATCTTTGTCACTGCTTCCTCAGTTATAACTTATAGCTAGGATAGTACATTTTCTCATTGAACAGATTGTAAACAGACACAAAAATAACAAGCAAAGTTGACCGCAGTTAAGGATGGCAATCATGTGTTACAACACATTAAATGTTTTGACTTTTGACTAAAGACAAATAGCAATTATATCACTTGCTAATTCTCAAAAGTTAACTGAATTTCACAGAAAAAGAGGCATTAATCAGGCATCAACCAAAATTAGGTCACATCCATAAAACAAATGTATTAACAAAGAGAAGGAGGACCAGCTGCTACGAATCATATATTTGATCAGCTTTTGAGCAAATGGAAGAATATTGGATCACCAATGAAAATGCAACAAGCTGGACAAATCAATGTCAAGAAGCTTTCAAGACATTTTCTTATTAGACACAGTAGATGATGCATGCATACAGTGGGCACAGGAGTATGAAATAATTTGTCACCGTAAACCTACTCCCCCTCCCCTCCCCAAAATAAATAAATAAATAAAACTGCTATAATTAACATTATATGCTCAAAACATTCAATCCAATCTGAATATCTTCCAAGTTTCAATCATGAACTAGGAGACGAGTGGTTGTGGTAATCATCTGCTCAGTGCAGTTATTTAGCAAAATTCTAAAGCAGACTTGGATATTAATTTCTTTAAAAATAAATATTCCTCCAAACCAAGTATCACCCTGTATTCAGTAATGACTTTGTAATCACTAAAAGAACAAAAAAATTCCTTAGTTAAACAATATCAAGAAATAAGAAAGGTGCATCTACATTTGATTAAAAAATAGAGCTTACAAACCTTTCTCTTTCAAGAATTCCATCAGATTGTTCAAGAGGCTGTGTGCGAGGCTTCAAATTCAATTTGGGACGCTCAATTGGTCTCTCAGCTAGCTGACTAGCATCAACCAACCCTGGTTTTGAAGGATTTTCATTTCCATACAACTCATGGGCAACTTCAATCTTCCCAGATACTATAGGCTGCTGGTGCCCCTATGTTTATCAAAAAATGGAGATCCCGTCATAATCAACAAACAATCAACTTGCAGAAAGCATTAAAACAGCACCAAAAAAAACCCATGTTATACCTGTCTATAGTCATTTTCTGGTCTCTCCAATGGTTTAGTTCTTGCAAGAAGATTCAACTTAGGTCGATCTGATGCTTCTGGGGGCATTACTGATCGAGTTTGAGACCCAACAGCACCTCCAGCAGGAACCTCTTCGGAGTGCATTCGAGATTGATCCCTTCTATAATTCGACAATGTCCTTCCCCCACCCTTTCTATCTCCAGTGACCCAACCACTTTCAGCTTGACTTCCCCTTGCAGTATCATAATCACCCCTTTCCCCACCCACATCCACACTATGACTCGCACCGCTCTCCTGTGAACAAATCAGATGCGGTAAAAGATCACCAGGATTCTTTGATTGCCATAATCCTGAAGATACCTTTTCCAGTGCACTTGCTTGAGCAAACTTTGTCACAGTATTCGACGCTGACAACACAGCCGAGCCCCTCACCTCATTAACACTCACCACATCTCTCCTCGCCCCCCAAGCATTCGGCGGATTACTACCCACCCCCCAACCACCCGCATTCTGCGAGCTAACCACAATTGAACCTCTTCCGGACCTCAATGGAGACAAAGCACTCGGGGACTGTGGTACCGGACTTGACACCGGTCTATCAGGCACCCTAATAGACGAAACATACTCCGGCTGATGAACGGCGCGAACATTTTCATCACTAATAGTACGACGAGGAGCAGATAAAGCATCTAATGGCTTACGCTCGTCCTCATCAAAGTTTCTACCTATAGGTGCAGGGTGAGATAAAAACGAAGCTTTCTCATCAAAACCACGAGCTGCTCCTGATGACTTGGGCCGTGGACGGAGATCCGGTCGCATCGAGTTGTTTCCCCAATTCGTCGACGCATTTCGGTCCTTCATCATACTGATTCAACAAACAAAGAAGAATATATAAATAAATAGATTTAAAAGATTTAAAAATTTGTTCAAATTATTTGAATTATTGCAAAAATAAATTAATTAAGTAGAGTAATTAACCTAATTCAAAATCACACAACAGTAAGCAAAAAAAAAAAAGATGAAGGACAGAGGGAGATTACAGGCCAGGAGCAGAAGGTAAAGGAAGATCAGAAGGAATAGAACCACCGTGAAAGTCCTTCAACGACATAGTCGACGCCGTTTTCTTCTTCGACATTCTCTCACTCTCGAATAATCCAAGCTCTCTCTCTCTCTCTCTCTCTCTCTCTCTCTCGTGATCGAAGCTTTAAAGAGGTGATTTTTTCTTTCTTTGTTTTTATAAGAATGGAATGGGGAGGAGGGAGAGGAAGAGAGGGAAGAGACGGCGTCGTATGGTCTTAAAGGACAAAAGTTCTAGTGGGTACAGGGAGATCGGTGGGTGGCTGGGGTAGAGAAAAGTGTTTAGAATTGTGGTAATAATCAGTTTTTAAAATATGTTTTTATTAAAAAAATAAATTAAAATAATATTTTTTATTTTTAAAAAATAATTTATAGTATTAATAAATTATAATAAAAATTTAATTTTAATATCATTATATTATAACAATTAAAAATTAGTTTTTAAAATATTTTTTATTAAAAATGAATTAAAATAATATTTTTATTTTAAAAAAATAATTTTTAGTACCAATATATTATAATAAAAATTTAATTTTACTATCATTATATTATAACAATTAATTTTTTTAATTTTAATAAAAAGAATGTTCATCTTTAATACCAACACCCTATTATTATTGTACTTTGGATATCTATATCAAAAATTAAAAATTGAGAAAACGATGTTTACATAGTATTATGTAGGTTTATTTCTTATGTTAAATAATATTTGTGTGAGATATGAAACAATACAGTAATTAGAATAATTATTATTATTGGAATTATTTGATTCTCTTTATTATTTTATTATAATATAATATTAGAACAAAATCAATAATTAATTTCAATTTAATTAATAATAAATTACAATTTATATGTTTTTATAATCTTTAATTTTATTTAAAAACAGTTGTTAACAATATTGTTAAGATTATGAGTTGATATGATTTTACAAGTTAAACTTATCATGTTAAATCGACTTCAAAATTAATAATTTCAGGATGAATTCATGCAAACTCATTAAAATCAAGTGGAATCATATAAAATCTCTCTCTCTCTCTCTCTCTCTCTCACACACACACACATATATATATATATATGTGTGTGTGTGTGTGTTAACTAGTCACATACAACATTAACCCTAACCTAACCTCTCTTTATCTAAATCATTCCACATCCAGCCATCCCATATAACTTCCATCTTTAGCTCCCTCACAGTGTAACTAACAACCTTTTTTTTCACTTATTGATGGCATCCTCTCCAGTATCTAGTGTAACACTCTAAACTTTTGGATGTAATTGTCCTCATTTCAACAATCATGTATATTAAAATTTGGGTTAATTACACATATAAAAGTTACATGCACCGCAAAAATCATATAATTATAATTGATGTCTCTTAATCCCCATTGAAAATTTTGGTTGAGTCTCTTATATTTGAGTCCTTTTATAATTCTTCTCTTCACTTTAAAACACCTCTATATTTCATCTTAACCAATTTCATATTCATTTAACATTAATGATCATGATTAGGGCCTCGGGCCCTACCATCAACAATTTTAATCCAAATATTACAAAAGAATCTGTCTACAAGTATATTCAATAATTGTATGACAACATTTTATTAAAGATTCATTTACACCATGTTTAGCTATAAACTTGTTATTCATAACATTTCAATACAAGAGGTAAGTGCGCGCAAGGGCGCGCACACTTGTTTTCATCACATAATTCAAAATATATGAGTAAACATCTACTAATAACTTGAAAGAATTGAAGCACCATGTCAAACGGTCATACTCAAAGATATTGTAGAAAGCTAACTTACCTTTGCTTTGTATCATATTCATCTTAAATAGAATGTTACACGAGTAGTTCATGCTTATGTACATAGCAACTGCAGATTCTAAATGGTAGATACATATTTTATATAATCACAATAAGTGATAAGATATTAAAGAGATGATGGAGAGGTAATCTTGATAAGATAAAACTAATCTTTATGTCATGAAATGCATATCTCTTCATTCCCCCTTCAAGTTTAAGGTGTGATTAGATCAATGAAGAGCTTGCTATGGCTTGGAATAAACTTGGAAGCACATTGTGGTTTTGTAACGATATCAACAATTTGATTTGGTCTTGAAATATATGCCAATGAAAGAGCATCACTAACAATGCATTCCTAAACAAAATGCATGTTGATTTTAATGTGTTTTGTGCAATGGTGGAAAACTAGATTTTTAGCCATATTGATTGCACTAATGTTGTCATAGTACAACTTAGGAGAAGGAGGGCAGTAGCCAATACTCTTTAGTAGGTTCATAAACCACATGAGTTCAATTGTGGTGGATGTTAACTCATGGTATTTAGCTTCAGTTGTGGAACAAGATACAATTGTTTGCTTCTTAGCGCCCCTGGATAATAAGTTGTCACCTATATATATAGTAAAAACTAGTAGTGGAACATCAATCATCCCTTTAACCTACCCAGACCGTATAACAAAAGTCACGAAGTGTAGTTAAAAAAGCTTGAACAAAGTGAAGTCTGAGGTTGAAGGTGCCCTTTAAATACCAAAAAATCCTCTTTTATAATAGTGAGGTGAGTCTTTTTGGATTTTTGCATGAACTAACAAACTTGATAAACATAATATGATATATATGGTATCGTTAGAGTAAGGTGTTGCAATGAATTAACTAGTTGACAATAAGGTGTTGGATTATATAGAAAAGTGTCACCAATAGTTATTAAAAGTGTACCCGAGGCTAGTAGAGTAGTAACTGGTTTAGAACCAACAAGACTAATTTTTTAGAGAAGGGAAAGTAAGTATCGCGCCTAAGTGACAATGATATTTGACTTATCCCTAGCAATTTGAAGGCTTAGAAAGTAATGAACATCGTCAAGATCCTTCATGTGAAAAGCAGTAGAAGGATTAGCAATAAACTTTGTGATTTGTGAAGAAGAACTCCTTCTAAAAAAGACATCATTAACATAAATTAATAGAAAAAAATGTATGAACCATGACATTGATAAAACAAACATTGATCATAAGGATACCTTATAAAACCTATTTGTTAAATGTAGTTACTGAATTTCATATACCAAGCCTATGAAGCTCTATACATCCGAGTAATCTTATATGATCAGCCAACATCATCACACAATTCAACTTAACTTCCTTTTCTCACACATTTCTTCACTTATAAATGGTCAATATTTTGCTTTATTTTTTGCCACCACATATAACTTTCATTACATTATATTCAGGTTACCTATATAACCTTTAGTACATCATATTTATTTACCAAAATAGCCTTTGTTTCATCAACTATCAAACTATTAATCAACCACCCTTCACATCATTCTTGGCGATTCAACCAACTGTTGCTCACACTACAATGGGTTGTCATAGAAATATCTATTTACACCTCAAATGAACTGCTAATTAGCCATTATTTTTTCTTACAGTGAGTTATCATATAGTCACTAATTTTACCTAAAATAAGTTGTCAAGTCAGCCATTATTTCTACATGTAACGGCTATCAAATTTGCCACTTCTTTTACTTATGATGGGTTGTCAAATAACCTTTATTTTACCTCATAAAGGGCTACCATCGCAACCATCATTCTTTTCATAAAAGGTGATGCAATCATATTATTCGATAGTTTTACCCATATTTGCCTATTATTTTGCCTATGTTTTATATATAAAATATCTTGATATTCTTTATTTTATGTTTTGAAGGCACTTTTAGATGTAAGATTCAAAAAGAAGTAAATTGGAGATAATTGGCAGATTTGACCTCCGATCGATGTTTTGTGCAGAGCTTGAGCTCTAAAGGTCAAAATTAAATGATTCTGGTGGCACTAGAAAGCTAATATCCATACCTCTATACATATATGGCAAGGAAAAAAAAGCATGGAAATTACAGCCTTCAAAGACAAATCTCACATTCTGTCAATGTTGACCTTTGGTCACTCCAACTTGAATATTTTGAGTTAGAGAAGTCCATTTGATGCAAACTCAATTTTTTTGGATTTCTGACTCTAAGACCTATCAGCTTACCACATTTCAGCAGAAAAAGAGCTTATATAAAAGAGATATGATTTTTCTAAGATGACATATAAATTATACCAATAGACAGGTTTTGTGAAGAAACAAGTCCAATTTACTTCTTAAAGCATCCAAACCGACGTCCAAGTCTTTTTTTAGGCAATTTAACTCCTCTAAGTCCAGAATCAAAGTTTGAAGATTTTATGCAAGACTGTTTCTTCTTTTTTAGAAAAATACTTATTACACTACTTAAATGTAAATTAACTACTTAGGAAAAGACTATTTTGTAGGATAAAGGGATTAGGATTTCCTATCATATAAAAAGAAAGAGAGAAAGGAAGGGAAGACGGCCAAAAAGAGAAGAAAAACTCACCCTTCCATCCTAGACCTGGAATCATGTATTCTTTTTTTCCTTTTGATTAATTTTTCAATAGACATGCAAGGTTAAGTTCTTTTTCTTGGTTACAAAGACACAGAAACCTTCGGATTTCAAGTAAGTATGTTTGTTTTCCTATGCTTATTTTCTATGATTGTTTAGTTTGATTGCTAGAGCGAATTCTAAGTTATTATTCTAATCAATCTATTGCTAAATTTGTTATCAAAATCGGAGTTATGATATATAAACTTGTGAAGCAATTGAGTTTAATAATTGTGGTGAATCTATGTTATTAATCTTAGGAAAAACATTCAATCAAATCAAACATAGATTGCAGACAGTATGTTTTCTAGTTCTTAAGGTTGTCATTGAATTAAATTACTAATGCAGACACTGTGGTTGTTTAATGATTAGGGTTAGTAACACTGCGGACCGGTTAATTAACTAATGTTAAGAAAAGATAAATATTCATAATATAAATTGACGCTTTATTTCCATGATTAGTTTTGATTTTTGTAGGTGGATATTTACTTGAGACCAAGGTTTGTTCTCTTGATAAATTTTGGATTTCTTTAAGTTAGCTTGATTGTTTCATTCTGTTTACCATAACATAGCCTAAATAACTTCAAAACCCCCCAAATTTCATATCTCCTAGCATAAAAAACCTGACTAAACCTTTCTCGTGAGATTGACTCCTTGTTTGCTCTATACTATCTTGTTTATTTAAGTTAGGATAATTAATTTCTGTGATCGCGATATCGCAAGAAATTTTGGCGTCATTGCTGGGGAAGGGATTTTAGTTGATTATTGTGCTGTGATTGTTATTTATTTCATTAAAAAAAGAAACAAAAAACAAAAACGGAGTCACAATGGTATTGTTCAGATACTGTTCAAAATTGAAATTTTGGTGGAATTAGGCCTCGGTATTTTGTTTCCTAAAGGAAAATGATATTCTGAACGAGACTGCTGCTTTTAACCACTAGCCTCACCCTATTGAGGCCAAATTCCACTATTTTCTAGGGTTTTTAGACAATTTTTATGTTTTAGTGTTGGATTTTCGTTCATTTTCACTACTTTAAATCTCTCATGTGGTTGATTTCTTTTTTACTTTTTTTTGTACTATTTATATTTGTAACCCGATCTACTAACCAAAGATAAGTGCATGTAGATTTTAAAATAAAAAACACTTTACGCAGATTATGAAAGGAAGCCCACATCAACATCATGACAGTTGCACGACAACAAACACTCAAGGAGCTCGCTGCTCCTAACATGAAGAATCAACCATTATGCATAAACATCGACAACAATGCCAACTTCGAGTTCAAGTCTGGGTTTATACACCTAATGCCAACATTTAATGGACTTGCTGGAGAAGATCCTCATACTCATCTTAATGAGTTCTACATGATTTGCGTTGGCATGAAACCGCATGGAGTTGACGAAGAACAAGTTAAGTTGAAAGCTTTCCCTCTCTTTTTAAAAGAGGCAGCAAAAGCATGGTTTTTCTCCATTCTCCACCGTTCCATTGGAGCTTGGAATGACGTGAAGAAAATTTTCCTTGAAAAGTATTTCCCAGCCTCTCAAGTTGCCAACATAAGGAAAAAAATATGTGGGATTCAACAATCTCATGGGGAAACACTCTCCAAATATTGAGAAAGATTTGAGCAACTATGCATTCAATGCCCTTATCATCAAATACTCGATCAATTGCTCATTTAATACTTCTATGAAAGACTGATGCTTACTGATAGCAGTATCATTGATGCGGAAAATACAGGGGTATTAGTAGATAAAACACCCGAGACTGCATGCTAATTGATTTCAAATATAGCACCCAACTCTAATAAATGAGGTAAATATTGCTAACCTTGAGAATAAAGTTAATAATCTTACTTCTCTTATGCGTTCTTTGGCTTATGAAAATGTATACCAGGTGAAAGTTTATAGCTTATGCTCGTTACAAGGCCATGCTTCGGATATGTGCCCAACATTGTAAGAAGATTACATTGAACAAGCTAATGCAGTTGATGAAGCATTCAATAGATAACCCCAGCGTAAATATGATCCCTTTTCTAAGACGTACAATCCTGGATGGAAAGATCATCTGAACTTATGCTATGAGAACCTACCTCAACAAGGCAATCAAAGTTGACAGTTCCACACTCATAGATTTCAGCCCCAATAGAACTATCAAGTGAGGAAGCCCCCTGTATTTATAAACTCCAATGTTATGGGGTCATCGAGTGATGATCCTTATGAGATGATGAAAACCTTAGCTTCTAACACAATGACTTTGCAACAAAATTTCATGTCTTTTCAATAGGAAACAAGGTCAAGTATTCACAACTCAGAGAAGCAAATGTGGCAAGTAGCTTCAAGTGTAGGGAAATTGGAAGCACAAATCAATGGAAAATTGCCCTCTTAAGCATTGAATCCAAAAGAGAATGTTAGTGTATCACACTGCGAAGTGGGAAAGAACTTGAAAAACAAAGGTCGAAACAAATTGAAATAGAGGAAGAAGAGGAGATAAAAACCGAACTGAGCATAAAAAAGAAACACCCTACTCCTCCACAAACTGAAACAATGATTAATACTCCAAAGGTAAGTCCTAACTTAATGAATTCTAGTTTTAAGAAAATTCTCCCATTTCCTTTGAGTTCTTCTAGGTCCAAGAAAGAGGACAAAGAAAAAGAGATTTTAGAGGTTTTCAAGATAATGAAACTCAATATTCATTTGATTGATGTTATCAAGCAAATTCCCAAATATGTTAAATTCTTGAAGGAGTTGTGACTACCAAGACAACTTACAAGCTTAAAGGCTATGAAACAGTAAGTATGGTTAAAGTTGTATATGTTGTTATTCAAAAGAATTTGCTTTTAAAGAAAAACGACTCATGTGCGTTTACTATCCCATACGATTTGGGTGCATCCATTAAATATTTTTGTGTTTTTGTTTTGAATTTTTTTTAGAATTTACAATAAGATTGTAAAATTCCTTAAGGACTTAATTAATATTTCAATAACTCTAAAAATTTTAATTCCTGAAAATTAATGATCAACATTCTAATATAAATATTGGATCTACCAGTATACTGGTATTTAAGTACTAGGAGTTGACTAGGAAATTCTCATATTATTTTGGATATTCACCAATTTTAATTGGGAATATTTTTCATCACAATATACGACTTGTAGAAAACAATTTCTCTTTCCAGGATAGGTGAACCATGTCAAGGCACCTACATAGATTCTTCCTATAAGAATTTACTTGAGCATACGAGTCCAAAATAAATTTGAAATGTCATATTTATTGATGAGCATAAATCTTTATTCTGAGCCATAGATAGACCATTGGTTAGGAATCCATCAACACTTTTAAACCGCATACAGACCACACAATGCAACTTACCTCAAGTAAGAAGCGCTAGGGTTACTAATACTTTTCCTAGTCACAACTAGCCCGTTACCTTGGAATTTCAAATAAGACTAGTCCATCCATGTCTCCTAATGACTCTGAACCAAATAATTAGGTGGTGATTCCTTGATCTTGATGCTGCAACGTCGCATACACATATGCGACAAAGATCACACCCCATATTAGGGGCAAGTGTAACGATTAAAAAAGTAATCTGACTGTAAGAATATACAAAATAAACTTAATGATCAAAGGTGCCTAAAGAAAGTTGAAAGCATGAAGAAATTCAAAAGTTTAAACATGTTATGCAAAATAACAAATATGATAATAGTGCTTAAAACTTAAAAAAAGGAAAAGAAAGATAAGAAGTTCAAGCCCGACACTAGGGACATGACATACCATTTTACAAAGTCAATCTTGAGGTCAAGGAATCCCTTAATCAAAAGAAGGTTTGGGAATAAGCACTGGTGATCTTTAGTAATAAGATCCCTTAAACATCTTTTGAATCTATAAATACTATTTCTTTCATAACCAAGAGCCAAAGCCCATGTTACATGCCCAATAAAGCCCTTTTCTAATCAAAGGTAGACAATCTAGATTGGTAAGCAATACTTTCCTACGCGAAATGAGCTTTTTAAGAAACTACGGTTATGCTTTATTATTCATGCAAGTAAAATGAACGCTTCGAAGATTTTTTCTTCCTCTGAAACTCTCAAGTCAAAACTTGAACCCTTCTAACCAATAAGATATGAAACAAAAAGTCACTTCATATTTTCACCAATAATAATAATAATAATAATTCAACTTTAATGAAACCCTAACCATAAGAATTGCTTGATTTTGTTTTTTGGAACAAGCTTGTTTTAAACTAGCATTAAAATGGTTTTTGTGTTTAGAAATGGCTTTTGAAATTTCAAAAATTTTCCTGTAAAAGCAACCTCTTATAAAGAACCAAACATTTTCCTGTATAACATCGTCCCTGAGAAAACTTACGTAAACAAAAAGGGATAAAATACTTGGGGGCATGGTCAAACTAGGGGCAACTAAAAGAACACAATAAGGCTGACCCCATAATTATTCTCATAGGAAAGCAAGCAATGAAAAGTAAACTGTTTAAATCCTCTAATGAATTTTGTGGCAAGCCATCATGAAATAGGTCACAATATTTGAGATAAGAGTTCCCAGATAATGGAATATGCCAAAATAATCTAAGCTTGTCAAACAAGTATATCTTTTTTTAAGGTTAAGTCCACGAGTTGAGGCTCGAGTAAGAAAAAGTAAAAAGGTCATGAAAGATTGCTACGAGGATCAAAGATTCAAATAATAGAGTCCATAAAGAAAAGGAACCTATATTTTCAGGTAAAAAAATGCACATTGATCACAACGCATTGCATTATAACCTTTGTAGGAAGTCCACGAAGAGAGTGCTTGGCGAACTCAAACTTCTTCAGCAAAAAGAACCTAGTACAATTCCGAGCACAAAAGGCTCCCGGTTTCTAGAAACAACAAGGCTTTTAAAGACAACAACTTTGCCATTGTTTGGATATACTTTCTAGCCCTCAAGCCTTATCTATTTCCTTTCAAGTGCGCTTTCAGACACTCATCCATCAGATAATGAGCTTTCAAGCCTTATCTCTTTCCTTTTGATGTGTTTTATAACCCTTATCCATCTGATAATACTCTTTTAGGGCCTATCTCTTTCTTTTCAAGTGCATTTTCAAACCTTTATCCATTAGATAAAGCGCTTTTAAGCTCTATCTATTTCCTTTCAAGTGTGCTATCTAGCCCTCATACGTTAGATAATGTGTTCTCAAGCCCTATTTTTTTTTCTTTTGGGTACGCTTTTTAGCCCTCGCCCTTCAAATAATGAGCTTTCTAGCCCTAGACATTCTCTTTGGAGTATATTTTTTAGCCCTCGCCCATCAAATAGTGTGCTTTTTAGCCGTATCTACTTCCTTTTAAGTAATCTTTCTAGCCCTCATCATTCAAATAGTACATTTCTAAACCCTATCTCTTTCCTCTCGAGTGCGCTTTCTAGGCCTCACATAACAAATAATGCGCTTTCTAATCCTATCCTTTTTTTTCTTTTAAGTGTGTTTTCTAGCCCTATCTATTTTTTTTAGTACGCTTTCTAACTCTCACCTCTTAATTAATGTGTTTTTTTATCCCTATCTATTTTCTTCCTAGGTGCATTTTCGAGCTCTCAATTCTAACACTTTTAGATGGATTAACCATTTCTAGATCTGGTAAATCCACAATCTATCATCTTTTCTTCTTTACAAGTTTACTATTTAAAATCTCTTACAAGACTTTTTATCATGAGCATTGCAAAGAGGGGTAACTGTCATAACCTAGTTTTGGGTTTCCCCTAAAATTACCATTATTTAGAAGAAAAACAATAAACAAAAGACTAACAACTTGGCTAGAGTAGGCTGAGAAGAATTTCAAATGCATAAAGGAATTAAGCTGGAGTTTTAGATAAAATTAGAATCCCAATTGTACCTCATATATCCAAGACTTAAGGATAATAAAAATTTAATGTCAAACTAAATGATTATTTGATGAATCTGCATAAAAATTAAGTCTGATGACTTAATTAAACTTTTAGTAGGCCAATTTGATCTAATCATGAGCCCAATTAAAGGTTTAATTAAGTTTAAGAATTAATTTGAGTCAAATTAAAAGAATTAATTAAGTGCAAGAATTTAATTAAACTGTCACAACCTAGTTTTGGGTTTCCCCTAAAATTACCATTATTTAGAAGAAAAACAATAAACAAAAGACTAACAACTTGGCTAGAGTAGGCTGAGAAGAATTTCAAATGCATAAAGGAATTAAGCTGGAGTTTTAGATAAAATTAGAATCCCAATTGTACCTCATATATCCAAGACTTAAGGATAATAAAAATTTAATGTCAAACTAAATGATTATTTAATGAATCTGCATAAAAATTAAGTCTGATGACTTAATTAAACTTTTAGTAGGCCAATTTGATCTAACCATGAGCCCAATTAAAGGTTTAATTAAGTTTAAGAATTAATTTGAGTCAAATTAAAAGAATTAATTAAGTGCAAGAATTTAATTAAACTTTTAATGGGTCAAATTAATTTTATTAGGAATTTAATTGGGAGAAAATTAAGTTTAAAAGCTTAATTTAAGCTTATTTGAGAATATTAGAATTTTAATAGATCATATTTAATTTTTTTTTCAAATTTAATTGGTTGAAATCAAGGATGAAATGACAAAAAAAAATCAAAGTTTAAGGGTCAATAAAGGACTAAACTGAAGAAATTCAAAACCAATAATCAACTTGTAAAACACGTGAGACTTTAGGGTTTGAAATCGATGAAATTAGGGGGAAAATTGAATAAAATTTTAAGTTAAATGGTTGATTAATGATTAGTTTGCATAAATAAGAAATCAATGACCAAAATGGAAAAGATGTTAAAGTTTGGAGTTGGTGTTTTAGTTTGACAAGGGTAAAATTATATAAAATCGAAAGTTATAAGGTAATATAGGGGTAAAATTGTATAAAATCAAAAGTTATAAGGTAATCACGGGTGAAATTAAAAAAAAAGTCAAGAGATTAAGGACTAATTTGACTTTTGATCAAATCCCAATTTTAAAACCCTAATTAACCAAGGATTATCAAAATGATGTCGTTTTATTTAAATATAACAATGTATTTTGGCCAAAACATTTAATTTTGGTTCAAAAGGACATTGTTTTGATGTCCAAAACTTAAAAGAATAAAAAAACAGGATTAGATGATTTGTCATCTACCTACTACAAATCTTTTTCCTCCTTAAAGTCCCCAAGAAGGCTGGTTTTATTGCCTCCTCCCAAGCTTGAAATCACCATTATATCTTCCCTGAACAGACAATGAATGTACCCCCCACACCGTGCATGATGTACTCCTACCTAGACAAAAATAAAAGCTTTTTTGTAGCCCTGAAAGGATTGTTACAAGAAGCCAAAACCAACACCCCATAGCCAGACATTGTTACCATTTCTAAAAATCTTCATAGTCAATCAAAAAAGAATTAAACATACATACCGGAATACCTTATATTATTACATCTTGGCCTAATAGCATTTCAAATAGGAAATCTTAAAATGATGGTTTCCATTTTAAACATCCAATGCAACTTTTTCACATTTCTTTTATTTACCCCTTTCATTCAAGCAATAGATTTCTCAAGAAGTATCAATACTCAGTTTAAGAATCTTACCTGTTTTGTCTTACCATTTTGTCTAAATCATCGGGAATCCAGTAATCTTTCCTTGAGTTATTGAAAAGACCGGCTCATTATGATATGATAATCTAAAGTGCATGTCCTAAATGTACTCCTCTTCCTTAGAGTTTTCTGTTTTGTCTTACCATTTTGTCTAAATCATCAGGAATCCAATGATCTTTCCTTAAGTTATTGGAAAGATCGGCTCATTATGATTTAATAATCTAAAGTGCATGTCCCAAATGTACTCCTCTTTCTCATAGTTTTTCCAGTTAGCAGATATCCTAGTCTTAGTTCTTTCAATTCTCTGTGTTGGTTGTAGATGTAAATCAACCATAGAAGACTTGGATGCTGGGTAATTTGAAAATCCGTGCTTCATATTAAACCGTTTCTTTGCCCAGATATTAGTTTTGCTGCATTGCTGCTAGTTCCATACTATGGGTTCTCCTGCCTTTGCCTAATAAAAAATTTCTTGTTCTTTTCACCCATATCATTCTTAATAATCTCGTTTTGAAAGGATAATCATTATGACAATGTATAGATGTGTTACTTTTATTTCTTATTTAACTTTTTAGACGTGTGACCAAAGCTTTATCTGGAATTGATTTTTAGCTTAAATTTTAAAGTAATGTTAATCCGAGACCTTTATAGTAGTTAATGTAAAAAAAAATTCTAAGATAAATAAATTTGTATATAAATTCAAAACAGAAAAAGAAAAATCAATTAAAAATCCACACAATTATAACAAGCGAAAATTAATCAAATCAATGAATTCGTTGTTCTCAATTTAGAGTGAATTTAGAGTGAATGCAAATCATGATAAAAATCTCATAATCAAATCATGAATTGATATATACTTCAATCCGGTACGAGTGACATACTCTATAGTTAGAAAATGAAAAGGACTTTATACAAAGTTGTTCCAGATCAATACCATTCTGCTAGATATGAATCAATAAATCAAGCAAAAAACAAATCAATTAACCTAAACCCATTAAATTACAAAGGCTGCAACCTTTTATGCCTAATTATACTTGCCTTTCGATGATTGAAGCAATAAAAAGAAAAAGAAAAAGAAAAGGAAGCGAGAGAAACAATGAGAGAGAGAGAAATGCAAGAGTCATTATTAATTTACATGGATAACTTGATGAGATGAACACTATTTAAAAAAGAAAAGAAAATAATATTAATTTAATAAAAATAATAAGTTAAAATTAACTCAATAATCCAAATTTTTTCTAAGGTTGCTCTCAAAGTTACAATTACAATTAACTTCTATATTATTAGAGTTTGTTTGAAAATACAGGTTGACCCATGTTTTTAAAAAAATTAAATTTTTTTGTAAGTTTTGTATCGTTTTGATGTACTGATCTCAAAAATAATTTTTTAAAAAATAAAAAAACATCAATTTGATGCATTTTGGCATGAAAAACACTTTAAAAAACAACTACATTTCCAAACAGGTCATAAAAAAACAAGGGAAACCCGACTCTTTTATTGCTCACATGAATATTCAAGGAGTTGCAATTTTTTTTTAAATTTTTTTTCAACTTTATCTTTTAACATTTCATTAATTTTAAATTGATTTTCATAATATTTTTTTAATTTTCTTTCTATGAGGTTATTATTGTCTCAAACAAACACTTTGATATTTGGTTGATAATCAATTTTATGAATATTTATTTTTGTTATCATGTCATTAAGTAAAAAGTACTTAAAAATAAAAAGTTGTTAAACCCAGTGGAGTTCATAATTTGGGTTGCGAGTTTGAAAATTAAGCCACGAAGCCCTCGTCGACCCAATAAGTCGCCATCTCAATATTAAAAAACATGTCATCTTAATTATTTTCTGAAGCTCCTGGTCATTCAAGTTGTATTTGAATACACCAAGTTGACTAAGTCAAGTTGGGGTAATTTTCACACTAGTTAATTTTAAATCCGAGGTTTTAAGGTTGATCCGTTGGGTCGGACCCTTTTTTTCCTTTTCCTTTTCTTTTAAATTCCATCTTCCATTTTTTTTCTTTTGAATCATTTTCATATATATTTTTTATAATTTAATATTTGATTGATTTTTATAATTTATTTCAATTTTTTTTCATTTTCATAATTTATTTCAATTTATTTTCTATAAAATTATCACAAACTTGAATAAACATCAATATATTTCATCGATGTTTAATTTTGCTAGTGCATATTTTTGTTATTATAATATTAAGGTTAAACCCAACAGAGCCCATAATTTGGATTGCGGATTTGGTGAGTTAAGTCATGAAATTTGGTAGATATCATATGTCGCCGACTCAATATTAAAAAGAAATAGATATTATCTTGATTTTTTTAAAGTCAAACCATATTTTTTATCTATTATTTAATTTAATTTTAGATTTATTAATTTAATTAGATCACATTAAAAAAACTTTCACACATATTAATTTTAAATTCGACTAAATAAGAAATCATGTTTAAAGTTTAAAAATTAGATTATTAAATCAAATTTAATAATGTTTCCAAATAAATCTTTATGATTTAAATATTATTTTCTTGCTTTTTTATTCGATACGCAAGTAATAGTTATGCCTAAAACTTTTAAACAGTTCCGAGTGAAAGGTGGTCAAGACTCGAAAGATATCAGCTCTACGGCGGTCTGGTTTCGTACGCATAAATGTCCGCCACCTCGAGGACAAAACTATAATTTCATATCCACAGTCGCCCCTCATTAATACCCACACTAATAAAATAATATATATATATATATATATATATATATATATATATATATATATATATTAAGAAGAAAAAGAGAGAGAAAAAATAAAATCACACGAAGGTGTCGTCGTTCAGACCAAAAATACGAGACAGAGAGAGAGAAAGAAACAAAGATTTACTTAACCCAAAAGAAAAAAAGAAAAAGAAAAAGAAGCAGAGAGAGAGAGAGAGAGAGAGATTATTTCTCTTGGGAAAGCTCCTTCTGTTCATTTCTCTCTCTTTCCTTCTCCATTTTCGATCTGCAAATAAACGGCAATCTCCGATCTGTCGTTTCAGCTCTTCATTTCTTTCCCGGTAACACTCTCTCGCTTATTTACAAACCCTAGGTTTTTGTAAAGATTATTGGTTGTAGGTATTTTTTGTTCATTTGATTTAATTTAACCCTACATTGATGAATTAACGGTGATGTTTTTTGTGGATTTGTGAAAATTAGGGTTTGGAATTGAAGTGAAGGAGAGAATTGGTTGAAGTATGAGCATCGATAGCCCCGGGAAAGGGGAGAATTAGGGTTTTCGAGTGGTGAAGATTTCAGGTTTTGAATTCCATGGGTAGTGGAGGTGTCGCATGTATGCCTTTGCAACACGGTAGTAATAATATCATCATGGAAGAAAGATTTCCTGTTCAAGAACAGCCTACAGCAGCAGCAGCGGCAATGACGACGACGGCTACGACAGCTTGCGGAGGTGGGAAAACTGTAAACAGCAATAGTAACATCAGTAGTGCTGATAATGATAATAATAATAATGGCAGTAGTGTTGACAAAAAGGATAATGGGAAAGTTAATGGTAGCAGCAATGGGGTGACTGGGAAGCTGAAGAAGGTGAAGAGGATAATTAAGGTGAAAAAAGTGGTGAGGAGAGTAGTGTTGGGGGAGAAGAAAGGAGTGGGATTGGACAAAGAAGTTAAGGGTGCTGGTGGTAGCGGTCGTAAGGAAGTAGCGGTGTTGGAGAAGAAAGAATCAGGGTTGAAGACGGAAGAGAAGAGCAAGGAAGTGGCAGCAGAGAAGAAAGAATCAGGATTGAAGAAGGAAGATAAGAGCAAGGAAGTGGCAGCAGAGAAGAAAGAATCAGGATTGAAGAGTAGTAGTGGTAGCAAGATAGTTGAAAATGGTGATGGTTTGGGTTCTGGGGATAGTAAGGTACAGAGTGGTAGTAATAATATTAAAGAGGAAGTTGAAGAGGGGGAATTGGGGACATTGAGGTGGCCATCGAAAGGGGAAATTGAGAATGGAGAGTTCGTTCCTACACCAGAGAAGCCAAGGAGAAGTGAGATTGAAAGAGTAGACATTGGTAGTGGGAAATGGAAGAAAGGGGATATAGAGAAAGGGGAGATTGTTTCTGGTAATAAATGGCGGAAAGGGGAAGCTGTTCGAGATGAAATTGAGAAAGGTGAGTTCATTCCAGACAGGTGGAATATTAAAGATGAGTATGGCTACAGCAAGTCTCGTGGCAGGTATGACATGAGTAGCGAGCGTACGCCGCCTTCTGGGAAGTATTCTAGTGAGGATGTTTACAGAAGGAAAGAGTTGAGTAGAAGTGGGGGTATGAGGTGGGAGAGTGGCCAGGAAAGGAGTACGAGGATAAGCTCAAAGATTGTTGACGAAGAAGGTTCATATAAGAGTGAGTACAGCAATGGCAAGAGCCATGAAAGGGAGCATGCTTCTGGTAACAGATTGAAGCGTCATGTCACTGATTCTGATAATACCGAGCGCAAATATTACGGGGATTATGCCATTTCTAAAAGCAGGAGACTTTCTGAGGATGGTTCTCGCTATGCTTACTCAGAGCACTATTCACGTCACTCAGTAGAGAGGTTCTATAAAAGCTCTTCTTATTCGAGAGTATCTTCATCAGACAAGTACTCATCCAGGCATCATGAACCCACTTTGTCCTCTAAGGTTGTTTATGACAGGCATAGTCATTCTGACCGGTCCCCACATGATAGGCCCCGATACTATGATCACAGGGACCGAAGTCCAATCCGTTATGAGAAATCTCCCTATGGCCGAGAAAAAACACCATTTGGACACGAGAGATCTCCATATGGGCGAGAAAGGTCTCCATATGGACGTGAGAGGTCACCATATTGGCGGGACAGATCCCCAGATGGACATGATAGATCCCCCTATGGACGTGAGAAATCCCCATATGGACGAGAGAGATCTCCGTATGTACTTGAGAAATCACCATATGACCGAAGCAGCTATAATGAGCATAGAAAAAGGAGTCCTGCTTATTTCGAAAGGTCCCCACAGGATCGAACCCGGCACCATGATCGCAGTGATCGGACACCAAGTTACTTGGAGCGATCCCCACATGACCGGGCTAGGCCCACTAATCACAGAGAAGCAAGTCGAAAGGTGGCGGCACATGAGAAGCGGAGCACTCAGTATGGTAATAAAAAGCAGGATGATAAGATCAGCCAAAAGGATCCTGCAGTAAAGGACACTGAACTCTCAGCTAAAGAATCTCAAGATAAAAGCAGTGTGCATAATCTTGATGGTTTGGATGAAAAGAATGCCAGCAGTGAAACTCGCTTAGAAGAGAAATCTGAGAGCCCCGTTATAAATGCCAAAGAGTCTCCTAAAGTTGATGGACCTCCTCCAGAAGAGCTGCAATCAATGGAGGAAGATATGGATATATGTGATACGCCACCACATGTCCCTGTGGTGGCTGACACATCGACTGGTAGATGGTTTTACCTGGATCATTTTGGTGTGGAATGTGGCCCTTCGAAGTTATGTGAGCTTAAGGCGCTTGTTGATGAAGGAATTCTTATGTCTGATCACTTCATCAAGCACTTGGATAGTGATAGGTGGTTAACTATTGAGAATGCAGTTTCACCGTTGGTGACTGTGAATTTCCCATCAGTTGTGCCAGATGTTATAACTCAGCTAGTAAGCCCTCCAGAGGCACCTGGTAATCTATTGGCAGATACTGGAGATATCGTGCAATCTTGTTCTCAGATTGGCGAGGGAGTGCCAGGGAATTTGCTGCAGCCACTGGTCTGCCCTAATCACAGCGCAGTTGCATCTGAGCCTTTAGAAGATCTCCAGATTGATGAAAGAGTTGGAGCCCTGTTGGAGGGTTTTTCTGTTGTTCCTGGCAGTGAGATAGAGACTGTTGGAGGTTTTTTATTTTTATTTTTTAATTTCCTTTCTTTTACTTTTCATTTTCTAGAATTAAATAATGTTCTGGTTATTTAATGCTATTTTTTTCCCTCTTGTTTGGAGATTTCTAACAATCTTTTTTCTTCTTTATCATCAAGCAGAAGCTCTGCAAATGAAATTTGAACATGTGCAATGGGAGGGATGGATAAAAGCAGAAGGTAATTAATTAATTTATTTTCTCTTTTTCTTGGGTCATCTCTATCTCAGTGTTGCTCATAATTAAAAAGTCTCTCCGGCTCTCTCAATATTCTACTGAACAAATCAATTGCCATAACAGATGTGCCAGAAAAATTGACCAGTGTGTCATCTTTAATCTACAGGTTTTACTTGGTATCTAGCTGCCACTGCTGAACAACAGGATCAAAACAGTAATGAATTACTAGGACATTCTGATTTGATAACAAAAGAAGCTGTTGAAGCATGGCCAGGTTCTCTTGCTGACAAGGATGATGGCTTTGCCTCTTCTGTTGATTCCACTGACTGGTTTTCTGGTCGATGGTCTTGCAAGGGTGGGGACTGGAAGAGGAATGATGAATCTGTCCAGGATAGATTTACCAGAAGGAAACTTGTTCTCAATGATGGATTCCCATTATGCCACATGACAAAGTCTGGGTGTGAGGACCCACGGTGGCAAAGAAAAGATGATTTGTATTTTCCTTCTCAAAGTAGGAAGCTTGACCTCCCTCCTTGGGCTTTCTCCAGTACAGATGAGAGAAACGATACTGGTGGTGTCAGTAAATCAACTCTCAATAAACCTCCAATAACAAGGGGAGTGAAAGGAACCGTGCTACCAGTAGTTAGGATAAATGCATGCGTGGTTCAGGACCATGTTTCTGAAACCCGTACTAAAGTTCGAGGGAAGGACAGATATCATTCAAGAGCTGCTCGGACACATTCTGCAACTAATGATGTGAAGAGATCATCAGTAGAGAGTGATTCTCAATCCAAAGTTGTCAATGACCCAGATTCACATGGCTGTTGGAAGTCTACTGCGCCACTTAATACTCCCAAAGACTGTCTCTGTACAGCAGATGACTTACAATTGAATTTGGGTGAGTGGTACTACTTAGATGGTGCTGGGCATGAACAAGGGCCATCATCATTTTCAGAGCTTCAGAACTTGGCAGATATAGGTACCATCCAAAAGTATAGTAGTGTTTTCAGGAAATTTGATAGGGTGTGGGTTCCAATTACCTCAGCCACCGAGACTTTTGGAGCCAGTGTCAAAATTCAGCAGTCAAATGTTGAGCCAGTTATTGGTTCTTCAGGAACCCTTTCAAAATCCCAGACTGCTTCCAACATTGAGAGTAACAGAAGTTCCAGTTCATTTCACAGCCTTCATCCACAGTTCATTGGTTTTACCCGTGGGAAGCTACATGAATTGGTAATGAAATCATACAAAAACAGGGAGTTTGCAGCTGCCATAAATGAGGCTTTGGATCCTTGGATTGTTGCAAAACGGCCTCCAAAAGAGATCGATAAACATATGTATCTCAAATCAGGTATGGGTGAGTTGATCATCCAGGTTTCCTTTTGTATCTACAACTGAATAATAGGAATTTCATGATCAAGTGTCTCAAATCGGGTATTAGAAGATCATCTTACAGCACTTGCTTTGCACAAGTGCCTTGCTGAGAGATGAAGCAGTAACAATTTTTCTCCTGCTTCCTTCAAATTTCTCTTATTGTGTCCACTATATAATCGATATTTCATGCCTTTGTGGCACCTGTGACTTTGTCACAAGTAAGTGATGTTTGCTGTAAATGTTTAGATGGTCTTTATGTGTTCTGTTTAAGGCTCTACATGGATGGTACTATCTGAAACTTTTCCTTGGACCATAACTTTTTTGTTCCATGTTTTCTTGTGGTTGGTCAACATCCATATTTTCCACAGAAATCCTTATATTTGATTGTTCGTCTTTATAGGTGTGAAACCTGAACTTACTTTTCCTCCATTACCTTGTTCCTCTTTACATATGCTTCAAGTTTGTTTTCATGTGTCCTCTACTGTCCTGTCTTTCAAATACCGCCTCTCTTTCTTCATGTGTTGGCAATTTTTGCTTCCCTTCTTTTTAATTGCTTCTTTTTGTACATTTTTCTTCAACCTTTTCTCTTTGCTGTGCCTTTTATGGGATCGTATGTTGACGATATATTAAAGGTCAATCAAATGAATATCATTACAAGAAAGCTATTGCTTTGGTTGTGCTTAATGAATTTTGCCTGTTGCATCATTGGTAATTGTATCTTAGATCATCGCGTTGACCCTTGTTCTTTTTAGCTTCAGTTTCTGATCATATATTTGCATGCGATCTATAATTAATTAATTAATTATATGTGGTATTCAATCTGAGGCTCTTTCTCTGGGACTGGTGAGTTGCAGAAATAGATGCACGTGCTGGAAAAAGAGCCCGGATGCAGCCTGCCCAAAATGACGAGGATTATGAAATGGAGGAAGGCACATTGCATAAGGATGAAACCACTTTTGAGCAACTATGTGGTGATACCAATTTCCATAGAGAAGAGAGCATGTGTTCTGAGATTGAGGCAGGAAGCTGGGGTTTATTGGATGGTCATATGCTGGCACGAGTCTTTCATTTCCTGAGATCTGACATGAAATCCCTAGTCTTTGCTTCCTTGACTTGTAAAAAGTGGAGATCTGCTGTTAGTTTTTACAAGGGCATATCAATTCAAGTTGATCTTTCCTCTAGGGCCCCCAACTGTACCGACATGATGGTGAGGAGTATCATGGTAAGTTTTATATATGTTTGGCATTACAGGCTATAGCCAAGTCTTTACCTTCCTGAGGATGAAATGATTTTTTTTTTGCAGAACGGTTATAACAAAGAAAAAATTAATGCAATGGTGCTGGCGGGTTGTAAGAATATCACATCTGGCATGCTTGAAGAAATTCTTCGCTCGTTCCCATGTTTATCTTCTATAGATATTAGAGGTTGCACCCAGTTCATGGAGTTGGCCCTTCGATTTCCAAATATTAGCTGGCTCAAGAGCCGCACCAGGATCTCTGTGGAGTCAAATTCTAAATTAAGGAGTCTTAAACAAATCAGTGAGAGAGATGATTTTGGGGAACTCAAGGAGTATTTTGATAGTGTAAACAAGAGAGACTCAGCTAATCAATTATTTCGTCGAAGTTTGTACAAACGCTCAAAAGTGTTTGATGCTAGAAAGTCATCATCCATTCTACCCAGGGATGCTCGTATGAGGCGATGGGCAGTCAAGAAATCTGAAAATAGCTATAGAAGGATGGAGGGGTTTCTAGCTTCAGGTTTAAAGGACATAATGAAGGAAAATACCTTTGATTTTTTTGTGCCTAAGGTACTGCTACTCACTTTTTCTGTACTCGTATGTGGTGTGCTGCATATTTGCTTCAGTTCTTATTCCATTTTTTTGTATTTTTATTAGTTGACAGAAATTGAGGATAGGATGAAGAGTGGCTATTATGTTGGGCATGGATTGAGGGCTGTCAAGGAGGATATTAGTCGAATGTGCAGGGATGCAATTAAGTAAGTTTATCTTTAATGGTTTTATTATGTGTTTTTATATCTGCGAGGATTTCCTTCAGCTCGGCTGCTATGTTGTATATACTTTGTATTTTGCTCTTTCTGTGTTGGACTATTGGTAATGCAGATCTCTTATATTGCACGCCAGCATTATAATAGGAATGAAACCACCTTGCATGCCTCTTTTTCTTTCTTCACCATACCCAACGCATACCTCTATTCCTTTCTTACCATAAATCATCTTTATTTGTTATTTATGTAAATCTTCAATTGCAGAGTGAAGAATCGGGGTGCTGGAGACATGAATCACATCATTACATTGTTTCTCCAACTAGCCTCTCGGTTGGAAGAGAGTTCTAAGTTTTCTTACGAAAGAGATGAGCTCATGAAGTCATGGAAAGATGATTTATCTACAGCATTGGACTCTGCTCCAATTAAACATAAGAAGAAAGCTATTGAAAAGAAGTACATGAATAGGAGCAATGGTACTATACTTGCTAATGGTAGTTTTGATTTTGGAGAATATGCATCTGATCAGGAAATTAAGAAGCGGATATCCAAACTGAATAGAAAATCCATGGATTCAGGAAGTGAAACTTCTGATGACCGGTCTTCTGAAGATGGCAGGAGTGGTGGTGGTAGTACTGCCTCAGATACAGAAAGTGATTTGGATTTCCGATCAGAAGGCCGACCTGGGGACTCAAGAGGAGATGAATACTTTATGACAGATGAGGATGAACGTGAATGGGGTGCTCGCATGACAAATGCGAGTCTGGTTCCTCCTGTTACTAGGAAGTATGAAGTCATAGACCAATATGTTATTGTAGCAGATGAGGAGGATGTCCAGCGAAAAATGTCTGTGTCTTTGCCAGATGACTATGCTGAGAAGCTTGATGCACAGAAAAATGGCACCGAGGAACTGGATATGGAACTTCCTGAAGTTAAGGATTACAAACCTAGAAAGCAGCTTGGAGATGAAGTTATAGAACAGGAAGTTTATGGAATTGATCCCTATACCCACAATCTTTTACTTGATTCCATGCCTGAAGAAGTGGACTGGCCGCTGTCACAAAAACACATGTTTATTGAAGATGTGCTACTTTGTACTCTGAATAAGCAAGTCAGGCACTATACTGGCGCCGGGAACACTCCAATGACATATCCTTTACAGCCTGTTGTTGAAGAACTTGAACAAGCTGCAATGGAGGATTGTGACACAAGAAAAATGAAAATCTGTCGGGGTATCTTGAGAGCCATAGATAGTCGACCTGATGACAAATATGTTGCTTACCGGAAGGTATAGCATCTGAACTTGATAGAATCCTCCACTCCAAACACAGACATGCACAAAAAAAATAAATCTGTAACTTTTACTGCGACTATGGTTATTTTACTCCCATTCTTTTAATCCTCAGGGGCTTGGTGTTGTATGCAACAAAGAAGCTGGTTTTCGAGATGATGACTTTGTTGTGGAGTTTTTGGGAGAGGTATGAATCTGATTAGTTGGAAAATGGCGTTTAAGGAATATTTGTCATTATTTGATTGTATTGTAAAATAATGTTTTACAAAACTTTTAGAGTCTTTCAACCGTGTAATGTCTTTTGATATGATAGGAAACTGCAGTTGTGTTGCCAGGATCATCTTCTCTGTATTGGAACGTGCATTGTGTGATCCTGCTACGTAGTTTTGTATGAGATCTCTGCTTTAGATGTTTGTCAGAGGTTTCTTCGGTTTAACATCTTAAATACGTTTGATGCAAGTTAAAGATAAGGATGTCTTATGATGCAACTCCTAGTATTGTTGTTAACTTGGTATAGCATTTAATTACTGCCAATTTTCCATTTGCTAACATAGGAAAGTGCATGTATTTGAAGGTAATAACCATGCCGTAGTTTGCTTTCTTAATGTTTTTGCATTGGCTGCCTGGTCTCTATCTTTAGAATCAACCTTTGGTGTTTCACGATGGAAAGCTTTAGCCTTTTTCTTTTGCTTCATCTTGAACTTAACGTTTACAGGTATATCCTGCGTGGAAATGGTTTGAGAAGCAAGATGGGATTCGATTATTACAGAAGGACAGTAAAGAGCCAGCTCCAGAATTTTACAACATTTATCTTGAGAGGCCAAAGGTGTTGTTTTACTAACAACTTCTGTATATAGGCTTGTCTTATATTTTCTCCTCTTGTTTCATCAAATTCCCTGATATCTTGTTGCTATTTTTCAGGGTGATGCTGATGGTTATGATTTGGTTGTTGTTGATGCCATGCACAAGGCAAACTATGCAAGTCGAATCTGTCACTCATGCAAACCTAATTGTGAAGCAAAGTGAGTTTTTACTCCCTTTTATTCGCCGTTTCTGATTAATGTGCAGAGGTGTAAAGCATTGTCCTTGCAGTCTGGAAAGCTTTGCCAGTTATAGAATATAAAGTAAACAGTGCTGCAGTGATATTATCTCTATGCGACTTGTAATCCTTTTATCTGTTTATGGAAATGTGTCATGATTGTCTTTATAGTAGTATTTAATAATGAGTTAATGGAATTAATTCACTGTTGTATGGCACTGATAAAATGCATCTTAATGTATTTCGTTTTGCTCTCCTGATGTTAAATATGAATGTTCTATTTTACATCCTAGGAAGTTAGATGATTGAATTAGATGCTTACAGCCAGAAACATGCCATGAATGACCATATGTGAAAAGCAAATATTCAGATCTGAGAATTAGTTTCCTGGTGGATGGTGTTATATACATGTATCACTTATAAAAAAAAAAGAAGGTTATATACATGCTTGCTGGATGTCTTTCCTTATACTTTTTTTCTTTTTTCTTGACTGACTTTTGTATGAATCAAAATGTCTGGAATCTGGAATTTGATTATTTCTGAGTTGAGTTTGAGATACTGCTTCATCTTTTTATTTGCTGTTCAATGAAGTATTGTTCCATTGAAGTTTGATCTTGATTTTGAAGAAATTATGAAAAAAAAAAAAAAAATCTTAACTAGATGTAAGACTTACTGTAAAAGGAAAATGCTGCTCAATGTTATCAAGTTTTTAATAATTCAGTTATTAATTAGAATCTCGTGAATACAGAGTTACTGCTGTAGGTGGTCAGTACCAGATTGGAATCTACTCTGTGCGTAAAATCCAACATGGCGAGGAGATAACCTTTGATTACAATTCTGTGACAGAGGTGCACATCATTTACCTGTTGGCCTTTTCGCAATGTAGAATATAAATTTCATTTTCTTCATATCGAATGATTGGTGACTTTTTATATTGCAGAGTAAAGAAGAATATGAAGCATCTGTCTGTTTGTGTGGTAGCCAAGTTTGCAGGGGCAGCTACTTAAATTTGACTGGTGAAGGGGCTTTTCAAAAGGTATGGTCTAGGATTGAATTCTCTTCTTAGTTGATATCTTTTTTTATCTTGGAAAATTATTATAATATCTTATAGCTGTTATTGCAAAAGGTTGAACAATTACTGTACTTCCTAACATAAGTTTTTGAGGTGTTTTATTTGATGTCAACTGAACTGTACTTATCATCAGGTGTTGAAAGAGTGTCATGGATTACTGGATCGACATTATTTGATGCTCGGAGCTTGTGAATTAAATTCTGTGTCTGAAGAAGATTATCTGGACTTGGGTAGGGCTGGTTTGGGTAGTTGTTTACTTGGTGGGTTGCCAGATTGGGTGGTTGCATATTCAGCTCGTCTGGTTAGATTTATAAATCTGGAAAGAACAAAGCTTCCTGAGGAAATTCTAAGGCATAATTTGGAAGAGAAAAAGAAATATTTTGCAGATATATGTATTGAGGTTGAGAGAAGTGATGCTGAGGTTCAGGTAAATGCAGAGTGCATGCTTGTGATGTGCATGTGAAATTCTCTTGCGAAGTTTCTGTTTGAGAGAATATGCTTATAGTTATTCTTTGGATACTCATGTTTTCATTTCTTTGGCCTGAGCAGGCTGAAGGTGTCTACAACCAGAGGCTTCAAAATTTGGCTGTTACACTTGACAAGGTCAGTACCACCTGCCACTGTGTACGTTAAGTGGTATATTTTTGGTCTACTGGTCTACTTCCTTAAGTTAAAATGCACAACCTCTGGAGGCAATGGGGATTGGTTGTTCTTTGGACTATACAGCATTTTATACAAAATTTATACCTCTGATATTTAGGTCTTAGGGCCAATCATTTTAGGTTTTGGTCTGAAATGTAACTGATATAGAACCTCTGGCAGGATCAGCCCATTGTAACCGTTGGAACTGATTTAATTATTGCCTTTTTTTTATCCATCATACCTTGTTCTTAACTCATTGAACGTGATTATAGAGTCTACGCATTTTGGTGCAAAATATCAATCTCTGATATTTAGGCCTAAGAGCTAACAATTATAGGTCTCAATCTGAAGTCTAACCTGTAGAAATGATTTAATAAGTGCCTTAATTTTCTATCTGCATTCCTTGTTTCCAACTCATTGAACATGATTATATAGTCTGGCTAACGAGGCTCCAGGTTTGAGGTCTGAGTATGTTGATTTAGGATCTCTTCTACCAATAGGAATTTGTGAATTCTTAAATATTCTAAGTTCTATATGCAGGTGAGATATGTAATGAGGTGCATATTTGGTGACCCAAAGCTGGCTCCACCTCCACTGGAGAAGCTTACTCCTGAAGAAACCGTTTCCTTCCTCTGGAAAGAAGAGGGATCACTTGTTGAGGAACTTCTGCAGTGCATGTCTCCTCATATGGATGGAGAAATGCTAAATGACCTTAAGTCCAAGATTTATGCACATGATCCATCAGATTCTGATGACATTCCGAAAGCAATCCAGAAATCATTATTGTGGTGAGCAGCGTCTTATATTGCTTCTTTCTTCTTTTTTTTTAATTTTTTTTATTCATGTTGATTTCTTGGGAAAAAGAAGAGGCAAATTCAATTAAAATTGTTTTTTGTTTTGAAGGTTGAGGGATGAGGTCCGCAGTCTTCCATGTACATACAAGTGCCGGCATGATGCTGCAGCTGACTTAATTCATGTTTATGCTTATACAAAGAGCTTCTTTAGAGTTAGGGTAAGTCCCTCCCCAACCAGTCTCCTCCAACTGGTTATGTCTATATTCTTTGCCTTGTACTTTTGCCGGAACAATTGTGTGCTCATCTTCATTAATCTTCAAGTAACACTATTAATTTCTTGCAGGAATATGATGCATTTACTTCTCCACCGGTCTACATTAGTCCACTTGACTTGGGCCCCAAATGTGCAGATAAGTTAGGGGGTCTTCCCCACAAGTATCAAAAGACCTATGGTGAGAACTATTGTATGGGGCAGTTGATATTTTGGCATATCCAGACTAACACCGAGCCTGATTCTACTCTTGCTAAAGCGAGTAAGGGCTGCTTGTCATTACCTGATATCGGTTCCTTCTACTCAAAGGTTCAGAAGCCATCACAGCAGCGCTTTTATGGCCCAAAGACTGTGAAAATGATGTTGGAAAGAATGGTATGTTTCATAACAATTATATACTGCTAGTTGTTTGATATCTTTTTATCATAAGATGTTTGTTTTTGCCCCATCCTGTCCTGAACTGAACCTGCCAAGATTTCTTCTCTTACTCTGGAGATGATAGACTTGTGTCTTCATGTTTTGGTTTGAGAATGTTTCAGGCTGAATCCAAGATGCTCACGGTTTAAAATTGACTTCAGTAAACGAAAGTTACCAATTAGAATTATATCACCTAGAATTAGTTTAGCCAAACTATTTTTTAACCGACAATTCTTATCTGCTTTGTCCCTATGTTTTCAGCTAAGAAACTTTGCTATTTTAAGGATAATGAGCCTGAGACCTATAATATTTGAAGTCGGCTGATGATAATCCTGAAGCAATGTCTTATCTGTTGATGTCGTATTTACAGGAGAAGTACCCTCAGAAACCGTGGCCCAAGGACCAAATATGGTCATTTAAGAGTTCTCCAAAAGTTTTTGGCAGCCCAATGCTAGATGCTGTATTGAACAAGTCCCCACTAGACAGAGAAATGGTACATTGGTTGAAGCACAGACCTACAGTATATCAAGCGATGTGGGATCGATGAGGTCTTTCCCCAGATTGGGTAAAGCTGCAGGGGGGGTTATTAATTAGGCAACAACAGCTTGTAAGTGTTCTGGAATGATCTCTGCATTTTAGTTCACAGCTACCCCTTTTAGCATGGGAGTTGGGTCATCATTCCAAAACATCTTTCCCTCAGCTGCTTTCTCCTCATTCTTGTGTACAGTTTTTCGTTCTTTTCAATCTTTGCTCGTGATTTTGTAATTCATTATTTGGTAGCAAAGCATTTTTTTTCCTTCTGCTTCAAGTAAAGAAGAAAAAAGAAGAGAAAGTTTCCCATCAAATCCTGCTGTCTGTGTTATCTCCTACCCCTCCTCCTATGTGCTTGCAATTCTAATGTAAAGATCCATTTGCGTTGAAATACCCATTTATCATGAACCTTGGATGGCAGAATGTCTCAATTTTTACTCTGCAATTTTGCCCGTCTGTTTGCCGAGCTCGAGAAGAACTCCTGAGCTCCTAAAAATTGTGTTTTGTGTTGGTAAAGTCTCTTTGGTTTCAAGGCCAAACACAATGGAGTTTATCGAACCTGGATCACTCATGCAAAAGCAATACAGCTAGGTTTCTCAGCTTCCTGGTTCCACCCTCTACCAGTCGTCCAAAAAAGCACAAGGTACTATGAATACTAATTCCATGCCGTTACCCTTGTACCATCTCATCGCTGCCCATCTGAGGTACCATGGCAATCCCACCGTTTTGTGCAGAGAACAAATTAAAACCCCTGCCCTGCCCTGCCAGCTAATTCCTACAGTACTCTGTATCCTGACACCCTACTGTACTGACCTCCAATAGCATCATCCTTGATTCCAGTGTCGCCACCACCTGCGTAGCTGTGTACGATCGAACTACTTGTTATCATCCTACACGTGTCCACCCCACAGAGAGAAACAGCAACAGCAACAACAACATCCTTCTTTTGTTGCGGTTCCTCTCCATTTCACTTTGGGTCAGGTTGTTGTTTTCTCTTAGGCAACACATTCGTTGTGGTTATGGAAATGGAGATCGAAGATTTTGATTCGGACTTTGTCTTCAATGGAGATCCAGCAATCCAGTTATTCCCATTAATCTCCGGACATGATCATGCCGACCGTGCCACCACCTTTAACTCCTCTGTTTTCTCTGACGTTGGAACTCCGGCCACTGCAACACCGATGTTCAACTCTGTTTTCTCTGACGCAGGCATGTTAGCTCCGTCACTTCTCAGTTACTACTACAGCAGCAACGACCTGTTAACTTCAATGCCTCCTCCTCCGAGCACGACGACATCAAACTTCACTAACTTATTGCACGAAGATGGTGATAATTACTACTATTACACCCCTCCCTCCTCTGAACAACTCGGTCTTGGCAACTCTTTCGTCGTGGCCCCACAAATCAGTCCACCTCACGAGTCAGCTCAACCTTATGATTTCTTCTCTTCCATCCCGTCGCAGCCAGTGGAGTCAACCCAGCCGCATGACCTTTTCTCTTCGGTCCCGAACGAGTCAGCAACTCGCTCCGTTTTGAATGACTCACAGACTCTGGAGTCGGTTCTTGGAAAGTTCAATGCTGTTACAAAGAAGCCGAAACGGTCGGGCCAGATGAAGAAACCGAAGCGGTCTGCTTTTGACTATGGTACTGGGTCGTCTTCTTCATCAGCATCGGTTCTTGCGAAACAGAGAATCGCTGAGAGGGTGAAATGTTTAAGAAAGGTGATGCCTTGGATTACTACAAAGATGGACACTGCTACCGTACTTGAAGAGGCCTGTAGGTACATCATGAACTTGCAAGAACAGATTAGAGCTTTAGTACAGCCGAGGCCTGCCACTTCTCTCGATCATTATAATAACTTCGTTCATGGTGCTAATGATGGGGGTGGTGGTTATGGGGAGGGTGTGGTCAGTAGGGAGCAGATTATGGAGATGGTCCTGAAGGCAAATGTGGATCAAAACTTTGTGGGTTTTTGATCTGAATGGTGGGTTTTCAAATTCAAGTTTATGATTTTCGTGTTGCTTGGGGAAGAAGGGAACGTTTTAGACTTCTAATTATCTTCTAATCTAAAGCATTTTAGGGCCTAATGATAGGTTTTAACTTTGTTTACTTCCAAGTTTTGTTCTTTATAGGGCTTGAAATGAATAGAAACAAGATGATGAATGAATACATATATATATTTACAAGTTTTAACAAGAAATTGATTCATGGTATTTCCTGTTTTTTCTCTTTTAATTTCTTGATTGAGAAACAGATAACTTCAATGTGCTTTTTGGTGTTGTTTTATTCTTCTTGTGTGCGACTGTCCAAAAAACTTCTCTGCATGCATAGTTAAGTAACCTGGTGAGTTGATATAGAATTTAAATTTCAAAAAATAATAACAAAAAATGTAATCTAGTTAAAAACTTTTGACCAATAATTCAGTGATTTTTTTTAAATAATATGGTTTTGAATTTTTAATTATTTTTTAGTTAACTTTATTCTGATAAATTGTAAATCTTTAAGTCGAGTTTAATAATAGACAACTATTTAACTTGTATGTGTGTTTGTGGTTATATTTTGAAGTGTTTTCTATTTGGAAATGTATTAAAATAATATTTTTTAAAATTTTTTTAAAATTATTTTTGATATCAGCTCATCAAAATAATCTAAAAAAATAAATTAATTTGAAGTAAAAAAAAAATAAAAAAATTTAAAAGTACTTTTAAAATACAAAAATAAACATGGTTAAACAGTTTCATATTGTGGTAGGTTTTACTGTTTGAAAAATTGGATTTAAAATATATTCGATATACACTTAACCAAAAACTTGAAGAGTTAAGAGGCACTAGCAGTGTAGAGCAGAAATCAGAAACAAATTGCAAAGGATGGGCTACTGGCCTGCATAGCAGCAACTAGCTGCAATCTTCCAAGGTGCCCATGTCTGCTACGGCCTTCGTACTTGGTTCATATAAAATGAAAGGCCAATCCACCCCATGGAATCCAAAAGTTGCAGAAAATTCAAGAACTTAGGCGTGTCCCACTTAAATAATTGAATAGAGGACGCATATCATGGCAGCATTGATTTTAAATCACGCAGTTTTTCGAGTCAAAAAGATGGATTTTATACCTGGTTGTTTTTGGGATTGAGGTATGAAAATGGGGTCCTTTTTGCTCATTAGTCACAAAAGTTGCAGATAGTCACAGAGACTATGTTTGACGATGGAGTAGAGGATGAAGATCAACCGTTTTGAGCCTTAACTTGTAGTCTTTTCATGCACTATTTCTCTAACGCTAGGCCCCCCTCCTAGGCCCTCTGCTGGAGCTTGAAAGACGTACCCATTTCTTTCAGGAATTTTGCTTCCTCCCTCTCTTAATTTGACATCTCTTCAAAAAGTAAAGAATGAGGATGACACCATGTAACAAATCATCAGTCTCGTTATTCTTCTTAAGAGATCCTGAACAAATATGAGTGGAGGTACAAGTACAACCATGATTTTTCAGACAAGTTAAGGAAACTAAACCGAGAAAAATATTAATTAGATTAATTGTTTTTATTAAAATATTGTAATTTTGTTCTTCTTATAAAAAAAAACCCTCTTAATATAGATTTGATATTGAATTCATCGGATTACTGATAATTTAGCTGAATCAACTAGATTTGACCGAGTTAATATTTTATTTTATAAATTTAAATTCTTTAAATTGTGTTTAACAATTACGAGTAGGGTTATTTAGTTGCAAAAAACCAAATAATTGTTTATAATATTTGGACTTCAATTTAGAGTTTATTTGCCAAAACAACTAATTTTGTTTTTCAAGATTTAAGGTTGGGATTTAAATGAAAAAAAAAGAGCTTGTTTTTAAATGAAGATATAAATTTAAAGACATGTTTTTTACACATCTAAACTGATATATTGAAAAAACATAAAAATCTCAGAGATTTATTTTAGATTGGAACACAATTAGATATTAATTTTGGAAAGCATACTCATTAATTTGACCTCAAGCATATATGCAAGGCTTGATCTGAAACTACTTCAATCAAACCTATTTAAATCAAACGTGAGGAGATAATGGTGGCAATTATTTTAAGTAAAAAGCTAGCAATTGTTCCCTTCTTGCCTATCTACACATACAGAAATACTTGTAAAGTCAGAAATCACAAAGATCGCTGGGCCATTGTTAGCTTGCTTGCTAGATGCCTAGGCACGCTCCTCTATGAGCTGGTTTATACCCTTCTTTTCTTGCTCCCCCATCAAAGGAATCCAAGGAGAGAAAAGAAAAGGAGGAGAAAGTAGACACAAGGTAAAGTTTCCACTGTTGGGACAAAAGTCGAAGCTTTTGCTAACTTATCCCAGCTAATCACATTTTCTTCTCCCTTTACCACTCTTTATATTAGACTTTGTTCATATCCTGTTTCTCATCGTCTAAATCTTAGTCTCAACAAGATATATTTAGAGAGTGCGCTCCATTTTCCCTCCTTTTTGAGAAAAAAATGGTTAAAATAGGAGGTGTACTTGTTTGTCTGTTGATTGTTGCCATGGATGTAGTAGCTGGTATTCTTGGCATCCAAGCTGATATTGCACAAAACAAGGCATGTTAATCCAAGCCATAACATGTTTTTTTTGATATATTAGTTATCTTTATATCTTATAGTAGCCATACACACATATATGACTCATAATTGCCATTTCATTTTTGTTACAGGTTAAGCACTTGAGGCTTTGGATATTTGAGTGTAGAGATCCAAGCCAGGATGCATTCAAGCTAGGGTTAGCTGCAGCAGGAGTTCTAGGACTAGCCCATGTTATTGCTACCTTGCTTGGTGGGTGCATGTGCATTTGTTCTCAAGAAGAGCTCCAAAGAGCATCCCCTAATAGACAACTGTCTGTGGCATGCTTCCTCTTTACCTGGTAAGTGAAGTTGCATGAACATTTTCTTGATTCCAAGCTGAGTTAACAAGCTAATTACGTCTTGATTGTGTTGCTTGAACTAATCAGCTTCTCTGAGATCAACTATAATTAGTGGATTAGTTCAGTATTAGTGATTAAGCAATGAAGTTTCTACATCTAATTATCTGGGCAGGATCATACTGGCTGTTGGATTATCCATGCTAGTGATTGGCACAATGTCAAACAACAAGTCAAGAGCCTCTTGTGGTTTCACACATCATCATTTCTTTTCGATTGGAGGCATTCTGTGCTTTGTCCATGGGCTTTTTTGCGTCGCGTATTACGTTTCTGCTACTGCTGCTGTTAGTGAAGAAAAGCATGGAGGCCATGCTTAGGCCTCTCTTTTTACAGGGTCCCATGACTCTTACCTTTCATGATATAAAGAAGATTTCTTAGTTTGTAAAGCTGTAAAATTTCTTTCAGTGCACATTGCATTTTATTATCTTATCGTCACCCTAGCTAATTGATGGAACATCTCTCATGTTCATCATGCCGGGAGATGCATGCCTTGAGCAGACATGATCAATTTTTTTTTTTTAAGGATGTATTTAACGATTTAGAGACGCGATAACATTGTGCTGTTTGTTCATCATGCAATTAGGCAGTTTATGGATGTTGCTGACCAAATCATAACTCACGATCCAGTAGGGTCACGGACTCACCTATCTTTCATAGTTATAGAACATGTTCAAGGCTCATCACGTCAATTTGGTGATCCACGACTCAAAATTTAGTTGGAATCCAGTTTTATTTTGTGCTAAATCATGTTTTAGATCAAAACGAGACTGTTTTATAGTGTTTATTTAAAAAAAAATAATGAAAAAAATATTATTTCAATGAATATTTAATAATAATAATAAAAATTATAACTTGAGTTGACCTATGATCTAACTTATAATTCAACTCATACGACTTTGTGATTAGATGTTGTGCCTAGTCAACCTTCAATTTAGCTCTTATATCTATGTTATCATTAGAAAAACTAAACATGATAATATTACCTCACTTTTTGATATATATATTCAATGTCTACTTTTAAGGCACATGAATCAATAATTAAAAAAAAAATTAGTAGTAGTGAAAACATTATAGTCTAATGCAGATTACTATTGATTGAAACAATATTTTTATTGTTGTGCCCTAGCTCATTCCAAAAATCAATGTCTTGGCTAATAGGGGTATTATCATCATTTCCATGGGAACTAATGGCCATTATCAAATTTATTGGACATGTCAGTCTTTAAAAAATTACTATTTTGACATTGGCTAAAAAAAAAAGAACTAGGAATTAGTATTCAAGGGTTTTTTGGTTTTACTTAATTTAAACAAGGTTAAATTTTTTCATTGCCCTTGGAATTAAAAAAAACTTGCCCTTCAATTTAGAGGTATTTTAGTATTTTAAATTTGGTTATTTTATTATTTTTAGGTTCCTTTATGGATGATTGGGTCATTTGCTAAATAAAAAAATTATATATAAAAAAAACTTGAGGCAAGTAAACAGTGATTACAAGTTTTGGACGATGCATATGGCGTCATGCGATGGTTGAAAGCTTGCTTTCAAGGTAGAGACCTAAGCATCTCGACAGCCTCTCCATGCCTGGATGACATGTATGGTCTAATTGTCTTTAGTTTGGCCCAAGTGACCTTTCTTTTTTCTTTCCTTCTTGATTTTAATGCCAGCTTTTTAAAATTTCAAAGTAGCCATTCAATTATTTTTTTCTTAAAATTTGATCATATATTTTTTTTTATTTATTTGAAATAATTTATGAGATTAAAAATGTTTTTCAATTTCATCCTTAATAGATTTTTTCCACCTTTTAGATTTGATTCTCATTATTTTAATTACTATTTTTTAAAATTTTATCCTTATTGATTTTCTTTTCCTATAAAACTTGATCCTCATTTTTTATTGTTGTTTTTTACCTTGATTTTTTCTTATGATTTTATCCTTCAATATTTAATTGGTCATGTGTTTAACTTATTGATTTAGCCATGGTCTAGAATTTAATAGATTGCTGGTTTGAGAGATTAACTTGAGTTTATGAGGTTCACCCGACTTGCTTGATTGTTTTTCTTTTTTTATGCTTATTTTTTCGGTTTCATCCTCAAGCATATTTTTATTTTTATTTTTACTTTCTATGAGATTTTTAGTCATTTTAAAAATAATACGGGTTGCCTTATGTTTTTGGGGTCTTTGTTAAATATAGCTTTTTTCTTAAAAAGAAATTTTGTTTTTTCATTAAATTAATTAACTGATTTCATCCTTAAATATTAAATTGATCAGGTGTTAAATTTTTTTATTGAAACCTAGTCTAAAATTTAATAGATTATAAGTTTGAGAGGTTAACCTAAATTTAAAAGATTCATCCGTATTTACTTTTTTTTCCCTTTTCTTAAGCACTTTTTTTGTTTTTTTTTCTCGCTTTCTATTGGAGTTTTTAGTTGTTTTGAAATGACATGGGTTATAACTTAGTGTTTTTTTTTTTAATCTTAATTTGTTGAATTTAGATTTTTTTTTAAAAAATTATTTTTTAATTAAATTAAATTAATTAATTAAGTATAAATCACATGCAATGTCTTAATTTTCTAAATCTTATATTTTTTTCTTGCTTCTTTGATGTCGCAAGGAAAAAACTTAGCCCGTGGCCATCTAGCTGAGTATTGAGGCACAAGAACGATGTTTTGGCAAATTTATTGAAATGTCTCTATACATATTATTAATTAGGTTTATTATTTTTATTTGCGTAACAATTTATCTCTAATTTGGTGAATGCCTCTAACCTAGTTTGGATGAATGACACGTCGTCCCTACTCTTTTCAGGGACATGTCGTTTACTTCTGTAGATGGATTTAAACGTGACGAGTCAAGGATATATTATATTAAAAATAATTTAACATGTTAAAGTTAAACATGCCACAATTTCAATACAACTTTTATGGGTCAAGAAATTTTCCACGGAATGACAAGAAATTCATGCTTGATGGATCTTCTTGGACGAGCAGGGCACCTGGAGGAGGCGGACGCACTTATCATGAACATGGAAGTCGCTCCCATCAGTGATAAATGGGCTGCACTCCAGTCTGCTGGCTAACTACATGATCAGAATGTGGAGCTAGCTGAGATTCAGTGGAAAATCTTTTTGGTATGAATTTAAAACGGTTGGGTAGCTAATTTGGCCTATCCACCATGCATGCCGCTGAGAAAAGATGGGGCGATGCAGAAAGGGTGAGGGCAAAGGCAAGAGAGAAGGGACTTGTAAGACCACCAGGCTGCAGTTTTTGTTGAGTAAGAGAAGAGAATTTACTGGGTTCTCAGATGGCATAAATTAAATTAATGGAGAGGAGACAGGCGTGCTAAGCAAGACGACTTCACAGCAGCTAAGAAGGCAGGATTCAAGCCCAAGACAAGTTCAGTGTCATAAAATGTTGAAGAAGTAAAGATGAAGATGCTTTTGAGAGCATTATAAGAAATTGGCCTGTTCATTTGCTCTCAATGCACACGTCCAGGGACCATTACAAGAATCACTAGAAACCTTCGGGCAGGTGGAGATACCCACTCTGTAATAGAGCCGATTTCCAAGCTCTTGTGTTAACCAGTTGTTTTATTATGCAGAATGTCTGCAGGCTCCACCGCTTTGAAGATGGATTTTGTTAGTGCAGTATTTATTGGTGAGTAAACTTGGATAATGTGAGCCATATATAGATAATGTGTATTATTTATTCAAACAGCAGATACATTGAAAGCTCACTCATAGCCCTAGAAGGAATCCATATTAGCATTGAATGTTAATTTGATTCCTTCACTCTCATTATTCTCTCTGCATTTTTCCATGTTTTCACTTGAAGAAAATGGATTTGATCCCGTTTATCAGACCACCAAGCAGACCA
Source organism: Populus nigra (assembly GCF_951802175.1). NCBI lineage: Eukaryota > Viridiplantae > Streptophyta > Magnoliopsida > Malpighiales > Salicaceae > Populus > Populus nigra. The sequence goes on along the minus strand of NC_084864.1, from coordinate 2,782,404 downwards.
AATTGTCCAGCTCCATCAACCGGCATATCTGTTTGTTTATTCCATGGGAATGGCTTCATCGGCTTCGTTGCATCTATGATATCGTCAATCGGAATCTGTGGGTTTGATCGTTCCAGCGGGCCTATTTCATGGCCATATTTGCTGGGGTCTGGGCAGTAATCCTGAAAACAAATAGGAAGTTTGGGATTAAACGAGGACTTTTAAAGACTTCATTACTAAGCACTTTTCTTTCTTTCCCTTTCTATGTATTTGTGTAGGCACTGCTTACTTGATCAGCATGCATTTTCCTGACGAATGTCTTGAACAGGTTGAAATTCTTTTCTTCAAATAGTTCATCATATAACCGAAGGTATGTTACCCCAAACATCCTCAGTTTAGGAGGACCCCACTTGTTGACACCATTAGGCCTGGCATTTAGAAGGATCTGATTGTAAGCTTCAGCATCGTATCTTGAAAGTGCGTTCTCACCTGCAACTTCAATCTTCTCTCTCCATGCTCCACTGAGGACCTGCACATGCGTAGGCAAATTATCAACTAATCATGAATACAGTACGAAAATGTGCACCTTTATCTACTTGTCATTCTTAAATTGACATCATATTCACCAGGGTTGTTAACAATGGTATTCTAAGAGGTTGTCAGAAATGAATGACAGACATCTTAACCAGTCCAAGTAGGGACTGTGATTTAGAGATCTTGCCTGCTGAACGAGTTCCTGAGGTCCACTTTTAGCTTCTGCTGATTGTTCTGAGTCCCTCATCTCAAGACATGTGAAATTCATAATAGCATGATGCCTTGATAGAATCCTTGCTGCTGGTCGGTACCCATCTCTGTCTTTCAGGTTGTAGTACCCTGCAGTGAGCTCTGCAGCATGACTATGATGTTTATACCACCAATGCAGTCCAGATACCTGTTTTAAAAATAGAATGTGGCTTTATTATTCTTTTTCTTCCTTCATTAGTTAAGAAAAGAAACAAGGTTACGAAATATACTTTAGCTGCTAATTTGACTTTACATCCCACAAAAGCTTTATTGGCTTCATCGAGGATATCATCTCCATGCGTCAGCAACTTGTTGGAATACCAAGTTAAAAAGAACTTTCCCTTTTCAGTAAGGTATGTTCCATTTTGTTTAAAGAACTCTGTTGAGTCAGGTTTGTCATTGTATGTCCCTGCATCATCTGGCAATTCCCATTCAGGGTGGCCTGCATTTTTTGCTGCCTCTTTGAATTCTGCTTTGAGATATTTATCATAACACTGCAGTTAAATATTAGGTAATGTGTGTTAGAGAAGAGCATATGCTTACTGATGAAATTTATCGTTCATAATTTGATGCCAAAAGTAACTTCAATCAGTGGTACCTGAAATTCCCCAATGCCAGGAAAAACCCATCCTTGAGTTTCTGGATAAGAGGGATATCTTAACTCCCCTGCTGCCCCACAACCTACTTCAATATCTATTATCTGTCCAGCCTCAAGAAAATCCGCCATGTTCTCCCTGAAGCTCTTCATGTAGTCACTATACATCTAGATGGATCAACAAATTTCTTTCAGTGGCTTGGAAGTAAACAAGATAAAGGATTATAATAAACCACAAGCTTTTTTATCATGTACAGACTATGGCTTAAATGTAAACATCAGGTTGACCAAATTGCATTCATCTGGTATAATGATTCATAAGCATACTTAAATTATCTGACTTTAGTGAAACGGTGTTTGGCTCCCTAATCTCCTTGGCTGCATCAATTGGCACTCCCAGGCGAGTTTTCCAGTTCTTTTTTTTTTTTTTTGGGGGGGGGGGGGGGGGTTCCAGGAACTAGTACTGTTCAGTTCACTACTAGGATAATTGAGCAGTGCTTATGAAGACTATTGCACTCATCACCTAACTCCATTAATGAAAGCTAATCATTGGATATCATCTTGAACTGACATTAGCATGATCATTCGACACATAGATAATTAGTTAATGTTATGTGCTAAACAATGCAGTGAACTACGGGGATTGGATTGCTTATCAAACTTACCTCAATGGCGGTCCGCCCACCAAAGAGAGGCTGGTGATCCACACCAAGGGAGAGGTACTCCTCGTTTCTGTTACCTGATCTATTGGTGTAAAAGATATCAGGATCTGTTTCTCCAATATCACGTACCCATTGAGGAATTGGGATGTAAACAACATCCCCTACATTCCCACCACATTGGTGGAATGACATTATCGCTTGTATCTTTAGGTCACATTTGTTAACAAGTTCAAACAAGCTCCTATAAGCACTCCAATCATACTGCTTAGGGCCTTTGGCTTCTATGATCCCCCACCATACATCCACCATGACCCCATCAATCCCAGCTGCTCTTAGATCCTTAAGCTGCTTCTCGAGCTTCTCTCCACCTTCAAAAACGTTGTCAGCTGTAACCACTCCCAACTGTAAAGATATAGAAAAGGATTAGTAGTATACAAGATTGCTGTTCATGATATATCTCAGTATGCATACTTGATATTTAATAGTGAGAGCGTTTTTGCTACTTACTGGGAGCATTACATAAAGTGGCACATAGTTTTGTAGCAGCTTTTCATCATACTTGCTTCCACCCTGCATTTTCCTTTCGGGTGAGGGAGGGTTTTAGGATCTATATGGGAGTGTAGAAGTGAAGATGCTGTGCATTATGCTAGTTCAGTCATGCCCTTTTATTGAAGCATAAAGCAGAATACTATTCTGTGATCTTATCTTTGCAAGTGAAACAGTGCATGTCCAGTGACGAACGAAAAGAGTGCATGTGTTTGGGGGATACAGGTGGGGTCTTTTGGATAGATAAGAACAAGATTTTTCCCTTTATCTTTATTCAAATCATATCCACAACAAGGACCCCTAGATCTTATGCAGAATTAGAAAGCATGTTTCAGACATTAAGGGCAGTAAAGTCAGTTCAGTCTCTTGAATTTGACCTAAAGTATTGCTGAAAGGACTTTTTATATGCTAAATATCGAAAACGTACACTTCAAAAGGCACCTACCACAACAATATATCACAATCTTGCTGTGTTGTCATGGCCACATCTACTTAAATAATTGGTTGCTGCAATGAGATTTTTATTGAGGTTGATTTTAAAACTAGTATATAGTTACCGCACTTACCTCTGATGCTGCGGTGGAAACTTCAAATGCCACAGCTTGTGGTTCCCTTGCTTTACTCCTGGCAACCCTATGTTTTACCCTTTTTACTAGTGCACTTTCACCTCGATAAATCAATGGCAGTTCCCAAAGGAGATGCCTGTGATGTAGCCTCATTTTCTCTCGCAGAGCACCTGGTGTAGGATAAATTATGCTTGTCATAATGACTACTGTAGTAGTAGTGTCTTTTACTGTTTATTACCTTGACAAAGTGATTGAACAAAGATTCTATGGCTACGTACTAATGTTGTTTGCTCGAGCAAAAGATTAACGGAAAGCTAAAATGAAAGGATGTGACGAATCGGTGAGCGCTCGTTCTCGGATGAGAAAAACCCTGTTCTTGTTTCTTATGTTGAATGGTTAAAGCAATTCTTGTGAAGTTTGTGAACATGGTGCAACCCTTTGGGAGCTTCAATGGAGTCCTCTTGTTGATTGATCAGGAACAGAACATTGTAGTTCACTCATGCATGTAATCCCATGAGTGGCCAATCTTTTTTCTTCACGTTGTTAAATTACAATCGTCCATTTTTCTCTGGTCATATTATTTTTGTCTCATGATAGTTCATCAACTTGCTTTGAGTCACTGTCTTCTCGTTGTCTGGGAAGAAGAAAGAAACGGGTAAAATGCTTTAGGAAAATATCATCAAATCAAAAGGTGGACCACTGAATTCAAGAGCACTACTCTTTGTCGTATCATTTTTATCATGTCCTATATCTCTATTATAAAACAAACAAATGCATTGCAAAGAGTGCAAATATTTAATTTCCTGAAGTAGATGCCTGGATGTGTCTGTGGATAAAGTACAAAAGGGTTGGATTTTTTTTTTTATAGATAACTCTGGGTTTATTATTATTTTTTTTTTATTAATGTGGGTGTCCGGGTCAGTCTGCGTATACCTCGACTAATCTCGCGAATCCTAAATTTAACGATCATATAAGCCTCTAGCAGCACTGAAGTTTGTGAAACTCAAATTAATAAATTTTAGAGAATAAACTTAGAATCTGACCAGTTAAACTATACTCTTCAGGATTACTCTTGTTTTATCCTTACTATAATATGTTTAGAAATATAAGAAAAATAATTTTTTAAAATAATTTTTATTTAAAAATATATTTAAATAATTTTTTTTATTTTTTAAATTTTGTTTTTAATATTATCACGAAACAAAACCTAAAAAAATTACCCGTATGGGATCCCTGTGCAAGAAGGTATCTACTGCCTAAAGTCTGACACCAAGGCAACCTCAATGAATTCCTAATGTTGTATGGCCCAAGTTCATTCTTCAACAAATAGTGTATGCTGTTTCTGGTTTTTAGATAATACTAGCTTTCTGGCTCGCATACATTACGCCGCGGGTCGTTTTTTTTTTTTCAACATTAAAAAATGTTAAGCCATTAGAAAGTCAAAGATTTGGTTGATAATAATTGGAAAACTTTCAAAATATTTAGTTGATGATATATTAGATGACATGATTTTTAATAAAATATTAAGATAATAATATATTAGATCGACTTGAGTCAACGATGATTAACATGTGACACTTGTGATTTAGGGTGTGAGATTGTGATAAAAACATGAAACCCGCATCGAAACAAATTAAAAAACCCAATTATAATGAACCAAATATTAAAGATCGAAAGCGAAAAATATTAAATTAAAAAAACAAAAAAAATAACCTAAGTAAACTTATATCAATGGTTGGAGCAACGCTAGGAGTAAGACTAAATTTTTCTAGAAGTAAAAAGAACAAAGTTAAGACAATGCTAGAATTTCTAAAGAAGTATAAGAAATTCAAGACTCGGGTCATTGCGTCGATTGGATTTAATAAATTTAGTCAATTTAATAACATTAAATACTGAGCAAACCTTGGTGAATATCCTAAACCCGGGTTTCAAAATCATAAACTGTGCAATTTTAGACTTGAGCTCAGAAACTCAATGCCTAATCAATTTAATGTTGAAGAAAAAAGTTGAAAGAAAAAAAAATTAATCCAAAAAACTTGTCCAAGCAAATAAAAAAGTAGTAATAAAAAGAATGATAATTAAGTTCAATAGAAAAAACAATGAAGGAGGATCAAACTGCAAAAACTAATTTTATAAATCACCTCAAATAAAATAATTACAATTAAAAGAATATAAACTAAATCTAAAAAAAAATAATGAATGGTAGCTGTTGATTTTTTTAGGGAGGACGCGCAAATCAAGGTAGATAGATATGAAAGGGAAAAAGAAAAAAATCAAACTAGTACAAAACTGGACAAAATCACCATGCACACTCCATTTAGGAAGAAAGAGGATGTTGAGACAAAATAAATGACACAGCGGAACAACAACTTTGACCACTTTAGTCAATCGCACATGTCGCCCGAAGATAGTGGAGTGATTGACGTGTGCAATACACATATCAATAATTTTTTTATTGTGTTCATCAGATTATTGCATTGCCCAATACTACAAAAAAACCTTTATGAAATTATAAAAAAAGCTCTTAAAGTCATGCTTTGATAATTTTATTTTTAAGGGCAATTGAGTCATTAAGTTGTTTTTTAAAAAAATGAAAAACTAAAAATAATCTAAAGCATAGTTAAGTGCTTTTTACTTTTAATGGTATTCAAATAGTTTTACCATGCAAAAGAATTATGAAACAGATCAAGATGCCCCTTAAAATTCTAAAATGAGAAATAGACCCCATAAAAATACAATTTTACACTATGGCTAGTTATATCTTTTTTTTTTTCAGAAGAAAAAATGCATAATTTTACTATTTCAATTCATAGTGAATAACATCTTTATTGTAGTACTTTTGCCACACCATTTAGGTTTTTCGTTAATTAGGGATTATAATGAATATAGGATGCATTCTCTTTCTCTATCTTTATTTATACCATAAAATGAACGCATAGCTCTAAAATTTGAAAATTCAGGATTTAATTTAATGTTTTTTATTGATTTTTATTAAATTTAAATTTCATTGATTTATCCTAAATATTTCATTTCAATTGGAATTTAATTATTTTATTAAACTTAAATTGCATTATTTATATTAAATATTTCATTTCAATTAAAATTTAGTTATTTAGATCCTCGTTAAGCATTTATGAGTAAATAATTAAAGCGTTTAATCTCATAATTGACAATTTCATTCAATTCCTACAAGATAGAGTCAAATTTGAAGTTGAGTCAAAACTAGTCCTTTTATTTTTCTTTCTAGAAAGAAATCATGAATTGGAATCCTATTCGTATAAATAAAAGTTGTGTAACGGGAGCAAGAGTTTCTAGAAACATCTAGAATATTTTATTTCCGACCAGAAGAATTTTTTTCAAATAGTGTTCCCTCAATTATCTATTAATCACAAGCTTTTTTAATAAAAATATTTTTTATTAAATAAATATATAAATCAAATCAAATAAAGTTCATCAAGGTGATCTTAAAAAACATAGATTTTTATTAATAATAATGTTTTTTATTTTTTATAATTCTACTGTTGGAAAAATTGGAATAAAAACAAGAGAAACAACAACGAGTGGCAACCGTGTAAATAAAAGGAGCATCGACAAGTGTTGATGGCCCTGTAAAATACGCGATGTCATCCCCCTCCCGTGAGGCTCGACTCCCAATAACCCCAGAGGCGGAGCCAAAAGATAAAATTAGAGGGGACAAGATTTCAATTATATTATTATTTTAGCTAAATTTATATAAATTATTAAGGAAGGGTTGTAAAAATAATTTTCTTGCAGAGCCCAGCCCCTGTTTGCCACCCCCTGTCTCCGCCCCTGAATAACCCCCTCCGGCATCACCTTCAATTGGCACAACTAACCTTTTTAAAATCAAGACCTCCCCTTAATTACTAATTAACCTCTTCTAATTTTTTATTAAATTTTTAATTTTTTGGGTTATTATTTTTTTAAATGAGAGTAAAGTTTTTTTTATTAAATAGTTATAAGTTGATATATGCTCGAAATAAATCTTCCAATAAAATTAAAAGCTTAGTGCAAGGTTCTGTAAATTAAGAAAATAAGTTTAAAGGGATATAAAGTAATAATTATTTCAATTAATCAAGAAAATCCAATAACTAGTGGTAAAAAAAGCCCAGATTATAAGCTGTTCTAGTTTGATTGGATGGATTCAAATTAATAAGAAGAAATTCATATTTTAAAAAGTTAAAATAATATTTTTTTTATAAAAAAAATTAACTAGTGTTGTGAGATAATCCACAAAATTAATCAAAACTTAACATTTGAAAGTTCTGTAAAAAACAATAACGGTGTGATTGTCACAAACTCTTTTTTTTTTTTTTTGTATTTTAAAAATTCAATCTGGTCTCTTAATTACAACAGCAACAAATATGTGTTACGTAGGGAAAGCAACAAAGATCTTCACAACTGTACTTGCAATTCTCGCCACCGCCGTAAGAAATCACACAAATGCTCTGACGACGACTCTGATTGTCACCGTCCACAATTAACCTTCCCTGATCCTACCACAAGAGGACCTTATGGGCTTACCCCAACGAGCACAGCGGGCATCTCCCAGTCCAGCCCACCACCATCTACCCCACCGGACATTGGCACTAACCTACCTCCATCACCTCCTCCTCCTCTTCTGCTGTCACCGCCGCCGCTTCCCTTGCCTCCTCATGCTGTGCCTGCTATAACTAGGGCGCCACCTCCTAACAATCCGCCGAGTAGTGCTGTGTTGGTGACTCCAGGTCCTGCCCATGCTTAGCTTAGCCGTACCTTTTGTGTTATGGTTTTATTTTTACTGTATTTTAAAAAAATTATTGTGGATAAATTTTTTATGGTTTCAAGAACCTGTTTGTTTGCAAAGGTAGTTGAATTTAAAAAAAAAAGGATTTTTTATTTAAAAATATATTAAAATAATAAATTTTTTAATTTTTAAAAATTATTTCTAATATAAGTATTTAATCTAAAAAATATAGTTTTGAAACCCGGTCAGGCCCGACGGGTCGACCCAGGACTGCAACCGGACCGGGTTGAAAAAAAACAGGGGAAGGAAAAACCTGGTGTGACCCGGCTGATCCGGCAAGACTCGGTCAAGACCCGGCTGCAAACCCGTTGACTTTTTTTTTTTTAAAAAAAAAAATGACCATGCCGACCCGATGACCCGGTTAAAACCCGGAACCCAGGCCTTGGACCAAGCCGGGTCTTAAAACTATACTAAAAATAAAAAAATATTAATTTTTTAAAAAATTAAAATTTTAATTTTTTTAAAAAACAATTCTAAAATAAAAAAACATACAGGTTATTAGCCTTTTTATACGAGACGAGAGAGACATGTGCTTCACTGACATGGTGTCATATCCAGGAGTACTGGCATATTTATGGACCTTGCAACTTGTTTAGGCCATGGAATGCAGGCGTCAAGGTTTGAAGAATTAGGCACAAGAGATGTTTAAAGAAAATTACAATTAGCAGCATCGTTGTTGCAGATTTTTTTCGAGTTCATCAGTTTCAAGTTCTGGGACACTGCAAAAGATTGGCAAGAACATAAAAGTCAACGATTTCTCATAGAATTATTTATGGTGCGATAGCTTTATCAACAGGAGCATGGTTGTTAAAAACTTTTTTTTTTGACATGATATAAAATATAGATAATATAAACCTGAATTGTAAATTTGAATTGTAAAATTATAAAATCACAAGAAAAATATTTTAACTATTTATATATTGACAATTTCAATCAAATAGTAAATAATAATATAACATAATTAAAATAAAAATTAAATAAACAATACAAATGTCCAAACATCTTAAAATACATAATTCAAATAAAATTTCATATATGGTTTAAATAACTTAAAAATACAAAAAGAAAAAAAATAAGATTGAACAACTATGTTTTATTGATGGAGTTTCAGAATATTTTATAGAGGACAAGTCTTGAAACACATTGCATGCAACTAGTGAGATGATACAATATTCTAAGGTATATCACCAACTTCAAAAAAAAAATCAATAAAGATCAATACAATGAACTCGTGACAACGAGAACAAAAACATACAAAATGACATCAATTTAATCTTATGTCACCTTACCTTCCACCTTTTTTATGTTAGTAACAAGTCTTAGAAATAATGTCCAAATATCCCACCAAGCAAGACATGTATTTCAAGTTCTCTCTGAGTCTTTGTCGTCTCTCTTTGTAGTTAACAAATGGTTAGTCTAAAATACAATATTTCTCTCTATATAAGTATTTCTATCTCTTATTTTACTCCTTTGATTCCTCACCATCTACCTCTGTCTTCCCATGGTTTCGATCATCCGATCATGCCTTCCCAATCTAAAATACAGTATAAGGCTTTTTTATATTCAAGATCCTCTACTGCTGGTGTTAGTCTGCTAAGATTGAAAATTTGAGATTTGGGCAACGTGGAAAGAGGAGATTGAGGAGTGAGGACTATATAGTGGAATGTCAGGGGACTTGGACAGGGAGGCAGTGCAATTTTTTTTTAACTTTTGCGAGTTAAAACTCGAAATTGGTCAAACTTGGTCAAACTCGTAAAATCGGTCTGATTTTAATAGAGTTTGACCGATTTTGAGTTTTAACTCGATTTGACATGTTATATACATGTTGACTCGTAAAATTGTAAGATTTTAAGAGTTAACTCGTGATTTTAATAACCTTCGTAGGAAGCACACAACTTCTCATATATATCTTCGTACAGACAATCACAGCACATAGACATCCGTAACGGCCATTTCACGGGGTAATGTGCTTTTTTTGTTGGAGGACTAGTGAAAAAGAAAGTGAATTCCAGAAATGATGTGAAGAAACTTAATGAATTGAGCTTTTGAACTGTACGTATATATATAAAGACTAGAGAAGGCAGTGAAATCATAGCTTTGTACATGATCTTTGCCAAAAATATATGCTAATAATAAAGACACCATCATACAAATAAGGTATTTTAGGCAATGATGTATATATATATGATCTGCAATACTCCCCCTCAAATTGGATCAAGAGTATTGATAACCAATGAAAATGAGTAAATGGTAGAGCCTTGATGAACATATCAACTAGTTGATCATAAATTTATACATAGTTTGTTTGAATAAGTTTAGATAAAACTTGTTGACGAATGTAATGATAATCAATGATAATCTGCTTCAATATATTTAATTTTTTTTCAATGTTCAGAAGAGCCTGATTCCACTTGCAGAAAGGAATTCAGCTTCCTCTCTATGTGCTTGCGCTGAACAGCATCCCCGAGCAGGCTACTCCGGTTCAGAAAATCCTCGGACAAACAAAGCTATCTCTATATCCTAGCTAAGAGCAGCTTCTACGCTAAATGCAATATGTATAGCTGCAAATATCGTAGCACTATATTTTGCTTCAACACTAAATCAAGTTACCACAATTTGTCTTTTGCTTTTCAAGACACTAAATGTACACTCCCGGCTAAAAATAAAACACTAAACGTAAACAGAATATATATTTTTTTATTTTGAACAATGTTTATTGGGAACAAATTCTTGTAGAATAAAACGAAAATTAAAAAAAGGGTTTTATTCCATCCATGCACATACTGATGATATGGTATGGAACCAGTCAATCTTCAAACAAGTTTTCCTTTCTTTATCAAGCTTGGAATTGATTATACGAGAATGATTAGGGTTTCGAAATACTGTATTTGATTATTTTAAAGCTCTATATTGATTGATATGATAAACAAAAGATTCTTTTATATATAATATCACGAACAAAAATAATTGTTTCTCGATTTTCTACACTATTCACTATCTATTTATCACACATTTAATTTTTAAAAATTTATTTCAATTTCAATAATTTTTCTATTGAAGTTGAGTATCTTGTCTGTGTATATATATATATATATATATATATATTCTGTTGAGAGTGATTATTTTTATGCCCCAAAAAGTTTAATTTCTAGCTCCATTTGTTTTTTGTCGGTTTTAATTGTAAAGGGGCTGACCCCGTGGATTAAGAAAAGGTCCAATATAGATTGACTAAAGGCCTCGATTAAAAACTAGGGCAAGTAGCCCAACTAATTGATCAGAGATTCAGGGTATTGAATATATCAAACTAGGACCAACCTAATATATGTAATAAGCCCACGCCAAGATTAAAATGTCCTATTGCCAATTATTAAATATTTTTTTACGATTTATCCTTTTACAATTTCCTAATAGTGTATTAAAAAAAAATTTAATTTGATCATTAAACCTTTTTTAGTATGATTAGGCCATATAGATTTGAACTCAATTGCATGTTATTTTTAAGAAAGTTAAATTGAAAGAAAAAAAACTGGAGTAAAAAACAAATGTGAGATAAGTGGTGGCTTTGAGTTTTTTGAATAGTTCATTTTCATCTCTATTTTTTTTTAGCTATTAGGTAATCGATCTTTATAATTTAAAAAAAAAATGAATTTTAGAGCCAAACTTCATTTCTCTTATTTTTATCTTTTTTTGAGAGAAAAAGAAAGTCGCTAGATTTTGGTTTAGTGGATTTCGGTTTAGAGAGAACAAGATTTATTATTATGAGGGATTTAAACTTTTACTTTTATTCTTACCATTATATTTCTCGTTATTAAACAACAGATAAGGTTTGGGAAGATAATATGTATTTACTATGTTAACTAGTCGCTATGTTCGTGTGTGACAAAATATATGTTACTCAAATTATAGTGAAGACATATGTTCCTTAAGAAGAAAGATCTGCTTTAAACATTAGAAAAATACCAACAAATAGAAACTTGACCTAGAAAAATAATTAAACAACAAAACAGCTTACCTTAGGTAGGGTGCACTAGCGGTGATACATCTTTTTCTTGCACAACTAGTCATTTACCCGGACTTTCGCAGATCATAGATTTTCTAGTAACCATAATACTAGATGACGACTTTTGAACCTTAATCAAAATTTTATGATTAAACTCGAAACCTTTTCCTTTCCCAACACCACCTCTAAGGAGGCATCTTAAAGTGAGCCGCTCAACGTCACCTTGCGACACAAACATCCAGCAACATTAACAACCAACTTAAAGCAAGATTAAACAAGAAAAAAAACAATATTTTTATGCATTAATCAAAATCCAAGTTCAAAACTATATAAAACCATAACAAATCCAAAATATCATTAAAACATGCAAGGAAGAGTTAGATCCTACTTATAGACTTCACCTCTTAGATTAGGGGAAGTTTATACCTTAAAAGCTCACTAATGATTGTTGCCCCTTTATGCTTTTCTTTTGCAAAGTTCATCTTTACCACACTCAATGCTTGATCCTTTGATCAAAATAAGAAGGTTTTGGAGTGGTTTTAACAACTAGAAGTTATGTACCTTGCTGGTTTGCAATGGTGGTTTTGTAACAAACTTGGTTTTGGATATTCTTAGTGGTTTTGCTAAAGTTAGAGGTTAAGGAGTTGTTTCTAGCCTTTTTGTCTTAAGAGAAACATGACAGAACTTTGATAAGAACCCACTTAAAAGGTTTAAAGTGTGAACACATGAAAAAATCAGTGGTTTTGCACAATAGGTATCACAATTGTAGTTGAATGAGCTGACCACTTTCAAAGTCTTGGCATAACACCTTTGACATCATTATCATTGGAGGTTACCTGAAGTTAGAAGAAGACGTGCATACTTTTTCTTTGGATCTAATTTTTCTCCATTTAAAGGTATGTAACTTCATATTCATTTGTTTAAAGATGTCAACTTGATCAGCTTAGAACTACCCAAAGAAAAAAAATGAACAGTGACCAAACAACATGTCTTTACCCTCTATTCCAAATGATTCGTTTTGAATATGAACCAGACAAAATGTCATCTAGGTTAACCACTAAGAAATTAGGATTTTTAATATGGGATTTGGTCAAAATTAAATTCAGTCCCTATACTCTCAAATCTTATTGATTATATCCTTAATTACCCTTTAACTTTAAATTTTATGCAATTTTATCCTTGCCAAATTCAATTACCAACCATAGAGTCTAGTTCCTTTTTTTATTTTAATCATTGGTTTCTAATTTATATAAATTGACCCTCAATTGACAATTTATCTTTCAATTTTGTTTAATTTTAGCTACTGTTTGTGCTGATTTTAGTTCTTGAAGCCACATGCCTTTTTTTTTTTATCTTAGTTTTGAATTTCTTCAATCAAATCCTTAATTTCCCTTCAAAACTTCAATATTTATACAATTAAACCCCTAATTTGATCAAACTAGCTTTCCAAAATTGCAATTTAACTACCAGACTTTAATTTTTTCTAATTGGAGCCCAAATTAAACTCAAAACCAATTTTTATTGCAATTAAGCTCTCAATAAATTCAATTAAACCCTGAAAAATCCCAATCAAGTCCAATTTTTAATTTTGCTTTTCAAATTAAAATTTTCTTGTCAATAGGGCCTTCACCAGGATATATTAGTTTGCTTATTTTTCCAACCTTGTATATTTTGATCCTTCCAACTAGTGCTTGAAAATTTCCTAGGTGTTCTTCATATTATCTCCACTAATATATATATATATATATATATATATATATATATATATATATATATATATATATATTATTTAACTTTTTCATTGTTTTTTGTATTTCCTTTTTTCCTTTTTTTCCTTTTTTTCTCTTTTTTGTATATTTATATGGGCTTCTAAAATGGGTAACAATACGGGTCATGAGATCATGACAATACTATAGAAAGAAAATTAAAAAATAATTATGATTATGAAGCCTATTTCTCAATCAATTCAACATTTAAAGATGAAATTGAGAAAAAAAATAAATGTAAAAAATGAGAGAAAACTTGAGTCAACATGGCTAACTCGTAAAATTCCCGACCTAGATCATAAGACTAAGATAACTTCATAGAAAGTAAATCAAAACAAATTATAAAGTCTAATACCCAGTAAACTTAATGTTGGAGGATGAAATGAAAAAAGAAGAAGAAAAACATAAGTTGAAAATCTAAATGTTGGAGGATGAAATTTTTTAATTTTGAGGACTAAAGTGTAAAAGTCCTTGGCATTTCACTGTTCACTACTATAGTGAAATGCCAAGGAGTTTTAGTATATTATTAGATTGGTGACTTGCGTTGCACCACGAGCTAGTAAAAAATTATTGAGCACACAAAAGGGATGTATAAACGACAACAATATTTATAAAGAAGCAAGAAAAACCTGCAACTCAAGTTGTTAACTCAACTAAATCCAATAATACCCAGAAAAAAAATATTTGGCAACAATCAACCAAAACAAATGAGCCACCTATATTATACCAAGAAGAACAAGGGAAAAAAAAGATCGTTGGCAACTCACTACCTCTCCATTGTGGACATTATACATCACAAAAAACATTTGCTGAGATGCTTCAAACTCAACCGTAAATTTTGGACGATGACATGAGAAGAATTCGCATGGGTCACTAAAGTAAAGTCCCGAAAAAAATAATCAAACAAAAAAAAAAAACAAAGTGAGCATCAATCTATATTCAATAAATCAATTCTATTTAATTCAAGAATAATTTTTTTAAAAAAATAAACTTAACAAATAATAATAAATAAAAGAGCTTAGGTAGCCCAATTAAATAAAGAGAAATGATAAAACCAAGTTCATAAAAAGCATGGATAAAATAAAAAAAGAGAGCTCAATCTCCAATTAAATAAAAGTTGAAAGATCGATGAAATAAAAAAAAATATTAGCTTAAAAACATGATAAAAAAAACTAAAGCAATCCTAGGCAAACATCATGAAACCAGGTTAATTTTTAATGTTTGTAATCCGTGAAATCTTAGACACGGGCTTAACCAAGCTCAAATCTAAACCAATTAAATGTTGAATAATTAAATCATATAAAAAAAATATTGCTTTTGAAAATCTTCCAAAGCAAAAAATATTTAAAAGAATGAGAATGAAATCTATTAGGAAAAAAATTTATGGAGGGTGGAATAAAAAAACAATTCTAAATATTATCTTAGACTACAAAAATAGCAATCAAAAGAATGAGAATCAAATTTAACAAAACAAAAATTTGAATAAGGATGAAATCAAAAGAAAAATCTAATTCATTGAATTATTTCAAAAAGAATTATAACCAAAAGAACAAAGACTGAATAAAAAAGAAATAGAAGTTTATGGGTTGATTAGAAAGATTAGGTGGTAGGACGCAAACATCGAGTAAGAGAGGGGAAAGAAAGAAGAAGAAGAAAAAAGTGTGGTCGGTGTCAAACCAAACCTCTTATTGGTGCATGCACCATATATCTAAGGAGAAGATGTTAAGATGAAGCTGGAGCCACCTTAAATTGGAATCAGTTGTTCGCGTTATCCAATACAATTGAGAGATTGACTTGCTGATGTATGCACAATACACGTCAACCTTTTTTTTTATTCCTTTTTAATTATTAGAATACTCAAATGAACCCACCCCAACCAATTAATTAAAAAAAAAATGCATGTTAGTATTTTTTTTTATTCATTTTAATTGAAAATACAAAACTAGCTTGAGTAGAAATTCAAAAACTATTTTTTTAAAGGTAGTGTTGTAAGTTCGGTGTCCAACCACAATATAAAATACTCATTCGTCCCTAATCAGAACACAAAATATTTTTCAAGAAAAAAACTAATTTACCTTTAAAAACATGGCAAAAAAGCTGTTTTTTTTAAGCAATGGAGGAGAAAGTCTACAGTGAACTATTTCTTGAAAAATATTTTGCCTTTTATTATTTTTAAAACATAAAAATCTAATGTTAAATTGATCTATCACAAAACCCAGATTATAAGTTGATGTTGTTCGCTTGGATAGATTCAAATTAATAAAAATATTTTATTTTAAAAAAATTAAAATAATATTATTTTGATTTATTTATAAAAAACTAATTGAAATATTTTGAAATTATTTATGATAATAATTACTTTTTATTTATAAATATATCAAAATAATTATTTTTTAAAATTTATTTTTAATATTATTATATAAAAACAATTTAAAAATACCAAAAAAAACTAATACAAAAAAATTTAAATTTTTTTAAAATATTTTGCAACTTCATTTTGAAATAGACCCTTTGACTATGTTAAATTATTATTTTTAACACCCAACTCGAGCAAGAAAAGAGTACCGGATCTAAAGATTAATCTATTAGGCGGGGCAAGTTTAATCAATACTTAACTTTTGAAAGTTCTGTAAAAAATATAACGGTGTCATTGTTACAAACAATTTTTTTTTTTTTGTAATTTAAAAATTCGATCTGGTCCCCTTCTCTTAATTACCACACTGACACTCACTCTCCGTCTTCTTCCCACAGAACACCATCACACCATGAAAAGAAGACGAAAAAGAACCAAACCCCATCTCCTTCTGTAACTTATCAGACCCTTCTCAGCTTTTGTCCTAAAAAATCTACAACAACAACAACAAATATGTGTTACGTAGGGAAAGCAACAAAGATCTTCATCTTCATTGTAACTGTACTTGTTATTCTCGGTCTTGTCATGGGATATGAACTCTTACGCCACCGCCTTCACAAATCACACAAATGCTCTGGTGACGACGACGATTGTCACCCTCCACAATTAACCTTCCCCAATCCTACCACAAGTGGACCTTCTGGGCTGACCCCACCTAGCACAGCGGGCATCTACCAATTCAGTCCACCACCACCTACCCCACCGGACAGTGGCACTAACCTACATCCACCACCACCACCACCACCACCCCCACCTACCCCACCGGACATTGGCACTAACCTACCTCCACCACCACCACCCCCTCCTCCTCTTCTGCTGTCACCGCCGCCTCCTGCTGTGCCTGCTGTAACTGGGGCGCCACCTCCTTCTAATAATCCGCCGAGTAGTACTGTGTTAGTGACTCCAGGTCCTGTTCATGCTTAGCTTAGCTTAGCTGTACCTTTTGTGTTATGGCTTTTTTTTATTGTATTGTTTTTTAAAAAAATTTGTGAATAAATTTTTTTATGGGTTTCTACAGGGGATGGTTCGTTGGGTTGTGGATTGTATTGTCGGATTTCGAGTATTAGTGAATTCACAGAGCTGTCCCTGAATCTTTTGATAAAAAATAGTTGTTATTGATTCTTTGCTTTCCTGTGCTTTTTTTTTCCTCCCTTGATTTTTATTTTAATTTTTTTTTGACATGGTAGGTGAATTAATTTGAAGGTTTTTAACAGAAAACAAAATGTTGGTCCAGTTAGTCTGATGCGTAGAATCAGCTTCTGAGAATCTTCTTCCGAGAATTGAATATGGAAGAGAGCGACCCTGGGATTTCAATTCAACCCTTGTTAAAGCTTTTCGTCTAATGATTCTTCCAGTCACTGAGATGCCTGGTTTTTTGACCGGGATGAGATTTATCAAAAAAAGGTGATGGCTATAAGAACAAGATTTTAAATTTATTTGATAATTATTCTGATAATAATGGAAAAAATAGTCAAATTAATGTTTTAAAAGTTGAGAAAGGTTTAGAATCTGATACAGTTTGTCTTCACTAGTTGAGGGAAAAAAAGAGGACTGCCATGACAGGTGGTCTCCATTGATTTTTTTGATGATCCTGTGCTCAGGTTACTATTATATGAATGCCCAGGAATCTGAAATGCAAAAAGTTGCAACAAAAAGTCATTGATGATTGCAGTCTGCAGATCATCAATGACCTTTTCATGGGCATAAAGTTTAGCCTTTCCATGTGAGACCAGAGAGACATGTGCTTCACTGACATGGTGGCATATACAGGAGTAGCATATTTATGGACCTTGCAACTTGTTGGGGACATGGAATGCAGGCGTCAAGGTTTGAAGAGTTAGGCACAAGATCTAGTTAAAGAAAAATACAATTAGCAGCATCATTCTTGCAGATATTTTTTTTTGAGTTCATCAGTTTCAAGTTCTGGGCACTGCAAAAGTTGGGAGAACAGGAAAGTCAATGATTTCTCATAGAATTATTTATGGTGCTATAGCTTTATCAACATGAGCAGACAGCTTCTCATATCGTACAGACAATCACAACACATAGACGTACGGAAGGGCCATTTCATTGGGTAATGTGCTTCATTTTTTGGAGGACTCGTGGGAAAGAGAGTGATTTCCAGGTATGATGGCCATTTCATTCGGCCCCGCATGTGGATAGATTACGCCACTAGCAAGTAAAATATAATTAAATACTGAAATATCATACATTTTAAAGATATTATGTTCATACATTATAATAATATTATGATTCACAATCTTGATAAATAATTCAATATCATGATTCAAAACCAGATATGTTTTAAAAAATTATTTTTAAAAATATTTAAATATTTAATTAAACAGTTGGACTATAACCAAAACAATTAGATCATTTTGACTATAGTAAGATTTTAGATTATTTTCGTGTTTTAAACATGAAAACATTTATAAAATTATAATTTTTGTTAATTATAATTTTATTTACTTTATAATTTTAAAGAGTTAAGAAATTTATAATTTTATTAAAATTTAGACCGACTTTTATCTATATAGGAACTATATACAAAATTTTGTCCAACTTAAAAAACTCGTAAAAAACCATAATAATCGCAATCTACAAATACTAACTAAACTCAATATATTATCATATTCTGTAGTCACAAGTGGTCACATGAATGTAAAAAAAAAATGTTTATACATGCAAAAAAAATATAAAATAATTCAATAATATAATAATCAAGTAATCCCAAAATATACAAACATAACTTATCTATCTATTTATGTCTATGTTATCTACTAGATGATCTGAGCTCATTAGTAGCACAACCGGATCCAACTCCTGCCTGAGTGATTTCGTTCTTTACCGTGACATCATCAAGAGTTAACATCTCTTCAAAGATTTCAAGTCTAGTGCGGCAAACATTTAACCACTTGCATGCTATAATGTGAACTTTGCTTTCTTTTTTAGTATTATATAGATAAGATATGGTCTCTCGACTCTCCCGTATAAAAAAGCTAACCTAATATTAATAAAACATTAAGTTAAATTAAAAGATAATATATAAAACTCATGAACGTTTAACATATATTAATCATAAAAAACTTTTATTACTTACGTGATGTTGAATCCACTGAACATTTTTCTCATACTGTATATATCCAAGTAGAGGAACCTACTCGGGATTCAAAGTTATGATTTGTTGTGTTATACTCATGTACTAAATCATATACTCCTCATCAATAATCATATTATACATTTATATAAATATATCATTTTTCTGTGCATTCCATTATGATACATAAGCACTATAACAACCTACCTAGTCGTAATCATTATTTTTACTCCTACGAGTAATGACGTGTAATGCATTACTCGTATTGATATCGACTGAAATGTGTTATTTGTAATCGAACTGTTGTATTACCTTATCCAGAAAATGTAGCTTGACTATCTCAAAACATATTAGCGAGACCACTATTATCCTTATATTTATTCCGTTGGTGTAGACAACTAGAGCAATAACCAATTTTTATTCCAAGTAAGACATCCAAATAACCTGCAAATTGTAAGTTAAATAAATATCAAACAACAATAATTCGGTGCAGTTAATTATTTTATTTAACAAATAGTTAAAAAAAACTGGATAGCATGTTGTTTTTTCAACTCGCCTGATAAAATGCTAGCACTTGTGCTGAATTTTTTTCAAAAACTTATCCAGCACACCACTAAGCATTAAAAACATGTAAAATTTAATTATATTTTTAAAGTTTCAAGAAGACAATATAAATATATATAATTGCAAAAATAACATCGCAATACATGCATCCTAGTGGGAGATGAAGTGTAATCCTTATAGTTTGGACTATCATATTTGACAATCTCAGTATCTAGGGCTTGCTCATATGGAAATGTTTCCACGACCATAACTGTTATTAAATAAAAACATTTTGTTAATTTTTTGTGCATGAAAACATTGAAATCTAAATAGTTATTTAGATTTTTTGATTCATACCTGTAAAAGTAGCAAACATCCTTTGACCTGTTTAACCCCCTTCATACATGCAAGATATAAATATTTGTACAAGGATGCTAATACAACAAATCCCTAGCAACATATGGGGATAACATCAAAATTTTCCAGGAGTGTCAGATAAAGCAACAAAACATATCTCTTTATAAGGTCAATGAATAATACACTACCAAACAGATAGAGTATTTATGCTTTAGTACACTTGAAAACAAATTAAAGTCATCATAATAATTAACGCAATCATATACCAATTAAGCAAGGTTCGATCCAAATAATAGGTGTGCATATCTTATACCAACTTTAGGAGGTCTCAAGTGATGATGACTTCAGAATTGCTCCGATAAGGTCTCGATAGTGGACAATTTAGTTAGCCATAACTAAAACATAATTGTGCAAGAACCAACAGTCTTTTCGTGTGTTCATACACAGCTGCTAATTCTTTTAATGTTTTTATATAGTGGAGGGTAATTTTCAATAGTGGAAACAACCATAGGCATTTAGCAACCCATCTCCTGGTCTGACTATTTCGTTGTATCTTTTGATCAACCACCCCCTCTATTTCTTGATTTGAGTAGGATTGCTATGTAAAGTCTTTTTTGTGGGCCTGTTGGGTCTGTTAACGAAGGTAAAAACTAGCAAACATCGTTGCCACCATTTGCACCACCAATCATATTGTAACAAGTCTTGAAGATATTTATAGTAAGCTCGAGTCCAACGAGCTAAAATAATTTATTAAAGGTAGACAAAATGATCCACCCATTGGTATGTAGTTGGTCTGATCCCAATCAATAATATCAAAAGCCTTCTCTCATGAACCCTTGAAGAGGGAAGGAGTGCCCAAACTCATACATGTATGATGAGATAGTAACTTCAAAGGGCTTCCTGGAGGTGGCCAAGGTTGGTTGGCTAATCTTTTCAGATCTACCTAATAATTTAGCTATATATTTTATTAGCTGTTAACTATTCATATAAGCCACCTGCTCTATGCTTACAGTGCTAGGTGCATTGTCCTCATGGGTTCAAGGTAACATCTCTCTCCCTCGAGTTAGTGAAGGAGGGACTTCTCTAACATTGAGAACTACCCTCCCTTCTTTAAGAGCTATAAGCTAGAGTTTCACCCCTATTTACCACTTGAAAGCTAAAATCACCTCTAGTAAGAGCGATATCTTTTCTTTTATGATCATTCCTAACCCTTCTAGAGTCAATTTTTTTTTTATGATGAAATAACAAAAAGGAAGAAAGTATTTTTTAGGGTGAGGATTACCTAAGTTCGGGTAGCAAAGTTTCTTCTTACAAACTAAGAATAAGGCTCACTCAAAGCTTATTCGTTTTTTAACAAAGCTTATTCGTTTTTTAACAGAGAAGTGGTAAAAGTTAAAGTAAAAGAAAAGAATGAAGATAAGAATGACTAGAGTTATAAAAGAAATAACTTTTCATCCTCAACATTGATTGAATAACCATTGATGTCACTAAAAATCTCTTGAAAACTACTCAACTAATGCATTAAATACACACCACCCTTTTTTCTTCCCAAAAGACTCTTTCTAATGAGCACAAACAATTTGACCATAAGAATCCCAACAATTATGTTTGGGATGATCCGTCACCTGAAGAAGGTAAAAAGTCTTATTAAATAGTGACAACCCTTCAAATCTTTGCATACTGAATGTTCAAAGATTTGAGGTGTAACAACCCCACAATCCGGATAAAATAATAATCTCACGTCAACTGGAAAAATAAGTTTTATATATATATATATATATATGGTATTCATATGAAAGTCTACCAAAATTTGAATTGTTACTGTCTAAGTCTTGAACCGTTACTATCTTAGGGTTATTGTCTTACATATCTCACATTTGATATAGCACTCTCAAAGTTATATCATCAAAGTAATAGCTATTATATAAATCTAATTCCTTACATAAAATTTGGCAGAGTTTCCTTTTTTTTTTTTGATGTTACCAAGATATCAACTAGACTTTATTCAATCATAATAATCAATCTTCCATTTCGATCCAACCATCCTGGATCATATCCCATCTCATCATACAATATTTCATATAACAATACTTCATTGTGCTTTCTCAACCTTATATCATCAACAAATAAAACATAGCAATTATATTCTCTTATAATAAAACATTAACTAAGTTCATACAAATAAAAATTCAAAGGATTCATATTGAACTAATTATTACTTTAACATGCAGCCATCTTTTAAACATGTATAATTATGATTACTAAACTTCTTTTCGAATAGTTTACTAATACTAGTTCCTTACTTATACTTTCTAAAGGTGTAAATACCAAAAACAATTATCTTTAGAATACATTTATTAAAATCTACATATAATACAAATTACAAATAAAAGCAAAAGATATTACATAAAAAAATAGATTTAAACACAAAAGCTCATATGTAATGCTCTGCATCATCTCGTGAGATACCTGTATACATAACGTTAATAAGAAATAAGGAAGATAACACATTAAAAATGATAAAACTATTATGTTCACAATTCTTCAAAATATATCAAATTGTCTTTCGTCACTAACTTACTACATATCAACATCAATAACCCATTCATAATTTATCAATCCTATACTTATAAGACCTCGACAACCAACACTCATTGCTTAAATTTCAATTTGGTAATTCATAATTTACCTTAAATCCGACTAACTCTTCTTGATAGCTGACACGACCAAAGAAATAAGGAAGATAACACATTAAAAATGATAAAACTATTATGTTCACAATTCTTCCAAATATATCAAATTGTCTTTCATCACTAACTTACTACATATCAACATCAATAACCCATTCATAATTTATCAATCCTATACTTATAAGACCTCGGCAACCAACATTCATTGCTTAAATTTCAATTTGGTAATTCATAATTTACCTTAAATCCGACTAACTCTTCTTGATAACTAACACAACCAAAGAGTTGATGTCTTCTTCCAAGTGTAGGAGTGTCGAAGTAATAAATAACCCGGCAAGACCGGGGTCGAACCACATGAAGGTTAACTGTATAAACTACAAATAAAGAAATAAATAATAATAAAAAAAGAGTTGAAGAGAGCTTTAAGATGTGATATTGATATAAAGATTGAATAAGGATAAAATAATTGTCAAGGTCAGATGATCCACTAATGGTATTTCAAACAAGTATAATATAAACTCTTTTTATTACTCAACTGGAAACCACATACAAAGGAGGTTCCAATCGGATTATAAATTATTAACATGATTACATTAGTTATCTCATTCGAATAATATTAATACTTGTAAATGTTATCAGGTATTCACGACTTATAACTTATGTTAACATAAATCAAGTTTCTTTCATTGCACAAATGTTGGTTATACCATACAGTTAGGTAATGAAAGTGCCAAGTATTTTTTGTACCAAGAGTTATACAACATAAATCTAGATTAACCATTTAACAAGTAAAGTATTAAAAGTGAACAAGATAACAAATACAAAACATGTTAGTATCAAACATTAAAGTTCATGTTGAGTTTATATTATACTTATTCTTACACCATTAGTGTAACCTTTTCACATTGACATAATAAACTTAGTTAAATATTATGAATAAGAGAAATATAGATAAACAAGAGGAGAATATAATTATATAAGTATAATAAAGGAAATGAAAGGCATAAACAAGAGATTAATGAAATCAAAACTTAAGCATTACAAAAATATAAAGAGAGAGAGCAAGAGCATGATCTTGATCTGAAAACCAAGATGCCTAAATACATGATAAATGCCTCCTTTTATAGGCCAAAATTTGGAACTATTGATTTGATGACTAATTGTTGAATGGGTGGCCACATCTTGACTTGGTGACAATCCTTATCTTCTTGTTTGAACAAAACATTATTGCTAACGTTAGAATTTGAATAGATTTTCCTCATGAAAGTTCTAGGAAATTGTTTCAGCTTTCCAACAACAAAACAAAAATCGGTGCATTTGGACTTCTAGAACTCGAGATATGGGCTAAACACTGAACAATGTCTGGGTTGCAGGACAGATTTTGACTTCTCTATTGTTGCTAAGATTTGGACTTCCAAATAGCAGAATTGAGTCTTGGACTCCCATGAATGTTTTAGGCCTATGTCTTAGCTTTTTAGCCATATAAACCAAATTGAAATCCAAGATCTACAGCTTCAGATATGACCCAATGACTGAACAGTGTTCCAGTTTGGATTGAACCAACATCTCTTTTCTATGCTTAACCCTCTCTTTGTCTTCTCAATTTCAGTAGTTGAGCTCATCAATTAATCCTTTGATTTATGTGATAGACCTGAATTTTAAAATGAGCATTTACCATAAATTAAAGCTATCTTATATTATCAGACTTGTTATTATAAAACATGATTAAGTTAGGGAATTTAATGATACTTTAAGTGCAACATGATGATATAAAGCCTTAGTGAGAATGCACTTTTAAGCACTAATCAATAGCCAATAAATATCTGGTAATTCCATATGAATTACTCCGCAATTGGCTATTCTCTTTTAATAGTCAATCAAACCAGTAATTCCATATGAATTACCTAATATCCGGCTATTCTCTTTTAATAGCCAATCAAACCAGTAATTCCATACGAATTACCCAACATCCCTATTATAATACAAACAAGTTTCCTCTTCTACTCTTTCCATATCAATATGTCATAAACAACTCATAACTAATAATGAAACTTTGAATTTTAAAAGAAAGTGATGAATCATCTACCTTCTACTCGTGATGGCCCAGCTCTTCTTGTCTGATAACCAACTCGAGATACAACTCCTGAATCAATCAAATATCATTATATTATTAGTCCATCAATATTTTTCTTACATGCCGAAACACAAAGCACATAATTTTTTTTAATTCGTTCTGATTCAAACATAACATCATCATTTCACATACAACCACATATTTAAAACAAGTTACCTCTTTTCTTGCTTTATGTTCATAATTCCTCCATCAAATAATCCTTCTATTCTTTATGCCTTCTCATCATATATATTTATTTTATCTAAACATATGTAAGAACTATATTCAAACACAATTTAAACATCTCGTCTTAATGCTTTCTTTTTAACTAGTTCAATTATCTTTCAAATTGAATTTACTTATTTTTCTCAACTTTAATACTATTTCTTCATTTTATCTTTCTTACATATTTCAAATATCATGATTAAATATAGTTTCCTAAACATTAACATCAAAACTCATTCCTTCACTTTTTCTCATTTGACTGAATGTCATCTTCCTTTTCCTCCCCGAAATGTTTCTTTATTTACTTGTTATTTCAACTAGTTTTCGTGCTATTTCATTTCAACTTCATCATTTTTCCTTTCTCTTCTAATTTCCTCAAATTCCCATAAGAACCCTAAGTTCAAGAATCAAGGATTTAAGGGAAATTAAAGTAAAATTCCATGAAATTACTTCCTAACTTAATCAAGTAAGCTTAAAAACATCTAAATCAAATATTAAATCCAAACTTTTCATGCTTACCAATTGACTTTCTTCCGATTTGTCTTCTCTCCCAATTTTAGTCAAATTCCCTATCTCAATTCCTCCTTCCTTCACTTGATTCTTTCTTAGATTAATGTTTTATAAGTTGGACTTTGTAAGTTTACAAGATTATTCTCTCACATTTCTTATATTTTCCTTGGTTTTTGTTTTCTCCCTTACTTTTCTCTCTTTCTCTCTCGCCTTTTCTTTTCTTTCTTTTCCCATTCTGCTTCTACCTAGTCATCAGCATATAAAAGGACGGGAGAGCTGATTTGTTTTATTTTTTAATGGAAAATAATCATTTTACCCTTAATGAGTCATTTTGCTTCTATTTGACGGTCCTTATTTTTTTTGTTAGCACTACTGAGCTCCGTTCATCCTAAAATTTTAACTAGATTTTATTCAATATATTTAAGGTCTTTCAAAAAATGTTAGCTCAATCTGATGGTCGGATTGAAAATTACGCCCAATAACATAAAAATGGTTAAATTATGAATTTTTTTTATCAATTTTTTGAATTTCTCCAAATATTCTGAAATTTTAACCCAAGCTAAGACATCATATTAGAAGACTTCACGCAAATTATTAGAATTTTCTAATAACCCGATCGAGAGTTAAGAATTCTTTTTTTACATAAAACTAGTCAATTTATGAATTTTTGCTCAGAGGGTTTACATGGGGGACTACTGATGGATCCGTATTTTAGCACCTTATGAAAATTTAATTTTGAGTTTAAATCCTTGTTTAAAAGGTCCAAAGAAGGATAATTATCTATTGATATGTAAAAAAAGCTTGCATTTATACCCAATATCTTTAGACTTGATAAAATTCTAAATTTATATGACATGAATTTAGATAACTTCTAGACCTAACACCCTTGAATTGAACATGAATACCATGGGTAATTGTGTGGGATCAAATTTTTACAAGAGAGGTGAGGCATCTAAAGTATATCTCCACCTCAAATAATAAGGACGAATCCAAGAATTGGATGGAAGGGCACTCATTTCAACCTCCACCAATAGAATCACTGACATTGTTACAATCGTCGCTTCGCAATATTATACAATACTCTAAATGGTGTTGGGGAATCATTGTTCCCCCCCACACATTTCACTGTGGATTACAACAGTAATCCACAGTGATTCTTCTCCCAGTTTTTTTTTGCTAATTTTTCCTTTTTCCTTTTTTTTTTCGTTTTTTTTTGCAAAATTATTTTTTTTTCAACTTTCTTATTTTTCTTATTTTTTTCATTTATTTTTTTTTCAAAATTATTTTTATTGATTTTACGTTTTAAATATTAACCTGGTTAAAATTTTTGCTTTGTAATTTTTTTTTTAAAAATACTGTGGATTGTTGCGATGTTTTTCCACTTAGTTTTTCTATTTTATTTCTTTATTTTTCAAAATTATATTTGTCGATTTTTTTTTTAATATTGAGCTGATTGAGAATTTGGTTTTGTAATTTTTTTCTTTAAAACATTGTTGATTGCTATAGTGTTTCTCCGCATGGTTTTTTTTCCTCCAAAATTATCTTTATTTTATTTTATTTTTTAATATTGAGCTGGTTAAAAATTACAGTTACAATATGTGAGGAAAGCACTATAACTTTTTTTGAAAATTACTGTCCATTGCTACAGTGTTTTTTCCATATGGTTTTTTTATAATTTTTTTCAAATTATCCTTTTTAATTTTATTTTTTTAATATTGTGTTGTTTGTGAATTACAATTACAAGTTATTACAAATAAGACTAAATCATATGGGGAAGCACTGTAGCTTTCATCACAAAACACTATGAATTGCTATAGTGTTTCCAACATGATTTTTTTTCCTTTTTTTGATGTTTGTTTTGTTATTTTTTTTATAAAATTGTCTCTATCAATTTTTTTTTTAATATTGAGCTGATTAAGAATTTAACTTTGTAATTTTTCTTCTTTAAAACACTGTGAATTATTGCAGTGTTTTTCCATGTGATTTTTTTATGATTTTTTCCAAAATTATCTTTGTCGATTTTTTTTAATATTGAGTTGATTAAGAATTATAATTACAATAAAACTAAATTATATGAGGAAAGCGTTGTAGGTTTTCTCACAAAACATTGTGGATTATTACAATATTTCTCTAAATTTTTTTTATTTTATTTTACTGGGAAAAGTGTTATAGTTTTCCTCACAAAACATTGTCAATTGCTACAACGTTTTTTCTCATGGGTTTTTTTCCTTTCAAAATTATCTTTGTTGTTTTTTTTTATTATTAAGTTGGTAGAGAATTTAGCTTTGTAATTTTTTTTTCTTTTTATTAACTGAAAAGCTAAATCATGTGGCGAAAGCATTGTATCTTTCATCACAAAACACTGTAAATTGCTATAAATTATTTTGTTCAGTCTCTAAGTTTTGGATCGCCAACACAACTTTTTTTCGTTATGAAATATTTGCTCCATCATACCTTTAATTTCTATTACTTATCTAGCACTGGTTCACAATTATAACACTATCAAGTGCATTTGTTTTATAAGCCCGAGGCAGCGTGCGGGCATGTCATCTCGTAGTTATTAAAATTGATTTAAAGGTCAACTCGTCTTATAAAATTGAGTTTTAATTTAATTTAAAAAAATTTAAAGTGACATTATTTGAAAAAATAATTAAAAAAATTCAAATAGATTTTGATTGAATTATATGTTACACTAGAAAACTTTCCCCATGTGATTTTAAAAAGTCTTTCCCCGAGGGAGTATCGAACTCTCACTAATAAATTAAGCACATTTCATTTCATACGGCATAATGCTATGGTCTATAAAAAAAAAACTAGATTAAAATAAAACAAGAGTTCAAGCTACTAAATTTGGATTCAATTGTAAGAAATCAACCGGATCAGCGACCATGATCTATTAACTATTTTTTTTAATTAAAATAATATTATTAAAAAAATTAAAATAATATTATTAAAAAAATCAAATAATTTTTTATTGGATAACAAGCCAACACAATTTTTTTTTAATCAAATCATACTAATTTAAGTATTTTTTTCCTTAACTAATTTAACTTAATAAAAAACTTTAAAAATAAATAAGATATATTTGTTAATCAAACTTTATAAATAAAGATTGTAATAACTTAATAAAAGGTTGCAAGTACAAAATAAATATTATTCAAGACCCCACTTATCATATATAAATAAAAAATAGTTAAAAAATATATTTTTAAATATTTTAAAAAATTCTATTTTTTCAAAGTTTTTATTTACCTTAAACTGCTCTAGTGTTAGCTTAGATCTCAAGTTAACTTATTATCAAAACTAATATAATAACAGTTCCCCACAAAATTAAGAAAAATAATTCACCCCATTGGAAAATGTTTTACTTCCAGCAATCCAAGAATGGAAAATACTTAGTGTTTTGGAAATCAAATGTTGTGGAAATTTAGAATGGAATGCTAAAACCTTTCGAAATCTCCTAACCCAAAACTTTCCCAAAGAGAGTATCGAACTCTCACTAATTATTAATTAAGCACATTCCATTTCATACGACATAATGCTATGGTCTCAAATAAAAAAAAAACAAAAAACTAGATTAAATAAAACAAGGGTTCAAGCTGCTAAATTTGGGTTCAATTGTAAGAAATCAACCAGATTTTTTGTTGCTACAAATTCTTTAAAATAGAACATTTTCAAGACTAAAACCATTAACTCCAAGATCAAGATGATGACTCATATTTTGATTACCAAAATGATCGGTGGCCATGGTTAACTCATTTGCCCTGGCAGCTACATTCTTCTTTAACTCTTCCATGGCCCTCACATACTCTTCAAGCTCCTCCAATTCCATATCATCAATAGGTTCATCCCACCAGAACCTTGCATTAACATCATTTTCACACACCGTATTCCACTGTTCAGCCATTGCCACATGCTTCTTCTCCTCCTCCAACTCTTTCAATGCCTCCTCGTACTCTTTGTTCCATTGTTGAACTTGAGGGTCATTACTCGCGGCCCCTAGTTCCCCAGCAGTAGAACTCTCATTGAGAAAACGGTCAAGTACCATGTCGACATCGGGGTGACCAAACGCAAAGACCTTTTTGCCTGGAGAGAAGGCAAGAATGGCCACTTGTGCCCCGCAGAGAAGGCTTAGCTCGCTTGCTTTCTTGACTAGACCCCCGCGACGCTTTGAGAACGTCACCTGTAGATTGCTCTTCTCTTCTATCTGCTTGATCTCTATTTTTTGACGGCCTTGGGTTTGCTTTTTGTGTTTATTTAACATCACCATGTTGATGAAGGAGAGAAAGATACGAAGGGAAAGAGAAGAAGAAGGGAGATTCTATATATTTGTGAAGGTTTTATTGTATACATAGTGGTGAAATATGAGCTATATATAATTGTAACTTGGACAAAATTACAACCAGTAGCTGTGTACACAGGCTCAGTTGTTTCCATTATTGCAAGAATAAAAGATTTGGGTAGAATTACAGTTAATAAGCACCATTAAAATAGCTAGAGGCTCCGTTATTTCCATAGATATATGAGAATAAAATATTGTCAAGATTTGGTAGAAGAAAGTGGTGAGTAATTGACTCTGATTTAGGAGAAAATGAAGGAGGTATATATTTGCTGGTACGTAAGATATTGAATAAGGAATGCCATATTTTCTTCCTCTATTCATCAAATTTGGAACGATTTATACTCCTTTAACACACTAAAATTTAAGATCATTTATGTCTTAACAATTAAGACAAACCACCTTCCCTCCCTCATGATATACAAGGATGGTCAAACTATGATATGCCTTTGACATATCAAGTTCAAATAGAAAGATTTTTTTAACTTAACTAATATTAAAACAAATGAATTGGTCGACCCGTTACCCACCTCAGTCAATGCTGCTTTTGTTTTATATATTGCAGTATTATCCTAAGTTTAAACCCATCATTCTCTCCTTACAACTATGTCTTTCTCCAACCTTGCCTCCTCTCTATGTCTAATAACCTTTTCTCTCCTTCTCCACACTGTTTTTGGAGCAGGCCCAAATTTCCATTTATGTTCATCTCCTGAGAACTTCACTGCCAATGGCCCTTATGAATCCAACCTGAACAAGCTCACTAGTTACCTCTACTATAAAGCCCCTCCTACAGGTTTTGGTAAGGGTTCAAGAGGCCACACCCCGGACCAAACATACGGGCTTGCTCTTTGTAGAGGCGATGTCTCAACCTCAGATTGCAAAACCTGTGTTGTTGAGGCGAGCAGTGAGATTCGAAAGCGCTGCCCATACAACAAAGCAGCTATCATTTGGTATGATAACTGCCTTTTGAAGTACTCAAACAATGGGTTCTTTGGCCAAATTGATAATGGAAACAAGTTCTACATGTGGAACGTGCACGTTGTGAGTGAGCCAGCTCCATTCAATGAGAAGACCAAAGAGCTTTTGAGCCAGCTTGCCAATGAAGCTCAAGCAACCGCCAAGTTGTTTGCAACAGGAGAGAGGGAACTAGGAAAATCAACCAAGCTTTATGGTCTGGTTCAGTGCACTGGGGATCTTTCTAGTGCTGTTTGTAAGAAATGCCTTGATGGTATAATTGGTGAACTCCCAAGCTGCTGTGATGGGAAACAAGGTGGCAGGGTTGTTAGTGGGAGTTGCAATTTCATATATGAAATATACCCTTTTGTCAATGCTTAACTACTTGTCGAATATTGTCGAGGGCTTAAGCAGACTATAGGGGAAAGTAATATCGTTCTATCACCCTTGGCATATGTGTATGCACTTCATGTTTTAGTCACTTTAATGTATTTCTGAATAAAGTTCTGTGTGGCTGTAAGATCTTCATGAATAAAGTTCTAGCCATTTTGGCATAGATAGCCAATTTAAAGATACTTGGATTGTAATGAGTTTGGAGGTCAAAATACCACTACAGAGGAGCAACATCTCGGATTCAATACTTAATCTCATATGCTTTACAATGCCCGTACGTATGCATGCTCAAGGGATCATGATTTGGATAGTTTTTTTTTTTTTTTAAATTATCGAGTAAATATTAAAAAGGCTATAAAATCAATAGATAAAGCATGCAAAATATAGAGATATGATAAAAATAAAAAAAGAACAGACTTAGAGAAACAGAGAGAAAAATACAAATTATTCTGCTACAACATAGATATAAAAACCAGAAAAGAAGAAGTAAAAAAAAAAATGATTAACTAAGATTTCTTATTACACTACGATAAATAAAGTTTAAATCCAGAATATACAATCAAATAGTAATCCAATAAAAAATATTGAAGATAAACAATCAAACAAACTTATAGTTCCTTCCTAAAAAATAATATTATTCCTCAACAACCAAATATCCCAAATGGTATTGCTGGAAATTAGTTTCTAAGCTAATCTATGAAATTTATCTTGTACCATTCTAGACCATTGTAGTAGCAGCAAGTTTAGTGTGTTCAATAAATAACATTAGATACTCTATTAATCCAAAATTTTTATCTAAACACTTCTAAAAAGTTATAGTGTATAAAAAGGTGTTATGAAGTTTTCAAATTTGAATTGCAAAAAACACACAAAATTTGAATGACAAACAAAAAATTCCGGTTATAGAAAAAAACTTTTATACTAATTTTATTTTGAACAACCAACAAAAAAAAACACCTAAACTTTTATAAGAGCCCTTTTAATTTAGATGTGGCTTCAAAAACTCTATAATTAACGTATGAGATATTATTAATTAGAATGCAACAAAACTTAACTAAGAAGCTTTTATTATAATTACATTACTATATGATCTTGTTAATTTTTTCTGTGTCAAATTATCAGAGCAATTGATGAAATTGCTCATCATAGAGGTTACTGTTTCCATAAGGAATGATTTGGATAGTTGTACAATGCAATGAAATTATTTCATTGGTTAATGCAATGAAATCTAATGTTTTTTTTCTTATTATAATCGAGTGAATATATTGATAAAGCTAATGCTAGTAAGTTGACGACAGACAGACTTCAAACACATGCTACCCTCACATTTACAACTAGGGTGGAGCAGGAAAAAACATCCTTGACAACACACAAAGATACAAATGATTAATCTTAGAGCCA
This sequence comes from Populus nigra, assembly GCF_951802175.1. Classification (NCBI taxonomy): domain Eukaryota; kingdom Viridiplantae; phylum Streptophyta; class Magnoliopsida; order Malpighiales; family Salicaceae; genus Populus; species Populus nigra. The sequence goes on along the minus strand of NC_084864.1, from coordinate 2,749,668 downwards.
AAATCTCGTGAGACTATTCTGAATGCCAAATTTGACTGCAAGGTCAATGGATGCAAAGTTTCAACCTTCGTCTAGAAGACTGACTAGAAGACATGGGTACGTAGTGGGAATCAACTGGACCCCTTTCAGCTCCCCTTGTATTATAAAAACCAGCTCAAACCCACTTACCATTGGATAATGGGATAGGTTACAACGTATTCTAGCTTGGCCAAAGTCCAATAACTCAGCTGCCAGAGAATTGTGAGGCCAATGCCATGGCTATTGCATGCATGATTAGTCACTAATTGTGAGGATTATAGCTTAGTTGGTTTCTTTTCTTAAATTATCCACTCTATCTTAGAAGCGCATATTCAGTGCTCAACCTTTGTGCTTCGATCGGATAGACACTGGCCCAGTCAAATGCAGCCTAACAATTACTTGACGTTTCAAAATTGAGCAATAGTCCTTCACTTAAATTTCAAGGATGTAGATTTTTTTTCCTTCAACAATAAAGATATTTTTAGATAAATATTTAAATATTAATATGGTCTGTTTGATACTGTGATAAGTTTTTTTTTTTAAATTGTTTTTTATCTGAAAATAAATTAAATTGATTTTTTAAGTTAAATTGAAGTTGATAAGATACCCCTTAAATATCTTCAACAATCAACTCCAAATCCAATTAGGCAAGGGAGCACAAACCTTCTCGCTATATAGAGGGAGTTAGTCGTCCTCCAATAGACACATATATAACCAAGCTTTCAAGTACTGATCAATCCAACATGTATTTATCAAGATCTATCCCATTGTTCTTCCTTCTCTTCTCCCTTCTGCTCCATGTAGCAATTTGTGAAGACCCCCTCTATCATTTCTGTTTTAGCCAAGAAAACTACACTGCTTATAATAACCCTTATCGCGGTAACTTGAATGACTTGCTACTTCTCTTGTCTGCCAAAGTCGCTCCTACAGGTTTTGGACTTGGCTCAATTGGCCAAAGCCGGAACCGTGTAAATGGATTAGCCTTAAAATTAGGTTTTTGAACTAAAAGATTGATTAATAATTTAATTAAAAATACAAGGATTAAATAAATAGCTTGTTGGTTATGTAATTATTGTTTTTCAACATATTGCAGAATTATATACTTGGAGTTTAATTAGTGTTTGAGTTGAACCGAATATAATGTAGCCAGGCTTGTAGATGTGGGCAGTAATTCTAAGTTTTCGGGTGATAATCTAACTTTACTATATAGAGATTTGGCTTAATCAGATTATAATTGATGGTCTAATAGATATTTTTATAGACTAACATATCTAGATTAATTTTTTAAAATTATTATGCTTTAAATTTTAAAGAATAAAATTTTGAATTCAAGGTTAAAATTTGTAACCTTCTTTGCTCATTAATCTTCCGCTTGCATTTCAGGATATCTGTGATGAGGCTGGATTAGATTTCTATCGAATCATTTAAACTATGGATATGATTAAACCTGGTCCATTCAATCACAATTTAGTTAATTCATTTTATTGATTCAAATAAGATGTTTAATATATTTGATTTAAAATAAATTTTCATTTGAATTATTAAAAAATGATACGTTATAACTCATGTCAAGTTTACATTCATTTAACATTGCATCAAATTGTTTATGTAGCTCTCACAGCGATATTTTTTTTGAATTCGAGGAAACCTCACCTCCCGAAAAGTATACTTTGTGGGTTCAGGTGAGTGAATAAAACCCCGGCTGTCTTAGGCTTTTACAAGAGACGCACGCCCTAACTTGAACTCGAGACTTGCTGTGTAGATCTCAAGTCCTTTACTACCACGCTACGCCTCTTGGGGACCTCTCACAACGATACGTGCATGCGGAAGTTAACTGTATTCATCGAATAAACATTTTATTGAACAATCAAGGAAGTAAAATAAATCAAATTACATGTGTTCCTATAACAATTATTTCTTGTAGTGACATTGATCCTTCAAACCCTACAATGGCATACGAGTTTAAGCCTTAACAAAGGGATGTATCGCATAAATAACCATGCAACTCCCACCAACCGCAGTCCCTTCGTTTCCATAAGCAACTCCTGGAAGTGCACCTATAGTACCGTCAAGACACTTCTTACAATCAACACTAGAAAGATCGCTCGTGCACTGAGCCATCCCATAAAGTTTCATCGATCCTTCAAGGAGGTCCATCTCTCCGGCAGCATACAATTTTGATGAGTTATAAGAAGCCTTGTCTGCTAGTTGGCTCAACAGCTCGGTAGTCTTCTCATTAAATAGCACTGGGTTGCTGACATTATTCACATTCCACATGTAGAACTTGTTTTGGTCATCAATCTGGCCAAAGAAGTCCGAGTCAGAATACTTCAAAAGACAGTTATCGTACGCTATGATTGCACGTTTGCCATTTGGGCAGCGCTTGCGGATCTCCCTGGTTGCATTAGCAGCACAGGTTCTGCAATCTGAGGATGAGACATCTCCTCTACAAAGAACGAGCCCATATGGTCGGTCCTGGTTGTTCTGACCTAAAGAACCAAGAGCAAAGCCTTCAACTGGAGCTAGATGATAGAGAGAACCCATGAGGACATTCAAGCTTGTTTTATAAGAGCTATTGGCAGTTGAGTTCTCGTTGCTGGAACACCTAGTGAAGAGAGGGTCCGTTCCAAGAACATTTTGGAGAAGTAGAGCAAAAGTCAGCAAATAGAGAGAGGAGGTGAGTCTTGAGGAAGACATTGATAGGCAGACGATTATTGTTGGATAGCTTTGATGAGGTTGGGATGATATAAATGATACCATGTATTTATAGTGTTAATCTCAAGGTTGAGTGAGGACTAATTAAGGTTAAGGAGGGTTGACCTTGTCTAATCTTGAATTTGCCAACTGCTTAAGATGGGAAGAAGTGTTCAACAATATTATGATGTTATGACATTATAAAGTTTCGCGGGCTTGGTACACACACCTGAGTGACTTCCATTTAACTATTGGTTTTCTAGCTTCCAAGGTTGATAACTCTTTATTTGTTTTGACTATGAATCATGATGTTTAATTTACTATTTACTTGTCTATATTGATGACATCTTACTTACTAGTAACAACTCTACATTGATTCAACGTCTTATTACCTTACTGAGTTCAAAATTTAAGCTTTATGATCTGGGTAATGCCCATTGTTTTTTGGGTGTTGAAGTCATTCCTACCACTATAGGACTCATGCTTAGTCAGCACAAGTATGTTCTTGATATTCTTTGTCGTGCTAGTATGTCATCATGTAAACATGTTGATACACCAGCCTCTGTCTCCAAGGTTGACTTGCCGTCTTGTGTGTTATTTTCGGATCCCACTCCTTTTTGATAAATTGTTGGTGTTCTTCAGTATCTCACATTTACTAAACTGGACGTCTGCTATGTTGTAAACAAGGTTTGTCAGTTTATGTATGCTCATACTAAGAGCCATTGGGTTGCTGTTAAATGTATCCTACGATACTTGAAGGTTACATCCTCTTTTGGCCTTCACCTTACTCGTGGCTCCTCTTTATCACTTCATCATTTTACTGATGTCGACTAGTCAGGGAGTATTGATGATAGAAAATCTACCGGTGGATAGATTGTGTTTTTGGTACCACCCCTATTTCATGAAAATTTGGAAAGCAACGCGCTATTGCTCGTTCCTCCACTAGAGTAGAGAATAAGGCTTTGGCAGATGGTACTGCTGAGGTTCTTTTGCTCTGCTATCTTCTATTATATTTGTGTTTTTCTCCTAGTTCTGTTACTACTATCTAGTGCGATAATTTAGGTGCAACTTATTTATCTGCTAATCTAATTTTTCATGCTCGAACAAAACATGTTAAAGTTGATTATCATTTTGTTCGTGATCGAGTGAATAAAAAGGTGATTCAAATTCGTTTTACCTTCTCCAAAGATCAATTAGTTGATGTCCTTACAAAGCCACTCTCTCACTCTATTTTTGCTTTTTTATATTCCAAGCTTCACATGGATAACTCACCTTCAGCTTGAGGGGGTGTATTATGGAATATGTTGTAGATTAAGAAATATTATATTTTTGATGTATTGATTTATTGTATGTAGTATGCTACACTGTAACACATGTGTACTGCTTTAATTATATAAATAGCAGAGGTGGATACCTGATTAAGTTAGCCTCTTAATTATCATAAACTTTGTTTCAACTCTTAGAAAGACCTGGTCAAAAACTCGGTTGCAACCCGTTGACTATTCATTATTTTTAACAAAAACGACATCATTTTATTTTATAACAAAATTAGGGGTCGACTCAGGTTGACCCAGTAACATGGTCAAAACCTGGTGATCTGTTCAAAACTCGTGAGCTCGGCCTTGGGTCGAGTTTAAAAACTATGGTTATGTTGTGGCTTCATACAAAAAATTACTTGTACAAAAATAATGTTGAGATCAAGAGAAATGATTTAAAGTTGATAATAATAGAATGACTTAAGTTGTGTCTTAGCCAACCTTTTCTATTTATATATATGTGGCAGTATACGGTAGTAACTGTAGGAATCATAACATTGAAATAATCCTATATTAATTCCTATATATATATATATATATATATATATATATATATATATATATATGTTAACTACGTATAAAAAAAAAACTGAAAGCATTAACATGAAGCCGAAATGTTTTATCTCATATAAAAAAATCTAAAAGAAATAACAAAGTTGAATTCCTAATAAATGAAATATGAAAATGAATAAAAAATATTGTTACAATAAACAATAAAATATGAGGAGAGTAACAACGTTTTCCTCAATTAGTTCTGGTTAATTAATAGAGGATTTCTATTGATAAAGATGCAAATCTGAAATGTGAAAGAAACTAGCCTCGAATAAAATGTTATTAGTTCTTCCAGTATAGCTTTTTTTTTTTAAGTGATTAATATTCCTATGCCCTTTACGAGTGTTAGGGCTTAGGAACAAAGGTGGCTACATAAGAAAGTGTCGGCCGACAGTAAAAAAAGATGTCGCATGTCTTGCAAGAAAGTGCCTTAATTCCCACATAGATCTTTCGCTGTGAAATATAAAAACAGGGAAAAGAAATTGTTTACCCGGCACTCCTTGCATCGGCATGCTTAATTAATGAAATATCTAGAAACATTTTACATACAGGGCCAACTCCTACGCTTCTAAGGGGGTGATAAAAACCGATGTTTATATACTTGTCTCTAGGAAGGTTGTGGGGTTAGAAGTTAGTGAAACATTAGCAAACAATTAGTCTGTAAAGAAAACGTGAAAGATAAAGATAACAGCGATTGAATATTGAGGCCTTGCATGATAATTTTATTCACCTGATCTCTGTCTATTCAACTTTGTGTGCTATATACAATAAAATAAAATACAAATCGTTTGATTGATTGACATTTTCTTAATTACCTTCCGAAGATACTTTCAATCTTAATTAATTAACTGATCCCTCGTAATATTGTTGAACACTTCTTGTCGTCTTGAGCAGTTGGCAAATTCAAGATTAGACAAGGTCAGCCCTCCTTAAGCTTAATTAATCCTCACTCAACCTTGAGATTAACACTATAAATACATGGTATCATATATATCATCCCAACCTCATCAAAGCTATCCAACAATAATCGTCTGCCTATCAATGTCTTCCTCAAGACTCACCTCCTCTCTCTATTTGCTAACTTTTGCTCTACTTCTCCAAAATGTTCTTGGAACGGACCCTCTCTTCAATAGGTGTTCCAGCAACGAGAACTCAACTGCCAATACCTCTTATAAAACAAGCTTGAATGTCCTCATGGGTTCTCTCTATCATCTAGCTCCAGTTGAAGGCTTTGCTCTTGGTTCTTTAGGTCAGAACAACCAGGACCGACCATATGGGCTCGTTCTTTGTAGAGGAGATGTCTCATCCTCAGATTGCAGAACCTGTGCTGCTAATGCAACCCGGGAGATCCGCAAGCGGTGCCCAAATGGCAAAAGTGCAATCATAGCGTACGATAACTGTCTTTTGAAGTATTCTGACTCGAACTTCTTTGGTCAGATTGACGAAAACAAGTTCTCCACGTTTACTGTGAATAATGTGAGCAACCCAGTGCTATTTAAGGAGAAGATTACCGAGCTGTTGAGCCAACTAGCAGACAAGGCTTCTTATAACTCATCAAAATTGTATGCTGCCGGAGAGATGGACCTCCTTGAAGGATCGATGAAACTTTATGGGATGGCTCAGTGCACGAGGGATCTTTCTAGTGTTGATTGTAAGAAGTGTCTTGACGGTACTATAGGTGCACTTCCAGGAGTTGCTTATGGAAACGAAGGGACTGCGGTTGGTGGGAGTTGCATGGTTATTTATGCGATACATCCCTTCGTTAAGGCTTAAACTCGTATGCCATTCTAGGGTTTCAAGGATCAATGTCACTACAAGAAATAATTGTTCTAGGAACACATGTAATTTGATTTATTTTATTACCTTAATTGTTCAATAAAATGTTTATTCGATGAATACAATTCACTTCCGCACGCACGTATCGCTGTGAGAGCTAGATAAACAATTTGATGCAATGTTAAATGAATGTAAACTTGACATGAGTTATAACGTATAACTTTTTAATAATTCAAATGGAAATTTATTTTAAATCAAATATATTAAACATCTTATTTGAATCAATAAAACGAATTAACTAAATTGCAATTTAATCATATCCATAGTTTAAATGATTCAATAGAATCCAATTCCAGCCTTATCACAGATGCCATCCTATATATATTGGACAAAATCAAATGAAGTTCTTGCAAAAGTTCATTTTGATACTTAATTACAATGTATTTTTTTCTCTATATATATTTTATATTTATGACATTTTAGTTTTTATTGACAATTTTTTGTCCTCTAATTTGTTCCTAAACCAAAAAACAATAGGTCAAATTTTATTTTACCAAAATTAAAATATAAATGAGTGATAATTAAATAATAGATACTATGAAAAAATAAAAAATAAAATTTTTTGTCCATGATATTGGACAGGCTTGTTCCAACTTTCATGGTGAGACAAGAATTTTATCTTAGAAAATAACTTTGAACAGTATAAAGATCTAGTTTTATTCCATCTAAAATATTTATTTAACATTTCACAACTTCTGATGTCTTATCCAGAATATACACTAAACAAATCACAACTTAACTTCCTTCCTCCTGTCTCCTGTCTTGTACAACTCCAAAACAAAAACAAGGATTTTATTTGAGGCAGGCCATAGCTATAAAGGCCATTATTTTTTCACATAGCAGTGTTTCTATATCATTTATACAAACGGCCATTGTCCCAATGGCCCATTAGCCTTAATCTACAAAATACAGTGCACATAACACTGTCTTCCACTTTTATTGCCTAGCTACGACCTTTTTTACCAGTTCTCCACGAAGGGGTAGAGTTCGTACCTAACATTACAACTCCCACCCACAACCCTGCCTCCTCGTTTACCATCACAGCAGCTTGGAAGTCCACTTACGGCAACATCAAGGCACTTCTTACAATCCGTACTAGAAAGATCTCGAGTGCATTGTGCCAACCCGTGCAGTTTTTTGGAGGCACCAAGGTCTAGTTCCCCTGTGGCATAAAATTTGGTGTCCGCGTAAGCTTTACCAGATAAGCTGCTCAATAAAGCCTTAACTTTCGTGTTAAAAGATGTGGGATTGTCTACAGATTGCGCATTGTACATGTAGAACTTGTTTTGATTATCAATGTCCCCGAAGAACTTTGTACTGGAGTACTTGACCATGCAATTGTCATACCAAATTATTGCTCCTTTTTTATCAGGGCATCGTTCGCGGGTCTCTTTGCCAGCATCAGTGATGCAAGTTTTGCATTTTGTGCTAGACACATCTCCGCCGCATAAGGCTAATCCATTTACACGGTTCCGGCCTTGGCCAATTGAGCCAAGTCCAAAACCTGTAGGAGGGACTTTGGCAGACAAGAGAAGTAGCAAGTCATTCAAGTTACCGCGATAAGGGTTATTATAAGCAGTGTAGTTTTCTTGGCTAAAACAGAAATGATAGAGGGGGTCTTCACAAATTGCTACATGGAGCAGAAGGGAGAAGAGAAGGAAGAACAATGGGATAGATCTTGATAAATACATGTTGGATTGATCAGTACTTGAAAGCTTGGTTATATATGTGTCTATTGGAGGAGGACTAACTCCCTATATATAGCGAGAAGGTTTATGTTGCCTTGCCTAATTGGATTAGGAGTTGATTGTTGAAGATATTTAAGGGGTATCTTATCAACTTCAATTTAACGATAATCTTCCACAAGAAATTACGAGTGATTGCAAGAAACAATTTAGGTGTGTATATATTTTTTAATTAAAAATATATTAAAATAATTTTTTTTTTATATCTGCATATTAAAATATTCAAAAAATATATATAAAAAGTAATTGTTAGGCTGCCTTCAAAACATTTGACTGGGCCAGTGTCTATCCGATCGAAGCACGAAGGTTGAGCACTGAATATGCCCTTCTAAGATAGAGTGGATAATTTAAGAAAAGAAACCAACTAAGCTATAATCCTCACAATTAGTGACTAATCATGCATGCAATAGCCATGGCATTGGCCTCACAATTCTCTGGCAGCTGAGTTATTGGACTTCGGCCAAGCTAGAATACGTTGTAACCTATCCCATTATCCTCTGGTAAGTGGGTTTGAGCTAGTTTTTATAATACAAGGGGATCTGAAAGGGATCCAGTTGATTCCCACTACGTACCCATGTCTTATAGTTCGTCTTTTGTATACTACCGCATTTAACAATTTTTTTAACAGAATATCCTGTTAAGTATTGACTTTAATATGTTCTCAATAAGTATTTTACCGGTAAATTTACAGACATAAACTGGCCGTTGAAAAAACCTTGTTGGTAATTGTTGGTCTTCCAAAAAATCCATCAGTAATAAAAAAAAAACCGATGATTTTAAAGACATACAATATGCACCAAAAATAAAATTTACCACCTAGAATATACCTACAAAATAATTATGTCGGTGATGGCATCTACAGTAATTTTTTTTTAACTCTTTAGAATATACCAACAAAATAAATTCGTTGGTAACCCCGTTCATAATAATTTTAAAATACATTATTTAAAAAATTCTATCGAACAAAAAAAGAAAATAAAAAAAATTAAATTTGTATAAAATTCAAGTATGTAAAAATAAATTATCTTAATATAAAAGTCAAATATTTATTACAAATTTATTCGTTCAAATACAATGAAACTAGAACAAAAATGGCACTGGAGAAGGAGGTTCACCTCCTTGGTTATTAGATCCTTAACATAAAACACAAAAGGATGATATTCAAAAAATTCATTATTTTCTAAGCAAAACTTTTGAACAGATAACAGAGGATTTTTAATATGAGGTACGTGTAGAATGTTGAAAAAAGTGAATATACATTTAGGTGCGTGGATTTAAAGTGGGCAATATGAGAGATAGTGAGGCCCTTACCATCTCCAACATGTAGTTGATTAGTGCCAGTATAAGGTTCTGAGCTTGCCACATTTGTAATGTTGGGTGTCACATGCCGATAAGCACCTATATCAAGAAACCAAGTAATAAGAGTACTCTTATATTGAGTATTACACAACAAATTAGCATTGGCTTGCATATTATGAGTGGATAGTTGGGGGTATAGCTATGCTAAATGCCCAAAACTATAGTAGAGCTGCTATTTTATTTTTCATGGATTCGACCATTGACCGGAACCCTCAAAACGATTGCCTTGTTGCCCAAATTTTGTACAACAAACTATCAAGAACCAAATCCATTACTGTTAATATTCTGACCAGAGTTAGACTCGTTAGTTCCATGATTGAGATAGCCATATTTATGATTCTTCCATCCTCCACAAAAAGAACCCCTGCGACCAGAATTTTGGTTATAATTATTACTTGATGACCAGACTGATGCTGTGAGAGGAAGGCTGAAGGAGGTTGAGATGGTGTTGGCGATAATAGGGCTATTATGATGGGTTGAAGAGAAGCCTTGTGCTGAAACTCATGTGTGAGAAGATGACTGTGAAGATCAGTATATGAAATAGGTTCTGCTCTATTGGAAAGGGTGGTTACTAGGTCCTGAAATAATCCTCTCACTCCACAGAATACGTAGAGGTTAAAATCTTCCATGGATAGTGGCCTGCCGACAGTAGTAAGCTCATCAAATGATATCTTGGGTTACTGCAAATAAGTACTAACAGTGCTTATCAGTTTGTTTTAGTTCTTGGAAGGATCCATAAAGTTGCATGATTCATGAGTTAAAAGGTGAAGTAAGAGCATTTTCAAGAGTTGTCCACAGACCATGGGATGTCTGGCAATCAACGACAAGATGCAACACTTCAGTAGACAGAGACGATGGAATAACGGTCATAATAAATTGATCTTACTGCTTCCATGATAGATATGACAGATTAAGACTGGACAAATCCATATCAGTAGATGTACATACGCAGGGGGGCATGGGAGAAAGCCATCAATATAAGAGTACACATCTTGGCCTAACAAGTAAGGTTTCATTTGCATCCTCCAGTATAAGAAATTTATGTTTGATAGTTTTAAAGAGATTATTTGTTGAGTGTTTGATAGAGAAACAATCATGTAAGAGGGTTTGTCTGGCTGCAGCTGTGAAATCATTGGAAGGAACCATTGCAGCAAAGTAGACGTGTGGGAAGGCAATATTCAACGTGTTGTTGATGGAAGTAGCAGAAGAATGAATGCCGAATGAGAGTGATTCATTATTAGAAGAAGGAATAGCAGCAGCAGAGGGAAGGATTGTTGCAGCGAAAAAGACACCACTAGAGGGAAGGATTGTTACAGTAGAAAAGAGAATCAGTGCAGCCATGTGAGAGTCCATGATGAAGAGGAATACCAAGTCTACTCTGATGTCAAGTTAGAGAATAGAAGAACAATATAATTGTATAAAATAGTAATGGTTGCATGTGTATATAACAATCATCCTTTGTGTGTGTGTGTGTGTGTGTTTAGGATTGTGTACAATAATAATGGTGAAAACACTGGACATGATAATTACACTATATGTATATGATAAGTTCTCTGTAATAGTTACCCTCCTCACATGTTATTGTTTATTAGAACCATAATTTTTTATTCATTTTTAAATGATAATTTTTCTATTCCTTAGTATTTTGAAAATTAAATTTTGATCAAAAAATTCATTTTCATTATTTTTAGTCATTGGTTTGAGAGATAATAACCAGATTTCAGTTGATAAGAGAAAAAGTCTTGGTCGACATCAATTTCGACCAAAAAAATCAATTCTAGTGTCAATGGTTCCATTCTATGAGAGGAGTTTCACTTAGGTTTTCTTTATCTTTCTCATTGCCTCATGGTAGATCTAAGCTCATGAAGTTTTTTTTTTTATTTAAGGTTAATTTTAAGGCTGTTTTTGGGTTATTCGATGCAATAGATGAGATTATCAAGGTGTTTATAGTGTTTTGTAGGTCCTTTAGCTCGAAAGCATATTGCAAATTAAATTTTTAAGGAAAAATCCCTTCAATCATTTGAAACTAGGCCATAGACGATGCATTGTCTATGCTATTTTTCTTTTATAAAGGGTAGACTATGCGTCATCCGCGCTTTAATATTAAAACATTAAAAGGATTGGCGGTTATGTATGAACACACAAAAAGAAGGTTAGTTTTTGCACAATTGTGTTTCAGTTATAGCTGACTGAGTTGCCAGCTTTCAAGGCCTCGTCGGAGCAATTCTGACATCATTATCACCTGAGATCTCCTGAAGTTGGTTTAAGAAATGCACACCTGCCATTTGAAAATCTATAGCCCTAGATTCATTTATTTGAAGTTTCAACTTGATCAACCAAAACTGTCAAAATAGAGACTAATCCATCGAACAACGTGTCACTCATATTTTCTTCATCAAGTCTGAATGATGTGTCATTTGGAGTTTTTAACTTGGGATTGAAAATTTTTGATTGAGTCCTTATTATTTCAATTTCTTTTAATTGCACCTATAATTGCCTTTAAACTTTTAATTTCATGCAATTTCACCTCTATCAAACTCAATTGACAGTCCTTAAGTTGATCGCCTTTTTCATTTTGGTCATTGATTCTAAATTTGTGCAACTTGACCCTCAATTCTTCCCAAGCAGCTCCTGGGTCACAAGTTGAGTAAGTTGATCAGGGTTACCCGTATCAATTGATTTTTTTATTCTACAAGAATGTCAAAATTATATATATATTTTTATAAAGATCTAGGAAATAAAATCAACGACTCATTCCTTTGATCGTGGTTTTTAATTATTATTGTTTTGTTTCATCCCTTGGCATTTACTTTATTGAGGATTGTCATAACCCAATTTTTGACCCTTTTCTTTGAATTATTTTATTTAATGAAAAAATGATGAAAAACAAGTAAAAATAAAATAAATAAAGAATGAATTAAAGTTTGGGTTAAAGGCAACATGATTGGAAGTTTTGAGGTTTAATTAAGATTGGAATCAATTTAATTAATCTAATCAAAGGTTTAATTGGAGAATTGATAAGTTTTGAGACTTAATTAAGATTGGTATTAATTTAATTAATGAAATCAGGGGGGCTTAATTGAAAAATTATCAAAGTATAGGGCTGATTCTGGTAAATTTTGCAAGAAATTAACATCCAGGGACTGTCTTGTAAAATTCGCTAAAATGAAGGGGTCCAATTAAAGTTTATCCAAGGGCTTGATTACAAAACTTTCAACACATCAAGGACCAAAACGCAAAATAACCTCAACACTGTTCATCTTCTTCACCCGAAAAAAAGAAAACTGCTGCCTTTACTCCTGCATTAAAAACAGAGAGCACGGGACCGCATGGCATTCTAAGGGAGGATAAAACCAGAAAAAAACGGCTGGAGAGAGGAGGACAAAAGAAAAGGAAAAGGAGTGGACGTAGGGTAGCCTCTGGTTTCTTCAAAAAGAAACAGAGGAGACGAACGAACGGGGGAGAGGAGAAACGAACAAAAAACAGTGAAGAATAACGCAAGCAGAACCCAGAGGAAAAACCCAGAAAACAGGGGGGAAAGAGACCAAAAAAATCACAGAACCGGGGAAAGAAAGAAGAAAACAGAGGAGAGAGAGAGCACGAACGAAAACAGAGAGGGGGCCTAAAAACAGAGAAACGGGGAGAGAGCAAAACGACAGCATTCCTGCTTTGCCTTTGCTCTCAAAACGCAAGGAAGTGCAGAGAAGCTGCAAGCGTTGGTCAGCCTAATTATTCCTCTCCAGCTACACACTCCAAACCAAGGGGGAGGAACAAAAAAAACGAAGAACAGAGACGGAGAGAAACATAATCAGGGGAAACAGAGAAACAGAGAAACAAAGAACGATCAGAAAGAAAGAAAACGAAAAAGGAAACAGAAGGTTATTGTCCAGCCAGCGCGCCTTCGCCTTCGCCATCACCATCGTCTTCGTCCCTTTCGTTTCCTGCACTGAGGTAAGCCCCACTTCCTTTGCAATTTAATTCACTGCTATAGTAGCAAGTGAATTATAGTAGCAGTGAATTATAATTCACTTGCTAATATAGCAAGTGAATTATAATTCAACGCGACCCAACCGAGTCAGCTGGGTCCAGCCCAAAAAATAAAAAAATAGAAAGTGTATAAAATTTTTTTTTGCATGTCTTAGAAAAAATATATTTTTGTTAATTTATTCACTGATATCAGGATCAGGAATAAAAAAGGGAAAAGAAAATAAAATATACTGATTTTTTGGTAGCTATGAATTTTTACCAACATCAGAGTTGGAATTATTCGGGGTGGAATTTTTACCAACGCCAAAGTTGGAATTATTCGCGATCGAATATTCATTGGCACCAGAGTCAGGAATATTATAAACAAATCATCATAGCATAAGCGAATAAATGTTTAGCAATTTAAGACAAAATCAGCAATGCAGTCTGCCTCAAGTAGAACGTTTAAGGGGTGATAATATCTTCCCTTTTACGTAACCAGTCTCAAACCATAGAATCTCTGTTGACCAGTTAGGGTTCCTAGTGACCATAATACTAGGTGGCAACTCCTTAAATAAGGTCTTTTTCCTCAAATAACAAGTGCCAGAAATCTGTTCTTTTTCCATAAATCAAGATTATTTTATGGGTCGCCGCGATGTCGGGTGCGACAAGGATTTTGCTTCATGATGTTTTCAGTTTTGCCTTCTACAATGTGATATCGGTCTCATAACCGAGATCACAAGTTTAGAAGGTTAGCTTTAGTTGATTTCTATTCTTTTAGTGTATTTTTTAAAATTCTATTTTCCAACATTTGGTTGTTTATGAATTAGCCTTTTCTATTTTTTTCACTTTCCTTTTAATAGGATTATCCCGATCTCATGTTCCCGAGTTGCAAATTTGATGAGTTGACTTGTGTTGACTCGGGTCTTTTTATATTGTCACTTTTTTTATATATCTTGGATGTCAATTTTTTATTAATTTGGTTTATTTGTTGTCATTACTCTTTTTTAGTATTATTAGATTAGCTGGGGTTATTAAACTCGATTGACCCAATGACCCAATTCTCTGATTTGTTTTTAATTTCAAGTTTTGCATGGAATCCTTTTCATGTTTTTTAGAAAACTAACCCGCCCACGGCATAGCACAAAACATCTATGTAGTGAAATCCCACGAGGATATATGCATAGCTCGAGTTCCAATATGAGTGGAAGACCTCGAGAATATATACTTATAAGGCTAAGACTACACATACCCATGATACCTTTATGGAATCGTAGCTAAATCTCATATGTAAAGCTTATAAATGTGTGTGGCTAACATGTGTACATGAAGTGTGTGCGGGAGATATAAACAACAATCTCACACCTAACCTGCCAAATTAAAACATTAGAAAAGGGAAGAGCATAAGAAAACATCGACATTCATGCAATAAGCATAGAAAGAAAATTTCAATAGTTAGAAAAAGCAAATAGGGCCTTGAAAAATTCGATCAAATCTTAAAAAATTATAATTGATTTTTTAAATATTTAATTTTGAACATTTTTTTTAAATTGATTTTTCTTCGCCAATAGAGTCTTCATTAATCGAAAATACATTGTTAAATTTTTTAATCTTGTATATTTTGATCTTCCTCAACCAGTCTTCGATAATTTCCTAAGCATTTTGGTATATCCTTCTTACTTATATATTTTTTTTTTATTTTCTTGTAATTTTTTTCAACCTTTTTTTATTTTCTCTTTTTTTTTTATGATTTTGTTTATATGGTGCTACAAAAATAGGCAACAACATGTACCATTGAAATTTTTTTTTTATGAAATCATAATATTTTTTTATATTAGCTATCTCTCTTTTGTACAGACCTTTATAAAAAAATTTAGATTTTATTCGGTTGCTACATCTTGTTTTGTTGTTTGATTAAATGTCATTAAATCTTTTTTTTTTGTGAAATTTTATGACATTATTTTTTATAATATTAGTCGCGGACATTCTGTATTTGCAACCCTCCATAATAGTTTTGGCTCACAATAAAAAGAAATTCTTAAGCACACTTAAAAAAATTCTTGTTACTAATCACTACAACATTTTTTACTATAAAACATTTATCGGGGAAGAGCAAACCACCTACCTAGTGATTCCTACACATCGTCATGACTGAGCAAATAAATGTTAAGCATGTGACTAGGTTATAAGTTCATTTTACGAGTACAAGTCCATCGTGATTGGTTGGGCTCATAATACATATTTTCAGTTTCATGAGAATCCTTGGTATACTTCTTGCCATGACAGAGCAAACAACTTTAATTGATTATAATTTCACCACTTCATCATTCTAGAGAATTGCTAGATAATTTATTAGTTAATATACCACACTATGCTTATACTTTTAAAATCTGGACTCGCAGGTTAACCTGGGACCCGGACGACCAGGGATCAGAACCAGGCTGGATTTTTAAAAAAATAAGGCAAGACAGAAACCTGGGTTGACCTGACATTATGACATATGTTGTAGAATATAAAATATTGTGTTTTTTATGTATTGATTTATCATGTGTAATATGTTACACTGTAACATATGTGTACTGCCCTAATTATAAAAATACCAGAGGTGACTACTTGATTAAGTTAGCTTCTTAATTATCACAAACTCTATTTCAACTTGGTATTAGAGTTGATTTATCTAAACAGATTTACGTTTTCCCCTCTTCACCTTCTTCTCCAAACAGCAGTACCGGATTTCCATTGTCCCCCTCTACTTGATTAACTCTCTACTAAAACAACCATTATCTCCCTTTATTGTAGATGTGTTGAGGTCTGCTCTTTCCTTCTCTACTGGATTAATGTCTTCACCTCTGCAATGATATCCCCTCAACTGGATTAAGTTTTGCTGGACAACTTTTAAGTGTTCTACTTAGCTTCTGTTTCTACTAAACTTCTGTCTTTTGTCTTCTCAGCAAATATGGATCCTTAAGAATTTGTTATAGCTTGCATCAATGTCAACTCTTCTTCTCCCAACACCAATGCCAGCGCATCCTCTCCCAACATCAACACAATTATGCTCCCCTCTGTTGCGACAGCAACTATTATTCCCCTCTCCAACACCAAGTAGGTCATAAACCTAAAACTCATCAACACCAATTATTTATTTTGATGTGTGTAGATGAAGCCATATCTGATTGACCAATGGGTTTTCTTGTTTGTCGATGGCTCGCATTCATGCTCCTCTCTACATGACCAGTCAAGTGACCCTTCTACTACCTCTACCAGCTTGAGTTTTGGTCGTTCCCAAGCATTTCTGAAATGGAAACAGCAAGACCAACTCATTCTTAGTGCTTTACTCCTATCCCTCTCCATTGATGTTCTTCACCTTGTGGTGGATTGCCCAACTTTAACCAGTATTTGGAGCCCCTTAGAACGTGCTCCTGCCTCTCTATCCAACTCTAGGATTATGCAATAGTGTGGCTCTCCTCGGGACCTTCTTAAAGGTGATGATATTGTCACTCTCTACCTACAGAAAGCCGAGGGAATATTTGACAAATTAGCCGCAGCGAGCAAACCTATCTCCCTCACTAACTTCAACCTTTATTTTTTTAGGGCCTTCATGGTGAATTTCATGATTTGGTTACAAGTTTGTCAACCAAAGCTGAGCCCCTTGATTACTCGAAGCTCTATAGTCACTTGTCTACACATGATTTTTTACATAGAAGCTCTCTTCAATCCATTTTGACTACTTCACCGCTATTGCCCACACCTTCGCAGCCTCCCTTTGCCTATGTTGCACAAAGTACTTTTGTTGGATTTAATGGCAGTGACTCCTCTCCTCATCGGGGCAGAGGAAGAAGAGGAGGCTGGAGGGGAACATTCTCGTAGTAACTACAACCAGTAGAATGGGTAATCTTACCATGGCAACAATGGGGGTTCCTCCTGGCATAATAACTAGAGTTGTGGTAGCAATTGCCAGCAACATAAGTCAACACGCCAGAAACAGTGGCCACGACAGATTAGATGCCAACTTTGCAACACTTTTGGGCACTTTACACAACAATGTTCATAGCTTGTGCATCATGGGAATCAAGCCTCGACCAACCTCTCCTTTAGTGATGCTTTGATAGAAAATTTTATCACTTGGTTTCCTAACATAGGTGCGAATTAACATGTTACTCCAGACATTACCAGTATGACATATGCAGAACCTTATCTCGATAATGATTAATTGTATATTGGTGATGGTAAGGGACTTGTTATACCAAATACAACTCATAATATTTTGCATACTCCAAAATGGGCCATTACTTTGTCTAATATCCTACATGTTCGATAAATTTTGTTGTGAAAATTGTATCTTTTTTTAGTTTCACTCATCTCTTTTTTTATGTCAAGGATCTTATAACCAAGGAAGTTCTTCTTTCTGGTCAAAGTAAAGATAGCCTCTATATCCTTTTAGAGTTCTCTGCCACGTTTATGCCACAAGCCTTTCTATCTACTTCTACTGATGTTTGGCATTGTCGACTCAATCACTCAAGCTTTCATATTCTAAGTCCCTTAGTGTCAAATAAAAAGGTCTTTTGTACTTTTCATCATTTAAATTCCCATTGTCAAATGTGTTCATTAGGAAAATCATCACGTCTTTCATTAGGGCCTACGGGTCATAAATGTCTGCTCCTCTTGAACTTATTTTTATTAATGTTTAGGGCCCTATTCTTATGTTATCTTCGGATGGCTTTTTATATTTTATTATTTATTTGGATGCATATACGAAATTTATCTGGTTTTACCCTATTGTCGTCAAATCTAATATATTCAATTTGTTTCATCAATTTCAAGTCCTGGTTGAACGATAGTTCTCTCAAAAAATCAAATATGTTCAAACTGACTAGGGTGGTGAATATCATAAATTAAATTCATTTCTTAAAACCATTGATATTTAACATTGCTTAATATGCCCACATACAGAATGATATTGTTGAGTGTCATCATCACCATATTGTCGAAACTGGTCTTATTCTTCTTGGTCATTATAAGGCACCTCTAAAATTTTAGAATTATGCTTTTGACACATCTGTCTATTTCATTAATCGTATTCCGAAACCTATTTTGTGAAAAAAATCTCCATTTGAATATCTATTTTATCCCGCCTGATTATATCTTTTTAAATGCTTTCGGATGTCTATGTTTTCCTTTTCTTCGACTTTATAATGCTTATAAGTTAGATTGTCGCTCCATACCAAGTGTGTTCTTAGGCTATAGTTCATCTCATCTAGGTTATCTCTGTGTTGATTTATCGTTTAATTATATCTACATCTCTAATCATTTTCAATTTCATGAACAGTCTTTTTCATTTCTTAAGTCTACTGGTAACTCTATATCCGCTAGCCATATCCCTCCGCCTACCACTGTCACACACCTCTCCTTCCTCACCACCTTTTCAACAACACCCTCATCAGCCACACCACCCGCACCCATTAACCCCTTTATCCCCTTACCACCATATGCCTCCATATCTCTTGATTATTTTGCAGGTACAGGTTCTGCAATGCCGACCTTGTATACATTTGTTTCCCCTCCTGCTGCTGTCTCTACATCACCGCCATCCAATTCTACCACTCCATCTAGATTGTTTGCCTGTCTCTGCCAAGCCTGGATCTCTATATTGATCTCTTTAGCTATTCTTTTCCACGGTAAAGGTCCCTTACTTCCCTAGCACAATGACAACACCATATGGTTCTGCTTCCCAAACAGAATAGGACCGTCAACACCACTTTAGTCTCTACTTCCTCATCATAGTCTTTACCCCCATGGGTAACGTCTTCCCTTACTCTCGAGGCTCTGAATTTTAAGGATGCTGATCATTTTATTTTATGGCATACTGCCATAAAGTCTGAAATTGCAACTTTACATGCCAGTGATCCTTGGTTCTTGGTACCATTTGATCCCTCTATGAATATGGTTGACTGCTGGTGGGTGTATAAAATTAAGTGCCGAGATAATGGTGTTATTGATCACTATAAGCCTTATTTGGTTGCACGAGGGTTCACTCAAAAGAAAGGCATTGATTACTTAGAAACCTTCAATCCTGTTGTTAAACCGACTACTGTTTGATTAGTTCTCACTATTGTCGTATCTAAAGGATGGTAGATTTGGCAACTTGATGTCCATAATGTGTTCCTTAGTGGCTCACATAAAGAGGTTGTTTACATGTCATAACCTGTGTATTTTATAAACTCTACTCTACTGACTCATATCTGTCATCTTTACAAGTCTCTATATGGTTTAAAACAAGTTTTGCGGGCTTGGTACACACACCTGAGTGACTTCTATTTAACTATTGGTTTTCGAGCTTCCAAGGTTGATACCTCTTTATTTGTTTTGACTATGAATCATGATGTTTAATTTACTATTTACTTGTCTATATTGATGACATCTTACTTACTAGTAACAACTCTACATTGATTCAACATCTTATTACCTTACTGAGTTCAAAATTTAAGCTTCATGATCTGGGTAATGCCCATTGTTTTTTGGGTGTTGAAGTCATTCCTACCAGTATAGGACTCATGCTTAGTCAGCACAAGTATGTTCTTGATATTCTTTGTCGTGCTAGTATGTCATCATGTAAACATGTTGATACACCAGCCTCTGTCTCCAAGGTTGACTTGCCGTTTTGTGTGTTATTTTCGGATCCCACTCGTTTTTGATAAATTGTTGGTGTTCTTCAGTATCTCACATTTACTAAACTGGATATCTGCTATGTTGTAAACAAGGTTTGTCAGTTTATGTATGCTCATACTAAGAGCCATTGGGTTGCTGTTAAACGTATCCTACGATACTTGAAGGTTACATCCTCTTTTGGCCTTCACCTTACTCGTGGCTCCTCTTTATCACTTCATCATTTTACTGATGTCGATTAGTCAGGGAGTATTGATGATAGAAAATCTACCAGTAGATAGATTGTGTTTTTGGTACCACCCCTATTTCATGAAAATTTGGGAAGCAACGCGCTATTGCTCGTTCCTCCACTGGAGTAAAGAATAAGGCTTTGGCAGATGGTACTGCTGAGGTTCTTTTGCTCCGCTATCTTCTATTATATTTGTGTTTTTCTCCTAGTTCTGTTACTACTATCTAGTGTGATAATTTAGGTGCAACTTATTTATCTGCTAATCTAATTTAGGTGCAAAACATGTTAAAGTTGATTATCATTTTGTTCGTGATCGAGTGAATAAAAAGGTGATTCAAATTCGTTTTACCTTCTCCAAAGATCAATTAGTTGATGTCCTTACAAAGCCACTCTCTCACTCTATTTTTGCTTTTTTATATTCCAGTCTTCACATGGATAACTCACCTTCAGCTTGAGGGGGTGTATTATGGAATATGTTGTAGATTAAGAAATATTATATTTTTGATGTATTGATTTATTGTATGTAGTATGCTACACTGTAACACATGTGTACTGCTTTAATTATATAAATAGCAGAGGTGGCTACCTGATTAAGTTAGCCTCTTAATTATCATAAACTTTGTTTCAACTCTTAGAACGATCTGGTCAAAAACTCGGTTGCAACCCGTTGACTATTCATTATTTTTAACAAAAACAACATCATTTTATTTTATAACAAAATTAGGGGTCGACCCGGGATGACCCAGTAACATGGTCAAAACCTGGTGATCTGTTCAAAACTCGTGAGTTCGGCCTTGGGTCGAGTTTAAAAACTATGGTTATGTTGTGGCTTCATACAAAAAATTACTTGTACAAAAATAATGTTGAGATCAAGAGAAATGATTTAAAGTTGATAATAATAGAATGACTTAAGTTGTGTCTTAGCCAACCTTTTCTATTTATATATATGTGGCAGTATACGGTAGTAACTGTAGGAATCATAACATTGAAATAATTCTATATTAATTCATATATATATATATATATATATATATATATATATATATATGTTAACTACGTATTAAAAAAAAACTGAAAGCATTAACATGAAGCCGAGATGTTTTATCTCATATAAAAAAATCTAAAAGAAATAACAAAGTTGAATTCCTAATAAATGAAATATGAAAATGAATAAAAAATATTGTTACAATAAACAATAAAATATGAGGAGGGTAACAACGTTTTCCTCAATTAGTTCTGGTTAATTAATAGAGGATTTCTATTGATAAAGATGCAAATCTGAAATGTGAAAGAGACTAGCCTCGAATAAAATGTTATTAGTTCTTCCAGTACTGCTTTTTTTTTTTAAGTGATTAATATTCCTATGCCCTTTACGAGTGTTAGGGCTTAGGAACAAAGGTGGCTACATAAGAAAGTGTCGGCCGACAGTAAAAAAAGATGTCGCATGTCTTACAAGAAAGTGCCTTAATTCCAACATAGATCTTTCGCTGTGAAATATAAAAACAGGGAAGAGAAATTGTTTACCCGGCACTCCTTGCATCGGCATGCCTAATTAATGGAATATCTAGAAACATTTTACGTACAGGGCCAACTCCTACGCTTCTAAGGGGGGTGATAAAAACCGATGTTTAGATACTTGTCCTGGTCAAATTAAATGTAATGACAAACTGTAAGAGAAAGTTACTGTTTCTGGGAAGGTTGTGGGGTTAGAAGTTTAGTGGAACATTAGTAAACAATTAGTCTGTAAAGAAAATGTGAAAGATAAAGATAACATCGATTGAATATTGAGGCCATGCATGATAATTTTATTCACCTGATCTCTGTCTATTCAACTTTGTGTGCTATATACAATAAAATAAAATACAAATCGCTGTGATTGATTGACATTTTCTTAATTACCTTCGAAGATACTTTCAATCTTAATTAACTGATCCCTCATAATATTGTTGAACACTTCTTGTCATCTTGAGCAGTTGGCAAATTCAAGATTAGACAAGGTCAGCCCTCCTTAAGCTTAATTAACCCTCACTCAACCTTGAGATTAACACTATAAATACATGGTATCATATATATCATCCCAACCAACAGTAATCGTCTGCCTATCAATGTCTTCCTCAAGACTCACCTCCTCTCTCTATTTGCTCACTTTTGCTCTACTTCTCCAAAATGTTCTTGGAACGGACCCTCTCTTCACTAGGTGTTCCAGCAACGAGAACTCAACTGCCAATAGCTCTTATAAAACAAGCTTGAATGTCCTCATGGGTTCTCTCTATCATCTAGCTCCAGTTGAAGGCTTTGCTCTTGGTTCTTTAGGTCAGAACAACCAGGACCGACCATATGGGCTCGTTCTTTGTAGAGGAGATGTCTCATCCTCAGATTGCAGAACCTGTGCTGCTAATGCAACCAGGGAGATCCGCAAGCGGTGCCCAAATGGCAAAAGTGCAATCATAGCGTACGATAACTGTCTTTTGAAGTATTCTGACTCGAACTTCTTTGGCCAGATTGACGAAAACAAGTTCTCCACGTTTACTGTGAATAATGTGAGCAACCCAGTGCTATTTAAGGAGAAGACTACCGAGCTGTTGAGCCAACTAGCAGACAAGGCTTCTTATAATTCATCAAAATTGTATGCTGCCGGAGAGATGGACCTCCTTGAAGGATCGAGGAAACTTTATGGGATGGCTCAGTGCACGAGGGATCTTTCTAGTGTTGATTGTAAGAAGTGTCTTGACGGTACTATAGGTGCACTTCCAGGAGTTGCTTATGGAAACGAAGGGACTGCGGTTGGTGGGAGTTGCATGGTTATTTATGCGATACATCCCTTTGTTAAGGCTTAAACTCGTATGCCATTCTAGGGTTTCAAGGATCAATGTCACTACAAGAAATATATAATTGTTCTAGGAACACATGTAATTTGATTTATTTTATTTCCTCGATTGTTCAATAAAATGTTTATTTGATGAATAAAGTTCACTTCCGCACGCACGTGTTGCTGTGAGAGCTAGATAAACAATTTGATGGAATGTCAAATGAATACAAACTTGACATGATCAGTTATAACGTATCACTTTTTAATGATTCAAATGGAAATTTATTTAAAACCAAATATATTTAAACATCTTATTTGAATCCATCAATCAAATTAACTAAATTTTATTTGAATGAACCAGGTTTAATCTTATCAATAGTTTAAATGATTCATTACAAATCCAATCCACCCTCTCATAGATACCATCCCTAAAAGAATGTGATGAAATACTGCAGTTTGTATTCCTTAATTGTGTAAAACAGGATGCCGTGGGTTACAATATTTATACAGGATGATAATTATAGTCTAAGTAGGAAACCTATTCTAACAATTAAGGAAATCTCAATGATTGTAATATAATAGGAAATTTATGATTAGCTGTATCTTTCCTTTAACACTCCCCCTCAAGTTGGAGTGTGGATATCAATTACACCCAACTTGTGAAGATGAGACTGGAACAATGGTGCAGACAGTGGTTTAGTGAAGATATCGGCAACTTGGTGTTTTGTTTGCACATGAGCTGTCCGGATTTCTCCATTATGAATTTTTTCACGAACAGTATGGCAATCCAATTCAATGTGTTTGGTTCGTTCATGATAAACTAGGTTGGCTGCAATGTAGAGTGCTGACTGATTGTCACAAAACAAGGTGGCAGGTTGATTATGCTTCACTTGAAGATCATGTAAGAGGTATCGCAGCCATGGAACAGTACTCGGCTTCTGCGGAGGACCTTGAGACAATAACCTGCTTCTTGCTCTTCCATGATATGAGTGACCTCCCAAGAAAAATACAATAACCAGCGACTGAGCGCCTGGTAAAAGGGTATTGTGCCCAGTCTGCATCATAATATGCAGTTAGATGCAGTGGTCCATTCAAGGGGAATAATAACCCCTAGCCAGGGGCTCTTTTCATATAGTGGAGGAGCCGGCGTGCTGTGTCAAAATGGTGCTTCTAAGGCTCATGCATAAACTGACTTAGTGTATTTATGGCATATGTGATTTCTGGTCTTGTTATAGTGAGATAGATTAATCTTCCAATGAGTCTTTGGTAACTGGTGGGATCTTTAAGGGGGTCACTCATTGTAGGCATGAAGGCAAGGTTGGCTTCCATAGGAATTTTTTCAGGTTTGGCACCAAGTAAGCTCGCATCTTCTAAGATGTCTAGTGTATGATTTCATTGACAAAAGGAAATCCCAGACTTGGACCATGCTATTTCAACCCTAAAGAAGTATTTTAAAGCTCCAAGATCTTTGATTTTGAAACAGTTGCTGAGAAAATATTTAAGATCGCGTATGACAGCATCATCATTTCTAATAAGTATCATATCATCAACGTATAACAATATTATTGTGAAGGATTGTCCATGTTTATGTGTAAACATATAATAGTCTGCTTTGGATTGAAGGAAGCCAATATTTTGTATAGCAGAGGAAAACTTACAAAACCAACTGCGAGACCTGTTTGGGTCGTATAAGGATTTGTGGAGATGACACACCGTGTGCTCCCCCTGTTGGCAATACCCCGATGGTGGAAGCATGTAGACTTCTTTATAGAGGTCATTATGAAGGAAGGCATTGTGCACATCCATTTGATGGAGCGGCTAATTGGAGACAAAGGCAATGGTAAGAAGGCAGCAGACAGTAATAAGCTTGGAAATAGGGGTAAACATTTCAATATAGTCGATGCCCTCCCGTTAGGTGAAGCCTTTAGCGACCAGCTAGGCTTTATATCTCTTAATGGAACCGTCAGACTGATATTTGGTTTTGAAGACCCATTTGCAGCCAATGGGACGGTGACCAGCGGGTAAGGGTACCAAGGACCAAGTGTTATTCTCCTTCAAAGCGGTGATTTCAGAGTTCTTGGTCGCAACCTAATAGGGGTAATGGCAGGCCTCCTCATATGTGCTAGGTTCAACAAACTAAAAGATATTATTGACAAAATTGGTATGAGGAGCAGAAAAATAAGAGTAGGATACATACCGAGTGATGGGGTAGCGAGTGCTAGACGTGATTAGGGGAGGACCGCCAGGGGCAAGCAGGGCTGTGTGGTGAGCTTGATAATCTTGGAAGTGGGGAGGTGGTTTGGTGGGGCGGGTAGAGCGGCTGAGCTATGGGATTGGGTTGGGTAGTGGTTGTGAGGAGGATTGGGCAGCAGGGGATGGAGATGAGTCGGTGTCTAGAGTAACAAGGGAATGTTGTGGGGAAGAGGAAGATGAGTCAGGGAGAGCGGGGCGGAGGTATCTGGGTTAGAGGTAGCAGGTTCGGGTAGAAGTATTGAGTCATGGGGTGTGTTGGGTAGGGTAAGTGAGTCATCTGAATAATTAGATGGGGATGTAGAAAAAGGGAATAAATGTTCATGAAAAACCACATCTCGTGAGGAAAAAGATTTATGTGTATCAAGATCATATAGGCGATAACCTTTTTAACCAAGGGGGAAACCAAAAAACACAATCGACAGGCCCGTGCATCGAACTTGTCTTTAGGAAGAAGATTGGTAGCGTAACACAAACAACCAAAAACTCGTAAGTGAGAGTAATCAAGGGAGGTATGGTGTAAAAGTTCATACGGTGTTTTGTGGTGGAGTAAGGGCGTGGGAAGACGATTTATGAGGTAGCATGCAGTTTGTAAACTTTCCCCCCAAAAACGTAAAGGAATGTGTGCTTAGAAATGGAGTGTCGTATCGCATTCAAAAGGTGGCGATGTTTCCGTTCGACGATGCCATTTTGTTGGGGTGTGTATGGGCATGAGTGTTAGAAAGAAGTCCCTTTGTAGTGAAAAAAAAGATTGGAGGGATAGAAATTCACTCCTATTATCTGACCGGAAGGTTTTGACAGGAAGGTTGAATTGTGTTTGGAGCTAAGAGAAAAGTGACTTGGTTATTTCTTATGTTTCGGATTTAAATTTTAAGAGATGAATCCATGTAAATCGAGTAAAATCATCCACAATAGTGAGAAAATATCATGCACCAGTTTGAGTAGGAAGCTTGTGTGGCCCCCAAATATCACAATGAATTAAATCAAAAGGTGCGTTGGATGATTTTGAAGTAGTCGGAGAAAAAAATAAACGAGTTTGTTTTGCTAAAGGACAGATATTGCAAATATGATTTGGATCACACATAATTTCTATAATTTTATTTGAAAGGAATTGCGTAGATGCGTTGGAAGGGTGCCCCAAACATTGATGCCAAAGATGAGAGGTATGGTGGATGTGGTGAGCTAGACGTGGGTTTTGGGTGGCTTTGAGGTAGTAGAGTCTAATAAATTGGTGGATGTAATGAGCTAGACGTGGGTTTTGGGTGGCTTTGAGGTAGTAGAGTCTAATAAATTGCTTGCCCAGGCCAATCGTCCTCCTCGTGTTCACGTCCTGCACAATACAAAATTTATCAAAGAAAATCACAATACACTTCAATCCTCGTGTTAATTTGCTTACAGATAATAAATTCACGTTGAAGTGTGGCACATGAAGGACACCGTCAAGATTTAAGTCCTTAGATAATTTAATTGACCCAATATTTGCAATTGTTGCTTTGCCTCCATTAGGTAAACTGACAAAATAATGTTGAGTATGATGATATTGTGTGTAGGTGTTGAATATGAATTGTCGTCAAAGGCTCCACTGTCCATTATCCAATATATATTTGAATGTGGGTCATGCTGTGAAAGATTACAGGTAGATGTAACAATACCTATTGCATTTGCAAGTGAAAAATTATTGGTTCGGTTATGCAAAAGAGCAATCAATTGATTGTATTCTTCAGTGGTGAAGGTTGGACTCTCATTGGGTTTGTTGTCATGTAATAAGATAGTCTCCTTTGCAGTACTGTAAGCTGCGGGTCTTTGAGCTTTTGGCCTAATATTTTTTCCATGTAGCCTGTGGCCCACAAGAAAACCATTAAGGAAATAACATTTTTCAACTGTGTGGGTATCTCCATGAAAATAAGAACAACTTAGGGGCTTTTTTAGGTGAGAGTTGTGCTTGCCATCCCCATAGCCAGCACCAGGTGGTCTCGTGGCCACTGAGTTGTCGTATCTTGTGTCACCCTTGATAGAGCGACTGATTTGCATGGCATGGGATGTGATATGTAGATTTGCTATATCTATCTGCCGCTCATGTTGGAGGATTAAGCTATAGACGCGGCATGTGTCGGGGATCGGTGACATCATCAGAATCGAGCCACGCATGGTGGAATAAGGTTCGTTAAGACCTATTAAGAGTTGCATAACTCTCTCCTTTTCTTCTCTGGAGGCATATGCTTTGGAACCGTCACAAGTGCAGGCGATAGGTTCATGGTAGGAATCTAATTCATCCCATAAGGCCTTGAGTTTAGTGTAATATTTTGAAATTGTAAAGTCCCCTTATCGATGTTCGGTGATTTCTTGGCGAATTTGGAAAATTCTGGAATCATTGCTTTGTGAGAATCAATCTTCAAGATCATTCCACACCATGAAAGCACTGGTGCAGTAAAGTACACTACTTGTAATGTCGGGGTTTAGTGAGTGTAGAATCCATGATAAAACCATATCGTTGCATCTTTGCCAAATAGCAGATCTGGCATCCGTGTTTGCTGGAGGTTTGATGGTTCCGTCAATGAATCCTAGTTTATTCTTAGCACTCAAAGCAATGTGCATTGATCGACTCCATTGTCCATAATTATGTCCTTCGAGGGTTTTGGAAACAAGAACAAGACGGGGTGAGTCTGAATGATGTAAGGTGAGTGGGTCGGCTATATAGTCGCTCATGTTTGTTTATCTGTGTTGATATTTTACTTGTGATGGTGGAGACAGTATGTGTACAAAGTCACCAATGTGGATGCTCTGTGTTTATTGGTTGTTTTTGTGGTGGCAGAAGGTGTGTAGGCAGAGTCACCAATGTGGGTGCTCTGATACCATGAAAGAATGTGAAATACTGCAGTTTGTATTCCTTAATTGTGTAAAACAGGATGCCGTGGGTTACAGTATTTATACAGGATGATAATTCTAGTCTAAGTAGGAAACCTATTCTAACAAAGAAATCTCAGTGATTGTAATACAGTAGGAAATCTATGATTAGTTGTGTCTTTCCTTTAACAATCCCGATGCAAGCGGAAGCTACAGTAGATGATAATGACAGGAATTCACAAGAAAAATATGAGTTAACCATGGCCAACGATCATTTTGGTAATCAAAATATGAGTCATCATCTTGATCTTGGAGTTAATGGTTTTAGTCTTGAAAATATTCTATTTTAAAGAATTTGGAGCAACAACAGATATGGTAGGTATGTCTAGAGTCTGGATCATCTTGAATGTCCTCTATCTTGATATAATATTACTTATGGTAAAAATGATTTGCGAGCAGATCATGGTCGCTAATCCGGTTGATTTCTTACAATTGAATCCAAATTTAGTAGCTTGAACTCTTGTTTTAATTTTTTAATCTGGTTTTTAAAAAAATGAATTCAAAAAAAAATAACTTGGTATGCCTATAAAAAATCTTGATTGATTTATAATCTATCAAAATCTATTTGATTTTTTATATATAATTATTTTTTAAAATAATATTATTTTAATTTTTATAAATTAAATTAACCTGGTTAATTTATTTAATATGTGACTTAATTTTATAACATTAATTGACCTTTAAATCAATTTTAGTAACTATATTATGGAGTGACGGTAACAATAATATCGGTGTTGGGGGTAGTGTTAGATCCCCAATCCAATTCCTAGATTCGTCCTTTATTATTGGTTGGAGATGGAGAAAAGCTTATTGACTTCAAGTCTTTTTTATTAATATTATAAATGTATCTTTAATTAAAAAGTAATATAAAATTATTTTTAAAATTTTATTTAATAATTCAAGTTTTTAAATCAAATGGTTCTTTGATAAAATATCAGAGTTTTATGGATCAACCAGTCATGAATTTAAATCTTATAATCTCTACTTCATTTGATAAAAATTAAATATAAAATAAAATAAATTTATATAAATTTCACACTCAAATAACTTTCATTTTAAATAAAAGTTTTAGATGAGATAATTTTTTTAATATCCTTGTAAAATAGTGGAGGATGGTACCTTGCATTGGGATAAAGTTAGAGCAAGCTCTAATCATGGAAATGGAAAATCCTGTAAACATTTTGTCCTAGATTCTCATAACATCTTATGCATCTTAATCCATAACTGGTTGAAATAGAGTTTTGAAAAATATATACTTTTGTTATCGCGAATACAGTTCAACTATAAGAATACGAAAAATTATCTCTGCATCTTGCTTAAATTTCCTGTCAAATGTAAAACAAGAACAATACCTCATGAATGCACGAATTCTCTATTTTCTGCTGTTAACTAACAGAAACATATGCCTGTCATGCCAAACCCAATTGGCAGACTAGTTTGATGTCGATGTCTCCAAGAGTAATGGCAATGCAGTTGCTTCAGTAGACAGGACCAATAAAAAAGAAATGGTAGGAAAAAGATCGTGAGTCTCAGTATTCTAACGAACAATTTTTATTCCGAGGAAGCTGCCTTCTGATAAGGACAAGACTGGGTAATCTCTGCAACCACAAAAATTGCACAAGTTTGGGAAACTTCGTTGATGTAAGAACCTGAACAGAGTATGAGGCAACAAACCACGTTGGGGATCTGGCCCATAATTGCATTTTCAAAGGGTGAAGCTATTTAGAAAAGCTAAATTAATAATATAGCTTTTTGAATATTGTGAATATTTTTTTTTCAATTTGATTTATTTTCATATGAAAAACAATTTAAAATAATTTTTTTAAAAAAAATTACTGCAATGTTAAACAGACTATCTTAATATTTAAATATTGATAAAAAATATCTTTATTGTTCAGCAAAAAAAATCTACATCCTTGAAATAAAAGTGAAGGACTTTTGCTCAATTTTGAAGCTCAGAAACGTGAAGTAATTGTTAGGCTGCGTTGAAAACATTAGACTGGGCTCGTGTCAATCCGATCGAAGCACAAAGGTTGAGCACTGACTATGCGCTTCTAAGATAATTTAAGAAAAGAAATAGCTAAAGCATTGGCCCTTCTCTGTCAGCGAGTGCGGCCAGCTGAGTTATTGGATTTCGGCCAAGCTCGAATACCTTGTAGCCTATATCCCATTATCCTCTGGTAAGTGGGTTTGAGCTGGTTTTTATAATACAAGGGGAGCTGAAAGGGATCCGTTGATTTCCGGTGCCCATGTCTTTTAGTCAAGTTATTAAAAAATATATTTTTTAAAAATATCTATTGAACATAAAAAAGAATAAAAAAAAAAATAGAGGAGTGCACATGCATGTACTACTCATTTGAAATCTAATATCCATAACTATTCAGCAGAGTTCTTTATAATCTATAGAGAGTTGTTCATATTTTTCATTGACACTATCATATATTCTTGCATTCCTTGATCTAACAAGACTGTGAGCTTTGGAGACTGAGTGCTCAGCAGGGATTGCGAGCTTCCAATGGTTGAAACACTACGGATCGTCCACAAGTTCTCAGTCATAGTGTTGGAGAGTCCGTACACCCAATTTCTTTCGAGTTCACTAGACAATCCTACCTCCAACCACAAATCCAGGTCGAAATTCGGGTGGGTCGAAGGATCGTCCTCATATCTCTCCTTCAACCGGCTGTTATATGTCTCCTAGAAATAAAAAAATAAAATCATCAAATTCAAGAAAATAACAACTTAAGAAATAAAATGGTCAAAAACCAACGTACCACAAAGTATTGAGCTCGGCTGACGACAAACTGTTGCACCCCTTTTTAGCGGTCTTCACTTCGCATGTGGGTCTCCACAAAAAGCTTTATTGGGCTTAGCTCATGTCCAAGAATCGTAGCATGTAAGAAAAAAATGTTATCAGTTAAATATATTTATAAATAACAACAAATTAATTAAAAATAGATGTGATTAAAATAAATCTTATCATTCACTTCACACACGAAACTAACAAAACAGAGCTGCCAGTGTACATGGTAACTGAATCGTGAATTTGCCGGCTCTAGTTCCCCTCATCGAACTATGAGCGACGCGTGAAATGCTCGGATGTCACTTGCTAAATATATTCCGCCCATATATTCTTTGAGACATATGGCGGCCTAAAATCCTTTCAAATCGTCACGTCATTCAAGTTTGGTAGATCGCTTTCTCTGGTATATTTTTTAAATTTTTTTTCGCGTCTCATACCAAAAATCACACAACCTATATGGTGCAAATGTATTATATATATGAGTAAATGACAAACAAAATTTTAATATTTGAAATTAAAATCACCACAAATTACAATATATTTTTGTTGGTGTTTACCGATGAAATTAACGATGGACAAATTCAATCAATAAAAACATTATAAAATATCAATGGATAAAATTTATCAATATTTCTGTTTGTATTCATCATTTTTCTGATAGTGAGATGAAACTTTGCATATCTTGTATAGTAAGTGATACTTACATGCACAGTGTCAAATTTGGCATTCTCAGGAAAAGAACGAGATTTTGGCTCTAAGATTAATCATTTGTATCTTTGTGTGTTGTCAAGGATGTTTTTGCCTGCTCCACCCTAGTTGTAAAGGTGAGCAGCTGTGTTTGAAGTCTGCCGTCAACTTACTAGCACTAGCTTTATCAATATATTCACTCGATTATAATAAGGATAAAAAAAAAACATTAGCCAATGAAATAATTTCATTGCATTGGACAACTATCCAAATCATTCCCTCGAGCATGCATACTGGCATTGTAAAGCATATGAGATTAAGTATTGAATCCAAGATGTAGCTCCTCTGTAGTGGTATTTTGAACTCCAAAACTCATTACAATCCAAGTATATATCTTTAAAATGGCTGTGTATGCCAAAATCTTCTTTTCGAGATTGAATAAAAATGAACCTTTTCTTCTATATATTATTTTAGATCTCTAATTAAGGATGCCACCGAGACCCTTCTAAAAAATTAAGGAGACGAAGACCGCAGATATCATGATCTAGCATGAATTAATGCCAGCTCGGACGTAGTTGTCTTGTTCATGTTAGTAAAAAAGAAGATTAAGTTCTGATATGTCAATGGTACCATTAATTGATGGAAGAAACTCATGAAGATCTTAAAACCACACAGAACTTTATTCAGAAATACATGAAAGTGACTAAAACATGAAGTACATGCACATATGACAAGGGTGACAGACCGATACTATAGTCTGCTAAAGCCCTCGACAATATTCGACAAGTGCTTAAGCATTGACAAAAGGGTATATTTCATATATGAAATTGCAACTCCCACTAACAACCCTGCCACCTTGTTTCCCATCACAGCAGCTTGGGAGTTCACCAATTATACCATCAAGGCATTTCTTACAAACAGCACTAGAAAGATCCCCAGTGCACTGAACCAGACCATAAAGCTTGGTTGATTTTCCTAGTTCCCTCTCTCCTGTTGCAAACAACTTGGGGGTTGCTTGAGCTTTATTGGCAAGCTGGCTCAAAAGCTCTTTGGTCTTTTTATTGAATGGAGCTGGCGCACTCACAACGTGCACGTTCCACATGTAGAACTTGTTTCCAGTATCAACTTGGCCAAAGAACCCAGTGTTTGAGTACTTCAAAAGGCAGTTATCATACCAAATGATAGCTGCTTTGTTGTATGGGCAGCGCTTTCGAATCTCACTGCTCGCCTCAACAACACAGGTTTTGCAATCTGAGGTTGAGACATCGCCTCTACAAAGAGCAAGCCCGTATGTTTGGTCCGGGGTGTGGCCTCTTGAACCCATACCAAAACCTGTAGGAGGGGCTTTATAGTAAAGGTAACTAGTGAGCTTGTTTAGGTTGGATTCATAAGGGCCATTGGCAGTGAAGTTCTCAGGAGATGAACATAAATGGAAATTTGGGCCTGCTCCAAAAACAGTGTGGAGAAGGAGAGAAAAGGTTATTAGACATAGAGAGGAGGCAAAGTTGGAGAAAGACATTGTTGCAAGGACAGCTAGCTTGATGGGTTTAAACTTGGGATAATACTGCAATATATAATACAAAAGCAGCAATGACTGAGGTGGGTAACGTGTCGACCTATTCTTTTTTTTTTTTAATATTAGTTAAGTTAAAAATTCTTTTGATTTGTTTTTTTTATTAGCATCAATATTCAAATTAGTTTGTATATCTCGATTATGTTTTTATTAGAATCATCACTCTCACATGAAATTAATCAATAAATAAATATTAAAAAAGCAATATATAAAATTGAGAATGGGTTATCACAGGGCTTTGTCTTTTAATTTAAATGGACGTCATATATACTACAACTAAATTAAATACAATAATAGTGAAGCAATGAGACAACCTAATGAAAATCCATTTAACAAACCTTAAAAAATAGGTTGCAAGTATTAAAAAAAAAATAGAACCCCTGATTTTATGTGAGTCTCTAACAAAAAATTTAAATATATTTTGGATAATATCTAAATTCAACTATCAAATTCAATACTAAACTGTAATGTTCCATTAAAGATTTTGCTCAATTCACTTGATAAACTTCAAGAAATAGGTTGCAATTGAGAGTGAGTACTAGAATCCCTAATTTTATGTGAAATAAATAAATAATAGATTAGTAAAATATATATATATAACTAAGAATGAGTCATCCATCATAAGGTTCAGGTCTTTTAGACTCAATTATTAAATTCAATACAACAATTATTTTTTATAAAATAATTAGTTAATCTCTTTAATTCAATTAGAAGAACTTATATTGAATCGTTAAGTAATATTGATATATATGTTTAAAACCTATTCTTTTTGTTATTAATTTATTTGTTTTTTATTATCCAAATACCCACCTTCATTAGTTTAAATCTTCAATTTTACTTATAGTTTTGAAACTCGAACCAGTCAGGAGGGTCGATTTGGGACCCGGTCAACTCAAGTATGAGACCGATTCGGATCTAAGTAAAAATCTACTGAAAAGTTGGCTTGGTGAAACCCGATCGACCCAGCAGGTCGATCTAAAACTCAGACGACCCGAATAAATCCAGCTTAAATCCAACTTCTTTTATATATATATATATATATATATATATATATATATATATATATATATATATATATATATATATATAGACACACACATGGACATGAAACTACGTTGTTGTGGATTCTCATTTCCTATTTCTATTAGAAACCAAACTGAGGATATCAAACAGATAGACCGTTCCTCCGAATCAATGAAATTAGATGCAGCTGCTCCCTCTCGTCGTCCAAAAACAATAGAAAGAGAGTGGCTAGCGCTTCTTCCGCTGAGACCTGTTGGCCGTCAACTGCTTCAACTGCAGATGCGGCTGAGTTAGATGTGCCATCAATAGCAA
Source organism: Populus nigra (assembly GCF_951802175.1). Lineage (NCBI taxonomy): Eukaryota > Viridiplantae > Streptophyta > Magnoliopsida > Malpighiales > Salicaceae > Populus > Populus nigra. Next base: position 2,714,932 of record NC_084864.1, on the reverse strand, counting down.
AGGAAGTGGCTGACGAAGCTCCTCTTCATAGACACATGTGGAATCTGTCCCTTTCAGCCCCTGAACCTGATGAATCTGTTTGGTACGATAAGGCTTCTCCTTCCCCTGAACTTCATAAAATGGGAGACAAAAAGAATAAGCTTTGAACTTTATTTGAATTTTGCAGGTCCTTGAATTAGTTTGGTTTTTTTTTAGGTTTGATTGACTGAGTTAATTCATTTGATTCATGATCTGATCATTAAATCAGATCGATTACCAGATAAAATTTCAAAACTATAATTTTACCTACTGCACACAAAACCAAAAAGACTTTCTACAAGGTAACTCGTAATTTAAAAAAAAAACTAAAAGGAATAATTAATTTATGAACCAAATACTGATTTACTCCATTTATTATTCATTTAACATGGGTACGTAGAAGTCCAATGAATCTTCCTTTTGGCACACTTCAATTCATGATTGAGTCGTCTCCTTATATTGTTCGTAGGCCCATTGATTACTCTCGCGAGAGCAATATATTTTTTTTTTTAATAAAAACACGTGTGTATAGATAGTTTGACCATCCTTATATATCATGAGGGAGGGAAGGTGGTTTGTCTTAATTGTTAAGACATAAATGATCCTAAAATTTTGGTGTGTTTGAGGGGTATAAATCGTTCCAAATTTGATGAATAGAGGAAGAAAATATGGCATTCCTTATTCAATATCTTACGTACCAGCAAATATATACCTCCTTCATTTTATCCTAAATCATAGTCAATTATTCACCACTTTCTTCTACCAAATCTTGAAAATATTTTATTCTCATATATCTATGGAAATAACGGAGCCTCTAGCTATTTTAATGGTGCTGATTAACTGTAATTCTACCCAAATCTTTTATTCTTGCAATAATGGAAACAACTGAGCCTGTGTACACAGCTACTGGTTGTAATTTTGTCCAAGTTACAAGTATATATAGCTCATTTCACCACGTTGTATACAATAAAACCTTCACAAATATAAAGAATTTCCCTTCTTCTTCTCTTTCCCTTCGTATCTTTCTCTTCATCATCAACATGGTGATGATAAATAAACGCAAAAAGCAAACCCAAGGCCGTCAAAAAATAGAGATCAAGAAGATAGAAGAGAAGAGCAATCTACAGGTGACGTTCTCAAAGCGTCGTGGGGGTCTAGTCAAGAAAGCAAGCGAGCTAAGCCTTCTCTGCGGGGCACAAGTGGCCATTCTTGCCTTCTCTCCAGGGAAAAAGGTCTTTGCGTTTGGTCACCCCGATGTCGACATGGTACTTGATCGTTATCTCAGTGACAGTTCTACTGCTAGGGAACTAGGGGCCGTGAGTAATAATGACCCTCAAGTTCAACAATGGAACAAAGAGTACGAGGAGGCATTGAAAGAGTTGGAGGAGGAGAAGAAGCAGGTGGCAATGGCTGAACAGTGGAATAAGGTGTGTGAAAACGATGTTAATGCAAGGTTCTGGTGGGATGAACCTATTGACGATATGGGGTCGGAGGAGCTTGAGGAGTATGTGAGGGCCATGGAAGAGTTAAAGAAGAATGTGGCTGCCAGGGCAAATGAGTTAACCATGGCTAGCGATCATTTTGGTAATCAAAATATGAGTCATCTTGATCTTGGAGTTAATGGTTTTAGTCTTGAAAATGTTCTATTTTAAAGAATTTGTAGCAACAAAAGATATGGTAGGTATGTCTAGAATCTGGATCATCTTGAATGTCCTCTGTCTTGATATAATATTGCTGATGGTAAAAATAATTTGCGAGTAGATCATGGTCTCTGATCCGGTTGATTTCTTACAATTGAATCCAAATTTGGCAGCTTGAACTCTTGTTTTATTTAATCTAGTTTTTGTTTTTATTTTTTTTATTTGAGACCATAGCATTATGTCGTATGAAATGTGTGCTTAATTAATTAGTGAGAGTTCGATATACTCTCTTGGGGAAAGGTTTTATACCGGATTGAACTGTAAATCAGATTTAATAAAAATATTGTGGAGTGACAGTAGTAAAATGTTGTTAAGTGATCTTATTGGTGGAGGTTGAAATGAGGTCGTGGGCATAGACTAATAAAGAGGGTTGCCAGGGGTGGCCCTACACCCTGGTACTGGGTTACTAATGGAGGTGGAGAAGAGCCTCAGATGCCTCTCACCATGAATGACTTCAAGCCTTTTTTATTAATATTACAAAGCGCGCACAACGACTGTATCTCCAATTGAGTAGCCCCTAGTCATAAAACAGTTGCGTTGGGATAAAGTTAGAGCAAGCTCTGATCATGGAAATGGAAAATCCTGAAAAAATTGTCCTTAGATTCTGATAACATCTTATGCATCTTAATCCATAAAAAGTTTATAAAAATATGTACTTTTGTTATCGCAAATACAGTTCAGCGATAGGAATACGAAAATTTATCTCTACATCTTGCTTAAATTTCCTATCAACTGTGAAACAAAAACAATACCTCATGGGAGCATGAATTCTCTATTTTCTGCTGTTAACTAACAGAAACATGCTTCTGTGCCAGTCATGCCAAACCCAATTGGCGGACTAGCAGTGTCTCCATGTTAGCACTTTCCATCACTAGCAAGGATCTAATTCAGTGATCCAGACCCCATTTATAGATTGTTGTAATGACTCTGGCAATTGAGATGAAACGGAATCTTCTGATCCTGAATTCTCCATGGACACAAAAGCTGTGTGATGGTGCTGGAGAGGTTATAGTTTAACCACTGAGCATCATGACAATCTGTGACAATGTAGGTCCGTCAGCAACAGCTTCTTGAACACAGAATAACCTTATATGGATGCACTTCAGAACTTCACTTTCTGGCCATTGGCCACCTAATGTAGGATCCACCAACTCTAAAGCTGTTCTACAAATTTAAGCACTCAAGCGAGGGCCAATTGAGGCAGCTCGATACGTTTTACAACATAGAGAACAATTCACCTCATATGTACTACTAACACATATGAAAGCAGTTATCTGAAGTTATATCACTGTTCCTTTGTACTAATTTGCTCTGCCATTAATGCTAAAGTTTGATGTCGATGTCTTCAAGAGTAATGGCAATGCAGTTGCTTCAGTAGACAGGACCACTAAAAAAGAAATGGTAGGAAAAAGATCGACACCGAATAGGATTTTGTCCAGGCGCCCATTGGGCAGATACTCATAGACAAGTAGCTTCTCTCCTCCTTCTAAGCAGAAACCCAACAACCCTACTGGTTTCGATGCAGCAGTTTGGCAGCCAACATTACTTCTGTATTTTGAGCTCTTCTAACCCTGTCCTGAGCTTCTTGAAAGCCTTTTTACAGATATTGTAAGAGGTAGGTAAATGTTTTGCACGCATCAAATGTACTGAAGAAGGGATACCCTGTAAACTGAACCGATCGAAGCCACCTTGTCCAAGCTTATATACATCACATAAATTTCCAGTTGCTTTTCTAAGTGTATTAAGTCCAATTGAAAGTGAATCCATGGTAGAATAACCTTCTTTACTAACACCATCTGATAAAAAACTAGAAGAAAAAAAGAGCAAGTTATTCAGGCTGCATAACATCTTCAACTTCCCATTCAAGGCAATACAATTGAAATACTAGCAATATCAAGCTAACAGGTATGTTAATCTTCTGTCATGTCTTCATTAGTTTTTGGCACAATGCCTATACCTAGCACTTTGTTATCACTTCAATGCATGTAAAAGATTTAGAAACTCATACCTCAGTGATTTTCTGCTGTCGTGTCTAGAATTATTGATACTGGAGGTTCTGATTCAATCATCTATTACACTTGGATCACATGAAAAGCCTGATGTATAGATGGGTGGGCACAAGCCCATCAAGAGACCCGTTCATGCCACACAGCTTGTCTAACAAAGATAAGTAGAACTTTTGATATGTTATTTTGGCTCTCCTCTTGAAGCTATAAAAATTATAAAAATGAGGGATAAAAAGAAAAAAAAATCATTTTCTTTTAGCTTTTTGTTTGGAGATACCCTGATAGAGGTATAGTAGACTGTTAGACCATCTCCAATAAAAGAGGTGAAAGAAAAGCCAATTTTTAATTTTGATTCTATCAATTGATTTGATTTGATAAATTTTAATTGGTTATTAAATTTTCAATTTTGATAATTATATTTTATTTTCATAATAAAATATATTTGTTATAAAAATTTAATATGATAAAACCAAGTTTTAGTTAAAAAATATATTCACGGTATAAAATCCTCTCAACAAATTTTCAAGATATGTCTGCTTATTTGTAAGTAGTAAATTTGTCTTGAGAAGGTATCTGTAGGAATAAACCAATCAAATTTTTTCATGTGTTATTTTCATTTTATTTTTACATAAACAAAATGAAATAAAATTGGAATAAATAATATGGAAAATGAATGGGCCTTATATTTTTATTTTTATTTTTTTCCAATAGAAGGTTGACATATGGAAATAGATATTTAAGACTTCTTGTTGTCATAACCTAATTTTTTCCCATTTTATTTTAATAATTATTATTATTTTATTTATTGAAAAGGATAAAAAAATAATGAAAATGATGATAAAAAATAATAATGATGAAAAAACAAGTAAAATAAAATAAATGAAAAATGAATTAAAATTTGGGTTAAAGGCAACATGATTGGAAGTTTTGGGGTTTAATTAAACTTTGGAATTAATCTAATTAATCCAATCAAGGGTTTAATTGGAGAATTGATAAGTTTTGAGACTTAATTGAGCTTGGAATTAATTTAATTAATCCAATTAAGGGTTTAATTGAAGAATTGATAAGTTTTGAGACTTAATTGAGCTTGGAATTAATTTAATTAATCCAATTAAGGGTTTAATTGGAGAGTTGATAAGTTTTGAGACTTAATTGGACTTAGATTTAATTAAATTAATGAAATCAGGGACTTAAGTGAAAACTTATCAAAGTATAGGGCTGATTCTTGTAACATTTGAAAGAAATTAAAACCCAAGGCCCAATGTATAAATGGCGCTGAGATGCAGGGGTTCAATTATAATTTACCCAAGGACTGGACTGAAAAACTTCAAAATGTGAAGGATCAAAACACAAAACAACGGTGCCGTTTCTCAAACACTGTTCATCTTCTTCGGCGCCTCAGGTGCCCACCGCCATCATTACTCCTGCAATAACAGTTGATTTATTACCTGGTAACGATGGAATTCTGTGGCTATAAAGCCAGAGAAAACAAAGAACGCAGAGGGGGAGGAGACAGAGGGGAGCAAGTTTTCTGCCCCTGTTTCTTCTCAAAGAAACAGAGGCGTTCGTGCCTCACGATCGTGAGGCACGAAAGCGTGAAGAAAAAAAAGCCATCCTCTGGCTTTATAAGCAAGAGAAGGCCACAGAGAAGGAAGAAAAACTGAGGAGAAACACGAAAAAGAGAGGACAGAACCGGTGGACTAGAAGAACAAACACAGACGGACGCGGACGAGCGGGGAAGACGACTAGCAGGGGAACAAACCGAAACAAAAAAGAAGAAGACGATAGAACAAGGAAAGCTAAAACAGAGGAGTAGACAGAAAGCAGTAACAGAGAGGAGTAACGCTGGTCAGTTGTCATCCCCGTCTTCAAGTGCAGCAACAAGTAAGTTGCGTTCCCCCTCCCTGCATTTTAGTTGCATGTTGCTGTAACAGGTGGGCGTGAGCGGTTCACGCACGCCTGCGGGTAAAAAACAGAAAAATGGCCAGCCGGGTCAAGCCTGTGACCCGGCTAGGCCTGCTGGGTCCAGCCCAGCCACATGGGCTGAGCTGGGCCCAGCCAAAAAAATTAAAAAATAGAAAAAATAATAAAATAATAAAAAATTATGTATGCATAAATAAAAATAATATAAATTTATTGGTTTATTCACTGACGCCAGAGTTAGGAATAAAAATATCGGTTTAGATTTATATTATTTTTATTCGTTGTATTTTATTTAGCTAGAAAAATAAAAAAAATATGTGAACGAGTAATAAAATGAATTTAGTTTATTTGTTTATTCACTAGCGTTAGAGTCATGAATAAAAAATATTGATCTAAATTTATTTTATAGCTACATTATAGTTATCAACATCAGAGTTGGAATTATCCGTAGTTGAATATTCACTGACGCCAGAGTCAGAAATATTGCAAATAAACCATTAGATCGTAAACTAGTAAACATTTAGCAATTTAAGACAAAACCAGTAATGCAGTCTACCTCAGGCAGAACGTTTAAGAGGTGATAATATCTTCCATTTTACGTAATCAATCTCGAGCCATAGAATCGCTGATGACTAGTTAGGGTTTCTAGTGACCGTAATACTAGGTGGCGACTCCTTAGACAAGATATTTTTTCCTAAAAGAACAAGATGCCAGATATCTGTTCTTTTTCCATAATCAAAGATTATTTTTTAGAGTCGTCGCAATGTCGGGTGCGACACTTGTCATAAATATAAGATCTCATAAAATAAATAACAATTAATCAAATAATATCACGTGAGATTGAAAAAAAAAAAAAAGCCTAAGAGCCCTCACATGTGTCTATAAATAGAGGTTCTTATATTAAAAAAAATCTACAAAATATAAAATTTTCTACAAGCTCTTCAAAATTGAAAAAAAAAATCTCTCAAAAATTCCAAGTCTTTCTTTATTTAGGCTTGAAATCTATGAAGAACATGATGCCTATGAAGGAGTACGTAAACGGAGATTTCTTGTTAAAGAATACACGCTAACACAGCCCATCACATGGTTGGCCAAGTGTGGAGTTTGTAAATAAAAGCAGAGGAGTTGTAGAGTAGAAACCCATTTGGGGTCGAAAGGATTAGTAAGTTCTAAATAATTTGTTCGCAATCTGTGAGTTACTGTATGGAGTTAGTCCTTTTCATGAGAAATTGCAAGTTGGTTTTATGAAATTTAGTGTTGTCAGGACGTATCCAGGTTCTCTGAAACAGCTGAGGACATAATATGGAAGTGAAAGCTCTATACAGATGGTAAAAGAAAAAAAAGCTGTGAAGTACAAAGTATCAATCTGGATCTTAATTCTGCAGATCAAATGTGAATTATCACTTGCAGACATTTTTTAATCCGTTTTCTTTGGTCATTTCAGTGCTAAATTTACTTGCATTACAATCAAAAGAACATCTCGAGGCACTAAAGAGTAATCTGTATTCTCTATTTTTGAATCACAAGTTTGTGCATATGCTACAATATTGAAAATAGCAAGAATGTGTACAGGGTGAAGGCATTGTTGAAGCTTCCTTGATTATATTCTCATGGAGTTCTTTCTAAGCATCAGCATGTTGTACTTCTTTGCTTGCATCTTGAAAAGCCGAATTTGTGCGTTTTCCTTGCTTTCTAATCATACTATGTCTCTGATCAGAAGCAATTAGGAAAAGTCAAAACTGTACTTAGGCATCACCTCGGGCATAGATCCTGCCATGAAAAATTTGCAGACTGCATCGACCTGGTCTATTCAGTTTCTGCTGCTATCTCAAGGCGAAGTGGAGGAGATAACAATATAGACTAACAAGTCTGCAATCTTTTCCAACCAATATGACAAGCATCTATGCTCCCTATTTTGGATCCTGAAGTCAAGAAGCTACCTGAACTGATACACATACTCAAATGAATTATAATTATTAATGCATATATACCCGTTCTTCCTCTTTGCATTCTCTAATTGCAATTTCCATCACTTTTCCAGAAGAAGGAGGCAAGACATCACAGCATTGCCGCCTTGGAGCACGAAGCTGAACAAAAGATGAAACAGCACAACTATTATTTGTGATTCACAAAAATGCTACTGAATGAGAAATGAAACAAAGCAAGTATTACTTGCCAGAAACTTGTAATATGAATTGAATTCTGATATGCCCTGAAGCTGATAAGCAAAATACCTGTTTTTCACTGAGATCGAGCTTCTGCGAATATACTTTCATCTCTTCTAGTTTCCTTGGTGAAGCCATGTCGTTAGAACAATTTGCAAAACTTTTCTTATAAAGGCTCGTAATTCGGTCCCTGCCAGAAGACACATGATCCAGAAAGAAGATTGTCGGTCTTCGGCATAGGTCAGGATGAGGTTCTCTTGTGTTAAGAGTATACACCCCAGCCAAACCATCTCCCTTTTTCCACTGCCTGAATGTTTGTTGCACGGGGAGAACGTCAGGCAAAAATACGTGATTGCTATATACCTCAACAGCATAGCCCCATGACACAGAAATAGTCCACCCAAACCAACGATCATAGCAAACTGTTTTCTGCAAAACCCTCTGGGAATCAATATTTACTGCTTTAAAGAAATGCTCTATTGAGTTCATAGTTGTCATGTTAGGGAAGATGGGGTCTAGGTGATCCAAATGATGAAAGGATACCAATGGCGCCAGTGGATGTGAAGTCAACAAGCCAAACGGATCTCCCCGAATATCAACCTGGAAATTTGGCATATACCATTAGAATATTTCAGAATAGACATTTTGTGTGTGTGTGTGTGTGTGTGTGTGTGTGTGTGTGTGTGTGTGTGAAGTCGTAACTTAACCAAAAGACACCTGATGGAAACCAGGCTCATGAGTCAATCCCACGCCAAGCTCTGCCAAGCAAGAATAGATCCTGGAATCGCTTCCATATAGATGTGGATATCGTTCAATACAAGCATCGAAAACCTTTGCCAAAACTTTTGCAAGTGGATAACTTATGGCGAATCCTCCACCACCAAAGGCCATCTCAAAGCCAAATTCTCTATTCTGCCCATAATTCTCAGAATTAGATCCTATGTAGTACCAAAGCTCATGATCATACTTGGAAAGAGTCTTCACCAAATTCTCAGGAAGGAAAACTGTGTCATCATCCCCAAAAACAAACCACCGCACATCAGAGTGATTAAGTGCCACTGTCTCAAAAACTACACGTGCCACACGAATTGCTGACCGGGGACCATTTCGATAAGTATAACGAAACCGAGAGGTGTCCTCGGAGATGCACGCAGGAGGGAGTGAACCACTGTCATTGTAGGAATTTGCTTCCTCAACCATGCTGTCCAGGAACACACATCCTCGCATATGGTCTGGCTTCCACCACAGCTTAACATATTCCTTTCTATTCGGCCACGAGATTTTGCTTGAAGCAATCCCAAACACAATATGATTAAGAGTTGTTGGAGCACGCACGTTTCCTGAAGATGAATTTATATGTGCAAGCCTGGAAGTGCCTACCAGGAAGAGTGACACGAGAAGACAGATGATGCAAGCAGAAAATGAGACCATAACTAAGTGGATAAACCGAGAAGGAAAATGGGGCTTTTCCGGCAATAGCTGCCGAAGTTTCATCTCGAGGAGGGGTGAGGGGGGAATGAATTAGAAGGGATTCTTGATTCAGCTTCTTGAAAGCCTGTTCTAAGAGAAGACAGTCAAGTATTTGAACTGTATAAATACCTACAATTCCGTGATTGAAGCAAAGGTAGAAGCAAGTTGTCTACTTTTGACATTTCAAGTTTGTTATTTCCCCATAAATGGCGAAATAAAGAAAGGGTTAGGTGTGAGGAAGCAAAGAAAGTATTCTTGTTTTTCTAATGGCGGGCTCCATGGATTCAAGCCAAACACATTATAGCATTGAAATTTGACTCCGTACATTGAAAGCAACTTCATCTGAAAGTGTCAAACTGTGACTTCCAAGGGTAACTATTGGCCAGATGTTTAGGGTTTAACATGGGGCAGGCAAGGTATTCAAACCATAAATATTGAAAAGATGAGTCAAAATCAAGTAACTCCATGTGTCCATATGTTTATGGTACAGGCGGAGTGATTGATAAGGAATTTGTAACAAATTAAAACCCTTCAATACATAAAATATTCTTAAAATATTTAATTTATTTTTTTTATATCTTTCTCTTTATTAAAAGATTATTACAACTTTTTATATAGAAAAAAAAATCTAATAATAGAAAAAAAATAATTAGAGAAAAAATAACATATTCAAATAGAAAAAAAAACTAGAAAAGCATCATAATATAGAATAGAAATAAATAAAATTAACTAAGAAAATTATCTATTTTGCTAAAAAAGTTCTTGTATCAATTTTTTCAAATTGAAAAGTACTCCTCAAGTTTAGTTTTTAGTTAGAAATTATTCTTCATCAAAAATATTTTTTTTGTACGTGAATCATCCATCATGGTCCCTAACACCTTTGTGTCGATCATTTCATTATAGATCCCTAACATAATATATTTTTTGTGGACAATTTCATTGTAAATCCCTAACACAACATCTTTGTGTGGGCCACCTAATCATGAATCCCACTACCAAAATTTTGAATGACAACAACTGATATAGACAGAAACAACATGCTAGTTTCTGGACTTTTTTTTTCTCAAAAGGAAACTTCCTCATCCTTTTCTATATAAGCACGTCCTATTTTTCAATTTTTTCTTGCCATAGTTGTTCTATAACACATAACAACAATCTTTTCTTGCCATAGTTGTTCTATAACACATAACAACAAAGCAAAATACCCATCAATGATCATTATACTCTGATACTAATTAATGCAGACGGAGCAAAGGATAAGAGATTTGTTACAAGTCAAAACCATCAAAAACTAATAACACTATAAATATGAAAAAACTCTCAAAATACTTAATTTTATATATTTATGTTTTTTCTTGTCAAAAAACTATCAACTCTTTAGAGGGAAAAAAAAACTAAGGAAACATAATAACACCCTTGAGAATAAGGAATATCCCCTTCAAATAGGGGAAAAAATCATCTTAATAAAGAATAAAATAAAATAAAAAAATATCTATTCTCCTAAGAATAAACCACCCCATGATTTTCTTATCTTGCAAAAGCAACCACTACATGGGCTAATACTATTTCATAACAGATACGCATCCTAAAGAGGGTTCAGGTAACCTAAAATTTAAGAAAATGAAATCTATGAAAACAGTCTGCTCATCAATGATAACGTTAACAATGCTTGCTCTGTAATTAATTATTGTTTGTTGTGTCATGACATGTGCAATCCAATACTTAATAAACCTTGTACCTTGTTCTGGACACATGCATTTTGGATCTACAAGAATAGAGTTCAAGGTTCACATCACAGCAAAATCAGAACCTTAAAATAGTCATGAAAATGACGTTCAAGAACCTTGAAAAGGTGCAGCCATCTACAGATCTTTTCGAGAACCGTTAACCCACCAAGCAAGTTCACATTTTTCCAGGTCCCATCTACAGTTTCAAAAGCAATTGATAAAATGGCCACACATCAAGGAGGACCTGTCTTTTGAAGCTCACAAATAGCTGCCTGCCCTCCCAAGTGGGAAAACTCGATGGCTGAAACCAGTTATCCACAACGAGATCTGAAAACCACACTTACCCCTCGTGCTCAAGAAGCCATAACATGGGCTTCAACAGCCATCAAAGGTGGAAACAAAGAATGGATTTCCAGAGTCGATAACGTTACTTGGAAAATGCAACATCGTTGACAAAATTTGATTTCATAAGCTTTACAAACTCACCAAATTTCTGAAAGTTACATTTTCACAGAAAGAATACATTAGTGCCGTGTAAATTGATAGCAAGACTTTGACTCTCCTCTGTGGTCACGTCTCTTCTCTTGGTCGTTGCTTGCACATCCTGGCATCAAATCTAAGGCTGGAAACTTTAGCTGGCAGTAAATGTGGGAGTGGTTTCAAACTGAATCAAGTATTCCAACCATTGCGTAGTCATAATATGCCAGCATGAAGCATTGCATTTAACGCATGTAAGTTCCAACCTGAGAAGAAGGGAAAGCAGGAGGGTTATTGTATATCTCAGAGAGAATCTAGCTCGATATTTATTGCATGGAGAACCTTTGAAAATTATGTCACTCTTCTTCATGCACTCCTATAATATTGTCAATGATGAGTAACTAAAATAAAATCCCAGATTACATCAAGTTCCTCTGTAATATGATCTTGCAGTTAAGCCTTCAATTGATATAAAGGCATACTCCTGCAGCTATTCCAAAGGCTAGATGGAATAGTAAAGGGGTTGGACGAAAACTAGTATGTTGATGCGTGGAATATAATAATCACCCAAAATCCAATTCAAGGAATTGGCGAACATAAAAAGGCCAAGATGGACAATCAGAACAATGTCTCAACAAAAAGGAAAGCGATCAACAACATGTGTAGAATAGTATTCAAGAATGGTGAAAACAAATTACCAGATGAGAGCAAAAGCTGAATCAAACTCCAATTGCTTTGCATCTAATTGCACTTCTAGACAGCTGGCATTCTCTAATATGTTAGGAATGCATAGCAATTAGTTCATCAGCACCACATTTCCTAATGCTAATGACCATTGTCCCATTAAATAAGGGAGAAAGGTCACAGCATTGTCGACGAGGAGCCTTCATCTGGAAGAATGCATAAAGAGAAATCATAAGAAAATATCAGCTTTTGCATTACTAGGATACAAAACATGACATATTGGCTAACTTTTGTCTTCAAACCAGGGATACAACATGAGCCTTTAGTAGTACCTGTTCAATATCTGGTTCTAGTTTCTGGGACAGTACTCTAACAAGTTCCAGATTCTTCATGGCATAACCTCTGTTACAATCAGCAACATCATGTCTGATGTAATTGCTCCAAATGCCATTTTTACCACCAGAGGTAACACTTTCCATGAAAAAGACAAGAGGTCTTTTACAGGGATCTTTGGGATATTCTCTTATATTAAACATAAAACGAGTGAATTCAGCATTTCCTGCTCTCCTCCATGGCATAAATGTTCTCTGTGGTGTAAGAAGATCTGGAAGAAACTCATTGCCTTCAAACACCTGAACAGAATATCCCCATGCAACTGAAGCAGTCAATGAATATACAGGGTCATAGCAAACTGTTTGCTGCAAAATCCTAGTAGGGTCGACATTCACACCATTAAAAAGATGTTCTAAAGCTTGAGTCTTGCTCATTTTTGGAAAGATAGGGTTCACAGCATCCAAATGATGAAGAGACACCAAAGGAGACAATGGATGTGCAGACAACATTCCAAACAAATCCCCTCGCATATCAACCTAGAAAAAATCAAATTAAATCAGAAAACCGCCTCTCAAGTTTCAATTCCATCACCCAAATGCAAAAGAAACCTCTAACTCACAAGAACAAACACAGTCACTTGGATATCCAATGAACAAAGACAAGAATGTTAAACTTCATTTGGAAAAGACATTTTGTAAAGCCTCCAGTCACAACCGGAGAAAACTAAGCTAATCAAGCCTATCAATAAAACTTCATAATTTCACTAATCCAACGCGCCCCATACATGCTAACAACCAGTACATCTACGCAAAGAAAGGAATCCTAACATCAAATAAATAAAGAGAAACAAAGCAACATTACATAACCAATTTCATTAGAGAAGATTAAAAAATCTAAAAGTCAACTCAGTGCAGCTCAACTACCATAATCGCAGTCTCTATACTCCACAACATGCCTTGTTACACAAAAATAAAATTTGTTCTCACAAATATAAGAGGTCAGATGACCCTCATACAAGGCATTTATCATCATCCACTCATTAACATCTAAAATTCTTCACTCTCACAATTTCACACTTATAATCTAATTACATCCCCAACATTCCAAAAAGAAATTAACTTCAAAAACAAGATCATCACATGCATGTGGTCGATGCACAAGTTCAGTATTTTAAATCAATAAAAAATGGTGTATCACCAACAAAGTAAATAATCAAAACTAACCTGATGAAACCCAGGCTCATGACTCAAACCAACACCTAACTCTGCCAAACAGGAGAAAATCCTTGCATCACTCCCGTACAAATGAGCATAACGCACCAAACATGAGTCTAAAACCCTAGCTAAAACCTTAGCTAACGAATAACTTATTGCAAACCCACCTCCACCAAATCCCATTTCAAATGAATTCTTCACATTCTGACTATAACTCTCTGAATTACTCCCCACGTAAAACCATCCATTATGATCATATTTCGACAAAACGGTAACCAAGTTCTCCACAAAAAACACAGTATCATCATCACCAAACACGAACCAATCAACATCCGGTTCATTAAGCTCCACAACTTCCTTTACTACACGCGCCACTCTAATGGCGGATTTAAGGCCGCCTTTGAAGGTATAAGGGAAGGAAGATGTGTCTTTGGAGATTATTACAGGAGGGAGCGTGGGATCTATCACGGAGCGATTGTTATTTCCAGTGGGGTCGACAACTTCCCGATCAAGGAAAGCGAAAGCACGCGTGGTGGTGGAGTTGTACCATAGGCGGATGTAGGGTTGGCGGTGAATGAAAGAAGTAGAAGAAGATGCTATGGAGAAGACAATATGGCGGCGAGTGGTGGGAAAGGTAGTCGATGGGGTAGAGCATGGAGTTAAGGAAAGTTGAGGTCGCGGTGAGGAGAAGAGGAGGTAGATTATTATTAGGAAGGATAAGATTAGTAAGAGATCTTTCAGACGTGATGGGGTTAGTGTTAGAGTTTTCTTAGAGGTGGTGGCGGTGGTTGGCGGTGGTTGCATGTTTCTAGAGAGAGGATGAGAGGCGGCGGTTACGGTGGTTGAGGTGGTGGTGTAGTGTTTTCTTTTTCTATTTTCGTACATTATTATTTTTTTCCTTTTTTTTGGGTTTCTTTTAGGCTTTGTTAAGTATTTTCTTTTTCTTTTTCTTTTTTACTTGCTAAAAGGACTGAAAGGGGCTTTCATGTACTTGAAATTTCGTGATTTTAATTGGGATTTCGTAACAAAGGTACCCTTAAGACTTGAAGCACATTATTTGAATTTCTTTGATTAGTTTAAGGAAGTGAAACAGAAGTACAGAACAGGTGACGCGCGTCTCTGGAAGATCTGTTTACTTCTGTTCGCTAACTGGTATTGCTGACCAGAGTCAAAGGGCTTTTTATTGGGCTTTCTTCATATTGGACTTTATTACAAAAGCCCGTATCTAGGCCTGTGAAAATGGTTTATATATGTAAATCAAGTACTCGAGTATTATATATGTAAATGTTCTTTATATATTAGATATTTTTTTAATAAAAATAATTTTTTTACTAGAAATGAATTTGAATTTTTATTATAAATTGATATATTTTTACTCAGTTGAAAATTCAATTAATATCATTGATGTATTTTAAATCAAATATGCTTGAGCTAGTGAAATATTTTGTTTATAGTCCATTACAAGATTGACCTCTCTTTTTATTTATTTAAATAAATAAAAAAAGTTCTACATAAGACATATATAATTGTAAATTTATCAACATAATTATCTTCAAACACTTTGCAAACATAAATTTTTTTTAAGATGGTTAGAAATTTTGTTAAATAAGTTTCATAATTAAATGTGTGTTTGGTAATGTAATACAATGTGTTTTTTAAAAGTTTTTTTTAATTGATGATGTTTTTTTCACAGAATTTTTTTTATTCTTGATATCATCACATCAAAATTATAAAAAATTATATTTTAAAAATATTATTTTGTTATTTCTTCAAATAAGAAGTATTTTAAAAAATAAAAGATATATTTATGTGATGGATAAGGTTTATTTAAAATTAATGGACAAAGAAAACACAAGTGCACAACAAGAACATTATCTAAAGTAGTAGGAGATTCATCAATGGAAGACCAAGGAAAGTTTGATGTGAAAACTTGAAAAAATTGCCAACTTTGAGTAGGACTTGATATTTATATTGCCAACAAATTAGAAAATTATACGTCCATAAGTCAATACCATTGCGTTTTTTTTTTTAATGTCTATGGATAAAATAAATAGATATAAAAAATATATTTAATTAAAAAGAAAAATTAATTAATTAAATATTTTTTAAAATTAAATTTATGCACTTGTAAAATATATATAAAAAATAATATTTTTTTATATTTTTATTTATGTTTATTGTCTCTCTCTTCTATAAAAAAAATTAATAGAACTTAGGCTTTCAAGCATAGTTTTGAAACCCGATCTGAGCCGGCGGGTCGACTTGAGACCCGGCTAATCCGGAGCTGAAATCGGGCCGGGTTAAAGAAAAAATAGGAAAAGAAAAAACCCAGTGTGATTTGGCTGACCCGATAGGTTGATCCGGTAAGACCCGACAGGTTGACCCGGTTGCAAACCCGTTGACTTTTTTTTTGTTTTTCTTACTAAAATGATGTTTTTTTAATTTTTTTTAAAAAATTGACCTGACCAACCTAATAACTTGATCAAAACTTGAAACCGGAATCTTAGACCGAGCTGGATTTTAAAACTATGCTTTCAGGTATGGATTGCGGACATCCCTACCAGTCTCAGCTCTCCACGTACTCCAGCAATGAATTGAGGGTCTTAAAATAATTGTTACCATGTGTAAAGACAAAGGTTTAATTGTGTTTTTAGTTTCTATAATTTCTATTTTGTCTCACTTTAGTCTCTTTACTTTTTTATGTCCTAATGTTGTCTTTTACTCTCTGATTTTGCCTTTGGTTCGTCTACCACTAATAATATCACTAATAATATTGAGAATATGGTTGAAACCGTATTTTAAAAAATTTATTTTTCTAATTTAAAATTTATTTGTTTATGTTTTTGAATTGTTTTAATATACTGATACCAAAAATAATTTTAAAAAATAAAAAATATTTTAATATATTTTTAAACGTAAAACACTTGAAAAAAAACTATTATTATCATACTCTCAAATATTTATAATTTAAAAAACATTATAGTATCGTGGTTTTAGCCATGAAAGTGGAATAAATTTTAAAAAATTTATTGGTATCAATTTAAAAATTAACAATGTCAAATTTAGATTGATTTGTTCAAATTCAACTAACCCAATCAAGTCAATTAAAAGAGTCTTTTTTTTTTTAATTTTTGTTAAAAATATTTGTTTTCTTCTAAAATATATATATTCGATAATTAGGAGAAAAACTAGTCGAGTCAATTTACGCCTATATATGCAGTTGTTCTACATTGCAAGGAAGAGGGCTGGTTCCCACCTCTAATAAAGCTTTAATTCTGAGCCATACAACACTCTTCTTCTTTATCAAACAGAGAAATTGACTTGGTAACCACTCAAGTCTCGACAACAACAAAAAAATCATGGTTCATAAAATTGCCTTCAAGCATCTCATAAATTTAATTACACATTTTATTTTTATATTTGGAATTGTGTTTCATGCCTTTTAAAAATATATTTGATATTAAAAATATTAAATTAATATTTTTTTTAGTGGTTTTTAATGTTTTTAATATATTGGTATAAAAATTTTAAAAGATGTGAAAAAAAGTTATTTTAATATATTTTTAAATAAAAAAATATTTGTGTACTTTTAATCTTGCTTAGAGGGTGTTTAAGAATGTAGTAGTAATTATTCTAATTTAAAATTTAGTTGAATTTGAACAAATCAATCTAAATTTGACATTGTTAATTTTTAAATTGATACCAATAAATTTTACTAAATTTATCGTAGTAATTATTTTTTAAAATGATTTTTCTCATAAATACATCAAAATAATATATTTTTTATTTTTTAAAAATTATTTTTAATATCAGCACTTTTCAAAACGATCTAAAAGCACAAATAAAATTAATTTAGAGTAAAGAAAAAATAAAAAAATTGATTGTTTTTCAAAAAATAAAAATTAAAATACAAAAACAAAAGCTATTTTAGGCTTTTATGTTTCACTAATTTCCAGTGGATTCACAATTATATATCTCGAGCTCTCAATTGCCAAAACAGCACGTTTAGTACATATAATTGACCCCCCCTGAGATTCTTTCCTTAAAGTACTTTTCTCAGCCACAAGTTCAAATTCTAGGCGTGGACGTGACAAAAAATTCTGATGGGAAGGTAGGACAATAAGCTAAGGGAAATAGTGACCATTTTGTCATGTAGAGGCAGTCATGTCATATGCTAAAATCGTAAGCAACAATTTCATTTCCATGGAAATGAATGTGAACGTTGCTATATAAATGCCCGTCTTTCAATCCTTCTTTCTCTCCATTCCATACTGAGAGAGCTCCCAGAAATGTGTAGAGGTAATCAGGAGAGAAGTAACAAAGGCAGTTCTTGTACCAAGGAGGCTGTTTCACCTAATGCAACCTCAAGATTGGCTTGTTGTGAGCTATGTGGCTCGAGGGCAACATTGTATTGTCAAGCAGATCATGCATTTCTATGTCAAAAATGTGACAGATGGGTGCATGGAGCTAATTTCTTGGCCCTCAGGCATGTTAGAAACATGTTATGCAACACATGCCAAAATCTTACACAGAGATGTCTCATTGGGGCTTCAACTGAGGTGATGCTTTCAACTATTGTGAGTTGGAGAGAAAAAAGGGATCGTAATTCTAATGTTGAAAAGAAGTGCTCTGGATCACTTAAAATGCCCTTTTTGTTTCTTTGATTTTTGTTATTTCCTTCACCTTTTCTGTCCCTTTCTTCTTCTTCTTCTTCTTCTTCTTTCGTTTTCTGGTGTGGGGTCAAGGATTTTTGTTTCTTGAGATTTATTGAAAGGGAGCACAAAATTGTCACTTGGATGGTTTTGGATGCGTATGAGAATGATTACAGGTAAGTTTAAGTTGGTCACTTCTGTTATTTACAGCATATCCAAATTCAGAGACCACAGCAGCTTTATTCCTGGAAAGAGGAGGGAGACACAGACAGGATAAATGGGTGATCAGAAAGAAAAAAAAATAGAAAAAATAGAGGATCCCTGAAATTGTTCTCCATGTAATCCTCATAAAGAAATTAAGTAATATCAG
Organism: Populus nigra; assembly: GCF_951802175.1. Taxonomy (NCBI): domain Eukaryota; kingdom Viridiplantae; phylum Streptophyta; class Magnoliopsida; order Malpighiales; family Salicaceae; genus Populus; species Populus nigra. Next base: position 2,696,193 of record NC_084864.1, on the reverse strand, counting down.
AAAATGTTTTTCTTTTCTTTTCTTTGGAGATTTTCTAATTTTATCACTTCCAAGCGCGAGTGCTTTTAAGCAGAAGCAGCATATTCTACACGTCATTAACAGCAGCAACCATCGACAAAAATGGCATGACATCACATATAGGAGAGATGAAGAATGGTAGCTGTATCAGCATAAAGAGCATCATTATACGCATCATTACCTTATCATCTTATGTTATCTAGGCGGTGATCCATGAGACAAGATAATGTTTGTAGCTGTTATCTAGGTTCTTCTGTCATGTCATAATTGTTATACACTATTGAAGAAAATGTTGATGATGTGCACAGAAAAACATATTTATTTTGCATAGATGAAGTTTTGTAAAAAATTATGTGCATCAAAAGTTATATTCGTTACTTTTAGGAACTCAAAAAATACATATAAGAGTTTATTGGGATAAAATTGAACAGACCGAGATCGATGTCTATATTAGACTGAAATTCCAACTGTTTGGGCTGGAATTCCAACCATTTAGGTTGGCCTAATTATCTGTGAAATCCCAGCTGTTAGGGCCATACTTAATTGGCTAGAGATTTTTTTTTTTAAAAAAAATAGTGTAATATCATTTACCCTCCAGTCTTTCAAACAATTATGTTTGGAAGATTTTAACTAGTAAAATGAAAGAATAAAATAATTAATGTATAAATATTATATTTATTTGCATAAAAAAATATTAACTTTGTGGTTTTTGTTAGCATAAGAGTTTTTCTTACAAGGGATAAGAGATTTTATCAAGTTCTAGTACAAAAACTTTTTATCTAAAAAATATAAAATTCTTTGTGATCATGAGATCAACTTTAAAGTATTGTGTGAGGGGCTATCATATTTTAATGAAGATCTTGTGATGAATATTTCAATAGAGATGTGGAGAATTTAATGGAGATCTTGCTATGAAGATTTCTTATAGAGTTATAGAGATTTTAATGGAGAAATAAAGATATTGAAATATTTCAATAGAGATGTCCAGATTGGCCTTCATGTTGATATAGTGTTTGGAAAGATAAGTGTGTAACAAAGTTAAGAGTCTTCTGTTTGATGAGAATGATGTTTGTTCTTATAAGGTTGTACAATCACTAATCTTTTCTCGGGTCTATGTCTTTTCATCGGGGAGCATGCTAGTAAGAGTGGAGGATTGATGGACATGGGCATGTATGTGGTTAAGATCTATGGAGGATTGTTCTTCATATAGTGAGAATTGCTCCTTTAAAGAGTGGGAGTATTGTGCATACTTTCCATGTCATTTTTTCATGTTCCTTTGTAAAATTAAAGTTGCCTTTATATATATAGTACATGTAACGGAGCTATGTGTTGAACTTTTTTGATGAAATGAAAGAGTGTGATGTTGTTTTTATACGGCTAAAACAACATTGTTGAGCACTTACATGTTGGGACTTGGGATAGTTGTTATAGAGCTGGAGAGGCTGGAGTTCTTATGGTAGAGAAATAAGTTATTACTTGTTATCCTAAAATTTTGTCAACCATGGAAACATTTGATGGGTGGGAGAGAATGAACTAGATTTTGTTCAATTTCTCATGGATGATGCCTCTAATAAAGTAAAAAAAAAAAAACCTTTAGACAAAAATTGAATTTTTCATGGTTGTGCTGTTAGTATAACTAGGCTTGACTACGAGTCTACGAGCTTTCCTCCAAAACAAGTCTCATATTAGAACAAAGAACCCTTTAATTTTTAAGTTAACAAGTGTAAGAGGAGTGTAGTGTGTATAAAAGAAATGTAAGAGAAATATATGTATAAAGAAAAAAAAGTCTATGGCATATGCCTAGAATGACATAGTTGGATTTTATGGTTGGAATATGAATGTATGTTGTTCGGACTAGTTTTTTTTATGGCTAAATGAAGTTTTGGCTAAGGATGAGATCTTGATTTTATCTAGTGATTGAATATATTTATATACTTTTTTCATGTTAAAGGAGATATTATTGGTGTAAAGATTGATGTTCTACTTTGTTGGTTGTGATGTCATGACATTATTGTTGCGTATTATTAGTAGAAATGTTGATGATGGTTTTGTCATATGTGATGTCATGACGTCATTGTTATGCATTATTGATGGAAATATTAGTGATACAATGTTATTAAGTTAAAAAATAGTATTTACTCTATATAGAAAAAAATGTGCAAGTGTAGAAAAAATTTTGTGCATAACAAATTTATAAATTACTTTTAGTAAAATAAAAAAACACAGAAATATGTGTCGGGATATAATTGGATAGATCAAGGTTGGTGTTAATCTTGAGCTGAAATTCCAGTTGTTTGGGTCGGCCAATAAATGATTTTTTTATATATAATATGAGTATTATCAAGGTGCTTTCGTATCTTTTTGTCATGCCTTAGTCTAACAGTGGAATAAACCATGCCTTTGCATCTACTTTCTTGTAGAGTTCTGGGAATGAATAAATAAGATACTAAGGTGTTTTAAGCTAAGGGCTGCCAATGTGCAGCAAATCGAATACAGGAGCAACGAGCAGAAGTAAAATTGACATGTATTATTCTGACAAATGAAATTCACTTTCCCTTTATTTTAACCAGACAACTTTAACTAAAACAAAATTCATTACATTGAACAGAGAAACTGGAAGATAGTATGCATCTACAGTGCCCAAAATTGACTGCCAGTAAGGGTGTTTCCTTAAGGCAAGTTGGTGGAAGAAAACCTAGAGAGGGTCTCCAATAGAAGAAGCTTAACAAGTAGTGATGGTTGTGGCAGCTCAGTTCTTGTCAGGAATGTGAGCAGCTTGTCCGACTCAAAAAAATCCAGGGGAATACTAGTGCTAAAGATCTGCCATTGCATGCCAAAAACCAGCTTGATTGGAACACCCCCCTCAAAAAAAAAAGAGATCATACACAAGGAAAATTATGCATCAACATAAGAAGTGGAAAGTATATCACCTTTTTATTTCATTTTCAGTATTCACTTGTATGGAAAGGGATAACGATTTAGTAATCTGGCTCAGAAATTGCTTGACAGAAGAGGGTCATAATCTTATGCTTCCCCAGCTTTAACAAATCTACCTTTTACTCGTTTTCGAGTATCAGCCCTGGCTTTACGAGAGGCATATCTGATTTGCTTTCTGAAACTGCAATAACATGACAATTGAGTGAATCTCTCAGGGTTGAAAGTAAGCATAATTTGTCATAGAAAAGACCACAAAGATTTTTGAAGCACTTGCGTTCGTGTCTTCTTCTTTTCGTTGTATCTCATCTTAGCCTTGTCTCTTGCGTGTGGAGAGCTAGCATCCAAATGTGATTCCCATGGTGATTCACCAGTCAGAAATATTGGCGATAATCCACAATCTTGATAATCAGCAGCACTACTTTCACCAATTATGTTGGATAGTGAAAGCGACATGCTTGGATGAACTTGTCCAGTACCAGCAGGAAATCCTAGATGGAGGTTTCTGCTGCAACTAGGATTTGTAAATATGCTGCAATTAGCATTACCACTTATGTTCTGTATTGCACTAACAGGCCCAGAAACACAAGATGATTGGAAGGCAGCACAATCCTGTTGTCCCGATGATGACACCTGAAAAAGCACACACATAATGCAAATCAACATCTGACTACCTCAGATTAGTGTGAAATGGAAGGAATAACTAACATGCATATGATTGAAGATGGCTTCAGAGGAAAATTAGAGTCAGAGAAAACCTCTATAGCATTCTCGATAGGGCCATTAGACTCGGTAACTGATAAGTTTTTCTCCATTAACATGCAATCTTTTCCTACATCCTCAAACGGATATCTGTTATGACTTTCTGGACAGCCAAATATTCCATCACTGTTTTCGAAGTCCAATGGTATGTCATCCATGTTGAGACCTTCACAGAGATCTTCACCATCAGAAAGTCCAATATCCTTAAATATGGAACAACCCTGCTGCTTGAAAAGGTCTGTTTAAGTTAGGTTTAACCAGCTTTTCCTTGTGAATGAAGCAGCTAAGAAAAGATCAGTGTGAAAGGTTACCTTCGGCAGGTTTGACACCTCTGGCAACAGAGTCACTTGATCTGTAGAACAAGGCATGTAGGTAGGATTCGGCATGATAATGCTCGGCGGCCCCCTCCAGGATTCAAGCTTGGAACAAGATTCTAGTTCATTCAACTTGCCAGTAATCAAGCCAAACGATCCCTCATTTTCCCCTTGTTCCAACCAACTAATGCAATTCTCATTTATTGGCGCAGAATTCAGTGAATCCCGTCCTGAATCAAGGGCTCCTGAAGAAGGTCCCTGAAGAACCGATGACCAAATCTTCGGAAACTCGGCCACAGAGTAACAACCTGTATAACAATTCAACGCCCGAAGCTGATGCCCTAAGATTGAACATCCATTTGCTCTGCAATCACAGCCTTGACAAACAGACAACTTTTCATCTAAGCACCGTGCCATTGCAGGCTGTGAACTGCACTTATCGCATAGCAGCGAACGCGGATGCCTTCGCGACAAAAAGTTAGCCGAATGCACGCATCCATCACAGTGCAGGCACAGCTTTGCTGAATCTGGTTTACAGTAAACCACTGCCCTTGCCACTCCACAAAAATCACATACAGATTCCATGCTTCCTTCTCTTCTCTCCTGTAAACTAATTACCAACCAATTATTTCTCCTAACTGCACTACCTAAGGCTAAAACTTGTGGCGGAAATTCGGCCTTTTTTGTTTTAATCTTGAAACCATAGATGACAGGTCCCCTAATCCTTCACCATTTCTAAAACAAGCAGCAAGAACGTACAAAATAAAAAATAGAACACATAACCATTTAAATCACAGAAAAAAAAATGGTTACCAATCTCCACAAGAACAGTCTTCAAGACTAATCTAATGTCATTATCAAAAAACTAGATTAACATTATTACAATCATGTAACTAAAACACTGAACATTGAACATATTTAATAACAGTGTGAATTGAAGGCACTTACCGATAATTAAAAAAAAAATGCTGAATTTCCGCCTCTAACTTGATTAAATCAAAATCAGTCTGATTTCAAGAAACTCGGAATCCATTAATCGAAGCAGAGTGATTAATTAACAAAGATGGTGATCAATGAAGAACTCTAGCAATATTGTTACTTGATTTGTTAGGTGATGTCAGTTAATTAATCACGTTTTGCCTAGGATTAGTGGGTGTTCGACACGTGTCGGGATGTGGGCTTAAAGAAATGATTCTATGCGGACATGTACACGATTAATTAGGGGAATGATTTATTTTGGCGTGGTCAGGCTTGTTAAGCGGGTCCAAGGATTGGAATGGCAAGGTGTTGTAAATGGGTGTGACTTGAGGGTGGGTTTGGTGGCAAAATGGGCCACAAAGAGATTGCCAAGTCAGCCCTCAAGATACGCTTTAGGTTAATTTCTGTTTAACACTTGCTGTCATGATTTTAAAAAAATAGGTTCAAGAAAAAGGTTTTTAGTTATTTTTTTAAAAAATATATATATATTTTGTTAAAATTATTGTTAAATGAGTTTTTATATAGAAAATAAAAAAAAAATATGTTATTTTAGTGTTTACAAAATTAGAGTTAAAACTAAATCACGTGTGAGATCTAGTTTAAAAAATAAAAATTATTTGACTAATTAAACAAATTTTTTATAATTTAATAAAAAAAAAAATTATAATACCAAAAAAAAATTATACATCACTGGGTGAGCTTTTGATGTTGTGATTTTGAGAAGGTTGATGCCATGGTAATTGTGTTATACTGACATGGTGATGTTGTATTATATTAGATTATTAAACAATAATATTTAATTTACCATAACAAGAGCTCACAAAACATTACAAAAATTATTTAATGAGAGCATATACATGTCTAAATCTATAAACATATAAAAATAAAACTTAAAATAAACATGTTTTTCATAAAAATATAATAAAAAAATATTAACATGCATACTAAGCATATATTTAAATTTTCAATTGATATATATAAAATCAAAATCCTAATATACATACTAATAATAAAATTAACTATATTTAAAATAAAATAAAATAAAATACTTACTTATTAAAACATTTTAAACTAATAACTTCAAGTTTTTGATGGATTTCATCGGATTTCATCACCCATTGAGAGAGTGTGTGAGGCTAAATATTTTTGTATGTAGATAGCTAAAACTAATCGGTTGTTCTTCGAAATAGATTGTTTCGGATTTCTTATGAGAGCAAGCTTCTGACATTCTACACTAGATGGTCTAAACCAGATGAATTAAACTTCGATTTAAAGCTGCCATATGAATAAAAAAAAGAAAAAAGATTGATAGATTTGATCAAGTTTAAAATTCAAGGTAAGAACATGTATGGTCTTGTCTTGCAAAAAAAACCAACTCAATAAATATAAAGGAATTTTCAGCATGAAAGGGTATGCATATTTCATCCAAAGATGTCATTTTGATATATAATAATTAATTCGAAACAATGACTACTAATATTAATATTTTGTTATTTTATTATTATTAGATTCACAATCATTATAAATTTTTAAAGTTAACAAGATGTTCACTATAATTTCAAAATCTCAGGATTGTTGTAATTTAACCTATGAAAAAAAAACCTGCTTAAAATCACTCCAAAACCTCTTTTTATAATTATTGATTGGTCTAAATAAAATTTTAAATTAAAAGCAGAAAATTAAATGAGAATGAGATAAATTGATAAAGATATGAATGAAAAAAAAAATCTAAAGCTTAATCACCATCAATAAAAAAAAATATTGAAGGATGAACTAAAAAAATTAATTTTAAAAAATGACAAAAAAAAGCTAACTCGAGTTTTATGGAAAAGACTAGTTTATCCCTGATCAATATGATAATGACATGTGGGTCGTATGAAAAATATTGTTTTGTCTATAATTTCTAGTTGAATGTTTTTGTTTGGGAATGATAAAATATTCATTTTACTATTTCAATCCACGCCACACTAGCATGTGTTTTAGTACATAGTAAAATACTAATCCCTATTAGCTTTGTTTTTTATTAATATAGTAGATAATTTGGTGAGATTAGCCATTTAGCTTGCCGGTAAAAGAAGGATTGATTTGAGTGAGTTTTATAGATTTTGATTTAGATATTTCAAACCTTTTTAAGTTCAAAGAATTCACTAATAAAATCAATGCTTGGACCATGGTCCAAGATTCAATTAACAAGAGGTCAAATGATTATGAGCATGGAATATCCTAAAAACAAAGTTAAATGATGAATAATGAAATATTATTAATTATAAATAACCTACAAAAAAGGGTTACCAAATAAGTAAGCCCAAAACCTAGCTATAAAAAAAGTATCACAGGGCTCAAAATCAATTTTGGTAGAAAAAAATTTATTTTTATTATTTTTAAGTCTCTAGTTTGTGAAAGAGAGAGAAAGTTTTGTCGAGTTCCAGTGTAGAAAGAGAAAGTCATTATTTTCATATATTTCGACCACCAAATCGATTTATTTTAGTGTCCACGGGTCTAATTTGAAGAAAGTTGCTCAATGGTGGTTGCTTAAATTGGTTTTATAGGTGTTTTGAGGGTGTTTGTTAGTTTTTTTTTATTATTATTAAAATGGGTTGTCACGGGGAAATTGGTTAGCCCTAATTTTTTGGCAACCATTATGGCAGCTGGAATTTGGATAAACAGACAACATGTTATCTAAATTTTTTTTTTTTAAAAAATAGAAATGGATGAGAAGTTGTTCGTCCTTTAACAAGACAAAAACAAAAATGCAAGGCTCATGCACGAGGGTTTGGGTCATTAGGTCGACGTACTTGGGCTCTTTTTTAGTGACCCAAACACATTGGGCCATTAGGCCAACACACTTGGGATCTTTTTTAGGGCATTTTTTGTAATTTTTTTATATTCTTTGTTTTAATGCATAATAAATTTAAGAGAAAAAAAAATTATTAGACCTAATTTGGTTCTTGGCATGAATCAAAGTTTTGGCAGGTTAAGACAAATCATTCGAGTCTTTTGTTGTTTAATGCATTTTTCCCTTATTTTTTTTTAAATTGCAATTAAACATTTTTTTTGTCATTATTGTTTTTTTTATTTAACTTAAAAAAGTGCAATCTCATCATTTTTAAGCTACCAAGCATGCATTTCCATTATCACTAGAGCTTGTTCATGTTTCTCAAACTCTCAACGATCATAAATGGAGAGAAGCTATGTCCACTAAGTTTAATGATTTATTGAAGAATGGTACATGGGAATTGGTACCAATAATTTCTCAATAAAATCTTGTCAGCTGCAAATGAGTTTATTCATAACAAAACGAATAAAGTAAACCAAAAATATATCGACTATAATTTGAGCGAGAAACCTAGAATGATCCGAGTTCCCGAGCAAGATGACTATTTTATTATGTTTTTTTAAAATAGTACAAGGTATATCAGCAATCCAAATCGAAATGGAACGAAATTGACAATCTTGCGTTACAGTGCTATTTTTTATTTTCTTATATTGTTTATGTTCAAAAGTTCGCTCCAAGTTGACTTTATGGTTGTAATAACTTGGGAATTTTAGATGGAAAAGACAAAAAAAAAATTGTATGAGTAATTATAATGAGCCATGATTGAGGGGTAAATTAAGTGTCAAGCTCATTGCATTTTGATTTTCTGATGAACCTTAGCGCCTTATAATATTTCTTGCTATAATCTGCTTATGAAACTCTTTGGTCAGTGTCAAAAACCTTCCAAATTTAATTTTGAATTTACTATCACAAAAAATAATTTGTAGTATGATTGTGAATACCAGGTTAAACCTAAGGGAAAGTTTACTAGGTCTTCCTACAAGATGTTGAAATCAAAAAGTATGGGAGGAATTGCATAAAAAAATTAAATAAGCAAAATTCTAAAAATAAATTGATATATCGTTAACTCAGTTCAAAGGTCTGTACATTTATTTCTATAAATCTATTGATCATAGAAGTAAAATAAATATCCTTTCAATTAAAGCAAATAATTTTAATATCCTTTAAAGTTAAAAGTAATCAAGGATATTATCAGTAAATTAATTAGACAAAGTTTTTTAATCAATTTCTTACCATTCTTTCAATTTAATATTGAAAAGTAAGGACTCAAAAGTAGATATCAATGGAAGTCTTACTAATACCCAAGAGGTAGAGTATCAAAAGTGTTTGAGTATAAAAGAATACATAAAAATATTACATTTCTAAGATTTGAGATCAAATCATAAATATAAAAATGAGATGGATCTACCTAGTCAATCCCAAACATGTCCTAAAATTTCTAAACAAAAAAATTGATCAACTCTTACTGTTTGGTTAACCAGTCAACCGAATCTACCAACTGGTCAATCGAACTAGCCAGACAAACTGATCGATCAAAATTCACCAACTGATTGACTAAAGTCAAACAAGCCAACTGGTCGACTAGTTAATCACAATTCTAGATTCTCAATCCACTAGTCTCCCAACAATGGTAGATCCCAAATTCTAACTTAAAACCTAACATAATCATCTAATAACAACTAACCTATAACACTTCAAAACCATAAACCTTATCAAAACAAAAATCAAAGCTAATTACCACAATTACACATTAAAGCATAAATTTACCTTAAGCACTTAGTTTCTCCAATCCTTTTCCCTTTCCTTTATCTCTTTCTCTTCTTTCTTTTTATTCTTCCATCTCTCTCTCTCTCTCTCTCTCTCTCTCTCTCTAATTTTAGATTCTTTGTTTTCTTTAACCCATCCTATTTATAGCTATTAATAGGTTGTGCAATTACCTTAATGCCCCTCATGTCTTTATACTTAAAAAATCTAATCCTTAAAGGGTATTGTTGTCATTTCCTATTAAATTTCTCTTTTATTTCAAAATATTACAACTATGTTAAGTTTGAAAGTAATGTGAGGCATATTGTTTTTATAGAAATATTTTTTTAATTAAAAATTTATTAAAATAATATTTTTTTATGTTTTTAACATGAAAACATTACAATTATTGAAAAATATCTAAAAATATTAATTTAATATTTTTTAGAAAAAATTTTAAAAGTGAATTGAACAGTAAAAATAAACATATTCTCAAACTTGCCAATCTATAAAATTTATCAAAGAACGAAGATTTAATTAATAGAGCATATATAAAATTAGATCATATATACAAATATATTTTTATTCTTATAAAATATCACGACCTCTCTACAAACACCTCAAATAGAAAACTTCAAATATAAACTTCAACAATAAAATATCTTAATTCATATATAATTTTTTAATATATAAATTATAATTAATAGCTTATAATAATATGAACAACCTTTAATAATGAAACTCTAAATAATGATACCATTATTTATAACCGATTGATCATCTTCAAATCATACATTTTCTTGCACCAAAACAACATGCTATTTTTATTAGAAAATTGACTTTCTTGCTCTTAAAATCTATATGCTTGAAAAACAAATATTTATAAAAAAGAATGAGTTCTGTAACAGGAATAAAAATATATGTAAATTTTGTACTTATCACTCTCATATAAAAGCATAAGTCAAACTTGTATGTATATGTGTGTATTACTCATTGATGTATTACCTCGTGTATATATATATATTGAACATTATTTACTTACTGAGTTATTGAACTCACTCACTCATATGATACTTATCATTTTCGGGCTTATAACTTTGTTAATAAGTTGTTTTTGTTGATTTACAAAACCTATTCTTTTGTTGTAATTAACATTATTTCATTATGTCTACTTAGAGTTCACAATTATGGAATTTGTTATAACTTTTGTATTAAGATGTTGATTTATATTATGAGCTTAAGTTTATGTTATCATTGTTGCGTTTAACTCTAATTAAGTTAATAAGAAGAAAACGTTTGTATGTATATTTAGGTTCATATAAGTAAAGAACTTGAAGGGGACCTTGTCTATATACCATAATGAATTTGGAAATTAGGTTATGACAATAGTTATCTCATCTGGACTATGTGGTTGTCATGTCCCGATCTAGTCGGTTTTTGGGATGTGACAATGGTTATGTCATTTGCACTGTATTAATTTGAAACTTAACATAAAAGTTTGTTTTTGATTTCTAGCGTTCTAAAAAAATATAGTGTGAAAAATATTTAGAAAAATGGCACGGTTTAGAGAGTCACAACATCTATGATTCACAAGTTGTAAGTATCATCTACGACTCTTTTAAATTGCAATTTGAAAGAAACAGGATTAGATTAGGAGAGAGGAGAAAGAAAAAAAGAAAAGAAATAAATAAAAAGATCTCGGAGGCACACCAAAACTCTAATGATAACACAACCAATATTGTTGAAAAGATCGCGACGAAACAAATCTAACAACACTAAGGAAGGTCACTGACGGTGACCGGAGTGGGACACGCGAGCAGCCTAAAGGTAAATAAGCCCCAACACCTTTAGACGACTTATGTGACCCACTTCGTTCACCATTTTTTACATTCTTTGATGTCATTGGATTCGTCTTGTCGAGATTTTTTCAACGATACTGGTGGTATCGTCATCGGAGCTTCGATGTGCCTCTATGGTCTCTTTATTTTTATTTTTTTATTATTTTCTCTATTCACAAATTAGAAGGAGGAGAGGGGAGAGAGAGAAAACAATGAAAGAAAAAAAAATGACCTCGGAGGCAAACTAAAGCTCCGATGACGATACCACCGGTACCGTTGGAAAGATCTCGACGAGACGAGTTCAATAAGATCAAAAAATGTTATAAACGGTGAATGGAGTTGGCCACACGAGTCGTCTAAAGGTGTCAGGCTCATTTATTTTTGGGCTGCTCATGTGACCTACTTTGATCGCCATTGATGATTTTTTTTTAGTATCGTTGAATTCGTTTTATCAAGATCTTTTTAAAAATACCGATGATATTATTATCGGAGTTTAATGTGCCTCTAGAGTTTTTTTTTTCTCTTTTTATTTCTCTCTTCTCTTCTTATTAAATCATATGTCTTTTGCAAATGACACTTGAAGCTGGCAAATCATATATATGATTTATGAAGCTATAATTCATGTTATTTTTAAAAATGTTTTTTGCACTGTATTATTATTATTATTATTATAGCATGCTAGAGTACAAAAATACTTCTAGCATAGTTATCTTCTTTGGACTGCGTGGCTGTTGCGTTGCGGTCTGGTCAGTTTTCGTGACGTGACAAAGGTCATGTCATTCGCCCCATCCAGAGTGCCTCATTTTCTGTGGAGTGGTGGAAAATGTAGCTGAAAAGTCAATTGACGATGCCCTGTGGAGCCTCAAACCGTATTCTGCTGACGTCACAATACAACGATCTGAAAGGGCATGTAATTCAATAGGAAAGGTGCTTTTGGAGATTTATTCCTTCTTGCTTTTGACAATTCTTCTCGGATGGACATAAACTTGCGGCAGGGATTCAACATTATTGACAGTAATAACGATCCAAGAAGAAAAGAATTTGCAGTAATATCTTGGAGAGAGATTTGGAGAAAATAATGGAGCGGAACCAGAACATAAAGCAGTTCAAAGGCCAAACAAGACTGCCAAAGTTTGCCATCCCTGATCGTTATGACCTTCACCTCAAACCTGATCTTTCAGTCTGTACCTTTTCTGGCACCATATGTATTAACCTTAGAATCATTGAACCCACTAAGTTCGTTGTCTTAAATGCTCTTGAACTCAATATCCATGGAGTCTTGTTCACTGACTCTCAGAACCAAGTAAATAATCCTTGCTTGATCATAGTATCTGATGATGTTCTTTAGATTAATTTGGCATCAGGCTTTCTTGATACCATTTTGTTTCTTGATATATATTGCAGCAGCAGTTTAGTCCATGTGATATTGTTTTGGATGATGATGATGATGAGATACTTATGCTGGTCTTTGAAGAAGCACTTAATGCTGGCGATGGAATCCTAAGGATTGACTTTTCTGGGATTCTTAATGAGCATTTGAGAGGGTTCTACAGATGGTACGTACTCTTTTTCTCTCTGTCCTGTCTTGGATGAACTTAATTATAAATAAGTGAACCTGTGCTGTAAATGATTTTCACCGAGAAGCTAGAAGAAGAGAACTGAAGCCTCCACTACACAAATATGCATCAAGATAATTGGACCTTAACTCCTCTATGCTTGTCAACAGTATGCAAGAAAGAAAAGAACACCCTTTTCTGCTAGCTCCAGATAGCTTCATTGCCAAGAAGGAAGTAGTCGCTTCAGTTGAGAACTAAAACAATTATTTTGTCACTGGCTCTGAGTTCCCAAAATATGGGAAATAAAATTAGTGGAATCACAACTTGTCAATTCTATGTACTTTATCTTTTGCAGAAAAAGCAAAGAGTATAAAAGGATTATAAGTATATACTACGGTATCTGAAACTTCTTTCCAACAAAACCAAAAAAGAGAAGAAGAAGAAGAAGAAGAAGAGGATTTCTATTTACTGTACATTTCTCTGTTTGATATTTGATCTTAATAGTACTTACATGGATGGAGAAGAGAAGAAGAATATGGCAGTTACTCAGTTTGAAGCAGTGGACGCAAGGAGGTGTTTTCCATGCTGGGATGAACCTGCGCTCAAGGTATTAAAATTTTATGCTGCATGCATTTTTCGGAACAAGCCTGTTGAATTCACATGCAGATTTATTATTATTGTGTAATGGTAATTTTGTGCATTAATCTTTCTTCTGTGCTGCACATCTGATGACTGAATTTCGTTGATCTGTTATTACTGATCTTGCTGAGCAGGCAACGTTCAAAATAACCATAGATTTGCCGTTGGAGTTGGTAGCTTTGTCTAATATGCCAATCATCGATGAAAAGCTTACTGGGAATGTCAAGACTGTTTATTTCGAGGAGTCTCCTCTCATGTCAACTTATTTGGTGGCTGTTGTTATTGGGTTATTCGACTATGTTGAAGACACGACAGCTGATGGTGTGTATGCACATCCGAGGCCATGTTCTGTTGTGTTAGAAAATCGCATTGTTTTATTTTCACAAATACTATGAATGTTACAACCTTGTATGTCTCTGAATGGGTCATGCATGCAGGGGTCAAGGTTCGTGTGTACTGTCCTTTGGGTCAGGCCAACAAAGGGAAATATGCTCTAAGTATTGCTGTCAAGGCACTTGATTTATTTGCTGAGTAAGTGATTTGCATTCTGTTAATGGTTGTGAGAAATTCTTTTTGTTCGTGTGATTGTATGAGTGAAAGAAATAACACACACAGGGCATCGATGTTTTTCTGGAGAACAGTAATCAAAATAGATACTTGTTAAATTGATATGCTAACCTGGCGATGGAGTTTTTTCAGGTACTTCTCGATGCCCTACCCGCTTCCTAAGCTGGATATGGTTGCTGTCCCTGAATTTTCTGGTGGAGCAATGGAGAATTATGGTCTGATAATTTATCGTGAAAATGAGTTACTATATGATGATCTGCAGTCTACAGCTGCTAGAAAGCAGATAGTAAGTAATGCAGCGAAATTGCTTTTAGCTTTATTACTGCTGTTTGAAAATTCAACTTGCTTTCAGCATCATCTTCTCTCCGGAGATTTATGATGCATCCAGGATACAATTTTCCTGCAACCATACTTTCATTGCTTCTAAGGAAATGGGAGGTTAACCATGCTTCCATTGCTCCTCCTCGTAAATTGCGATCTGTAAGGTGGAAGAAAGAGTTATTCTTAGTCTTTTATGTGTTCCTTTCTAAGAGAATTCTTTTTCTTCGCTGTAGATGACAATTGTTGTAATGCATGAAGTGGCCCATCATTGGTTTGGCAATCTAGTTACTATGGAATGGTGGACTCATTTATGGCTAAATGAGGGTTTTGCAACATGGGTAATTGAGTCTTTGAGATCTTTACCTTCCTCTTTTCTACAATTTTTTATCTTCGTGACCACACCTGACCTGATTTCATATTTCCAGATTAGTTACATGGCAACAGATGGCTTGTTTCCTGAGTGGAAAATATGGACTCAGTTTCTTCAGCAAACAACTGGTGGCTTGCGTGTCGATGCTCTAGAAGGATCACATCCAATTGAGGTAGTGGGCAATTCATGGTTTTGAAAGAATTTGCTGTTGTTCATGTATGCTAGTTCAACAAATTAACTTATTGTTAATCCAGTATATCTGTCATGGCCTGAACTTTGAGTCCCTGGAACAGCAATGCAGGAGAGGTGCTATGGGATACTTCACTTGCGCCAAGTCTCATAACCTACATATCATAAAACAAATATATATAAATTTTCACAACTTTCAAATATGGGTGTTACAGTATCAATAAATTAGTTTATCCTTTCTGGTATATGCATAAGCCATATAAAAGGTCGTGACAATGTACTGTTTCAAGTACAACTACACCACCCAAATAAGTTGTGTTCTTTAAAAGTCTTACTTTTCAGGTGGAGGTACACCAAGCTCGTTCAGTGAATGAAATCTTCGATGCTATCAGCTATAAGAAGGGATCAGCTGTTATCAGGATGTTGCAGGGCTATCTTGGGGATGACATATTGCAGGTGAGAGGTTATTTGCTAGTTTAGAGTCAATTCTCTATTTCTAGGGAGGATCATTTCAGCCAAATAAGATATATCCTATAATGTTCTTAAGCAATGCATGAATGAGTATAATGTGGATATGTCATTCGATACTGGGAGCTTGTTTTGTTATGATTGCATTTCGTGCAGAGATTCGTTTAAGACCAGTCAGAGACTGCTTTTCGTTCGCAGTCTTCTCTCTGTAGAACGTATTGTAAGTCTGCTATGATGCATTAGGAGTCAAAATCGTTTTTTCCTAGATCAGCTTTGTCTCACTATTTTATTGCGGTAGCTATTGGAAACTCCTTAAGTATGATGCCAGCTCCTTCGATCATGGCCACGAATGGGATAAAATTACCTGCAACTGGTTCTGAAATTCCACGCTTTCCTGTAATATATAGATACTAAGATCACAAATATACTCAATAATAAGGTTATAGTTCCCTGAGGGGTCATGGTAATCTAACAGTTGTGCTGGGTGGTAGGCTTGTCATTGTGAAGTTCTTACTTTTGTAGAAACTTTGAACGAGTACGGGGGAGTCAAGGGATTGGTATTTGATTGCGTTTCGGAATGTTATTGTTCTTCTGTAAATTAGAAAGCAACTTCCTATAGTTTACATGCTTAACCATTTGACTTCATTTTCAAACTAGAAAGCCCTGAGCTCATACATGGAAAAATACGCTTGGAAAAATGCCAAGACAGAAGATTTATGGAGCGTTCTTTCAGCAGAATCTGGTATTCAAGTGAACAAAATGATGGATAGCTGGACAAAGCAAAAAGGATATCCAGTCATTTCCGTAAAATCTGAAGACCACTTCTTAGAATTTGAACAGGTAACTTTTCGGTTAATAAGAAAGCACGAATTGGTTGCAGGGTTTTCCTTTTCACCAATAACTGTGGGGTTAGGACTCACTTTTTTTTTCCAAAATCTCTTGGAGGTGATCTCATATAAGTGAGGATATCTAATCCTGATTCGGTGCTTGCAGTCACAATTCCTGTCATCTGGTTTGCATGGTGAGGGGAAATGGATTGTTCCAATAACTTTGTTCCTTGGCTCTTACAACAGACGCAAGAATTTCCTGTTAGAGTCAAAATTTGAAAAGGTGGATGTATCTGAGCTCTTTTCATCTTCTGATGGGTATTCTGGCTCATTCAATGAAGCTAACGAGGAGAAATGTTCTGAGTTTGTATGGGTCAAAGTTAACGTTGAGCAGAGTGGTTTCTATAGAGTAAAATATGAAGATAAACTTGCAGCTCAACTGAGGAAAGCAGTAGAGAAAAATTGCTTGTTGGCATCAGATAAATTTGGTATGTATGGATTGTCGCTATTAAGCTCTAACTGCTGCATTAGATGATTATCTATCGATTGTTGCTCATCACAGTGTGGAAACACACACTTTCCTCATACGTGGATTCCTTTCCTACATACTATCATTACATTCGAAACAAACGAATCAGTTTCTTTTCCTTGCTAGCAATACTGTAGTTGGTGCAATTGATGAATCCCTATAACTTGAGCTGGGTGGCCCTAGGCGTACTTGTTGGCAAGTATACAACACGAAATTTTACTGAAGTCCAAGTCTTTTTCACATCATAAACTAAAAATTAAGTAGAATGACATCTATTTTAACACATTTTCAGGGGTTCTGGATGATGCATTTGCTCTTTGCCAGGCTTGTGAAATATCAATATCATCTTTGCTTTCTTTGATGGATGTATACAGAAAAGAGCTGGATTATGCTGTATTGTCGAAACTCATTGATGTAAGTTTACTGTGTGATTTGATTAATAGTTTAAGTTTCTTATGTTTGCTCGGATACCAGTGGCCATCTAACTCCCAAATAATTCACAAAACAGGTATGCTATAGTGTCGTTGAGATCTCGATAGACGCCATCCCAGATGCAGTGAATGAGTTGAAAACGTTTTTCATCAACCTCCTCCTATTTTCTGCTGAGTAAGTATTATTATTATTATGTAGTTGAAAATGTTTAATGAAAACCTTTTGGCTTTTCCAAAACTTGCAATTTTTCAAGGGTCAGCTTGAACTCTTTCACCCTTATGATTTCTTTTTCAGTCTTCTTGTAACCTTGTTTATAATAACATGCTTTGTTCATTACAAAGTTGTGTCATATATTGGACTAGGTTTCTTTCTGTGATATTTAAAAAGCCACATGTGTTCATTATGTCTTGCAGGAAATTAGGATGGGAATCGGTTCCAGGTGAGATCCACTTAAATACAATGTTAAGAGGAGATGTATACAAGGCCTTGGCTACCTTTGGGCATGATAAAACTCACAGTGAAGCAATGCAGCGGTTTGAATCGTTGTTAAAAGACAGTGCCACACCTCTTCTTTCAGCTGATATAAGAAAGGTAAAACATAACTCCAAGTAGGACAATTTCTCATTCTTATGTGAACCTCTTCAAATGTGATAGCAGAGCATCCGGTTTCATTGCAGGCTACGTACATTGCTATAATGAGGAATGCTAGCACCACAAATAGAAATGGTTTTGAGTCCTTGTTGAAGATTTTGAGAGAAGCCGATACAGTTCATGAGAAGGAACGTGTTTTGGGTAAGATTTGGTAGCATTAAAGTTAAAATGGCGTGTTTGTTTTTCAGGAAAAAAAAAAAAAGATACATTACATGTCATATTTTTGACATTGCAGGATGTATAGCTTCATGTCCAGACTCGGAGATAGTTCTAGAAGTTCTGAACCTGTTGGTTTCTGATGAGGTATCCCACTTTCGCTTAGCAAATATAAATAACGACATCCATTTTCTTACTGGTTTTAGTTCAGGTCACTGATTTTGTCTTCATATATTTTCAGGTTCGGGATCAGGATATCATCTATGGACTGCGTGGAATTAGCTTAGAGGGCCGCGAAATAGCATGGAGATGGTTGAAGGTATGCAGGAAATGTTTAATTACTCGGGAAAGCATTATCAGTAGGTGTTATGAAGATACTAATATCCTGCATAATTCTGCTGTGGCATGCATTTGGTCTTTGATGCAGGACAACTGGGACCTAATCTTGAACAAATATGGTGATGGACTTCTAATCACCCATTTCATTAGAGATATCATCACACCAGTAAGTATTTTTTTTAATCAACCATATTTGGATGCAATTCATCATAGCTAATTCTTGGAAATCAGCCCAAAATCTTTCTTGAAGACAATGCTTGAATGCTTGTATGCCTAGTACTTGAACATACAGAGGGATAGCTTCTTTTGTAGTGCCTGCATATCATCCCCAGCTATCAAGTTATGGATAAAATTCTCTAGCAACACCTCCTCTTGGTCCCTGCATACAATGATATCATCCCCAGTTATCAAGTTATGGGTCAAATTCCCCACTAACATTACGAAAACAACTAGGTGATTCGGACATAAGCATGCAGAGAAGGCAATTGAATCTGAAATTTTTACGTCTAAAAACTGCATCTTTTCTTTCAGACACATGGCTGGTTGGTGACAATGTCATCCTTAAACTAATCCATGATGTGAAAAACATTTCTTGAAGTAGGGATAGGTTTTTGGTTAGTCAAATTGCAAGATTTATAGGACTAATCAATCATTGGTCTGATTAAATTAGTCTGGCAGTTCTGCAGCAATGAAAAGGCTGATGAAGTGACAGAATTTTTTGCTGCTCGGGCAACTCCAGGGATTGCTACGAATTTGAAGCAAAGCATAGAGCAAGTAAGAATCAAGGCAAGGTGGGTTCAAAGCATAAAGCAAGAAAGTTCCCTTGAAGAAGTAATCTCACGACTAGCTTGCTAAGCATGATACCTCGTACAACTTTTGATTGTGTTTTGGTAACGTGGTGCGGATGTTTTTATAAAAGTGTGTTTTTATTATATATATATATATATATATATATATATATATATATATCAAATTTGATGTATTTTTCAATAATCTTGATATTAATATATTTAAAATTATCCAATATTAACAATTTGATGTTATTTTAGAAAGCAGGCTTGACACACAATCCGAGATCCCATAGTATGTTTTTGCATGTCAGTGCAATAATTATAAATTTTGTGCAGCTGGTTTTTCATAAATTTATCATTTAAAAATCTCACTGGCCAACTTTAGGTATGTTTTTTTAATGTTGGTGCAAAAACAATTTAATTTTGTGAAAAGTTTTTTATAATTTTATGCTTTAAAAAGCCCACACAACTTTAAACAACTTTAAGGGTCTAAATGTATATTTTTTTGCATGTTGATATGAAAACAATAAGAAAAATTTTGTTCTTCCAAAAAAATATATGCCAACTTTAGGTCATTTTAGAGCCTATAAACATGGTTTTTGCATATTGGAGTCCAAACCATAATTTTTTTGGAATTTGGATTTTTTTATAATTTTATGCTTTCAAAAGCCCACTGTCAATTTTAGAAACACTTTAAGGCTTAAGGCATGTCTGTATGAAAAACATAAGTTTTGTTAAAAAAAATATTTCATAATTTTTTGTTTTGGAAAGCCTACCAACCAATTTTAGATATATTTTGGGTTTCAAAGTATGTTTTAGCATGCCGGTATGAAACCATAACTTTTGTTGAAATTAGTTCTTCATAATTTTGTGCCCTAAAGTCCATCGACAACCTTTAGGCATCTTTTGGAGACTCAATGTATGTTTTTGCATGTCGATGTGAAAACAATAAGTTTTTTAAAATTGAGTTTTTGTAATTTTATACTTTAAAAATGTGAAACCCTTATAATTTAAATGTACAGATGCGTAAACATAAGACTAAAAGTAGTAAGATCTTGATGAGTGATGAAAACCAAGATAAGAAATAATAGACAAATAATGATTATAAAAATAATTGTGATGTATAATAGAGGAGATGACCTCTATAAAATGAAATTTAATTTAGAATTCATAACGACTAAGAAAATGATAACATGTTTTGATGGATAAAATAATAAAAAAATAATAATCAACTGTTTATAAAATATAAGTGAGGTAATAAAGAATAAATTATAAGAAAGGATAGTGCAATGAAAAGGCACGACTAAAGGTGCAAGCACCGATTAAAAATCAGTGACGTCACCTTGAAATGATAATAAGCCTGATAAATAAATAAAGGTGGAAATTTCAAATGAATATATTCCAAAATAATAAAATGACTCTAAAGGTTTAGAAGGATAATTGATATAATTTATATAAAGAAGAACAAGAAAATTTGGATTGTTGACGAAAAGTCATGAACTGGCCGATTTTACGTTAAAGAGAAAAGCTCTCAATCCAATCGTCAGATCGGGATAACATTTTGCATGAAGTCTATTAATATGTTGTCCTACCTTGGTTTAAGATCTCAGCTCAATCAGAGTTTGGTTAGGACTAGCGATTTAAGCAGAAAAACCAGATATTTTATGTGAAAAATAAAATAAAATACATAAAGGCATAAATGAGGGACAAAATTTTATTAATTGAAAATTTTCCTTTAAAACAGCAAAGAGGCTGGCTAGTCCAAAAACAAAAAGAGAAACAATAGAGCAATTTCAGCTAGAGAGAGAGAAGTGTAGAATTTGAAGGAGCCAACCCATAGAAGGCAGTATGCTCTGGTGGTCATATCTGGCATCAACCGTTGGATCATTCTTATTTTTGGATTTATTGTTCTTCTCACATGCCTCTATTATTGACTTGAGGGATTTGAAATTTCAATTTTTGTTTGACAGAACTCATTATCGGAAATATCCTAGAAAACAAAAGGAAACACACGTTGCAGGGCAGTTTCGGTCGCCGATCGAGTCCTCTCACTTCCACCGTTTGATCATGTGTATTTTTTGATATGATATGTGCTTGGATATTGTATTCATTCTGGACAGTGGAGATTGGAAACACGCTCCTACTGGCTAGGTGTTGTTCATGTTGAACAATAGCTCGTCAATTTTCAAGTTAGATCGGTTTTATTTTAGACAAAAACAAAATACATGAATAAGAAGACAATTTTACCTAAAATATATATATTCTTTCTTTAAAATTTAAATCATGGATTTTCACAAATATCAATTTTAATTTTCATAAAATCAAATAAAAAAATACTTTTAAAAAAGCCTAAGGATAATACACTCGCTAGTACTAATCCATTTCCGATAAGTTTAGAGTTCTTCATTTGAAGAATATCATCTTATTTTTACGATTAGTAACAAAAAATTAAAACTTCATAATATAAATAAATATAACACACCTTTTTTTTCTTCAAAAATATGATTAGATGTGATCATGAGTATATTCAAGATGAGAGGAAACTAAGTTTAATACCAAGTGATGTAAAATTAATTTAACCAGTTCCACAACCAGTCATATTATTACATAATACTATATCGAAAGAATTAATATAGAAAATCATTGACATTAATAAATATTGAAAGGAAATATGTGCCCTAATCCACGAGCACAGCCAAGCAAATATTTTATAGGTCATCACCCCTTTTCAAATAAAAATCGTAATTACCCTTAAACATTGGTCCTTCAACAACATATTTAACCAGAGCACCATGACATTCTTTACCAGAGCACCATGACATTCTTTACCAGATCCCGTGACTTCACTACAAGTGTCGTAGTCTAGGTTGTTTTCATCTCCAAATATGTAATTGAAGACAGCCTTTTGATATCGTATTTGCTCAATTTTTTAAAAATCCTGGCAAAATCTCTGTAGAACTTTCTGGTGATGCAGCTATATTTTCATCATCAATATATTCAGATGCGATTGATTCATCGTCATTCTCGATGGCAAGGATAGGAGAGACTATTAACGTTATTCCTAAGAACAAAAACATCGTGAATGAAATGTTGTTAGACCTTGCCATTGCGATCTTTTTAGATAATTTGATGCTAAAAAATTATTATGATGGTGAAGCATATACTTGTACATGTATATATACATGTATGGCTTAGATGATAAAAGGGGAGCAATGTGATAGTTATATATGAATTAATATTCATTTAATGCCGATCTTAATATGGGGTATACAAGCAAGTTTAAAATTAATAAATAAAGGCAAGGATTATGTCTCTAATGTTTAACTTATATATTATTTATTATAGTTCTATTTAAATTGTCTTATTAATTTCCTCAAATGTTGTATTTGGCATGATATAAATATTTTCTTCTTAACTCTAAATTAAAACTTATAATAATGACAATAAATGTTTCTAGCACAAAGACAAGAAAATATATATTATTTCATTGCTCTTATTAAAAAAAAATAACTTGATCATCGAAAATCAAACGAATCTTGCGAATCACATTTAAGAAAAACAAATATTGATTTCCCTTTAATAGAACTAGTTTATGCAAAGTGCATATATACAAATTACAGCTTATATGGTCAAAGCAGTTTTTGTTTTTTTTTTTTTATATTAGCACCGCGTATCCAAACCAAGGCCTGACTAATTCTAGGGGTGCACATGTCCTCAACAAGGAGTTTCCTATAAGTGAACCACAGTTAATTCATGTGTATATATGAGTGTTTACATATATTAGTTGATTTCTTAAAATCAACATTTTGTATAAAAATCTTGTTATCAAATAAGAATTAGTTTATTTATCGTTCATTAATTTTTTTAGATGCAAATAGTGGCTTTAGAACTACTTTGAATGATGTTTTTCAGCCTAATTGATGTTTTTCAGCCTAATCCATGTATTTCCTTACTAGATATCCTTTCTAGTTTGGAGTGATGATGGAGCTCTTAGCTTTTCTTGATGAATCATCAACTTTCAATATCAAATAGACTACTTACTATGAAAAATGAAAAAAAAATGATGGGGTAATAATTTTCTTATCTCCAAAAACTTGTAATATCAACCCATAAATTTGGATGTATGACTTTAATCTAATATTTATAATTCTAAATATCTATTTAACCATGCATGTTTATAGTTGAAATCGAATCCTTTACTTGATTTACATTATATGATGTTCTTATGTAAGATATAGTTTATATGATGATATTATCTAATAATTGAATTATGCATTGTTATTTTGTGAACTTGAATTGTATGATGTTATTGAATAAGATGATTTGTGTTCATGATGATGAGTTTGATTGGGTTGTGAAATAAAATTGAAAGTGTAATATGATTTTGTCGATAACTTGAGACTTCTTGATACAAGGAAGACTCCGTTAAAATTTTAGTTGAAATTTTAGTGGAACTTGTAAATAAATAAAAATTTACACTGAAAAGTTCAAATGTATCTCAAAAACAGATGTAGAAAATTAGGATTGTTACAAAAAAAAAACCCTAACTAACTTTAGACAACTTTTAGGGCTTCAAGATATGTTTTTGCATGAACCATAATTTTTGTGGAATTGAGTTTTCCATAATCGTTTTCTTTAACACCCCCCCTCCTCAATGTGTTTTGAATAACATATTGAAAACCATAAGTTTTGTAAATTGAGGTTTTTGTTTTTTGTAATTTCTATCAGTCAACTTTATGAACCTTTCAGGGGTCTCAAGATATGTTTTTGCATCTTGATGTGACAAGCAATAAGTTTTGTTGAATTTATTTTGTTTATTTTGTGCTTTGAAAAGTATACTAGCCAACTTTAGATATCTTTTGAGATCTTAATGTATGTGAAAACAATAAATTTTGTGGAATTGAGTTTTTTATAATTTTGTGCTTTAAAAAAAAAGTACCTCCATCTTTAGGTCATTTTAGGGACTACAAGCTTTTTTCTTGCATATCATAATGAAAACCATAAATTTTATGGAATTAAATTTATTTTTTTTGCCAACTTTTAGAGCCTTTTAAGGTTTCAAAGTATGTTTTGTGTGTATGAGTCAGAGTGTGAAAACAGTAATTTTAGTTGAAATTGTTTTTTTAATAATTTTATGACTTTAGATGCATTTTGTGGTTTCAAGCTATGTTTCACATGCTGATATAAAAACCATAATTTTTATTAAAATTTTTTTTTTATAATTTTATGGCAATCTTTTGACTAGTTTTAGATAATTTTTAGAGCCTTATGATATGTTTATACAAGACAACGCAAAAACTAAAAGTTTTGTAAAATCAGATTTTTTATACTTTTTTTTCTTTAAAAAACCCACCGAACAACTTTAAACATGTTTTGGGGCCTAATATAGTTTTTTGCATGCTCATCGAAAACCATATCTTCTGTAATTGGAAAATATATTTAATAATAAAAAAGGAAAGGAATTAAGAATATTTTAGAGATTTTTTTATTAATTTATCAATAAAACCTTAACAGAGGTGTATATCAAAAACAAAAATAGAAAAGCATGGATTTTTTTTTATAGCATAATTGTCTCTTTTTTTTTTTTTTTTGCGTGAGGTTAGGGGCTTATTTTCCTATTTAACCTTTTAAAAGTTACAAGATATATAACAAGTTTTATACCTAATGATTAATCCGTCCACTACCTGTGTGTTAAATGCTTAATAAAAATAATAATAATTAGCAATTAGACATTATAAGATTTCTGATCGGTAAACTATAATTAGTCCTCATGTTTTTGGTAGTTTTTAAGTTAGTCCTTGCGGTTTTGAAAATTATACATTAGTCCTTGACTAAAGTTGACTATAATTATTTTAAAATTTATAAATTACCCTTTTTAAATGTGTTTTAATTATGTAAACAATAGAAAAAATTATTGTAAAATAAGGTGATCATGAAATGTTATTATTTTAAAACAATGTTGTTGATAAAAAAAAAAAGAAACATGTTTTCATAAAACTAAATAACATGAATAAGAAAAGAGAGTTTTAATTAAAGAAAAGTTATTTTATTGTTTTTGAATAATGTAATTGTTTTTTTTTTATTCAAAAAACTATGTTGCTACTAATAATAAAATGTTTAATAACATGTTTTAGTCAAAAACAAAATACATGAATAAGAAGATAATTTTACCTAAAAATTTATATTCTTTCTTTAAAATTTAAATCATGGATTTTCACAAATATCAATTTTAATTTTCATAAAATCAAATAAAAAAATATTTTTAAAAAGCCCAAGGATATTACACTTGCTAGTACCAATCCATTTACTATAAGTTTAAAGTTCTTCATTTGAAGAATATCAGCAACAATAAATTAAAACTCCATGATAGAAATAAATATAAAACACCTTTTTTTTTTCACAAAAACATGATTAGATGTGATCATGAGTATATATTAAAGGTGAGAGGCAACTAAGTTTAATACCAAGTGATCTAAAATTAATTTAACCAATATCACAACCACACATATTATTACATAATATTGTATTCAAACAATCAATGTAGTAAATCATTGAAATTGATAATTATCAAAAAGGAAATATATGCCCTAGCCCATGAACACAGTTAAGCAAATATTATATAGGTCATCGCCCCTTTTCAAATAAAAATCATAATTGGCCTTAAACATTGACCCATCAGCAACATATTTAACTAGAGCATTGTGGCATTCTTTACCAAATCCCGTGACTTCACTACAAGTATCGTAGTCCAAGTTGTTTTCATCCTCAAATATGTAATTGAAGACTGTCTCCAGCAGCTTTTGATATTGTATTTGCACAATTTTTCAAAAATCCTGGCAAAATCTCCGTAGAATTTTCTGGTGATGCAGCTATATTTTCGTCATCAATATATTCAATTGCGATTGATTCATCGTCATTCTCAATAGCAAGGATAGGAGAGACTATTAACGTTATTTCTAAGAACAGAAGCACCGTGAATAAAAAGTTGATAGACTTTGCCATTGTGATATTTTTAGATAATTTGATACTAAAAATTTATTTTGAAGGTGAAGTATAAATATACATGTACATGTATATATACATGTATTGCTTAGTTGATAAAAAGGGTGCAATATGACTGTTATTTATGAATTAATATTCATTTAATGTTGATCTTAATATAGGATATACAAGCAAATTTAAAATTAATAAATAAGAGCAAGGATTATGTCTCTAATGTTTAACTTATATATTATTTATTATAGTTCTATTTAAACTGCCTTATTAATTTCCTCAAATGTTGTGTTTGGCATGATATAAATATTTTCTTCTTAAATTTAAATTAAAACTTATGATAATGAAAATAAATATGTTTCTAGCACAAAGACGAGAGAATTTATATTATTTCATTGCTCTTATTAAAATAAATAACTTATATATATACAAATTACAAATATTGATTTCTCTTTAACAAAAGTAGTTTATGCAAAGTGCATATATACAAATTACAACTTTATAGCCAAAGCAGTTTTTTTTTTTTTGGATTAGCACCAAGTATTCGGGCCAAGGTTCAACTAATTCTGGGGGTGCATAGGTTCTCGACAAGGAGTTTCTTGCAAGTGAACCACAATAAATTCATGGGTATATATGAGTGTTTATGCATATTAGTTGATTTTCTAAAATTAACATTTTGTATAAAAGTCTTGTTATTAAATAAGAATTAGTCAATTTATTGTTTATTATTTTTTCTTATTTCTAGATCGAACAAGTGGTTTCAGAGCTACTTTGAGTGGTGTTTTTCAGCCTGATCCATGTATTTCCTTGCTAAATATCCTTTCTAGTTTGGAGTGATGATGAAGCTCTTAGCTTGCTTTTCTTGATAAATAATCAACTTTTAAAATCAAATAGACTACTTGCTATGAAAAATAAATCAAAATGTTGGGGTAATAATTTCATTATATGAACATTCCACTTGTAAAATAAGGTGATCTTGATATGTATTTATTTAAAAACAATATTGTTGATAAAAAAAAACATGTTTTCATAAAACTAAATAACATGAATAAGAAAAGAGAGTTTTAATTAAAGAATTTTTTTGTTTTGTTTTGAATAATGTTAATTGTTTTTAGTTTTTATTGAAAAATGATGTTGCTAGTAATAATAACATGTTTTAGTAAAAAACAAATACTTGAATAAGAAGATAATTTTACCTAAAAAAGTATTTGTTTTGTTTAAAATTTAAATCATGGATTTTCCCGAATACCTATTTTGCTTTTCATAAAATCAAATAAAAATATATTTAAAAAAAAACCATTTTCTATAAGTTTAGAGTTCTTTATTTGAAGAATATTATATTGTTTTTACGGTCACAACAATAAATTAAAACTTCATGATAGAAATAAATATAAAACACCTTTTTCTTCTTTTGTTTTCATAAATATGATTAGATGTGATCATGAGTATATATTAAAGGTGAGAGGCAATTAAGTTCAATACCCAGTGATATAAAATTAGTTTAGTACCATAACAGTCATATTATTACATAATACTAAATTGAAACAATTAACATAGAAAATCTTTGATTTTGATAAATATCAAAAGGAAATATGTGCCCTAACCCATGAACACAGACAAGCAAATATTATATAGGTCTTCACCCCTTTTCAAATAAAAATCATATTTGGCTTTAAACATTGGCCCTTCAGCAACATATTTTACTAGAGCACCGTGACATTTTTTACCGGATCCCGTGACTTCACTACAAGTGTTGTAGTTTAGGTTATTTTCATCCTCAAATATGTAAATTGAAGACTTTGTCTCTAGCAACCTTTGATATTTTTACGAGCACAACAATAAATTAAAACTTCATGATAGAAATAAATATGAAACCATGAGTATATTCTTTGTTTTTCATAAATATGATTAGATGTGATCATGAGTTTATTCAAGGTGAGAGGAAACTAAGTTTAATACCAAGTGATGTAAAATTAATTTAATCAGTACGACAACCAGTCATATTATTACATTATACTATATCGAAAGAATCAATATAGAAAATCATTGACATTGATAAATATCGAAATGAAATATGTGCCCTAATATTCCACAAACACAGCCAAGCAAATATTATATAGGTCATCGCCCCTTTTCAAATAAAAATTGTAATTAGCCTTAAACGTTGGTCCTTCAGCAACATGTTTAACTAAAGCATCGTGACATTCTTTACCATATCACGTGACTTCACTACAAGTATCGCAGTCCAGGCTCTTTTCATCCCCAAATATGTAATCGAAAACTTTGTCTCCAATAGACTTTGAAATCGTATTTGCACAATTTTTTAAAAATCCTGGCAAAATCTCCATAGAACTTTCTGGTGATGTAGCTATATTTTCATCATCAATATATTCAACTGCGATTGATTCATCATCATTCTCAATAGCAAGGATATGAGAAACTATTAACATTACTCCCAAGAACAGAAGCACTGTGAATAAAAAGTTGTTAGACCTTGCCATTACGATCGTTTTAGATAATTTGATGCTAAAAAATTATTTTGATGGTGAAGCATATACTTGTACATGTATATATACATTTATGGCTTAGTTGATAAAAGGGGAGCAATGTAACCGTTATATATGAATTAATATTTATTTAATGTCGATCTTAATATAGGGTATACAAGCAAGTTTAAAATTAATAAATCAGGGCAAGGATTATCTCTCTAATGTTTAACTTATATATTATTTATTATAGTTCTATTTAAACTGTCTTATTAATTTTCATTTGACATGATATAAATATTTTCTTCTTAACTCTAAATTAAAACTTATAACAATGACAATAAATATGTTTCTAGAAGGCAAGAGAATTTATATTATTTCATTGCTCTTATTAAAACAAAAATTACTTGGTCATTGAAAATCAAATGAATCTTGCAAATCACATTTAAGAAAAACAAATGTTGATTTCTCTTTAATAGAACTAGTTTATGCAAAGTGCATATATACAAATTACAACTTATATAGCCAAAGCAATTTTTTTTTTTTGGATTAGCACCAAGTATCCGGGCCTAATTATGGAGGTGCACAGGTCCTCAACAAGGAGTTTCTTGCAAGTGAACCACGGTAAATTCATCGGTATATATGAGTGTTTATACATATTAGTTGATTTTCTAGAATCACCATTTTGTATAAAAGTCATCTTATTAAATAAAAATTAGTCAATTTATCATTCTTTTTTTTTATTTCTAGATCGAACAAGTGGTTTTAGAGCTATTTTGAGTAATGTTTTTCAACGTGATCTATGTATTTCCTTGCTAGATATCCTTTCTAGTTTGGAGTTATGATAACCTCTTAGCTTTTTTTGACAAATCATCAACTTTCAAAATCAAATAGAATAACTTGTAAAATAAAGTGATGATGATATGTATTTATTTGAAAACAATATTGTTGATAACAAAAAAAAAACATGTTTTCATATAACAAAATAACATGAATAAGAAAAGAGAGTTTTAATTAAGGAAAATGTTTTTTTGAAAAATGTTAATTGTTTTTAGTTTTTATTCAAAAAATTATGTTGCTAGTAATAATAACATGCTTTAGTATATAAAAAAAATACTTGAATAAGAAGATAATTTTACCTAAAAAATATTTTTTTTTTCTTTAAGATTTAAATCATGGATTTTCACGAATACCTATTTTGACTTTCATAAAATCAAATAAAAATATATTTTTTAAAAAAAGATATTTTCTATAAGTTTAGAATTCTTTATTTGAAGAATATCATAGTATTTTTACGAGCACAACAATAAATTAAAACTTCATGATAAAAATAAATATAAAACCATGAGTATATTCTTTGTTTTTCATAAATATAATTATATGTGATCATGAGTATATTCAAAGTAACCAGTCATATTATTACATTATACTATATCGAAAGAATCAATATAGAAAATCATTGACATTGATAAATATCGAAAGGAAATATGTGCCCTAATATTCAACGAACACAGCCAAGCAAATATTATATAGGTCATCGCCCCTTTTCAAATAAAAATCGTAATTAGCCTTAAACGTTGGTCCTTCAGCAACATATTTAACCAGAGTATCATGACATTCTTTACCGGATCCCGTGACTTCACTACAAGTATCGTAGTCCAGGCTCTTTTCATCTCCAAATATGTAATCGAAGATTTTGTCTCCAATAGACTTTGAAATTGTATTTGCACAATTTTTCAAAAAACCTGGCAAAATCTTCGTGGAACTTTCTGGTGATGCAGCTAGATTTTCGTTGTCAATATATTCAGCTTTGGTTGATTCATCTTCATTTTCGATGGCAAGGATAGGAGAGGCTATTAATGTTATTCCCAAGAACAGAAGCACCGTAAAAGAAACGTTGTTAGACCTTGCCATTGCGATCTTTTTAGATAATTTGGGGCTAAAATTCTATTTTGATGGTGAAGCATATACTCCTACATCTATATATACATATATGGCTTAGATGATAAAACAGGTGCAATATAACAGTTATTTGTGAATTAATGTTTAATTAATGTCGATCTTAATATAAGATATACAAATAAGTTTAAAATTAATAAATAAGGACAAGGATTAAGTCTCTAATGTTTAACTTATATATTATTTATTGTAGTTGTATTTAAACGGTCTTATTAAATTCCTTAAATGTTGTATTTTGCTTGGTATAAATATTCTCTTCTTAACTCTAAATTAATTAAAACTTATAATAATGACAATAAATATGTTTCTAGCACAAAGGCAAGAGAATATATATTTGAATTATTTCATTGCTCTTAATTAAAAATAAACAACGACATGGTCATCAAAAATCAAATGAATCCTGCGGATCAAATTTTTAAAAAATAAAAATTAATTTCTCTTTAACAGAATTAGTTTTTACAAGTGCATATATACAAATTACAACATATATAACTAAAACAAGTTTTTTATCAGCACCAGGTATCCGGGTCAAGACCCAACTAATCCTGAGAGTGCACAGGTCCTCGATAAGAAGTTTCCTGCAAATGAACCACGGGTAATTCATGCACTTTGCCCAAAGGTGATGGCCTCCTGGAATTGTTTGCACCAAGCATTGTTTTCATCTAGCAAGAGTCAAACCTGGAATCTTGAACAGAACGCATTACTAAGTTCCAGCTCTTCTCCTCTATGCTATGGAATAGCTTTGATCGGTAGCATGCCTGGAGTCTGAGCATTGACAGCTTGCCTACATTAAATTGGTTAAAAAGGCTTCTTTTTTTAGGTTCATATGACAAGCCTTAGCAGGTTTCATGGCAGCTTCCTCCATCAAAATTAATTTTAATGGAGACTTTCTTGGTGATAAACACAGTGGCAGTACAGGTTTGGTAGGTAATGGTGGTATTTTTTATGTTTCTTGTCATAAAGAAAATGACAACACATTGTATATTACATAAAAAGTCGTAAATTCAAATGTTACCCAAGTAATTTCTTGAATTTCTAAAACATTTTCAATGGGAAGAATATGGTTAAAATGTACTTTTGTTCCCTTTCCTTTATCTCTTTCTCTTCTTTCTTTTTATTCTTCCATCTCTCTCTCTCTCTCTCTCTCTCTCTCTCATTTAGATTCTTTTTTTTTTCTTTAACCCATTCTATTTATACTTATCAATAGGTTGTGCAATTACCTTAATGCCCCTCATGTCTTTATACTTAAAATCTAATCCTTAAAGGGTATTGTTGTCATTTCCTATTAAATTTCTCTTTTATTTCAAAATATTACAACTATGTTAAGTTTGAAAGTAATGTGAGGCATACTGTTTTTATAGAAATATTTTTTTAATTAAAAATTTATTAAAATAATATTTTTTTTTTATGTTTTTAACATTAACACATTAAAATTATTGAAAAATATCTAAAAATATTAATTTAATATTTTTTAGAAAAAATTTTAAAAGCGAATTGAATAGTAAAAACATACATATTCTCAAACTTGCCAATCTATAAAATTTATCAAAGAACGAAGATTTAATTAATAGAGCATATATAAAATTAGATCATATATACAAATATATTTTTATTCTTATAAAATATCACGACCTCTCTACAAACACCTCAAATAGAAAAACTTCAAATATAAACTTCATCAATAAAATATCTTAATTTATATATAATTTTTTAATATATAAATTATAATTAATAGCTTATAATAATATGAACAACCTTTAATAATGAAACTCTAAATAATGATACCATTATTTATAACCGATTGATCATCTTCAAATCATACATTTTCTTGCACCAAAACAACATGCTATTTTTATTAGAAAATTGACTCTCTTGCTCTTAAAATCTATATGCTTGAAAAAAAAATATTTACAGAAAAGAATGAGTTTTGTAATAGGAATAAAAATATATGTATATTTTGTACTTATCACTCATATAAAAGCATAAGTCAAACTTGTATGTATATGTGTATATTACTCATTGATGTATTACCTCGTATATATATATTGAATATTATTTACTTACAGAGTTATTGAACTCACTCACTCATTACTTATTATTTTCAGACTTGTAACTTTGTTAATAAGTTGTTTTTGTTGATTTACAAAACCTATTTTTTTGTTGTAATTAACATTATTTCATCATGTCTAGTTAGAGCTCACAATTATGGAATTTGTTATAACTTTTATATTAAGATGTTGATTTATATTATGAGCTTAAGTTTATGTTATCACTGTTGCGTTTAACTCTAATTAAGTTAATAAAAAGAAAACGTTTGTATGTATATTTAGGTTCATATAAGTAAAGAACTTGAAAGGGATCTTGTCTATATATCATAATGGATTTAGAAATCAGGTTGTGACAATAGTTATCTCATTTGGACTATGTGGTTGTCACGTCCCGATCTAGTCGGTTTTTGGGATGTGACAATGGTTATGTCATTTGCCCCGCATTAATTTCAAACTTAACATAAAAGTTTTTTTTTTTTGGTTTCTAGTGTTCTAAAAAAATATAGTGCGAAAAATATTTAGAGACACAGTTTAGAGAGTCACAGATGGCATCTACGATTCACAAGTCATAAATATCATCTGCGACTCTTTTAAATTGCAATTTGAAAGAAACAGGATTCGATTAGGAGAGAGGAGAGAGAAATAAATAAAAAGACCTTGGAGGCATAACAAAAATCAAATGATAACACAACCAGTATTGTTGAAAAGATCGCAACGAAACAAATCTAACAACATCAAGGAAGGTCACTAATGGTGACCAGAGTGGGACACACGAGCAGCATAAAGGTAAATAAGCCCCGACACCTTTGGACTACTTATGTGACCCCTTCGTTCACCATTTTTTTCATTCTTTGATATCGTTGGATTCGTCTTGTCGAGATTTTTTCAACGGTACTGGTGGTATCGTCATCGGAGCTTCAATGTGCCTCCATGGTCTCTTTATTTTTATTTTTTTTTTATTTTCTCTATTCATAAATTAGAAGGAGGAGAGGGGAGAGAGAAAACAATGAAAGAAAAAAACAATGACCTCGGAGGCAAACTAATGACGATACCACCGGTACTGTTGGAAAGATTTCGACGAGACGAGTTCAACAACATCAAAAAATGTTATAAACAGTGAATGGAGTTGGCCACACGAGTCGTCTAAAGGTGTCAGGCTCATTTCTTTTCGGGCTGCTCATGTGACCTACTTTGATCGCCATTGATGATTTTTTTTTAGTATCGTTGAATTCGTTTCATCAAGATCTTTTTAAAAATACCGATGATGTTATTATCAAAGTTTAATGTGCCTCTAAAGTTTTTCTCTCTCTTCTTATTTCTCTCTCTTCCCTTCTTATTAAATCATATGTCTTTTGCAAATGACACTTGAAGCTGGCAAATCATATATATGATTTATGAAGCTATAATCCATGTTATTTTTAAAAATATTTTTTGCACTGTATTATTATTATTATTATAATAGCATGCTAGAGTACAAAAATACTTCTAGGCCCCGTTTGTTTGCAGGAAAGTAGTTTCCTTTTGGAAAGTGAATTCCAGGAAAGTATTTTCCGATATTTGGTAGTGTAATGGAAAATAAGTTGGAAAACACTTTCCAGTGTTTGGTTATGTTATGGAAAATGAGCTGGAAAATAACTTATTAATGTTTTATTTTTTCAAGTTTATTAAAATAATGAGGAACAAATCTTACAAATTAAAAAGTTGAATGAGAATGAAATTGAAAAAAAAATATAATTTCATAAATTATCTCAAATAAAATAAATAATAATCAAAATAATAGAGATCAAATCTAAAAAATTAAAAAAAATGAAAGGTGAAGAAATTAAAATAATAATAATTAACATTTCATAAATTATTTCAAATAAAATAAGTAAAAATCAAAAGAATGAGGATCAAATTTGATAGATAAAAAATTTCAATAAAAAAATGATAAGAAAAAAACAAATAGCAATTATAAAAATAAGGACCAAAATTAATATAAAAATTAAATTTTAAGAGATGAAATTGAAAAATAAATATTCAAAACAAATTATATATAGCAATCAAAAGTTTGAGGATCAAATTTGATATAATTAGCAAATAATAATATTTCTAAATTTTTCACAACTTCCGGAAAGTGTTTTCCGCCCAAATTTTTCAGGAAAACACTTTCCTGAAAACCAAGCCAAGTTTTCCTTTGACTGGAAAATGTTTTCCATTGACCAACTTTTCCAATAGCAAACAAACACAAGAAAGTTTGGAAAGTGGTTTCCCGGAAACCACTTTCCGGAAAACAAACACAGCCAAAAGGGAAAACACTTTTCTATAAATCAAACCAAATTTTTCTTTGACTGGAAAGTGTTTTCCGTTGACCGAAAAGTGTTTCCGTTGACCAGAAAGTGTTTTTTGTTGACCGGAAAGTGTTTTCCATTTACCAACTTTTCTAATGGTAAACAAACACAGGAAAGTTTAGAAAATAATTTCCTAAAAAATAAATTCTAGAAAACAAACATGACCTCATACTTCTAGCATAGTTATCTTCTTTGGACTGCGTGGCTGTTGCGTTGCGGTCTGGTCAGTTTTCGTGACGTGACAAACGTCATGTCATTCGCCCCCTCCAGAGTGCCTCATTTTCTGTGGAGTGGTGGAAAATGTAGCTGAAAAGTCAATTGACGATGCCCTGTGGAGTGGTGGAAAATGTAGGAAAGGTGCTTTGGGAGATTTCTTCCAACATCTATTCTTCTTGCTTTTGACAATTCTCCTC
Organism: Populus nigra; assembly: GCF_951802175.1. Lineage (NCBI taxonomy): Eukaryota > Viridiplantae > Streptophyta > Magnoliopsida > Malpighiales > Salicaceae > Populus > Populus nigra. The sequence continues at coordinate 2,660,706 of NC_084864.1, read as the reverse complement.
GGATGGACATAAACTTGCGGCAGGGATTCAACATTATTGACAGTAATAACGATCCAAGAAGAAAAGAATTTGCAGTAATATCTTGGAGAGAGATTTGGAGAAAATAATGGAGCGGAACCAGAACATAAAGCAGTTCAAAGGCCAAACAAGACTACCAAAGTTTGCCATCCCTGATCGTTATGACCTTCACCTCAAACCTGATCTTTCAGTCTGTACCTTTTCTGGCACCATATGTATTAACCTTAGAATCATTGAACCCACTAAGTTCGTTGTCTTAAATGCTCTTGAACTCAATATCCATGGAGTCTTGTTCACTGACTCTCAGAACCAAGTAAATAATCCTTGCTTGATCATAGTATCTGATGATGTTCTTTAGATTAATTTGGCATCAGGCTTTCTTGATACCATTTTGTTTCTTGATATATATATTGCAGCAGCAGTTTAGTCCATGTGATATTGTTTTGGATGATGATGATGAGATACTTATGCTGGTCTTTGAAGAAGCACTTAATGCTGGCGATGGAATCCTAAGGATTGACTTTTCTGGGATTCTTAATGAGCATTTGAGAGGGTTCTACAGATGGTACGTACTCTTTTTCTCTCTATCCTGTCTTGGATGAACTTAATTATAAATAAGTGAACCTGTGCTGTAAATGCTTTTCACCGAGAAGCTAGAAGAAGAGAACTGAAGCCTCCACTACACAAATATGCATCAAGATAATTGGACCTTAACTCCTCTATGCTTGTCAACAGTATGCAAGAAAGAAAAGAACACCCTTTTCTGCTAGCTCCAGATAGCTTCATTGCCAAGAAGGAAGTAGTCGCTTCAGTTGAGAACTAAAACAATTATTTTGTCACTGGCTCTGAGTTCCCAAAATATGGGAAATAAAATTAGTGGAATCACAACTTGTCAATTCTATGTACTTTATCTTTTGCAGAAAAAGCAAAGAGTATAAAAGGATTATAAGTATATACTACGGTATCTGAAACTTCTTTCCAACAAAACCAAAAAAGAGAAGAAGAAGAAGAAGAAGAAGAGGATTTCTATTTACTGTACATTTCTCTGTTTGATATTTGATCTTAATAGTACTTACATGGATGGAGAAGAGAAGAAGAATATGGCAGTTACTCAGTTTGAAGCAGTGGACGCAAGGAGGTGTTTTCCATGCTGGGATGAACCTGCGCTCAAGGTATTAAAATTTTATGCTGCATGCATTTTTCGGAACAAGCCTGTTGAATTCACATGCAGATTTATTATTATTGTGTAATGGTAATTTTGTGCATTAATCTTTCTTCTGTGCTGCACATCTGATGACTGAATTTCGTTGATCTGTTATTACTGATCTTGCTGAGCAGGCAACGTTCAAAATAACCATAGATTTGCCGTTGGAGTTGGTAGCTTTGTCTAATATGCCAATCATCGATGAAAAGCTTACTGGGAATGTCAAGACTGTTTATTTCGAGGAGTCTCCTCTCATGTCAACTTATTTGGTGGCTGTTGTTATTGGGTTATTCGACTATGTTGAAGACACGACAGCTGATGGTGTGTATGCACATCCGAGGCCATGTTCTGTTGTGTTAGAAAATCGCATTGTTTTATTTTCACAAATACTATGAATGTTACAACCTTGTATGTCTCTGAATGGGTCATGCATGCAGGGGTCAAGGTTCGTGTGTACTGTCCTTTGGGTCAGGCCAACAAAGGGAAATATGCTCTAAGTATTGCTGTCAAGGCACTTGATTTATTTGCTGAGTAAGTGATTTGCATTCTGTTAATGGTTGTGAGAAATTCTTTTTGTTCGTGTGATTGTATGAGTGAAAGAAATAACACACACAGGGCATCGATGTTTTTCTGGAGAACAGTAATCAAAATAGATACTTGTTAAATTGATATGCTAACCTGGCGATGGAGTTTTTTCAGGTACTTCTCGATGCCCTACCCGCTTCCTAAGCTGGATATGGTTGCTGTCCCTGAATTTTCTGGTGGAGCAATGGAGAATTATGGTCTGATAATTTATCGTGAAAATGAGTTACTATATGATGATCTGCAGTCTACAGCTGCTAGAAAGCAGATAGTAAGTAATGCAGCGAAATTGCTTTTAGCTTTATTACTGCTGTTTGAAAATTCAACTTGCTTTCAGCATCATCTTCTCTCCGGAGATTTATGATGCATCCAGGATACAATTTTCCTGCAACCATACTTTCATTGCTTCTAAGGAAATGGGAGTTTAACCATGCTTCCATTGCTCCTCCTCGTAAATTGCGATCTGTAAGGTGGAAGAAAGAGTTATTCTTAGTCTTTTATGTGTTCCTTTCTAAGAGAATTCTTTTTCTTCGCTGTAGATGACAATTGTTGTAATGCATGAAGTGGCCCATCATTGGTTTGGCAATCTAGTTACTATGGAATGGTGGACTCATTTATGGCTAAATGAGGGTTTTGCAACATGGGTAATTGAGTCTTTGAGATCTTTACCTTCCTCTTTTCTACAATTTTTTATCTTCGTGACCACACCTGACCTGATTTCATATTTCCAGATTAGTTACATGGCAACAGATGGCTTGTTTCCTGAGTGGAAAATATGGACTCAGTTTCTTCAGCAAACAACTGGTGGCTTGCGTGTCGATGCTCTAGAAGGATCACATCCAATTGAGGTAGTGGGCAATTCATGGTTTTGCAAGAATTTGCTGTTGTTCATGTATGCTAGTTCAACAAATTAACTTATTGTTAATCCAGTATATCTGTCATGGCCTGAACTTTGAGTCCCTGGAACAGCAATGCAGGAGAGGTGCTATGGGATACTTCACTTGCGCCAAGTCTCATAACCTACATATCATAAAACAAATATATATAAATTTTCACAACTTTCAAATATGGGTGTTACAGTATCAATAAATTAGTTTATCCTTTCTGGTATATGCATAAGCCATATAAAAGGTCGTGACAATGTACTGTTTCAAGTACAACTACACCACCCAAATAAGTTGTGTTCTTTAAAAGTCTTACTTTTCAGGTGGAGGTACACCAAGCTCGTTCAGTGAATGAAATCTTCGATGCTATCAGCTATAAGAAGGGATCAGCTGTTATCAGGATGTTGCAGGGCTATCTTGGGGATGACATATTGCAGGTGAGAGGTTATTTGCTAGTTTAGAGTCAATTCTCTATTTCTAGGGAGGATCATTTCAGCCAAATAAGATATATCCTATAATGTTCTTAAGCAATGCATGAATGAGTATAATGTGGATATGTCATTCGATACTGGGAGCTTGTTTTGTTATGATTGCATTTCGTGCAGAGATTCGTTTAAGACCAGTCAGAGACTGCTTTTCGTTCGCAGTCTTCTCTCTGTAGAACGTATTGTAAGTCTGCTATGATGCATTAGGAGTCAAAATCGTTTTTTCCTAGATCAGCTTTGTCTCACTATTTTATTGCGGTAGCTATTGGAAACTCCTTAAGTATGATGCCAGCTCCTTCGATCATGGCCACGAATGGGATAAAATTACCTGCAACTGGTTCTGAAATTCCACGCTTTCCTGTAATATATAGATACTAAGATCACAAATATACTCAATAATAAGGTTATAGTTCCCTGAGGGGTCATGGTAATCTAACAGTTGTGCTGGGTGGTAGGCTTGTCATTGTGAAGTTCTTACTTTTGTAGAAACTTTGAACGAGTACGGGGGAGTCAAGGGATTGGTATTTGATTGCGTTTCGGAATGTTATTGTTCTTCTGTAAATTAGAAAGCAACTTCCTATAGTTTACATGCTTAACCATTTGACTTCATTTTCAAACTAGAAAGCCCTGAGCTCATACATGGAAAAATACGCTTGGAAAAATGCCAAGACAGAAGATTTATGGAGCGTTCTTTCAGCAGAATCTGGTATTCAAGTGAACAAAATGATGGATAGCTGGACAAAGCAAAAAGGATATCCAGTCATTTCCGTAAAATCTGAAGACCACTTCTTAGAATTTGAACAGGTAACTTTTCGGTTAATAAGAAAGCACGAATTGGTTGCAGGGTTTTCCTTTTCACCAATAACTGTGGGGTTAGGACTCACTTTTTTTTTCCAAAATCTCTTGGAGGTGATCTCATATAAGTGAGGATATCTAATCCTGATTCGGTGCTTGCAGTCACAATTCCTGTCATCTGGTTTGCATGGTGAGGGGAAATGGATTGTTCCAATAACTTTGTTCCTTGGCTCTTACAACAGACGCAAGAATTTCCTGTTAGAGTCAAAATTTGAAAAGGTGGATGTATCTGAGCTCTTTTCATCTTCTGATGGGTATTCTGGCTCATTCAATGAAGCTAACGAGGAGAAATGTTCTGAGTTTGTATGGGTCAAAGTTAACGTTGAGCAGAGTGGTTTCTATAGAGTAAAATATGAAGATAAACTTGCAGCTCAACTGAGGAAAGCAGTAGAGAAAAATTGCTTGTTGGCATCAGATAAATTTGGTATGTATGGATTGTCGCTATTAAGCTCTAACTGCTGCATTAGATGATTATCTATCGATTGTTGCTCATCACAGTGTGGAAACACACACTTTCCTCATACGTGGATTCCTTTCCTACATACTATCATTACATTCGAAACAAACGAATCAGTTTCTTTTCCTTGCTAGCAATACTGTAGTTGGTGCAATTGATGAATCCCTATAACTTGAGCTGGGTGGCCCTAGGCGTACTTGTTGGCAAGTATACAACACGAAATTTTACTGAAGTCCAAGTCTTTTTCACATCATAAACTAAAAATTAAGTAGAATGACATCTATTTTAACACATTTTCAGGGGTTCTGGATGATGCATTTGCTCTTTGCCAGGCTTGTGAAATATCAATATCATCTTTGCTTTCTTTGATGGATGTATACAGAAAAGAGCTGGATTATGCTGTATTGTCGAAACTCATTGATGTAAGTTTACTGTGTGATTTGATTAATAGTTTAAGTTTCTTATGTTTGCTCGGACACCAGTGGCCATCTAACTCCCAAATAATTCACAAAACAGGTATGCTATAGTGTCGTTGAGATCTCGATAGACGCCATCCCAGATGCAGTGAATGAGTTGAAAACGTTTTTCATCAACCTCCTCCTATTTTCTGCTGAGTAAGTATTATTATTATTATGTAGTTGAAAATGTTTAATGAAAACCTTTTGGCTTTTCTAAAACTTGCAATTTTTCAAGGGTCAGCTTGAACTCTTTCACCCTTATGATTTCTTTTTCAGTCTTCTTGTAACCTTGTTTATAATAACATGCTTTGTTCATTACAAAGTTGTGTCATATATTGGACTAGGTTTCTTTCTGTGATATTTAAAAAGCCACATGTGTTCATTATGTCTTGCAGGAAATTAGGATGGGAATCGGTTCCAGGTGAGATCCACTTAAATACAATGTTAAGAGGAGATGTATACAAGGCCTTGGCTACCTTTGGGCATGATAAAACTCACAGTGAAGCAATGCAGCGGTTTGAATCGTTGTTAAAAGACAGTGCCACACCTCTTCTTTCAGCTGATATAAGAAAGGTAAAACATAACTCCAAGTAGGACAATTTCTCATTCTTATGTGAACCTCTTCAAATGTGATAGCAGAGCATCCGGTTTCATTGCAGGCTACGTACATTGCTATAATGAGGAATGCTAGCACCACAAATAGAAATGGTTTTGAGTCCTTGTTGAAGATTTTGAGAGAAGCCGATACAGTTCATGAGAAGGAACGTGTTTTGGGTAAGATTTGGTAGCATTAAAGTTAAAATGGCGTGTTTGTTTTTCAGGAAAAAAAAAAAAGATACATTACATGTCATATTTTTGACATTGCAGGATGTATAGCTTCATGTCCAGACTCGGAGATAGTTCTAGAAGTTCTGAACCTGTTGGTTTCTGATGAGGTATCCCACTTTCGCTTAGCAAATATAAATAACGACATCCATTTTCTTACTGGTTTTAGTTCAGGTCACTGATTTTGTCTTCATATATTTTCAGGTTCGGGATCAGGATATCATCTATGGACTGCGTGGAATTAGCTTAGAGGGCCGCGAAATAGCATGGAGATGGTTGAAGGTATGCAGGAAATGTTTAATTACTCGGGAAAGCATTATCAGTAGGTGTTATGAAGATACTAATATCCTGCATAATTCTGCTGTGGCATGCATTTGGTCTTTGATGCAGGACAACTGGGACCTAATCTTGAACAAATATGGTGATGGACTTCTAATCACCCATTTCATTAGAGATATCATCACACCAGTAAGTATTTTTTTTAATCAACCATATTTGGATGCAATTCATCATAGCTAATTCTTGGAAATCAGCCCAAAATCTTTCTTGAAGACAATGCTTGAATGCTTGTATGCCTAGTACTTGAACATACAGAGGGATAGCTTCTTTTGTAGTGCCTGCATATCATCCCCAGCTATCAAGTTATGGATAAAATTCTCTAGCAACACCTCCTCTTGGTCCCTGCATACAATGATATCATCCCCAGTTATCAAGTTATGGGTCAAATTCCCCACTAACATTACGAAAACAACTAGGTGATTCGGACATAAGCATGCAGAGAAGGCAATTGAATCTGAAATTTTTACGTCTAAAAACTGCATCTTTTCTTTCAGACACATGGCTGGTTGGTGACAATGTCATCCTTAAACTAATCCATGATGTGAAAAACATTTCTTGAAGTAGGGATAGGTTTTTGGTTAGTCAAATTGCAAGATTTATAGGACTAATCAATCATTGGTCTGATTAAATTAGTCTGGCAGTTCTGCAGCAATGAAAAGGCTGATGAAGTGACAGAATTTTTTGCTGCTCGGGCAACTCCAGGGATTGCTACGAATTTGAAGCAAAGCATAGAGCAAGTAAGAATCAAGGCAAGGTGGGTTCAAAGCATAAAGCAAGAAAGTTCCCTTGAAGAAGTAATCTCACGACTAGCTTGCTAAGCATGATACCTCGTACAACTTTTGATTGTGTTTTGGTAACGTGGTGCGGATGTTTTTATAAAAGTGTGTTTTTATTATATATATATATATATATATATATATATATATATATATATATCAAATTTGATGTATTTTTCAATAATCTTGATATTAATATATTTAAAATTATCCAATATTAACAATTTGATGTTATTTTAGAAAGCAGGCTTGACACACAATCCGAGATCCCATAGTATGTTTTTGCATGTCAGTGCAATAATTATAAATTTTGTGCACCTGGTTTTTCATAAATCTATCCTTTAAAAATCTCACTGGCCAACTTTAGGTATGTTTTTTTAATGTTGGTGTAAAAACAATTTAATTTTGTGAAAAGTTTTTTATAATTTTATGCTTTAAAAAGCCCACACAACTTTAAACAACTTTAGGGGTCTAAATGTATATTTTTTTGCATGTTGATATGAAAACAATAAGAAAAATTTTGTATAGATTAAATTTGTTTTTTTTTTGTAATATTGATTTTTTTATAAGATTTTTTATATGTGTATCCTTGCATTGGTTTTTTTTATTATTTAATAAATTTTATGTGTTTGTTGGTTTCTATTACAAATTTTATATTTTTTCCCTTTGATTAATTTTTTTATTTCAATTTTAACCCTCATTATTTTTATTGTGGATTTTTTTGTGTAATTTTAACCCTCATGATTTTTTCATGTATAGTGCTTTCGGTCTTATAACCTGAGTCACGGTTTAAAAAGTTAACATGAATTGACTTTTTTTTTTGCCTTTTTTTTCTTTCTATATAATTATCGTATTCTCATTTAATTTTTACTTTGTTAATAAATAAGATCAATGAGATATTTTGAAAATATTATGAAGATATATTTTCATAATATTGGCAAGCGTTCATCGTTTACATTGAATTGTTATTTTTTTCTACTTTATTTATTATTGTTATCTTATTTTGTAATGATATTATTAAATTAACTGAGTTTATTAAACCTATTCGAGCAAATTACATGAATATTATATTTTCTTCTTTTTTAAGAAATGTTTACATTGTTTTAATATTTTTTTTATATCATGAAAAAAATAGGTTGGCCATTGCGCAGTGCAAGCCACTTAACTAAGTAAAACTAAAAGGCATTAGTGTTTTCACTGTTGGATTATGTGTATTTTTGGATATGATATGCGCTTGGATATTGTATCCATTCTCGACAGTGGAGATTAAAAACATGCTTTTATTAGCTAGGTGTTGTTCATGTTAAACAGTAACTCGTTAATTTTTAAGTTAGCTCAGTTTTATTTTAGTCAAAAACAAAATACATGAATAAAAAGATAATTTTATCTAAAAATATATATTCTTTCTTTAAAATTTAAATCATGAATTTTCACAAATATCAATTTTGATTTTCATAAAATCAAATAAAAAAATATTTTTAAAAAAGCCCAAGGATATTACATTTGCTAGTACCAATCCATTTACTATAAGTTTAGAGTTCTTCATTTGAAGAATATCATGTTATTTTTATGATCAGCAATAGAAAATTACAACTTTATGATAGAAATAAATATAAAACATCTTTTTTTTCTTTTTTTTTCAAAAATATGATTAGATGTGATCATGAGTATATTCAAGGAGAGAGGAAATTAAGTTTAATACCAAGTGATGTAAAATTAATTTAATCAATACCACAACCAAGCATATTATTACATAATATTGTATTCAAACAATCAACGTAGTAAATCTTTGAAATTAAAAAATATCAAAAAGAAAATACATAGCCTAACCCATGAGCACAAACAAGCAAAAATTATATAGGTCCTCCCTCATTTTCAAATAAAAATCATAATTAGCTTTAAATATTGACCCTTCAACAACATATTTAACTAGAGCACCGTGACATTTTTTATCGGATCTCGTGACTTCACTACAAGTATCATAGTCTAGGCTGTTTTCATCCCTAAATATGTAATTGAAGACTTTGTCTCCAGCAGCTTTTGAAATAGTATTTGCACAATTTTTCAAAAAACCTGGCAAAATATCTGTGGAACTTTCTGGTGATGCATCTAGATTTTCATCATCAATATATTCACCTGCGGTTGATTCATCGCCATTCTCAACGACAAGGATATGAGAAATTATTAATGTTATTCCCAAGAACAGAAGCACTGTGAATGAAAAGTTGTTAGACCTTGCCATTGCGATCGTTTTAGATAATTTAATGCTAATTTTTTTTTATATGGTGAAGCATATACTCGCACATGTGTGTGTTTTTGTATGGTTTATATGATAAAAGAGGTGGAATATGATAGTTATTTATGAATTAAAATGTCGATCTTAATATAGGGTATACAAGCAAGTTTAAAATTAATAAATAAGGTAAGGATTATTTCTCTAATATTTAACTTATATATTATTTATTATAGTTCTATTTAAACTGTCTTATTAATTTCCTCAAATGTTGTGTTTGGCATGATATGAATATTTTCTTCTTAACTCTAAATTAAAACTTATAATAATGACAATAAATATGTTTCTAGCACAAAGATAAGAAAATATATATTTGGATTACTTCATGACTCTTAATTAAAAAGAAACAACAACATGGTCATCGAAAATCAAACAAATTCTACGAATCAAATTTAAGAAAAACAAATATTGATTTTCCTTTAATACAACTAGTTTTTGCAAAGTGAATATATACAAATTACAACTTATATGGCCAAAGCAGTTTTTGTTCTTTTGGATTAACACTAGGTATTCAAACCAAGGCCCGACTAATTCTGGGGGTGCACAGGTCCTCGACAAGGAGTTTCCTATAAGTGAACCATGGTTAATTCATTGGTATATATGAGTGTTTACACATATTAGTTGATTTCCTAGAATAAACATTTTGTATAAAAATCTTGTTATTAAATAAGAATTAGTCTATTTAATGTTAAATCCAACAAGTGGCTTTAAAACTACTTTGAATGATGTTTTCAGCTTAATCCATGTAATTCATTGCTAGATATCATTTCTAGTTTGGAGTGATGATAGAACTCTTAGCTTTTCTTGATAAATCATCAAATTTCAAAATCAAGTGGACTACTTACTATGAAAAATGAAAAAAAAAATGATGGGGTAATAATTTTCTTATCTCCTAAAACTTGAAATGTAATATTAACCTGTAAATTTGGATATATGACTTTAATCTAATGTTTTTAATTTTATGTATCTATTTAACCATGTATGTTTATAGTTGAAATTGAATTCTTCACTTGATTCACACTATTTTTTGTAATTTTTTACATTCTTTGTTTTCGTGCATAATAAATTTAAGAGAAAAAAAATTATTAGACCTAGTTTGGTTCTTGGCATGAATCAAAGTTTTGGTAAGTTAAGGCAAATCATTCGAGTATTTTGTTGTTTAATGCATTTCCCCCTTATATGTTTTTTTAATTGCAATTTAACATTTTTTTTTGTCATTATTGTTTTTTTATTTAACTTAAAAAAGTGCAATCTCATCATTTTTCAGCTACCAAGCATGCATTTTTATTATCACTTGAGCTCGTTTATGTTTCTCAGACTCTCAACAATCATAAATGGAGAGAAGCTATGTCCATTAAGTTTAATGATTTATTGAAGAATGGTACATGAGAATTAGTACCAATAATTTCTCAATAAAATCTTGACAGCTGCAAATGAGTTTATTCATAATAAAACGAATGAAATAAACCTAAAATATCTCGGCTAGAATTTGAGCGAGAAACCTAGAATGATTCGAGTTCCCGAGCAAGATGACTATTTTATTATTATTTTTTTAAATAGTACAAGGTATACCAGCAATCCAGATTGAAATGGAACGAAATTGACAACCTTGCATTACAGTGCTATTTTTTATTTTCTTATATTGTTTATGTTCAAAAGTTCGCTCCAAGTTGACTTCATGGTTGTAATAACTTGGGAATATTAGATGGAAAAGACAAAAAAAATTGTATGAGTAATTATAATGAGCCATGATTGAGGGGTAAATTAAGTGTCAAACTCATTGCATTTTAATTTTCTAATGAACCTTGGCGCCTTATGATATTTCTTGTTATAATCTGCTTGTGAAACTCTTTAGTCGGTGTCAAAAACCTTCCAAATTTAATTCTAACTTTACTATCACAAAAAATAATTTGTAGTATGATTGTGAATACCAGGTTAAACTCAATGGAAAGTTTACTAGGTCTTCCTACAAGATGTTGAAATCAAAAAGTATGGGAGGAATTGCATAAAAAAATTAAATAAGCAAAATTCTAAAAATAAATTGATATATTGTTTACTAAGTTCATGGGTCTGTACATTTATTTCTATAAATGTATTGATTATATAAGTAAAATAAATATCTTTTCAATTAAAGCAAATAATTTTGATATCCTTTAAAGCTGAAAGAAATCGAGGATCTTATCAGTAAATTAATCAAACAAAGTTTTTTAATCAACTTCTTACCATCCTGTCAATTTAATATTGAAAAGTAAGGACTCAAAAGTAGATATCAATGGAAGTCCTACTAATACCCAATAGGTAGAGTATGAAATGTGTTTGAGTATAAAAGAATACATAAAAATATTATATCTCTAAGATCTGAGATCAAATCATAAATATAAAAATAAGATGAATCTACCTGGTCAATCCCAAACATGTCCTAAAATTTCTGGAAAAAAAAAACGATCAATTCTTACTGTTTGGTTAACCAGTCGATCGAAATCTACCAACTGGTCAATCGAACTAGCCAGGCAAACCGATTGATCAAAATTCACCAACTGATTGACTGAAGTCAAACAAGCCAACTGGTCGATTAGTTAATCACGATTCTAAATTCTCAATCCACTAGTCTCCCAACAATGGTAGATCCCAAATTCTAACTCAAAATCTAACATAATCAACCCATAACAGTTTAACCCATAACAACTAACCTATAACACTTCAATTAATCCATTAATCTAACCCTAAAATATAAACTTCAAAACCCTAAACCTTATCAAAACAAAAATCAAAACTAATTACCACAATTACACATTAAAGCATAAATTTACCTTAAACACTTAGTTTCTCCAATCCTTTTCCCTTTCCTTTATCTCTTTCTCTTCTTTCTTTTTATTCTTCCATCTCTCTCTCTCTCTCTCTCTCATTTAGATTCTTTTTTTTTCTTTAACCCATCCTATTTATACTTATCAATAGGTTGTGCAATTACCTTAATGCCCCTCATGTCTTTATACTTAAAATCTAATCCTTAAAGGGTATTGTTGTCATTTCCTATTAAATTTCTCTTTTATTTCAAAATATTACAACTATGTTAAGTTTGAAAGTAATGTGAGGCATACTGTTTTTATAGAAATATTTTTTTAATTAAAAATTTATTAAAATAATATTTTTTTTTATGTTTTTAACATTAACACATTAAAATTATTGAAAAATATCTAAAAATATTAATTTAATATTTTTTAGAAAAATTTTTAAAAGCGAATTGAATAGTAAAAACAAACATATTCTCAAACTTGCCAATCTATAAAATTTATCAAAGAACGAAGATTTAATTAATAGAGCATATATAAAATTAGATCATATATACAAATATATTTTTATTCTTATAAAATATCACAACCTCTCTACAAACACCTCAAATAGAAAAACTTCAAATATAAACTTCATCAATAAAATATCTTAATTTATATATAATTTTTTAATATATAAATTATAATTAATAGCTTATAATAATATGAACAACCTTTAATAATGAAACTCTAAATAATGATACCATTATTTATAACCGATTGATCATCTTCAAATCATAAATTTTCTTGCACCAAAACAACATGCTATTTTTATTAGAAAATTGACTCTCTTGCTCTTAAAATCTATATGCTTGAAAAAAAAATATTTACTGCAAAGAATGAGTTTTGTAATAGTAATAAAAATATATGTAAATTTTGTACTTATCACTCTCATATAAAAGCATAAGTCAAACTTGTATGTATATGTGTGTATTACTCATTGATGTATTACCTCGTATATATATATTGAACATTATTTACTTACTGAGTTATTGAACTCACTCACTCATTACTTATTATTTTCAGGCTTATAACTTTGTTAATAAGTTGTTTTTGTTGATTTACAAAACCTATTTTTTTGTTGTAATTAACATTATTTCATCATGTCTAGTTAGAGCTCACAATTATAGAATTTATTATAACTTTTGTATTAAGATGTTGATTTATATTATGAGCTTAAGTTTATGTTATCACTATTGCGTTTAACTCTAATTAAGTTATTAAAAAGAGAATGTTTGTATGTATATTTAGGTTCATATAAGTAAAGAACTTGAAAGGGATCTTGTCTATATATACAAATTACAAATATTGATTTCCCTTTAACAAAAATAGTTTATACAAAGTGCATATATACAAATTACAACTTATATAGCCAAAGCAGGTTTTTTTTTTTGGATTAGCACCGAGTATCCGGGCCAAGGTTCAACTAATTCTAGGGGTGCATAGGTTCTCGACAAGGAGTTTCTTGCAAGTGAACCACAATAAATTCATGGGTATATATGAGTGTTTATGCATATTAGTTGATTTTCTAAAATCAACATTTTGTATAAAAGTCTTGTTATTAAATAAGAATTAGTTAATTTATCGTTTATTATTTTTTTTTATTTCTAGATCGAACAAGTGGTTTCAGAGCTACTTTGAGTGGTGTTTTTCAGCCTGATCCATGTATTTCCTTGCTAAATATCCTTTCTAGTTTGGAGTGATGATGAAGCTCTTAGCTTGCTTTTCTTGATAAATAATCAACTTTCAAAATCAAATAGACTACTTGCTATGAAAAATAAATCAAAATGTTGGGGCAATAATTTCATTATATGAACATTCCACTTGTAAAATAAGGTGATCTTGATATGTATTTATTTAAAAACAATATTGTTGATAAAAAAAACATGTTTTCATAAAACTAAATAACATGAATAAGAAAAGAGAGTTTTAATTAAAGAATTTTTTGTTTTGTTTTGAATAACGTTAATTGTTTTTAGTTTTTATTGAAAAAATGATGTTGCTAGTAATAATAACATGTTTTAGTAAAAAACAAATACTTGAATAAGAAGATAATTTTACCTAAAAAAGTATTTTTTTTCTTTAAAATTTAAATCATGGATTTTCCCGAATACCTATTTTGCTTTTCATAAAATCAAATAAAAATATATTTTAAAAAAACCATTTTCTATAAGTTTAGAGTTCTTTATTTGAAGAATATTATATTGTTTTTACGGTCACAACAATAAATTAAAACTTCATGATAGAAATAAATATAAAACACCTTTTTCTTCTTTTGTTTTCATAAATATGATTAGATGTGATCATGAGTATATATTATAGGTGAGAGGCAACTAAGTTTAATACCCAGTGATATAAAATTAGTTTAGTATCATAACAGTCATATTATTACATAATACTAAATTGAAACAATTAACATAGAAAATCTTTGATTTTGATAAATATCAAAAGGAAATATGTGCCCTAACCCATGAACACAGACAAGCAAATATTATATAGGTCTTCACCCCTTTTCAAATAAAAATCAGAATTGGCTTTAAACATTGGCCCTTCAGTAACATATTTTACTAGAGCACCGTGATATTCTTTACCGGATCCCATGACTTCACTACAAGTGTCATAGTTCAGGTTATTTTCATCCTCAAATATGTAAATTGAAGACTTTGTCTCTAGCAACCTTTGATATTTTTACGAGCACAACAATAAATTAAAACTTCATGATAGAAATAAATATGAAACCATGAGTATATTCTTTGTTTTTCATAAATATAATTAGATGTGATCATGAGTTTATTCAAGGTGAGAGGAAACTAAGTTTAATACCAAGTGATGTAAACTTAATTTAATCAGTATCACAACCAGTCATATTATTACATTATACTATATCGAAAGAATCAATATAGAAAATCATTGACATTGATAAATATCGAAATGAAATTTGTGCCCTAATATTCCACAAACATAGCCAAGCAAATATTATATAGGTCATCACCCCTTTTCAAATAAAAATTGTAATTAGCCTTAAACGTTGGTCCTTCAGCAACATGTTTAACCAAAGCATCGTGACATTCTTTACCGGATCCCGTGACTTCACTGCAAGTATCGTGGTCCAGGCTCTTTTCATCCCCAAATATGTAATCGAAAACTTTGTCTCCAGTAGACTTTGAAATCGTATTTGCACAATTTTTCAAAAATCCTGGCAAAATCTCTGTAGAACTTTCTGGTGATGTAGCTATATTTTCATCATCAATATATTCAGCTGCGATTGATTCATCATCATTCTCAATAGCAAGGATAGGAGAAACTATTAACATTACTCCCAAGAACAGAAGCACTGTGAATAAAAAGTTGTTAGACCTTGCCATTACGATCGTTTTAAATAATTTGATGCTAAAAAATTATTTTGATGGTGAAGCATATACTTGTACATATATATATACATATATGGCTTAGTTGATAAAAGGTAACCGTTATATATGAATTAATATTTATTTAATGTCGATCTTAATATAGGATATACAAGAAAGTTTAAAATTAATAAATCAGGGCAAGGATTATGTCTTTAATGTTTAACTTATATATTATTTATTATAGTTCTATTTAAACTGTCTTATTAATTTTCATTTGACATGATATAAATATTTTCTTCTTAACTCTAAATTAAAACTTATAACAATGACAATAAATATGTTTCTAGAAGGCAAGATAATTTATATTATTTCATTGCTCTTATTAAAACAAAAATTACTTGGTCATTGAAAATCAAATGAATCTTGCAAATCACATTTAAGAAAAACAAATGTTGATTTCTCTTTAATAGAACTAGTTTATGCAAAGTTCATATATACAAATTACAACTTATATAGCCAAAGCAATTTTTTTTTTTTTTGGATTAGCACCAAGTATCCGGGCCAAGGTTTGACTAATTATGGGGGTGCACAGGTCCTTGACAAGGAGTTTCTTGCAAGTGAACCACGGTAAATTCATGGGTATATATGAGTGTTTATACATATTAGTTGATTTTCTAGAATCAACATTTTGTATAAAAGTCTTCTTATTAAATAAAAATTAGTCAATTTATCATTCTTTTTTTTTATTTCTAGATCGAACAAGTGGTTTTAGAGCTATTTTGAGTAATGTTTTTCAATGTGATCTATCTATTTCCTTGCTAGATATCCTTTCTAGTTTGGAGTTATGATAACCTCTTAGCTTTTTTTGACAAATCATCAACTTTCAAAATCAAATAGAATAACTTGTAAAATAAAGTGATGATGATATGTATTTATTTGAAAACAATATTGTTGATAAAAAAAAAAACATGTTTTCATATAACAAAATAACATGAATAAGAAAAGAGAGTTTTAATTAAGGAAAATGTTTTTTTGAATAATGTTAATTGTTTTTAGTTTTTATTCAAAAAATTATGTTGCTAGTAATAATAACATGCTTTAGTATATAAAAAAAATACTTGAATAAGAAGATAATTTTACCTAAAAAATATATTTTTTTTCTTTAAGATTTAAATCATGGATTTTCACAAATACCTATTTTGACTTTCATAAAATCAAATAAAAATATTTTTTTTTAAAACGCTATTTTCTATAAGTTTAGAATTCTTTATTTGAAGAATATCATAGTATTTTTACGAGCACACCAATAAATTAAAACTTCATGATAGAAATAAATATAAAACCATGAGTATATTCAAAGTAACCAGTCATATTATTACATTATACTATATCGAAAGAATCAATATATAAAATCATTGACATTGATAAATATTGAAAGGAAATATGTGCCCTAATATTCCACGAACACAGCCAAGCAAATATTATATAAGTCATCGCCCCTTTTCAAATAAAAATCATAATTAGCCTTAAACGTTGGTCCTTCAGCAACATATTTAACCAGAGTATCGTGACATTCTTTACCGGATCCCGTGACTTCACTACAAGTATCGTAGTCCAGGCTCTTTTCATCTCCAAATATGTAATCGAAGATTTTGTCTCCAATAGACTTTGAAATCGTATTTGCACAATTTTTCAAAAAACCTGGCAAAATCTTCGTGGAACTTTCTGGTGATGCAGCTAGATTTTCGTTGTCAATATATTCAGCTTTGGTTGATTCATCTTCATTTTCGATGGCAAGGATAGGAGAGGCTATTAATGTTATTCCCAAGAACAGAAGCACCGCAAAAGAAATGTTGTAAGACCTTGCCATTGCGATCTTTTTAGATAATTTGGGGCTAAAATTCTATTTTGATGGTGAAGCATATACTCTTACATCCATATATACATATATGGCTTAGATGATAAAACAGGTGCAATATAACAGTTATTTGTAAATTAATGTTCAATTAATGTCGATCTTAATATAAGATATACAAATAAGTTTAAAATTAATAAATAAGGACAAGGATTAAGTCTCTAATGTTTAACTTATATATTATTTATTGTAGTTGTATTTAAACGGTCTTATTAAATTCCTTAAATGTTGTATTTTTCTTGGTATAAATATTCTCTTCTTAACTCTAAATTAATTAAAACTTATAATAATGACAATAAATATGTTTCTAGCACAAAGGCAAGAGAATATATATTTGAATTATTTCATTGCTCTTAATTAAAAATAAACAACGACATGGTCATCAAAAATCAAATGAATCCTGCGGATCAAATTTTTAAAAAATAAAAATTAATTTCTCTTTAACAGAATTAGTTTTTACAAGTGCATATATACAAATTACAACATATATAACTAAAACAAGTTTTTTATCAGCATCAGGTATCCGGGTCAAGACCCAACTAATCCTGAGAGTGCACAGGTCCTCGATAAGAAGTTTCCTGCAAATGAACCACGGGTAATTCATGCACTTTGCCCAAAGGTGATGGCCTCCTGGAATTGTTTGCACCAAGCATTGTTTTCATCTAGCAAGAGTCAAACCTGGAATCTTGAACAGAACGCATTACTAAGTTCCAGCTCTTCTCCTCTATGCTATGGAATAGCTTTGATCGGTAGCATGCCTGGAGTCTGAGCATTGACAGCTTGCCTACATTAAATTGGTTAAAAAGGCTTCTTTTTTTAGGTTCATATAACAAGCCTTAGCAGGTTTCATGGCAGCTTCCTCCATCAAAATTAATTTTAATGGAGACTTTCTTGGTGATAAACACAGTGGCAGTACAGGTTTGGTAGGTAATGGTGGTATTTTTTATGTTTCTTGTCATAAAGAAAATGACAACACATTGTATATTACATAAAAAGTCGTAAATTCAAATGTTACCCAAGTAATTTCTTGAATTTCTAAAACATTTTCAATGGGAAGAATATGGTTAAAATGTACTTTTGTTCTGTAAATTACTCGAGGAATTAAATAATTACGAGCCGCATCAAATAAAAAAATTAGATAATAAGTAATGTCATGAAAATTATTATTTGTCATTGTTATTATTTTTATTTATTTATATATACATGTTAATTTCTGATTTCAAGTCTATCGGGGTCACGTCAAAAGTTATTTTAATTTAGTTACCTTTTTCTTTTGGACATATAATTATTTGTAAATTAATAGACTTATCTTCTAAAACTTGAAATGTAATATTAACCTATAAATTTGGATATA
Organism: Populus nigra; assembly: GCF_951802175.1. NCBI lineage: Eukaryota > Viridiplantae > Streptophyta > Magnoliopsida > Malpighiales > Salicaceae > Populus > Populus nigra. The sequence continues at coordinate 2,642,083 of NC_084864.1, read as the reverse complement.
TATAGTATTTGTAATTCTATATATCTATTTAACCATTCATGTTGATAGTTGAAATCGAATCCTTCACTTGATTCACGCTCTATGATATTATTATGTAAGATATAGTTTATATGATTATATTATGTAATAATTGAATTATGCATTGTTATTTTGTGAACTTTAATTGTATGATGTTATTGAAAAAAAGATATGTTGTGTTAATAATGATGAGTTGAATTGAGATCTAGGATAATTGGATTGGATTGTGAAATGAAATTAAAAGTGTAATATAATTTTGTCGATAACTTGAAATCTTCTGGTATAAGAGAGACTCCGCTGAAATTTTGGTAGAAATTTTGTGGGAACTTGTATATAAAAAAAAAATTTACACTGAAAATTTTCAATGTATCATTAAACATGACGTAAAAAATCAGGATTAATATAAAAAAACCCCTGAATAACTTAAGACAACCTTTAAGGCCTCAAGATATTTTTTTACATGTCGATACAAAAACAAACTTTTTTTTTTCCCATATTCCCCCACCTATTTTTTTCTTTTATTATATAAAATATTTTTTCCAATTTTATTATTTAATATTTGCCCAATTTTAATTTTAAATTTATCTTTATAAATTATTTCACTTTGATTTATATAAAGTTATGATTTATATAAATTTATTACAAACTTAAACAAATATCCTGATATTTAATTTATATTTAATTTATAAATGATTATTTTTATTATCATATAATTGAATATAAATTTTTTTTTAATAAAAAACAAAGTTTTTAGATCGAATAAAATTCATCACCTAAATTGTAAATTTTTCAAGTCAAGCCGCAAATTCTAAATCTATATAATACAAATGCTTGGTCAAATGCCTATATAATATATATTCAAAAAATAGACCACTTCATTTTTATTTTTTTTTATATGGTCAAAATGAATTGTTTCTTGTTTCTTAAATTTTCAATTTGAGATAATTATACTAAGAATATATATTTTTTTTTATAGCATGCATCCAAATTTCTTTTTATTATTCTCATGACCTAGACCTCTGGCTGGATTGATCCGATTCGAGTCTTATAACTATAATCATATACAGGTGAGAAACTTGGAGGGACTTGCACAATGAGAAAGAATCAGAAATCCAAACAAGCAATTTCGATGAAATCTCAGAGATATCTTGATCAAATCACACCATATGGGAAGGTGCATGGCAAAAAAGAATTTGATTTTTCCATTGATGATGATATATGATGGTGATATTCAACATTAGAGCTTAAGAACTTTAAAGATGCTACTATATCTACATCTTCCTCGAAATATTTCTCTCGCCGGAACTATATATATATATATATAGCTATACAAAGCCTATCAGAGGGAAAAGACTCACTCCCTTGAATACTGCATGAGCTCAAACCACTGCCACCATAAAGGAAAGGATAAAAATCAGCATGATTAAAAATGCCGGTGCTTCTATAAAATAATTGTTCTCCAAAAAAAAAAAAAGAAGAAAATAAGCTTACCTGTCTTAATAAATCGGCAAGAGTCCTTGGAAGAGCTTCGATGTTCTTCAGTACAATATAATATGGGAAGGGAAAGGAATCAAGGTATTTTGTAAATTTGAGCACTCTTTTTTCACCTTCACCCACAAATGATGCTTCCTGGGGACCAGATAAACAGATCATGGAAAAGAAGTATGCATTAGAGGAAATGTTTGTCCAGTGGCTGTGAATGAGTTTCTAGAAAACAAAATAAAGACTTACCATCTGGTCCATGATTGACTCCTGCGGGCTGTCCAGCACCAGAAATGCCACCATTCGCTTCCGACTTAAAAAGTCCCTAACACAACGCTTCAATTTCTCCTGTATAGATATACATACATGGTCAGCTTCTGTAATTACACAGCTAATGTTACATTAACCATCAAAGATGTGTGACCTTACCCTTCGTCCCCCCGAATAGCTAGGTAAAGGAAACGTACCTTTTCATGGAACCGACCATCTGCAATAATCAAGACAAGCTGTTGCAGCGGGTTCTGCCCAGAAGGAAGTCGTGCTTTTGCAACTGCAGCATCCAGCATGTTGTTTAGATACTTTAAAAGATCTACAACAGGTTCATCTGCAATGGTATTCTCTTGCTTGAATGTCAAACTGGAGATGATCTGTTCCAACCAGAAAAATTAACAAGAGAACTTTACATCTTCTTGAATACTCTTCAGTGATATGGAAAACACTGGCAAAAGAAATAAATATCCATTCAAGCATAGAATTGAGAAAAACAAAACATAACATAGTGTCACTAAAGCTTTTTCCCAGCCTCAAATGAGAAGGATACGTTACAGTGGGAACACTAACCTTTTTCCCAGCCTCCCCCGTGAAGGGCTGATCAAAATCATGCAGGGATCTTATATTTCCCTTCTTCCCAAAACTTGCAACAGCCATGTTACCCATTTCCAATTGAGACATGGCACGACATACTGTCACTAAAGCTTCAACTGCGACATCCCCACAGCAACTCTCAGACATACTGCGAGAATCATCCACAGCAATGACGACTTGGTAATCACGTTTGTTAGGCCGAGTTCGCCTCAGCCATATTTTATCTTTTCGGTAGTGACTTGCTATGTAAGGAATTACCTAATTATTTTCCAAGCACAGCAAAGAACATCAGGAAAACACTAAAGAGCAAGTCAAGTACAATTAAAGCATCCAATATCAATAGCGAACTACAAGTCAACAATGTGGTTTACCTTCTTCATGTTAATTCGTTTGCCAGTCTTATAATCCCCTTGAAGCTTACTGGCTACAGTAGGTTCCAAAACAAGACGTAACTGTTCAGCCAATTCTTGGGACAACCTTGTTGTGCGCAACTCGTATCTGCTCCAAAGAGCAGAAGCACTACTTATGACATCAAGAGGAACTTCTTCAGGACCCTGGGCTTTTCCCAAGTCGTTGTCATCTACATGAAGATTATCGGGTTGATATATGTCCTCACTCAAATAAGACTTCCTGACAGAGATCGCACTCTCAGGCAGATTTTGTGGATCAACACCATCATGATCCTGAACTTCAGGGGGTCCCTCCTTTTCCGACTTAAAATCTGAGATCTGCAACTGTTCTTCCATCTTATTTTTTAGGATTGAGGCAGAGTTATTCAGATGCCATTCTTTAGCATCTCTCTCCTCAATCTCCATCTTGGTGACTTCATCTCTTTGAGCAGCGAGACCATCTTCATCACTCCTAGTTACATTGACATTGGACTCAACCTGCTCAGAGGTGGCAGGTCCCAATGCTTGATCTGTTCCCTTTTCAAACTCAGAGACGAAGGCATAGTCATCAGCATTCTTGTCCTCTATCTCACCTGACGCCTCAGTGGTGTCTCCTGGCAGATCAACAGACACTTTGACTCTTTCTTTCCACTCCTCAAGGGCATCCCCAACATTTCTGTAAGGATTTGGTTGGGCTCTCTGATCAGATGATGATTCCCTCTCAGGGAACTGAGCTTGTTTTTTATCATTAGTAAATCCTCCACTGTTTGATGAATCTGAGACCATCAGATCATTCTGAGAAGTATTTCCAGAAGGTAAGCTTCTCAGAGCGAGGTCGTTGTGAGCTTCACTTATGTTAGACATGTTTGCTTCTGCTGTCACATTTTTTGAATCAGATGCCTGGGAGGGACCATTCGGCTGTGTTGCAGATTCTGCACCATGCACATGATCACTAATTAGATCAGAAATTCCCAGATCAAATTCATCGTTTCTTGGTTCCATTGCATTGGTCTCAGATCTCTCTTCTCTATCCCTCCCTGGTTCATCTTTTACAGAAGTTCCATCAACTGGTTCGCTATCTGGTTCTTCCATAGTTTCATCAGCAGAAATTGTGTTGTCTTCCTCATAGTTTCCATGCTCAGCAGACTCATCACCCTCTTCTGGACTTATTTCTTCCTTTGAATCCAAGTCACCTTCTTCATTCATGTCCTCATCCATCTCCATATCCTCTTCAGCACCTTGATTTGATTCATCAAGCTTTAATCCAGTTGGATCAGTAAATGCTGCTTCCTTATCCATATTCATGTCATCTGTGTTCTCTTCTCTATCATCAAGATCATCCTGGTTTCCAATTTCATTATTTTGTTTATCAGGTTCTCCAGGTTCATCATCAGCAATAGCAGCAGAATCCTCCTTGGCCCTAAGCTCCCGGCTACTTGTATCATTGTCCCTAACTGACGGCCCAGATTCGTATCTTTCATTAGTGTTATTAGGGTTATCATCTTCATCCTTATTCTGAAGTTTCTCATCAACAACTTCACTGTCTAATCCAGCTTCCCCCATTGCAGAATCCAGTTGCTCATCCTCACCGTCTTCCTCATTCTCCTCTCCAGAGTCATCACTCACACTAAATGTATCAGCCGTAAGATCCTCCATCTCAATACCTTTCTCATTCTTATTTGGAACTTCACCTGAGGCATCTTGTTCATCACCTGGCTGAAGTTGCATATTAAAGGAAATTTCATCAACAATGCACAGCTGCAAAAAACAAGCAAAACCCAATAAAGTAAAATATCAATAGCAGTAGACATGCCTTTTCAGAAGTTCCAAGAAGTTGATCTTCGTCAGTTATCTGATCACTGACATCATTAAGTCCAGAACCTTCCCCCATGCCAGTTCCACTTGCAGTTTGAGATTTATCATGACTAGCTTCATCTACCTCGTCTTTGACAGGAATGCCGAAACCTTTGGAGAACAATGAAGCCAAAACATTTGCCAGCTCACGGGTCATTATAGATACCTGCATGCAAAAATAGGTTACAGAAATAGACAAGATTCAGATTGATGCCATTAACAACCCTTGGAAACATGGGGCAGATTCACTGTGACCAATAAATTAAGAGATGCATTTTCACAGATGTTATTTGTTTGGCAATTAAAGATCCAAACTTACTGTTTTATGCATCGCTAAAAGATCTTGAAGTAATCCATCACAGAAACCTAATATTAGCTCCAAAAGTAAATGAAGATGCTGAAAACACCTTCCAATGTGAAAAGAAATATGGGAAGTTTCACTGCCAGAATGGTCCACCATTTTTTTCTGATCAAGCATATTACACGAGATGAGAAGGCAATAAGAAATGACCAAATATATCTGATTTGTACAAAGTGGTGATAGGATAAACATACCACACAAGTTATTATATTGAGAAGAATATCACATAATTCTTCCACATTCAAGCTTTGAACAGATGATTTAAATAAATATTCCCATGAAGAAATATTTTCCAATGATTCTTCAGATAGAGCGCCTCCATCACCTGGAGAAATTTGTTTTTCCAAAGCCTCCATAACAAGGTTGTGCGCTTTCTTGAGGGCACTGTCAAAATCAGCTTCAAGCTGATAGTTATTTCCACTGTTGTAGTCAACCTCTTCACTTAAATCTCTTGACTGGCTCCTTTGCTTCAGAGCAGACTCAAACTGGTCAGCCAACATCTTCCCCTGCAAAAAGTTAAAAGTCCATTTTTTGCAATCATTTTGTCAGAGGCTGCATTTGCTGCCACAAATTTGCAAGAAACTTGTTTACGGAAGTGCCAGAGAAATTCATTTCAAAACAGTTTCAGAAAACATATATAAGATACCTCTTTAAATACGTCATCAAAATGACCAAGCAGTGTCTCTATGATGAAGCTTCTATTCCAGTCTTGCTTACGGAAATCAAAGAAATGCTCCTCAAACTCCTTAATGACTTGGAAGTTTTTATACACCAACTGTTCCATTTGTTTTGAAATAATGTAAGGACGTGAAGGTCCAGCAGATATAGTAACAACACGGCCAAGTAGAGATTTATCCAATGATTCCTGGAGAAGACTTTGCAGGCCTCCTAGTTGACCAAGAAGATAGTTATCCAATGACTCCTGTAAAAGATTACTGATAAGAATAATACAAAATCTAGCATGTTTAAATGACAGAATAGGAAGTGCAAAACTTTTGCACCTTGGATTTCTGCGTAACTGGGATAAATTTTTCAATGAATTGAAGCACATGATTTGCAGCAGGTCTGACACTTCGACAAGACTTCAAATGGGTGCTTTCCACTGTTCTCAGCAACAGTGATTCCTCAGCCAACAGAGTAGTTAGACCATCAAAAAGTTGCTGCGAAAAATTTAAAAGAAAAAATATTAACAAGAATTCAGACCGGAAAGTGCAAGCACAATTATAAAGTGGAAACTTACCTTTTGTTTCCACATGCACTGAAAGAAGGCATGCTGATTTTGTACAATAGAGTACTCACTGCTAGTTCTTTCATCAATGTCAGTGCACTTTACGTACGAGTTTTCAAAAGCATATGTACATTCCCGCAAGCACTTCAATTGCTTAGAAAAACCATAGGCAGCTGCACGTTGTGATTGTTGTATAATAATGAGATGGTTAAGAAAAGAGACTGCCCTACTAGCCTGCATGGATCAAGAAATAAAAGTCATGTGGATCATCATGAAATGCATCAACATCTTGTAAACACTTAACCAGATAGAGACTGTGATAAAATGCCTAGCAGGCAGACCAGACGGGGAATATTTTGATTCTTAAGTTGACCAGAATTATTTGAACTCCAGCCACAGAGATATACCTGATCATAAGTAATATCACCATGGGGTTTCAGGCATATCCTTTGCATAAACTGCACAGATGCCACACTTTTGAAGTAAAACTCATTGGCTGATTTCCACATAGTATCCACATAGTCATCGGGCAAACATTGCAATTCACTGGAAGTAGAAACATCAAAAGCTTCACCAGATAGTCTACTTGGTGTCAGCAACAAATGCTGTGCATTGTATGATGGTTGAATGAACAACCAGTTGGAGCTGTTGGATATCTATTAAGGACCATCATGGGAAGGAAAAAAGATTACTTCATCTTATTTTTCAACCATAGAAATAATAATAAGCACAAGAAAAAAAAATCCTTTTACCTTCATAATTTCAAACTTGTGTTTATGCAACCCACTAGTATCTAATAATTTTAGTAGTTCAGATAAAGCCCTTTTCTTCCCTACACCTTTTCCTGTGTCATTCCAGAGATCATCACAATCCATAGCAGTTTTGAATATCTTTTCCACTGTCCAACACAAAACATTCCACTGTTCATCACGTGATAGGTGAGAAGAATGGGAAGCGAGGCATTGCCTGGTGATACTTGTGACATCTGCATAAAGTGTAAGTTCTTGAGACCCTTGCACTTGAAAATATTATTTTGAGCTAATAGAATAGCATTTATAAACACGAAGGAGGGTGCGAAAGAAAGAAGGAAAAGACCTTTATTATCAAGAAAACTTAATCCCAGAGTGTTTTTGAAGTGCATGTCCTGCAAAGTATCAGTTACTTTTTTCCTCCAATCAGCTAACCATATAGACCTGCACCAAAAACAAAATAGTAAAGTTCAAAGAGCAGGACAAGCATCAATGACAATCAAAGAGGATATAGTAGAAAAAAGCTAACCTGTCTTTTTCACAGAACTGTGTCGGATCTGAAATAGTGTTCTTGTTATCCTTCAAGGCCTTTGGAAATTGTAGAGAATGAATTTTTGGTTCTTTCTGCTGTGCTTCTCGGTCAAGAATAAGCATTACAGGTTGTTGCAGCAAATCCTGTCAAACAAACAGATGACAACATATTTATCAAGTAAAACATTCTTTCAAACTCGCTAGAATGCTTCTGTCACTACCAATTGCAGTTAAGCTTTATAATATAGTTGCATCCATCAATTGTAGGGAACAAAAGAAAGAAAATCAAAAGAACGTAAAATCACAGTAGGCATTCTTCCATTACTATATTATTGATTAACCATTTTGTGTAATTCGATCATTCTTCAATCTATCATTGTTGCACAATACTCACGTCCTCAGAAATAGTACAGACATGTTGTGAAGTTTTTCACCATCACAGAATTGTATTGTCATCTTTATACACCATACAAAAACCCTTTATATGCTAAGACCAAAAAAGACCTCGTAATCATAAGAAACAAGATGAAGATTTTATTAGAGAAACAAAAGGCATACAGAAATGAAGCTGCAAAGATTAGAATGCAGTTAAAAGCTACAAAGCATAGTGGAAACATACAGAAATGAAGCTGCAAACATTAGTATGCAGTTAAAAGCTACAAAGGTTAGTGGAAACTAAGGACAAGAGCTCTCCCAAAGCCAACAGAACCATAGATAGTATTGAAATTATTAACATCTAGCAAAAACGAACAAAACTGCATTTTCTGTGTTCCAACTAAACATGACCAGCCCTATTTACACGAGTGTTATAGTATAATTGTACATGACCAGCTTGATTTGAATTAACAATTGCTGCATAAGGAACAAAAACAGGCTCTATGTATTGGTGTGCTAGGTTAGTTCATCAAGACCTAAAGTAAATTACTTGACCTCAAGTAAACTTGTCTCAAAATTTACAGATTCTCTCAATCACAAGCATGCAAAGAAATTGCCATTTGTATGGTAACTTTGATGTTACTTACTGTGTACTTTAGTATTAGCTTTCTAAGCTTCTGTCGGGTCCTTTTTGAGTTTTCAACAGACAAGCAAATCTCTGTTCGTTCCCAATGGAATAGCTTCAAAATGTCCTTCAGTTCCATCTCAATACCTTTTCTGTTAGCTTCAATGTCCTCCAATATTCTGAGAAGATAGAAGAATATGGTAAGCAAAGAAAAGGCACATGAGAATCTCTATAAGAGAACAGATATTGAAGGCTAAAGGTACCCACGTCAAGGCAGAATTAGTCCCTGAACTAAAAATTTAAGAATTAACCACCTTCAACTATTTTTCTATTTAAATCAAGTGCTTCCAATAATCTTAGCTAAGTTTTCAGACAGAATTAACCCATTGAGCAACCCCAAATTTTTTTTATTCATGTTGGTAAATGGAGTGCATATGTCTTTCTTTTCTTTTTTTTAAAAAGAATCTAATCTGACTTTTTTTTTCTTATAATCACATGCTCAAAAAATCTATTAACTTGGATCAAATACTACAAAAACTAATGGAAGAACATGGTTTGAAGAAAAAAACAGATGACGAAAGGCAATTCCAAAGTTCTTTGTACTGGACTAATTCTATTTTGAACAACAGCGGGCACCTTTTAGCCAATATTGAAAATCATTCCCAACAAGGAACTCACCTTGGCAAGAACTGAATGTAGTATCCGAAAACATTATACAGAATCTGTAGATTTTTTTCCTGCCGCGTACTGTAAGGTTCATTTATAATCAGTACTGTTCATAATTTCTCAGGCATAAAACAGCATTGCTAGCTATTATATAGCTTAGCATAAATCATGTAAGAAAAAACAAGGCAGCTAAAGGGTATGCAAATCATAACTGTCTTCAACACAGCTATACTGTGAAAGATGAAATATCTTCCTCAGAACACCAATGTGCAGAGACATGCTTTACCTTAAATAATTTTGCACTTCTAGGCATCTGCCAGCAGTGATTTGACCGTGGAGAGAAAAAAGAAGTTGAAGACGCGCTCTAAATTCACCGATGCTGGAAGTTCGAATGAACTCCTCTAAACTGCAAGATCCATTTGTGTTAACTAAAGGATTCAGATGGAACAGAAACAGAAGAACATGAAAAGAAGCAAGTCGAATCAAAATGTGTACATATTATTTGGTACATGCCTTTCTATAGTAGATTGCTCATATCCAGCAATATCAGCAAAATGACTGTGATGCAAAACTGAAAATAGAGGAAACCACAACTGCAACAAGAAAAACACAAAAACTGCGCAGTCAGAGAGGCAAAGAAGGGAATAAAAGAGCATATGAGGATAGAAAGAGAAACTTGAATCTCTAAGAATAATGCCCAAATTGTAACGCATTATGTTTTGCCTAATCCTTTTACTGGTGCCTGAAAGGTTTGGTATAATTCAAAATAAGTATCTTATCCACACCAGTTTAATCCAAAATGTTAAATGCCACAGACCTGCATAAAAAAGTGATATTCAGAGCAGAACTAGTTATCCCAAACCATTGCCTTGCGTACATATGTTTTGGATAAGTTCCATATCAATAGTAATCACATACAACCCTTAGATCCAATTAAAGACATACAATCCCCAGTTCTGGCATTATAAATACTTTTTCCTTCCATGCAGTTCTCTTAAAGCTCAGGTCATTTGCACTCAAAGTTTCTATTTTTCCACAACCAAAAACCAGACTATAACTTACCTTGCCAGCATTAACGTCATATTGCTCCTGCACTTCATGAAGCAAAGCGGGCCATGAGTCGAATTCCATCTTTTGCCATGAGCATACCAGAGCAGAAATAGGTTCCAATTGATCTACATGCCAGGATATGAATAAAAATGGAATTTACAAACAATAACATTGGAAATAACAAAGGTATGCATATCAAGTGTAGATGCAACAGATGACAGACTTGAACAAGGTGAACTGCTCACCAGAGAGAGGGAATTTTGATTCATTTTCCTGTAATGCTCTGGCCCTGTTAAGTAAGAATTGCAATCCCAAAAGAGCCTTCATGCAAGAAAAAACAAAATCAGTGTATATAAAAGCAATAAAAATGTTAAACAAACACAAAGATGCCCATACAAGATTCCCAAAAACAGAAGCATGATTAGAAACACTCATGCAGACGGATCCAAGCATCCAATAGGGTTCTGATAGTAATGTTTTTGGAGCATGTTAAGCATTAAGCTTGGTAGTTGAGTTATGGAAATCAATTCACTCTAATTATTTAAACTAGAAGACCTTCAGATCCTATATATTTGCATCATATGTTATTTAACCTGTCATGGAAGCATTTAGTTTCCTTTTAGTTTCATCACAAAGCAAACTTGCCTGATAATTTAATCATCCAATTTCCAGTTCAATATCTCTCAATCAGTGTAAAAACATTATCTAGATAAAAAGGAAGAGTAAGCTATATTTGCTACCTTGGCAAGAGGGGTCTCCACTGGAATAGCCAACAGCATTTGAATGGTATCCGTGATTTTTTGGAGACCAGGGTGATCTTCCCACTCACTCAAAAAGCTATGTATTTGCTGTTGAAGATTAGCAACTAACTTCACCATTTTAGCCATCATGGGTGCATTTGAATCCTAGGAAAGTGGAAAAAAATCAGTTACATTAAATGCAAAGACAACTGGAATAGATGATATAACAACTACTTTGACGCAGGCAGAAACGTTTTCAGAACCTTGTAAAAATTGTAATTGGCCGATGATTTTTGAGAAGAGACAAGTTTCGAACCATGCTCTAAACAAAGGCGAAGTAAATGCTCTGGTATGAGTTTTCCATCCAAACTGGAGGTTAGCAGACCTCCTAACCCTGAAAATGAAAAGAATGTGACAATTTGTGAACTGTTTTCTGTAATCACCTTCAAAATACCATACATACACCAAGAAAAGGTGTAAACTGTAATCACCTTCAATCATCCCCACCCCTAATGTGTAAGAGTTGGTGAATGAATGCAACCTATCAGCCTCAACAACATGGCAAGTTCCAGCCTGAAAAAATATTAAATGTCAGTAAAAAAAAGACCAGAATGTTCGGAAGGGAGAGTGATTATAAAAGAGACGCATACAGAATAAAATATATCATTTTGGGACTGCCAATAACAGTTTTGCAGCATCAAATGATTCATTGACCAGGGAAACGATGTAAGCATGACTCTTTAACATTTTCAAAATCATTTAGAGAAAGATAAATAGTCAGAGCAACTATAGAAGAAGAAAAATTTACAAGCCACTTACATATAGAACAAGATTGGTGGACCCAAATAATTGGTTGTGTATGCAGATCATATTCTTCATGATGGTTTCCTGCATAAGGTTCCATTCATCCTGGACACTCTCATGCTCATTGCTAGCTTCCAACTGAAGAGAATAAAAAATAAAACTTGGAAGATCATACGAGAAGGGAAAAAGATGAGGAAAGAAAAGAAGCAAAAGAAGAAGAATCACCTTTTCTAAAGATTCCTCTTCAGAGAGAAACTCCTGCCATTCTGAAAAGCTATCGTTTGGAAAGAATTGGTCAAGAGTAGAAAAATCAACATCAACAATGCTTTTGATCTCTAAGGCACGAGGCCTGAACTTGTATTGTTGAGCATCCTCGCCTTCTTTGCATTTTACTTGAACTTTCATATTGATCCACATGTTGGCAAATTCATGGAACATCTTATCCAATATCTAATTCACAAATATGCTGAGGTATCAGAGGGCTGACTTGCACAAGTAAAATCAAAAGTATTCAAATCAATCATTAAAAGAAATATCACCTTGAAAGAAGCATCATCAATCCTCTGTGCATCAGCTACAAAATGTGCAACACGGACAACAATATTCTGATAAAGACCAGTTTTGAGTTGCAAGATAGACCCCTATTACCAATGGAAAAGCATTTGAGCAAATCAATAATTTATTCCATCAAAAAGAGTACAATAAAAGGAACGTTGCAAGATGCCAAAGTAGTACATGAACAGGAGAAAAAGAAGGAAACAAGTCTACAAGGAGTGGATTGCAAAGAAAGAGAACCAGTTTGTGGGATAGATGAAAAGATAAAAACAAAGTGTACACATTCTCAAGACAAAAAGAAGTCATGTAGAGATGCATACCATTTTTTCATGAGTGACTTCACTAGAAAGCATAATCAGCTTTTCCAGAAAACCCATTTCACGGTCCCAAAAGGTAGCAGGACTGCCTATGCTATGAGAAGAACTTGGTACGAATGCACGTACACGAGGAAATCTCATAAATGAATAAATTGATTCCTGCAACAATCTCCAAGTCAGGTACTTGAAGTAAATGAATGAAATTTTCTATTCAGAAGGTAATTTAAAATACCATGACTCTATCCATGTTATCCTCTTTGATTCTATTCAGAACATTCTTGAGCAAGGCAAATGATAGGACCAGCGACAGGCCCAATTTCATTTCATATACTGCAACTTGAAATGGCTGAGCTAAATCAATGTACTCCTTGTATTCATCTGATAATCGGTCAATAAAAGAGGTTGCTGTTGCCTAAGCAATCCAGAGAGAATTATGATCAGCATAGAAAGAAAATGCACCATCCTATATCAAATTGAGAATCATCAATGATGTAGAAAAACTTATACCTGCCAATTGGATGCTTGTTCAAGAACTTGTTGTAAATCCATACCTTCAATGTTATCCACCAAACCCACAACCATCCTAGCAGGTTTAAGGAACTCTCCACATTCCTTTCTCAAAGCATTAAATTTTAAAGGATTACAGCGGAACACCATCTGACAAAAACCAAGTTAGCTCACTGTCCAATAATTGAAAAGAACATGATAAAATATTTGACTCAAAAAAAGTTTATATAACAGTGACTATAGTTAAGGAATAGTAATAGCAGAATGTGGATAAACAATGAAGCAAGTTCTAGGAGTAAACCAAGCAGTTGCTTTTTTTCAGCAGTTTAAAATACTGATTAGAGTTTGCCTCGGTAAGAAAAACAAAGTTGAAAAGTATAATAAGCATAACATCATCAATATATGGTAACAATACACTATTTGCACAAGATGTACATTAAATATATAGCATCCTTTTGCTTCCATTCTTAATACTCATAAGCAATGCAAATCGAATAGAAGGGTGATAAATTCAAAGTCCTAGATTTTTTCGCAAGGTTCAGAAAGTAATTTGCATCCCATTTCTAGAGATACAAATCTCACAAACACTTCCATATATCTGAGCAAGAAGTAATCTGGTCCATGAAAATATTTCAATTTTTTGTTTGGAATAGATCATCGTTACTTAAGAATACTGGTAACAAAACAGGCAATACATGTTCCAGTCAATCAATCAATCCAGCAGAGTGTTGCATTTATCATTAATTGTTGGCAAATACGATTATTTTTCCAATTATCATAAGGAAATACTTATCCAAGTAAAATGGAAGGGAAAATACCTTTTTCTGAATCCTTCTACGCTCAAATTCAAGCCTTTCTAATGAATCTGCTCGCTTTTTATCAGCCTCTATTGAGGATAACCGCCCTGCAAGATAGTCACATTCTTGCCGCACCTATAAGAAGCCACATCATCAGAAAATATGTTTCGATAAAAAATTCTCACACCAGCAAATGGAAGGTGACGAAAATTCTAGCATATGGTGGCAATACTACTAACTTTTCAATGCAAAGCACAAAACCTGATCAATCACAAGTTAAAAGAAGTTTGATGTCTTAGATAAACATAAGCCGGCATTGCCAGCATGTGGTATAAAGAAGAATGCAGACCTGCAAATAAATTAACGTATAAAATTATATGAAAAGATTGATAATAATACCACCTTTATTTCAAGCTCAAGAGATGAAATCCTTTCTTCTAGTTGAGAGTGCTTGAAAGAATATTTCATGGCAGGGTCGAAATCATCACAGCTAAGCAAGAGACTAAAACGTAAAGCCCCGATTTTTAAGCATGCATGGCCCATGTCCAAGTACACCTCTACAAAATGAAAAACATTCAAAAAATAAGATAAAATGTAGAATGCAACAAGAATTTCAATAAGCACACTAAATAAACTAGAATACATTAAATGAATAAACAAGGACGACAAATAATCACCGGTGGATGAGCAGTGAAGATAAAGCTTTTTAAGTATTGGCTCAATGAACAAAGACACCAAGGAGTTCAGCTTTTGATGGTTTGACGATCCAAGAATTGATACCAAACGCTGTATGTCATCTTGCTGTCACCACAAGAAGACATTATAAACATGTTAAGAGATGTTGATTTTCAATAGAAATAGCATGCAAAGATTCTTATTGAGCAAACACCAGCTCATAAAGGTTTGTACAGTTGGCTAACAAATTGAGAAACAAGAATGAACTTAGCTAAATAAGAACAAATCACAGATTTATTTATCACACGGATAAAAGGAAATACAAAAATCATACCGTTGCCCCATTCTTATGGAAGGAGCAAAATATGGACTTGATTGCAGCAAACTTATCAGCATCAAATGCCTTTCTGTGTGCATATATAATCTGGAAACAGAAGAATATGAAGTTTCAATTGCCCATTAAAAGAAAATAATCTGAAATTCTATAATTCACATAAAGCAAGCTACCTGTTGGAAGAGAGAGCGAGTAACAGATAAGAGAAAACTGGATAAGTCCATCCCTGGTAAAGAACTTTGCCACAAGTTGCACGAAGCAGCTTTAAGCTTCAAGCAGTGCACAGAGTAATCCTTAATAGCACATGTTCTTCGCCTGAATTAGAAAATGAAAGAAATACAATGTAAAATACAGAATTGCATAGTGTTTTCCATATATTGGTTAACAAGATCTGAAAACTGATTGAAGGCTAAAGGCAACCTTTGTAGCCTGTAACTCTCGTGAAAATTTCATCTAATTTTTTTCCACACAAGGATCTCAAAAGGAAAACAAGTTGCAAAACACAGGCATGAATTCACAAAAGGAAAACAATACAACTCAGAAAGAATCAAATTATTCAGGCTTTTTCATGCCAGTGATGATCTATGGTGATTGCAAACCAAGAAATGGACACAACTACTGCTAATTTTTACTTGACCAGAGTTGTAAAAAGATAAATGAATTAACACAATGTGTGAATCTTCAGGCTAGAGTTTTACCAAAAGTGTAGTGCATAAACCATTTTGTGCAAATAACATACAGAGACATAGGGTAATGTATTTAGACGCATGCAACTATACATACAAGGATCCCAACATTCAGGAATTCGTAAGCAGAAAAATTGTAGAAATAACAGATCTTACAGAGATTGGACAACAGATGCAGTCCGCACAGATTGAACTAGCATATCAGGCAGTGGAGTATGATAACCATCAACTTTTCCAAAGTTCTGTATCAAAACAAGCTATCAAAACAGATTCTCCTCAAAATAGTATTCAGTCATCAAAATCCACAAAATTATCACTATACCTCAGAAAAAACAGGGCAATGGCTCCACAAAGACGAATGCCACCAAAACCACATTTCAAGAACATAACTGGCAATTTTTGCATTCACTGGAAGACAAAGGTGTGTTGAGCATTGGTTTATCATTGAAGAGCAGGTAAATATATAAACAAGGAATTGCACTAACCTGCATCCACTGACATCCATGCATCAAGTGTCCACAAAATTTTTTGATGAGGTATAAAATTTTGGGGAGGTCTTGTTGAAAAGGTTAAAGAATGTTTCATGGCAGACTCTATCAGGTTAGATACACTGCCCAAAGCCTGTCACCAGAGGAAGCAAACAGAGCACACATTGAATCAAACAAAAGGACATGACTTAGTTAAATAAATTAAAAAAGGAAAAAAAAAAGAGAGATTGGAAAACATTGCTGGAAATTCAAGTGAAAACATTATTTATCAAATGCAAAAACATAAACTGAGGGATCACATTGTCATCAACTCTTATGAAAAAATCCTTTATCCAAGGATGCTAGATCAACTGTAACACCCCAAAACTTGCATTGACTATAATTGATGATTTCTTTAGAATAATGTAAGATAAGAGAAAAATAGGGGACAAAAGCCAAATAACTAAAGAAAAGAAGGTTCAAAATGCAATCACTAACTTAACTAGGTGAGGTAAGATAAATTTTGCATGATTAGGTAGGTGAAGGAGTGCAAGTTTTGGCATGTCATGCTTGTGAGGTGTCAAAAGGAAGGTAGAGATGTGCTTTCCTTCAAAAAAATTCAAAACTAACTACATCTTTTTCTTCCATTTCTTGAACCTAAGAGAGAGCTAAACATCCTACAAACCAACACTTCCAAACCATATATCCCAAGAACAAATTGTGAAGTATTAGGGCTTAAATTCAATAGAATTGTTAGAAAGAAAACCAAAGATAGATTGTGAGGCCATAAAAGAAAGGAAAGAAATGAAAGTAAAGGAAAAAGAGCTATAGCTTAAGGTGAGTGATTAAATTGATAATTAAATGGTATGTTTTAACCCAAATATTGTGTTGATATAATTCACATGATATGTGAAAAGAGTAAAGCTTGCTTTACATGAAATTGTGGCCACCTATGTGCTCCACATGCTTACCATTGAGTAGTATATGGATATGAGATATGGACATTCAATTGTCATACATGTTTAATTGTGCAAAGATTATGTCAATATGATGTTGGGCATATATTTGAAAACTTATGAAGTTTCCCATGTTTATTTCTTTAATCATTTATTGGGTTATCTCATTAGTAGTTGATAAATTATTTTCAGAGAATCAAAGTGAGATTGAAAGAGGGTTCGGGTGATAGGGTCTTTGGAATCCTAGCTTGATGTTTAACTCATGTAGTGCCATTGTATCTTTTATAAGTTAGTTTTTGTGTATGGGTCATTACACATGTAAAAGCATATGCAAACATATCATGCATGAACTCTTTTAGCGTGTAATTGATCAATATGACAGCTATGTACAAAGATGTAAAATATAATTGAATGATCAAAAACAAGACAACAAGATATCATATAAGTTTGTTTAATGGACAGCAGGTTGTGTATGCTTACTTATGCATGTTTGGTGGGTAAATTTAATTGATTAGTTAACAATAAGAAGAAATTAGAGGTTGGTTTAATTAACTAACGAAAAGCAATATTCTAAAGATGCGAATTAAGATGATTTACCAAAGTATTTAGGAAAGAGGTGCGACATCAACTCTCTCATAGTATTTTACACATGCATTTCTAATTTGAAAACATGCCTTAAACAAGCCAGATCTACCATAGGTTTGCTCTTAAACACGTGCATTGTTTATGTATCGACCATTTTCATCTTCTTTTGGATTAAACAAACCTACAGCCTATTTAGGGTTGACATTCACAGTAAGGGACTCAGTATGACCTGTAATTAAGGATGCCCAATTTTCTTCCATATTCAAAGCAACTAAACAGAATCAAAAGCTGTGCTATCTAACCATTTACAACACAAGAATAGATTACTAAACTTGTACATATTAAAGTTTACAGCCAACTAGAAAATGTTGGAGCTTAAGAAACAAATGCCATTGATCTTACCAGCTGACATTCTTTGTGATCAACCAAAACAATCATTGAAAGCTTTTGAAGTAGATCCATGTCAAGGAAAAAACTTGTATTGTCAATAATAGGACGCGTTTCCAGCCAACAAGCAAAGCCAGGTTTTGTACACCGTGCTTCAGGAGAGAAATCACAGCAAGATATTGAATTTCCCTCGATAGTAGCAGACTCAACGGACTTTAACTTTGCCTCCAAATTGCTTTTCTCATATTCAAATCTTTTCAACAGCATCTAAGAGAATAATAGCCAGTTAGTTTAGGATTTATTAAATGCATACCATTTAAGTGTTAGGTAATAGGGCACAAACTTGACTCATGTCCGCCAAATGCAGAGCAACTTCACCACTATCTTCATCAAATCTACTGGTAATATATGCTGACATGCATATACCTACATAGAAAACTGTATTAGAAAATTCATGGAGATGTTGAATCAAATGTCAAAGTCACAGTAAGTAAAGTGAGAAAATATCACAGAAGAGGTGGATGAGGGAGAGGGGCGAATAGAAGCTAGCGGATGGCGTGTACTGCTACTACCATTCTCCCTTCCAAAACCCACAAAAGATTACAATATATATCCTTCTACTAAATGCATACAATTTCTGCCACATACCCCAAGCTCTAGAGTGAGGTGCAAATAGATGACTGAGATTCTTTATTTTTGAAACATGTAACACATATTAGGGCTTACAGACTTACAGCCAGACTCAAATCAACCAAAAGCTAAATACTCGGCCCACTGATAATGACTGTAACTCATGTGTAATGAGCTAGTATGTGACTTTCCAAAAGAAAATGAAATCACAAATATTATGTATAATGAACTAGAAAGAAACACTATAATATTAATATAATTGAAATGACTTTAACGAGTTAAAAATCAACAGATGAGGACGAATCGCACATTCCAGCCCAATCATTTTCATGGAAATTTTTATCCACAAAATAAACACCCCATAAGAATAAAGTGAAAGCTCTACCTTGAACTGCAAGGAAGCGAAGTTCAGGGGTGGAAGATGTGGCCAACTCAACGAGACAATCATCCCCTACCATGAAAAGTTTTACATACATTAGACAGAGACAGATGAAGAAGGGACAAGAAGAAGAATAGAACCAGTTAAACATGATTGTGATATATGAATCAGAGTAACAATAAGCCATACCTTGATTATAGGGATTTGCCTTTGTTGGCCAAACTGACTCGCATAGCTCTATAAACAACTGCTGCTGCTTAAATAATTCAGCAGATGCAGGTAAAATTGGATGACCACCATGAATCCAGAGCAAAGATTGTTGTGAGTGTTGATTAAGTTTTTTATCTATATTCCCAGCAATCTGCACCGGAAAGTTACAATTTTAATTGTCACTTAATAAATTACAGAGAAAGGAAAGATGCCAAAATTGTACTGGAATTACCATGAATAGATTGTCAACAGCTCCAGGACAGAAATCCCGCAATTTCAAAACATCCTTCATCAAAGAATGCCAAGAAACAGGCAATTTCTCGAACCCGGATGAGGTAAACGCATCCCAAAATGTCAAGTGATCTTCAAGAATGTCACTGTATAATTTTATCAGGACATTGTAAGATGGAGATTCAACAAGCATATTAAGAATTTCCTTTTCCAACTCCTGCAGAGCATCCAAGACAGGTTTGAAATGCTGAGCTTCATTAGTATATTCATGCTCACTTTGAGCATTCCACTGTTGATATGAAAGCCTCAGAAGGTCTATACAGTTAATAGCATTGCAAAGGAATTTATGTGACACTTCTGGCCTGTCATATGACATAGTTAAATCAACAAAATCAACTGAAAGCAACGGTGTCAGATGCAGGCTAGAATTTGCAGCAGGAAGGGACGCAAGCTCATGGAAGGAATGAAAAATACACTTCCAAATAGGATGCTCCAATTCTTGTTCGAGTAAATGCAGAAAAGATCTGAAAAAATGATCACATGATTGCAGTTTGGAACTAAACCAGCTAAAGTGGAGAAGATAAAGTTTATAATCACTTCCAGTTGCTTGTTCAATTGTCCAGTTGGCAGCAAACAATAGCATCCTCTTCGTCAGCTTCATGTCAATTTCTGTGTTCCTAACAGAGTTAGCATTCATGCAGTTCAGAGCCTTAGGAAACATGAGCTGCCCTTTCATGTTCATATCCATCAAACCGTTTCCCTTGTGGCTAGTAGCAGACAAAGCATCGTCCACACAGCTCCTGTTCCTTGAAGATCCTAACTCATACTGAGACACAAGGTACTCCAAATACATGAGATTCTGTCTGACAGAAGCTTCTTTTGAGTACCACATAAAATCCCTCAACTTCATTGGCACTGGCAACCCCCCAGGCAAATAAAATGAAAACTCTGTGGGCAAATCAGATTCTGACAACGTTGCGGATGAGAAGTAAGCAACTTTTGCGTGATTGACAATATCCCATCCCACAGCTTCACCTAAAGAAGATAAATAAGTATGTTCCCAACTTAGTTGGAGGCTCCAGAAAGGCTGGTTACCATTTATGAGAAGCTGATGAAATAACTGGACCCAGTGGGCAAGCTCAAGATATGTGATTTGAACATTAACATGCAAGCCTTCATTCTTGGCATAAACGTGAGCTTTGGCCATTGAATCAACTAATCTATCCATAGGAATGCCAGATGAAACAAGAAATCTTTTTACATCCTTAAGTTCAAAGTCTGCACCACTGCAGCCACTTTCGTCGTTATGTAGCCAGTATGGCGGCATCATAAAGATTTCAACTCCTCTGTTTCGCATTGCTCGGGACACTTCACCATGGCTTGGATTAACTGTGAGGAAAATTCGAAAATTATGGTGTGGATGAAGAACCACTGAGCTTCCATCAACTATCCCACACTCATTAACTGTAATCGAACCACTCGGCTCCACCAAAGAGTTGATTCTATCAAGAACCTGAGGTGATCAATCAGGTGAAAAAGCAAACAGATATTTATGAACTGGTGTTAGGAGACTTATAAATCAAGAATTCAAGAGAATGTAAAAATTACCGTGGGATTGCAAAGATTTGCATTCTCTAGAACGATCCATTCCCCATTTTCTATTGCCTTGATGAGTAATCCTGCCACCCATTCAAACTTAACTGAACGTGACCTTCTTTGTTGATCATCTTGCAGCTTTGAGATTACCTTGATGGTTTTATTTAGCTCTTCAGTTGACCAAGAAAAAGGTAATTCATTTTGTACAATATCCAACTTCATTTGTTGAATGATCTCAACAAGCAAACTAAGAGAGTTCATCATGCTCTCCCAGTTCTCCAGATGAATAGAAGTACAACTTGCCATGGAGCTGGAATTCATAGTAGATAAGAAAGCTAGCCATTTGGTAATCAAATCAGTTCTTTCACTCATAAATGCCACCTTTGAAAACTCCAATTGCAAGTTGCAGTACTCACTAACATAGCGCTCAACTTGAGCAATGACGGACCTAAAATTGCGAAAGGCATTATACTGCTCAAAACATCCAAGCAACTCAGATATATCAGTTGTAGTTGAAAGGCTCAATTCATTTAGCACATTGCCAGTGAGCTGAGCTAATAGTCTTATCAATGAAGTCTTCCCTGAACAAGGTGGACCAACCAGGATGCACAACCATTGATGTTTTATACAATGGACAACAGCTTCCATGCTGTGGCGAATACTGGGGATAATATTCAATCCACTGTTTGAAAGCTTGGATGACCGTGAAATGTTCCTTTTGATGACAGTGTTCCCCACAATCAAATACTTAGAATTTAGCTGCACTCGTGGGTGAGGATTAATGAATGGTTTAACCCCAAATACCTCTTCATAGATCCGCAGGACTTCTTTGCGGTCAGCAGCAGTACGCATTCTCTGAACATAGAGAATGTTGAGAAAGCAATCAACCTTCAACTTCTCAGGCACACCTAAATTTAACATAGACAGATCTAAAAAATTAGGTAAATAAATAAACCTTTTGTCCATGAAGAAAATTGAGCATGATCAAAATAGAAACACAAAAAGGAATTATGAAAATTACAGCATTGTTGTATTGTATTTCTTCATAGAACTTTGAAAGTGGAATCATAAGCCAACAATTTTACATTATAAAATAGCCAAAAATACAATAACTAGAAAAAAAAAATTGAGATAAATAATTAGACCACACCTTCAATGATCTGACATGAACGAATCACATCACGCAAATTGAACTCCCAAGGGGAGCCATCTTGACCGAACTTGTGATATAACATAGTGTCTTCATGTAGCCTTTTATTGAAGACAATCAGTTTTGAAAGCAAGGGCCTTGGAATAGAGGGATAAAGCGAATTACAGATGGAAAGATAATCACCTTCTACTAACTCATCTATGTACACCTGAAACCAACATTAAGTAAACGAAAAATGAACCATCTGATGCATTCACATCCACTAGTTCTACACATATGAGACTTGCAGAACAGCGATGGAAACATCAAAACAAACCTTAGTGAAACGGTTCAGAAAGGATTTGGGAAGGCCTTTTCTGCCACCACCTTGAGAAAAAGGATTTTGACATGCAAATATTCTGAAAGATGATGGACATTTAAAGGTAAGGCTAAGCTCTGGAATGAAGACCTCAGCACGATGATCCAGTATAGCATTCAAGCCCTGATAAGAACAATTGTCATCAAATCAGTGTCAACTTGCAAGCAGTATAAAGGATAAATTGGGGAAAAAAGTAAAACAAAAAAAATTAACGAGAAGGGTCATAGTAGTGCCTCTAAGACAGACTGTGGGGCAAGATTAAGCTCATCCAGCAAAACCCAACAACCCTCCTTTAGAGCCTGCAAAAGTGCAATTTCGCAATTTCTTAATTAAATATGTTTTACAAACTACTAGCAATGCAAAAGGCTTGTGAAGTCAAAATTTAGACCTGTAGCAAGATTCCATCAGACCATGCAAATTTCATCCCTTCATCACTTTCAACAGGTAGGTCCGTTCCCAGCAGATCCATTAGGTCAGTCTGCACCTCAAGCAACATTAAACTATCATTTTTAACATAGTAAACCCACAAACAGCAAAGGGATGACATCAAATAATATAAAGAAGGGGGATGGTGTAGACAAACAAAAATTCATATAAAGAATCACAAACCTGCTCAGACAAATTTATGCGGACAACTTTGTGCCCAGAATATTTTCCCAAGGCAATAATCAAGCTTGTCTTACCAACACCAGGACTGCCTTCCAGTAAAACTACAAAGCATGCAAAAAATAAAGTTAAGCATTGCAAAACACCATATGGAAGGATATGGAAGCAGTGCAGTTCACCTTTTTTGTTGACTTGGTTTAGCAGAATGAGTATACAAAAACACTTAACAGTACTGCAAAACGTACCAGGCTTTGGAAGCTGCATAGCTCGCAAAACACGCAAAGCATTTCTTCGTGTTGTTGGTGTCAAAAATTCAAAACCACCAGCCTCACATTTTTCATAACCTATAAACATAACCCATAAGTTGCCAAGGTATTATAACTGCACAAGGATAAACCCTGACCAGATAAGCATTGATGAAAAAAACATACAGCATGCCATTTGAAAAAAAAATGAAACATATAAACTGATTGAAGATTCAGAAAAAGTTTAACAAGATCAAATTAAAGGAAATGAAATAGTTGCAACCCGTTAGAGAACTATACTGCAGAAAAAAATATAGAACAATATATTTGATGATACCTGAAGTGTTTACAGGTTCCTCAAAACAAATACAGCATTGCAAGCAGATAACATTTCTATCTAAATAAGAAGACAACATATGATTCATATAACTTACCTTTTTCAATGTAAAACGGATCTATACCAAAGCTATTGTCACACTGCATATCATCACTGCATGAAATATTGCCAGTTTCTCCAAGATCACCCCAACCATAATTTTCAATAAATGAAAGTTCATGTAGATTACTATCCTCCTGTGACAGCAGAAATAAAACATCCTTACAACTTGCAGCAATGGTCACAACATTATCCACTTGTATAGCCATAAATAGGGACTTATGTACACAACAAACAACTTGGTAGAAAGAAAATTCATTCATTTCTTTCAAATTATCACTTGTTATAATGGTAAGGTTGTTTTGCTTGAAGGTATCTTAATTGCAAGATCAATTCATTATTTTAAGATTATTTTAGTCTAACCAAATGTTTCAACATAGTTTGTTATTTTATATACAACAATGATAATCATGGATTACCATCGCACCTTCTTCACTATTTGGTTTATAAAGTTAACAAGTGTAATGATTAACTCAAGTCGTTAAAATAGAATCCAAAATCAAACTCCGGAGAAATATTTTGAAAGCATAACTTATTTGTATAAATAAAATATATCCTCAAGCGATGAAGAGGCTATACTTGCTTTTTATGGGTGAATTTGTGAGTGAACTAGTAATTAAATTATATAAAGAGGAATAACTAGAAATTTACAAACAAAAGTAAAATTATTTAAAAAAAAAACTTAGATTTAAAATTAAAATTCCGTGAGAATGTTCCACGGTTTTTGTTAGGATTGTGATTGTTGTCATTTTATATAGACATGTATAATAATAAATTAATTTGAAGGTTTCTTTATCATCAAATTGTAAATAATGTGGATATATCCATCACAACAATTAAGTTTTATTCTAGTGCTTGAGAAAGGTTAGCAAATGCCATCTCTTAAAAATATATTATTCAAATTTTTGGATAGATCATTCTAAGCACATGAAAGGTTACCAAATGCCATATGCAGATGTCAGTGATGGAAATAAAGAAAATGAAGATATGCTATATTTGCACTAATCACTAGAGAAGCCAAATAGGTGTTGTATTCAGCCAAAAGCAACCAGTACTTAACACACCTTCAATTCTTTCAAAAGAAAAGACAGGCATGTCTCTCTAAATAATCCTGCATCCTTTCTGGAAATACCAGTACCTGAAAACTCAAACAAATGAAAATGCTACGAGAGGACAACAGGAGGGAATTGTGACACATTGATTGTACAAGAAATGCCAAATAATGTGAAGCCTAGCCTCTTAGAAAATTGAACCAAAAAAAGACCAATTGATATAAATCAAGAAGAGCAAGTGAACACTTCCAAAGTTTTGACTTCACGGTTGAAACATATAAAAGATTTGACCCATGTTAATTCCCCTATCTAGTGGATTGAAAATACTACGATGCTGCTACACCATCCTTTCTAACTTTGACAGCTTTGCTTAAGTGTAGACTGTATGAAAGATATCATAATTAAAGGTTAAATCACTAGTTTTTGAATAAGCATCAGTAAAAATATAATTTGAATGAGATTCAGTTGAAAATGTATAACAGATTAATAGAACATTATCGGCAGCTAAAAATTACAATTCCTAACTTGCAAACTCGGTGAGGTGTGAGGTTAAAGGTTAAGAACAAACTAGGTCTTCAGTTTAATTCTTCCCAATGAACTAAAAACAAAATGGGATTTCTTCTCTTCCTCCCCAAACCACCAAATGAAAACCATTATAATCAAAAGAACGGCAGAACAGCATATAATTGAATAAAAAAACAAAAGAAAACATTAAAAGGAAATTTAAGCCTTTCAAGACATATCAAGGGAAAATAGAAACAAAGTTTAGTTCACATCACATTATAACTATTAAAGTAACATTCATTATTATTGTGTTCCTTTTCTGAATATGAAATGAAAAGTTATGAATTTCAAGACTATAAACCTTCTAACTAGACCAAGGAAGAGAAAATGCAGTTGACAGAAAAAAACATGGGACTATCTTGACGACTATTCAACCTACTACTGGATGAAGAATGAGAAAACACAATTGATATTCGCATAACAAGAATTACCTAGGCTTATTCCATCAAGTAAAACAAGGAAAAGCCCATGGAGGAATGCACAATCAGGTCCTAAACCTTCTTTGGTCACCATAATAAACTGAATCCAAGAGAGGAGATCTCTCACAGTGAGCGCCCTCCCTTTCTCTAGCTTGTTGAACCACTGTAGCAAACATGAAATAACTATTTTAAATGAATATATCATTTAAAGTAAAATACAAAAATCAAACCATCATCTGCATACTAACCACAATAGCATGAAGCCAAACAAGAAGCTAGAGAAAAAAACAATAAGCAACTCCACCTTCAGTTTAAAAGCATGTAAAGGCCATTCAAAGCTATATTGATTCATTTAACTAAAAAAGAGTAGCTGCTATACAGAACAGGAAAAAAAAAACTCCTAAAAACTACAAGTCAAGCACCATCTCAAGATTTCATGATAGGAAAAACTAAAATAACAGCCATGACCATATGGCAAAGTTAAAATCAATCCAGAACATTTCACTGATCCGGGCAACCTCATCCCAAAAAAAAAAAACAGAATAAATTACCAATAACAAGCTACATGTCTGACAAAAGAAGAGGCGGAGAAACCCATGTTCATAATCATTAATAAATTTGTCACCAAACTAGGTGGAAACTCTAAAGGATTTCTTGGAAAAAACACAAGCACAAAGTTTGAAGGTGCTGAATCTCATCAAGTGAAAAACATAAAAGAAACCTACCACCTGAGCCACAAATATCAAAACTTTCAAGGTATTAAGACCAATCTAAGGAGAGGATTTTCTCCAATGCAACAATATCTTCCAAAATGAAGAAATGGTATCTCTTCAATTAAAGAGGTTTCAAGTGTCCAACCCCCACCAATAGGAAATGTCAATGTACAACACACACAGAAGGAGTAGGGGTCGCATTGCAAACAGATTTTACCATCAACTCCTTGGACAAGCAAAAGCACCAAACTATTCATCATCGGTCATCAGCAAAAACAAAGACAAAGCAGCAACAAGGGTATCAAACAAAAGTTACCTCCCAGAACTTCAGCATAGCACCCACAATGTATGAGAGTTCTGGATTGGAAAGTCTGCAGACAAGAAAAAAAAAAAGGATTGAAATTGAAGAATGAAAGCTTTTGATTCTGTTTCGCAAGCACCACCCCAGTGGACAACTTTCTTAATTGGACATACCTTTTTGAAGCAATATCTCCAAGTTCATCTAAATCACAAACAGGAGGAACCCAAATTTCGGTGAACCTGTTGCGAAGAGCTGGAGATAATTCTTTCTTACCATAATCCCCACCAGGATTCATAGTTGCAAGGACGAAAAAATTTTCATGAGCAGTAATATTTTCCATGACTGGCCCTCCTTTCTCAGCCAATGACTGCAAAAGAAAAAAGAGGTGATTAGAGGGCTCCATTTTAAAGGTACATTTAGAAGCCTCAGCAACAAAATATGTAAATTGGATATCTACATGTATCCAATCAGTTCAATGACCATGATATGCATAACAAGCATAAAGAATCATGTAAAGCCATGGTCCTTAAAAATCAAATCAGATAAGAACCTGTTGATTTAATCAAAGAAAATATGATGCAAAACAACTAAAACCAAGAGCAAAAATAGCATAAAAGAATGATTGATGATGAATAATGAAGAACACTTTTCCCAACAGTTGGAAAGCAGCCAATAGCATGTTGGGGCTTAGCCTCCTTGCAATAAAAAACAAAAGAAAAACTCAGGCCCCTGATAAATGGATACCTACCAATTTTCTCTCTGGCTCCAAGACACTGTTCAACCTTTCCAATACACTATCATCAGCCAAAGAAATTTCATCAACAAGAAACAGATCACCAGCCTTCATTGCTTGCACTAGAGGCCCATCTTGCCACATAAATATTGTTTGCCACTTCTGAAGTAAACAAGTCAGGTCCCACTTCATCTGCTCAAGAGTGTCGATGTCTTTCGCACTGACATTAGGACATGAAACTTGGCCTTGTCTATAGCTTGTTATTATTAGATTGAGGTGATCAAGAGTGGAAGAAGCCTGACCAATATCAGAAGAAAGATCCTGCATCCAAGGAATAAAAGATGGAATATCAATTCATCAAGGACTACTAAAAGATTCCCGTCTATAGCATATACATCATTCAAAAAATTCTCACCAAGTCCTGAGCAAAGTGGGTATAAGCTTTTGAATGCATCCATTTTTCAATTATATATTTGAATTCTGATGCTAGTCGTGATCTCTCTCGAACAGGAAAGAACCCCTATGAAACATTTCATCAGTTGAATTTCAAAGAGCATATAAAAGGGGAGACTGAAAACTACATATCTAAAAATACTCAAATAATATTAGCACAAACCCCAATGAAATCAGATGTTTCGGTGTATTGGTGGCAATTCAAGATGTGTAATTTTAACCCCAATGCTCTACTCAGTAACTGACAGACAGTAGTCTTCCCGCCACCAGTTTCGCCAACAAGAAGTACAGGTTCACGCAACTCAAAACAACGCTTGACAAGGAAATACAATCTCCTCATACTTCGGGTGAGTATGACACTGGAAAGAAACATATTATAAATTAAAGAAAAAATCAAGAAAGGAAGTGTTTATGTTTGAGTTCATAATTTATAAGTTCATACTCGCCCAAACTCTGCAAATCGCTTCCAATTGATTCTGATTCCCTTGCAACTGATTCCTGAACAAATCAGGAAATGAATAAAACAAACAGCAAATTGATTAGCGATAAGACTAAAAATAAGAATCTTTGAACCAATCATTTAGCTTAGGGCCCTTGAAAGGATGGAACAATAGTAGAATTATATTGAGGGAAGCAAAAAGCAAAAAACAAGGCAAATATCCTTTAGGCACAAAGGAATGGAATGAATCACCACATTACATGCACCTTAATATTTGTTGACTATCAAGAAACACAACAGAAACATTACATAGGTAAGAGTCAAAGCATAACACATTAGAAATTTACATGGTTCATACATTAGGATCAGCAAAAAAAAATCCAAATTCAAGAAGACTCCAATTAAGTCATGCCTAAAGTGTACCATCATTGGTCTATGCCTTCATAACACCAAACTTATTGGCTAGCAGGCGGCAAGATTGCAAAAGCATGGAACTTTTGGCAACTACCTGATAAATATTGAATATAATATGGTCAACCAAGGCTTGTGCAATAAACATCAAAAAAAGGGTATATGTTTAACAGCAGGTGCAGTGAAGGATTTATATGGAAATTTTTACATAATTTGGTGCCAGTGAAGCGTTCTTTCTTAAAGCAAAACAAAGAACTACTTAGATCTAAATCATTTATCAAATCAACTTGAAGTTCTATTAGTTTCAATACACTACACTAGAATAAATCATTTAAAAGCATTCAGCATATCCATGAACAAGTTTAAATGCACTCAATGGAAAGATACCTTGTACAAGTGATCTCTCACAATTTTCACACGTAGATGCCTTTCCAAAACTTCTTGAACCACATGCCTCTCTCTTTCATCCCGCAATCTGTCAGCCAAAAGATAATAACCATGCTCAGCCATGACTTCTTTAGAATCTCCAAAAGCCCTCAAACGATTTGCCCAGCGAAACAAGTCTCGTGGAGTTATGAATCCATGTTTCCCAGCAAAAACTTTGCTACTCTGCCTGTGAAACTGTAACTCCTTCATTACTTCAACCATCAACCTAGCACGGCTTCCAGGTATTTTACACCTTTTCTCTATTATTGTGCTCAACTCATCATCTGGAATTTCATCCACATGAACCTCCACAAAACGGTTTCGGAAGGCTCGGGAAAGCATTTTACGCCCACCATAGAACGTAGGTGGATTTTGGGTGGCAAAAAGCATAAAATTTGGATGTGCCCGAACAGTTTCTCGCAATTCAGGCAAAAAAAGTTCTCTATTGTCATCTAACAATCGATTCAATGCTTCCAGCACATCTGAAGGAGCAAGATTGAGCTCATCCAGAACAATCCAATGACCATTGCGAACAGCCTTAACTAAAATGCCTTCCTGAAATACAAGCTTCCCTTGAGCATCGGATATATAGGAACCCAAATATTCCTGTAGATCAGTATGTTCATGATTATTTATCCGTACAAATTCATGCCCAGTTCTTGCAGCAAGATACTGGACAAGGCTAGTTTTCCCACTAGAAGTGGGACCCTGTAACAGAACAGGATATCTCTTAATAAAAACCGCACGTGCCAAGTTCTCAAGTTGCTTCTTAACACTCTTCGTTAGAACATAATTCTTATATAAATCATCAAAACCAGAGATTTTTGTAATCCTCAAGTAAGCATCAAAAGGTACAGGTGAAGGTTTATTTCCTCCCAGCAATTTCTCCTTTATCATCTTTTTCATAATCTTGGCACTAGGTCTGTCCAACATAGTAAGAAAGAACATGCAGAATCCATCATAAATTGCTTTTGGAAATCCAAATTTTCCCTTTGCCCCCCTGGTATATTCTAGTGCACGGTATAAAGACCTTAAACTGTATTGTGGCTTCTGATTGGCCCCATCTTGCAGCCTTTCTTCAGAGTTCTTTTTGGCTGCTTCATAGAAATCAATTATTTTCTTTTCAAGTTCAATATTTGATATGCTTTCCTCCATAAATTTGTTAATAAATAACTTCAAATCATCTCTATCCAACACATCATGGACAAAGCATGCTGTAAATCTACTCTGCAATGAGTATGGCAAGTCTCGCTTCCCAGCATCAGTTGCAGGATTCATGCATGCAAATATACGGAAACTAGGATTTCTAGGTATCTGACTAACATCCCCTCTTTCAGCTAAGCAAAGTGACCCATATTCTCCTTCAAGGACACCAATAACTCTTTGCAAGGTCTCAGGTGGAGCCAAATTCACCTCATCAAGCAAAATCCACTCCCCATTTCTAAGAGCAGTTATAAAGGATCCTTCTACAAATGAAAATAGCATTCCAGATGAAGCTTCGATTTGACGAAGAGCAGCTTCAAGTTTTACAGAGAAACTCTCCCAAGCTCTGATATTTTCATCCAAAGGTTTTTTCCGTTTCTTCCCAGACCCAGATCTTTCTGTCTGTAATTTTTTTTGGAAATTATCAACATACTTTTTAAATCCATTTAATAAAGTTTTCCAGTTCTTCTTCTTCATTTGCTTTTGTAGGTAAGCAAAAATTTTATCATTTTCCTGGACAAGAACATACAGGAGGCACGAGTTATTTATGTAGACATTTAATAGGAAGCAGATATTTTTTTCCCTGAAAATAAAAATACCTTCATCGAAAATGTTTTGGAAAATAGAATCTCGAACTCCTTATACAGAGGAATACATATAGATAGTGAATCTATGGGCTTAAATCCCCCCAACAAATCAGCAATATCACTTTGTTGACTCAAGTTCTGGAAAAGAAAACAAACTTTATCATATTATGTGCTATATATAGAACTCAATATTCACTCAGCATGGAGCTTTGAAGCTAGAGAGAGTGACATACCAAAACAGTAAGCTTCTGACCCAGCATCATGGCTAGATTTTGTACAAGTGTTGTCTTTCCTGTTCCCGTTTCACCAACCAAGAGAATGGGCTCATTGTACTTAACAGCGCAAGCTATTTGCTCGAGCACATACAAAGAACTCCGCATCCCAACAAGTCTCTCTTGGCCATGCACCTGAAAGGATCAAATATAATATAAATATTTATATATATGTCAGTAGCGAAGCAGACAACAGACAAAACTGATTGAGACAATTTCAAATTGTTTCACTAACCACAGTTTCAGTGCGTTGAAGGGTAACTCGACCAATTCTTACTTCTGTGAACAAATTCTGCAGTTGACTCCAGACATGAGTGTAACAAGTAGCAACTCCTAAAATGTCAGAAATTAATAGCATCTAAATCAACAAGTACCTGAATTTCAGGTTTACAAGGATAAAGGATTGCTGCCTCTGAGATGGGAACTCCCCACAACTTTGCAATGTCTCTCATTACAGTGAGTCGATTTTCAGAAGGGGCTGAAAAGGACGCGAATATGTCTACAGCCTAAAGGTAGAAACCAACGGCACTCATTAAATGTAGTTCAAGAGCAGGCTTATCCATAGGATACAGATCATGCAATTCATCTAGATAGAAGGAAATAAAAGAAAAAGGAAATAGTAACAAGGCAAGATGCATTTTACAAAAAAGACCTCTTGATAGATAAGATGGCACTGATAAGCTGTCAGCATATCCCCATTCAAACCTAATTCTGCTATTCGTTTGCACCATTTAAGGAGGTCCCTGCCATCAGGATCCAAAAGCCGGTTACAATAATCTGATTGGTTTATAAAAGGCAATATATGCATTGAGCAGTAAGCATCATCCATTACCTTAATGAGAACCTGTTAAGGCAGCTTAAGCAGGCAGAATTTCCAGATGGAGAAGGATTAACTCTTTCCATTGTTTCTGCCAAAACAAAATTACTGTAAGTGATCCATAATCTGGAACTGAAAATTCCTTAACATTTCATACATCCCACCTATGAGTCTTCCGGTGAGAGGTCCCAAACTTGGATACCATGCTTTCATTATATTTTCCAAGTCATCATTACTTGGCAGTCCAATCATCACTCTTCTCCAAAGTGTGCTAAGTGAACTTCCACCTGCAACTGAAATCTCTGGTTCAGCCAACTGTACTCCAACTACAATTATGGACAGATGGCCACAGAGCATATTTGAGCATATTCAATGACTCCTAGTACAAACCTTCTGCTGTGTGAGATACATTACTCTTGGAAGTAGTGATGGTAGAAAATAGTTGAAAACTCTCCGCCACCCTTATTTCCTAAAATGTCCAAGATCCTCATCATTATTCAAAACAGAGAGAGAGAGAGAGAGCAAAAAAGGTAACTGAGATAACTAGATAAAGACATCATTAAGAAAATGTCTACAAATGAACCTTTAAAATAAACCGCATTTACAAAAATAATAGAAGCTAGAGATGCAAAATAACCATATAGCTTATGGTTTCAACTCCTTGGAAAAAAAAATAACGAAGTGTATTTATTCAGCTTTAAAGTTCTGACATTGTTTGATGAGCATATGAGTTTAAAGACCACTTCTCTGTATGAAAATAACAATGACAAACAAATAGTTACCTCTCCGTGACTAGTAATGAAAGTGATTTCACCTTCCAACAAAGGCAACAAGATCGACTGCACATCCGATGGTGCTTTGTCAATGTCCTCAAATACAACCCAATATCCATTCAGAACAGCCTAATGAAATTGGAAACCATATAACACATTACAAGTGGGTAGAAAGTGCATATTGCAGTCAAAAGAATTAAGCTGTAGGAGTTCTTTGAAAAGAAAACCTACCTGGATAAGTGACCCAGGTTGCCATCTAAATTCACCAGGTTGCTCAGTACACACATAACTCCCAATCAGTGTTTTGCCATCAATTTGATCATCCATGTGAATAGATAGAACTAAATGTGGGATGGGACAGAAATGGAGACAGAAAGATGGAAAGAAGACCCCAAAAACAATATAAAAAATTAGTGTCAGCAGCGCCAAAGAAAAGGATAGGAGCAGTTCATGAAAAAAAAAACAAAGGGACAACAAGTTCACTATGTGCAGGGTGTCAGTATTCTTCCAACAGCTAGATATATCAAGAAACTCCACACATACAATTCAACTCAAAACAATGTATTCCAGAACTGGTTAGGACATGGTACATGAACCCTCTTCTTCCATATTTATCTACCTAATGTCATTTGTTTGATTAATATTTAAAAATTAAGACATCTCTTGAACTTGAATAAAGCATTTTAAATAGAAGAGAATTTGTTTTCTCTAAGTGCCGCGTCAACCCTTTAAATCAATACAGTTTAAATATCATGCTATCTTCTCTTAAATTACAGCAAGAACTTTAACACTCTCATTTCTTCTAGTGCCATTAATTCCCCACTCTAGCATACGAGGAAAACCCCTAATAAAAACAAGCTATGACAAGATATGTTCTATCATTCCAACCACTTCCAATGCATACTAAGCCCCCAAGTACTCTTCACAAACTGGTGCTAAAATGAAAATACACCAAATTGGTATCAATCTTTCAGTTTTTAAAAGAAGAATAGGAAGAGAACGGTTTGGCTTTTAAGAACACAACAATTGAAAATTTACATGCACAAGAAGCATTTCATGCTTATTCTATACTGCAAGACAAGTACTAATACCCATTATGTTGCCATTATAACAGCATTTCAAATTATGAGCAGCATATAGCTGATACAACTGCTGTTTCAGTGTATTAGAATCCATAGGACATTATCAAACGACATGCAATTACAGCATGGCATGATCAACATTGAGAAGTCGGGTTCCTCTCTTTTTAAAATGCAGTGTTACATGGACTAAAAACTCAAGTTAACAGTCCAGTTGATATGGTTAGATCAAACTTAATATGTTGGCATTGTTGTCAATTATTGCAGCTTTCTTGGGCAATTTAATACTAGAAATTTTATGTGGCTCTCTTACATGATTCATCTGTTTCTTTTTGTATGTATTCATCCCCTTTTTCATCATATAGTATAGTATTTAACAACAATACAGTTTGGAACTTCCATGAAACTTAAGACATAATAATGTTAAGGATACTCACAAAGGCCTGGTGGGCATCTCAGGAAGGTTTAAACAGCAGTAAGGGTCAGAGGTTCAAGGGGGAGAGTCATGGGCATTTAGGTAGAATAATGCTGCCAGGGGTACTAATGTGATTGCCCACACACATCTCAGGAAAGTTTGAAAACCAGAAAGGGCCAGAAGTTCAAGGGAGAAGTCAGTGGCATTTAGCTAGATTAATGCTGTCAGAGGCAACCATGTGATTGCACACACACATACACACATGTATATAGCTCAAGAGGCAACAAAGTTGTGCCTACAACCTTTCTTCACTTCTTTTTCTTCCTCTCTCTCATATCACCTACTACTTCATCTTATTCCTCTTCTCCTTTTTAGTTATTTATTTCTTCTTTAATTTCTTAACTAAGCAGGTCAACAAATGAAAATGTCAACTTGGGGGAATCCTAACTTTAACTAGTTACATACCTTGATTCCCAGCATCCTGAGCCAACTTGTTAATGAGAGCAGTTTTCCCAGCCCCAGGGGGGCCATACAGTAGCACAGGCCATTTTTGACTCACTGCCAAGAGCACCATCTCAAAGCCTTTACTCATCATAGATGTTACGACAAATGGATAGGCAGTTGACCTTTCATCCCTGAATTGGAAGAGACCAATATCAGAAAGTGAACCCACAAAACCTATGTTAAAAATAAATATAGAAATGGTCAACTTTTTGAACCGCAGGGTCCAGAACAATCCAAAATGGTAAAACCAAAAAATCAATGCATAAATTTCCAAAAGAGACTTTAAATAATATCGTTACAAAGCCATTACCATTTATTATCACAAACTGATGTAAGAATATTATTGTTGAAAAAATCATTTCATCATGTAAACAAAAGAAAAATTTATTATAATTTCAGTTTGGTAAATACCTACCATGTCACCACCCTTCGACTCTTAATCACTGGCTCAATCTGATGACAATGTGATGATATCAGAGAATTAAGACCACAAGACTTTAGGAAGTTTTGTTGACCGAACTTGATGCCTCCAGTGAAAGAACCAAAGTTAGCCTGCTCAGAAGATCCAACGCATAAGCAAAACTTCTCTATAGCTACATCCTGACAAAACTCCTCCCAGCTGAAAATTAAACCAGCAGACAAGCAAATTAGAAGGCTGAAAAAAACTAAACGCATAAACACTACAACATTTACAAGAACCAACCGCAACAAACACAAAGTTGCTTCCTCAGCTCCAACACCAAAATTTTCAACTGCTTTGTCACTCATTCCCAAAATTGTACACAGAATTTGTATCCCACACCATTTTATATCTGCGATCGCCTTTGCATCCTTGGCAACATGGACCAGATCAAGATTTACTAACTTCTTTACGTGGTCCAAAAAACAGGACCAGTTCCACTGTTCAGAAAAGAACTCAGGTTGCATAAGGAGGAGGCGGTATGATATCCTCACAGCAAGTAAGTAATGATTTGCAGCCTGACAAAACAGAAGAAGTATCACATTAACCCAAAAGCAATACATTTTGTGAACTTCTGACGTGAAAAAAATCAAACAAAAGGGCACTACTCCTTTCTTGCAACATAGAAAGCAAAAACCAAGCCTCGATCCCAAACTAGTTGGGATCAGCAATATGGATCCTTTCGTGCCATTCCACACCATCATTAAGGCTAACATAATTTAAGAAAAATCAATCAAAACTAGGAATACTTATTGAGACATACTCAATTTAGCACAAAACCTAACACGAGAAGTGATCACTACTGGTACAACAATCTGAGCTTTTAGCTTGCAACAACAAAGCAGTAAATTCAACTATTTTCATTGGGTTCCACTGCAAAACTGCATATTAAACAAATTAGAGCAACCATTTCATACAAGAACAATTAAGAAGATAAGATTCTCTAAATTTAGCTTCTAATACCCCACTCTTCTATATGACCATAACCAGTTGTTACCCATTTCCTAATACATGACTTTTATGGGATAGAACCACTAGCCTCATTTAGGTGATGTATCTGGGGGTTTTGCATGGGTGTTCCTTTTAGATTTCTCAAAGTTTAGCTTCTCTCTAGGTCGTTTATTATTTTAAATGATGCATATGATGATTTTGCGGGAGTATTCATTTTAGATTGCTCTAAATTTATCTTCTCTCTATGTCGTTTACCAGTGTCTTTCAGATGATGCATCTGAGAGTTTTGCAGGAATGTTCCTCCAATCTCTCTGACTCACAAGGGATTGTTGGAGCGTTCCTTTTAGATTGCTCTTTATTGTAGTTTCATGCTTCTCTCTAGGTCGTTTATCTATTGTCTTTTAGATGATGATTTATTCTCCCTATTAAATAGCCATTCCTTTTCATCATTAATTCATATTTTCTTGTCTTCTAATAGAGCCATGCTTGTATAGGTGTTCTTTTCATCTTAAAAAGATGCCTATGGGCTATAAAAAAAATGCAAGAAAAAAAATAGCATCAAATATTAAAAAATGCAGAAAATACGCAGTTCATATCTTCCTAGGATATTTAAAGGTGTAATTAAGTTACTAGATTTTTCGATTTTCTCTGGTCAAGGACAAGAGAAGTGGAAATATATCTACCTTCCTAGATATACCCCTTATAGAAGTCTATAACAACTTCAAAACTGAAAACAACCATTTCAAGACTCAACAGTAAAGCATAGTTAGCACATCCACAATAATCCTTAGTCTACTTATAATAGCAATTAAAATGATTCCAACAAATATTTTCTTGGAATGATATGCAAAAAAACTAGAAGAATAAGGGATCCTTCTCAATGAAAAGGGAAATTAAAGTCAAAAGCAGCTAATGTAACCATTCTAAAAACCTTTGAACTATTTCAGTTTACAGATGCAAAACAACTCTGCTTTACCATCATGTATATCATGGCCTCATTTAATAAATGACAAGTTCTCTTAATTTAGGGGAAAGAAAAGGCTACACTACCACATATATGAAGTTCAATAGAGATGCATGACAACCAACCAGTAACAAGACCTCAAGGATGGCAACCGATTGCTATTCAGAAGCATGTCTTCGATGAATTGAGACACAAACAGAATCAGAGTTTATTTTTCAAACTAGTAATGGAACAAAGAGTTCGATTGAAATTTGATAAAATATAAATTATGGTAAATACCTGGAACAGTTGAGCCTCAGAAACTACTTTGTTCCTCAATATGCGTTCAAAAGGAGGCGGAGCAAACTTAAAGTAAGTTGTGACAGACCTGCACCAAGTACCATGTCAGTATCTCATAAACCAGCATAACTAAAAGAGCACTGCAAGTCTCAAATTAGCAACCATATCATATATCAAACAGTTCTTTAGGTGTAAGTTTACAACAGCACCGCAGCACCAACACAATCCACTTCAGCAGAATCAGCAAAAGGTTCGAGCAGAATAATTACACGGATATTCAGGTGAAAAGGTTAATCTTGTACATGAGGGAAATGATGGCAAAATCTGTATGAGTTATATGGAACACTTGAATCAAAACTTCTCTATGGCAAGGCCATAATTACGTCATGCGGGGGGGTGTTATCGATATGAACTCGTCATTCTAAAAATATGCAAGGGTACAACAAATTTAATTTTCCAGGTAGAACTTTTCAACGTTGAGAGTATAAATCAACGTAAGATTCATGGCATATGCTCATACTTAAATACCTACTAGTAATGGTTTCTTCAGTTTTATAGGATGTAAGCCTTTTTGTCTTTACATAAAGGGGCAATTAGCAATTGCAAGCTAAAAACTTCATAAACCCTTGTGCTATAAGGCATGGAAGTATGATACTTGCATCCATTGCACCCATATTGAATCCATCAATGACAAAAAGCTGTGGTTATTCAAGCTTCTTGACACAGTTTAAATATCTTCTAGATTTCATTGGCTACTTTGATTATATTTCTGTTTTCTATACTTTGTCTTCGTCAAGGCATTTTCAAGTATACTGCCTCAGTTCCAGGGTGCAGCACCCTGTTGTCCTTCTTGAACATGTGTTTTTAGACATCAAGAAATTGTTGCTTTGTATCATTAATTATTCACGCCTTAAGAAGTGAAGCACAAGGTAACAGTAAATAGCATGTACATGTCTTTACCCCAATAAAGAATGGTCCAAGTCAAGGGCCCGACAAAAGGCCAGGCAAGCAAGCTCGTGAAGCTCTAAACCCCTCCCACTCCGTTCATAGTGCTCAATAACATAAAGAACATCAGCATCAACAAAATCCCCTTCTATATCATCTGAATCAGAACTTAGATTGCAGTTCCTAAGCAAAGCCACAGCTTGATTTACTATCTTTCGAGCTACCGGCCGAAAAGAACCAATTAAAGGGATAGTATAATTAGGGTTCAGAAACAGCTCTGCCAACAACTTCACCACTTCTTCTTCCGTCACAGTATGCCCCTGCCAAACCCCAAAAAAACAAAACAAAACAAAAAACCATAATATCTTTTTGTTTTATTATTCCATTAGCACCCAAAGAACACATAAAAAAACACCAAATTTCATATAAACAAAAAAAAAAAGAAAAACAAGTCGAGTGAAGTACCGCTTCTACAAAACGTTGGAGCTTGTCAATCGTCGCAAGCTTCGGGCAACGAGTAAGGAATCTTTCCAGAGCCGATTCAAGACTGAAACTTCCATCCATCGCCATCTGTAAAAATTCACTCAAAATTTTCTCTCTATATATCTATATAGTACTATAAATATAGCAAAAACTGTAGGTTAGTCAAAATATAAATAATCAGCAGCGATAAGAGCAAGAAGCAAAAAACGATATGCAATCCCTGGAGCTTGTTGTAGGCTGTTGTATGCTAAACCCTGAAAAACACAGCAAGGAAGTGATTAATAACAAAAAAAAAGAAGGGTTTCTTTCTTTCCTTCTTCTTTTCGTTTTGTTTCTCTCCGAGAAAAGAAGGGTAGGGTTTTATTCTAGGGTTTAAGGTTTTTGTTTTTTTATATTTGAGACAATTACACTTTAGTCCTTATAGTTTATTAGAACAAACTAATTAATCCTTGCAGTATCAAACATAATTAAATAGGCGGTTGACCAGTGTTGGTTAGGGGTGTTCAAAACCGGGTTCGGACCGGTCTGGTTCAAAAACCCAACCGTACCGGTTTTTTCTAATTTTGCAGATTTTGAGCCTGAAACAGGTTCAAACCGAACCCGTTCGGTTCGGCTTTTTGTCTTTATTAACCGGGTAACAGACGGGCCACCAAGATCACCCGGTTTCACCGCTGAGTTCATTAGGTCATGTGTACAACAAATCAATTTCTTTCTCACTGATCAAATTAACGGTGACGATTGGTCCCAACATATTCGAATACATGTCTATACATTTCCTTTTTGACATAATTAATTAATTATAAAGACCTGAACCCTAAACCCTACCTTTTGACAGAGAGGCGGGGGAGAAGGCAGAGAGTTTCAGAGAAGATCGAGAGAGCATGGTCAGGGAAGAGGAAGGGCGTGCGGCTGAGAGTTAGAGGTATTGATTAAGGTTTGAGAGAGAAATTTTCGTTTTAAACCCGTTTACAATTTGTACTTAGTTTAGTTTTGCTTGAACCGGTCCGGTTCAATCGGTACAGACTTCTGAACACCCTCCCTTCTTTCCTTTTTTCGCACTCAAAAATCCCTCCAACAAACAAGACAAATAAATAAATATAATCTCAAAAATATAATTAACAATAATTACTCCCTTCCTCCGTAAGTCTCTCTCTCTCGATCTCAATTTTTCCCTTTCTAATCCAGTTTAGATCCAAATCCTCAGTTTCTTCTTTCATCATTCGCTCTGTAATCAATTAATCAACTCTCTCTGTGTGAATTTCTCGTAATCCAAAATTTTCACATTCATCTTGTGTTAGGCTCGTAACATGTTGCCGTTTCTGTTAATCACTTAATCCAGTTCAGTACCGTTTAATTTTCATTTTTAGTTTTAAATTTAGATCTGATTTTTCACTCTAATTTTAGCCTAAACGTTAATCACTGCTTCAGTTATTTAATTAATCATCTAATTTTTCCAATTTTCGCAATGTAGATTTCATGTTTACTTCAAGCCGCGTTTAGTTGTTATTTATTGCTAATTTTATCATTGCATTTCTTTTTTCAATATAATTTCACATTTTCTTGTTATTTTTTTGTGAATGCATTAACAATTTAGCTTAGATCCAATTTCACTTAATTCTCAGCATTCAAATCGATCATTGATAAATTAATTAATTAATTTTTGTTCGTATTTTAGTAGATGTAGTCTGTTGCTATATTCTTATATTAATTTATGGTTTTTTTTTCTGCAGTTTTGTATAGCATCAGCAATTAAATCTATGTTTGGAGGTCAAGTGATTCCGCCTAGCAAAAGTCCGCATTTAAGGAAGTCTGGTAGCCGACCTGTCGTCTTTGATCTTGGTAGCAATAATAATAAGATTATCTTAATGCTGTTTTAGATACAAATGTTGAATTTAATCCGTTGTTTTTTTATTTATCCGTGTGTTGTTTTCAGAAAAATAATTGTAAATATAATGATTTATCTGTGTGCTGTTAGATAAGGAAGAGGGAAATGTTGAGATGGAAGGTTTTTTACATTCTACGGGGTCGAATGATTTGAAAATTGCTAGTTTACCGATTACTACTGCAGCGATAATGCCTTCTCCAATATTGTTATGGAGATTCAAGGTTTTTGCGGTTACTTGTTTGGCACTCCATTTGCTTTTTCTTGTATTGAGG
Organism: Populus nigra; assembly: GCF_951802175.1. Taxonomy (NCBI): domain Eukaryota; kingdom Viridiplantae; phylum Streptophyta; class Magnoliopsida; order Malpighiales; family Salicaceae; genus Populus; species Populus nigra. The sequence continues at coordinate 2,600,840 of NC_084864.1, read as the reverse complement.
TGTTTGGAAATGCTAAATGATGTTAATTGCTTCGTACAGGTACTGTTGTTTTTTCTCTGGGGTTTTATTTGCTGCAAGGTGAGTCTTATGTTCTTCGATTTGCTTATAAGTGGTATTTATTACCTGCTTTCACAAGATCATGTTCTTTAATGGATATTTTTTAATATTTGTAGATTGGATGGGATTCTGTTATGAGAATGAGTGTGAATTTGCGGGACCTTTTTCTTTACGAGGCATTTTTGTATTACAATCCTCTTCTTCTTGTGGTTAGTTATCTTTGTTTTGAGTGACACTAGACTATATTAATCTTGTTCTCTCTACAGTGAGTAAATATTTCACATGCTTTTGGTTTTGGTTGTGCAGACTATGATGGTTTGGCTTTGGGGAGTTAATTTGTGGGTTTTTGCACAGTCTACCATCAGCTATGCTAAAATTTTTGATCTGGACCAAAATCATCTTACTCACAGAGAAATATGGAAGGTTTTGTATCTTAAAATTAATGGATTAGATCTGTCATAGTTGGAATTTATATAGCCTGCTGTGGTTTGTTAATGATCCAGGCTCCAGTTACCTGTTGGATATATGATAGTCAGCACTAAATGATCAAAATGCGTTATGTGGCACATAATGTGTTGTTTCAGCAGAAAAATGTCCCCTATAGAGGAATAACTTTTTTTTGTATTGTAGCATGTCTTTTCCTTTTCTTTTCTCTTATGTTGAAATTATTTAGTATGTCATAATTTAGATTTTCTTCTAACTAATGTGATTTAATTTTATTGTTTTCACATGCACTTTCTCAGGATAACTTGCCATTTTGATCATTGCAGGTTGCCACATGGATGACTATCATCGTCCCTACTAGCATGACAGCATATCTTTATCTATATTCTCATGGAGAAGTGTCGTTGGCTGCATCACAACCAGTGTAATAGATGATCTTATATTTTACTGACAAGTTCTTTTGTTCACTTAGTGATTTATTACGGGTTCTATTTTCATTTCCATCACTGTAAAAAGAGTTCTTGCAATAACATGTTTATGATTCAAGAGGACTTCTAGAATCATCAAGGTGATTGTTGGTATCCTGATGTCAATTTCATCTGTGTTGACCTTATCACTTTTAAATAGTTTACTAAGTTGGGGAAGTTACTTAAGCATGAGTGCCATAAACAATCGAAAGTTTGTCAGTTTAGTTAGTTGTAACAGGGTGGTCCTCTGGTAGTGGTCTCACCTAAACTTGTAATGTCATCACATGCCAAATTATTCACAAGTCACCCATGCATAGAGAAAAATCAGATGAGTCTTTTAGTTTGTTCAACTGTAATGTGAAACATGGTGAAGATAATATATGTGAACTTTTAAAATAGTTACTATGCTGAAAAAACAAACTACTACAATTCGTCGCTGTCCGGGAAGAGAGTTTGACTTCTGGGAATGTCTTGAGCACTCATGCTTAGAGAAAGAGATGAGTTTGCTGAATTGTGAATGTGAAACATGTTGGTTTTTGAAGATTATACATGCGAACTAGGAAAATATTTATCGGGCTGCAAAATTTGAAGCAGGATTGAGAAGATATAGTTATGGCTTGCCTTTGGTATAATTTGGTACAAGAAATAATAGTTGGATGACAAGTGAAAAAATGTTTTCTGAATATCATGACTATATGATGAAACAATAACGTCCTACTATCATATATTGCATTGTCAGGAGTAAACCTCCATATTTCTTGATCATCACTGGTATAATGAAAATACAATCAGTTAATTTTTTTCTCTTTTGCAGGTCTTATTATACTGTGCTGTTTCTTTGGTTTTGATATTCCCCTTTGATATTTTTTACTTGTCATCCCGCTACTACTTGCTAAGGACTCTTTGGCGGATAGTTTTCCCGTTACAGGCAAGTTCAAAAACCTTTTTGGGACTTCTTGTCTCATTAATTTTCGTTGTGCTTAATTCATGCCAATTTTCAACCTCACAGTGGACTTCTAAATCGAATAATCAAGGCCTAAAAAGCTCCTTGAGCAAGCACCAAAAAGTTTGGTGGCTTGTAGCTAATTGCCAAAGATCCAAGTCTTGTCTGATTTTATGAATATTAATTGGGTTGGAACTCCATGGATGCTTGGTAATAGTTGTAGTAACAACTTTATTTGACCAGAATGCCAGACTCCTTAAGTCATACCCATCATAACCTCCCAAATAGGAAACTAGAATGAGTACTATTGGACAATTAACTAATTGATGTAAATGCATGGGAGAGGATTTTACGCTTTGATTGCAAATGTAGTTCAAGTTTTGTGTTTAAATGTTTTTTTATCACACTTATTTTTGTTTCCACTGTTGTTACAGGCTATTACATTTGCTGACTTCTTTGTGGCTGATATTTTGACCTCCATGTCAAAGGTATGCTTTGTTTTCTCTTATTGCCAATGTTGTCACCTGTGGTGGATTTTAAAATAAGAGCTTAGGAATTTAATTGAAAAAGGTTGATGATTGCAGTAAGTGCTCTATTTAGTGTGGGTTACTTTTCTATATGCAAGGATTTCATATTGCTGGACAATCAGCTTTGAACTAGTTGATGAAGTGTGTAATTTGGATTGCACTGCAGTAGCTGTGATGGACAAATTATTCTTGATGACTTCATTTCTTTCATATCTGGAATCAAATACATGATTATTATGGATGCATGATCTGCTTGGTCTGGCTTGCTCTTTCCTTTGTCATATTATTCTGAAGAAATATTGGAGAGAATATTATATAGTTGTATCAAATAATTATCAATAACTGATGCTGGATTCTGAGAGACAGATAAGGAAATGGTTTCTTGATCTTTGTTGAATATTTAAGTGCTGCTGTACTTTCTTGATATTCTTATAAATGCCAGCTTTGTGCAGGTGTTCTCAGATCTGGAGCGTTCAGTTTGTCGAATGGTCCATCGCCAGGTCAATGTTTTGTTCCTTTGCAAGTCCTGCTTGCTAGTAGATTCAATCTAAAATGACCTCATAATGGTTTTATGATTTTTTTTTACATATTATATGATTTTGTGCATCGCTTTAAGCACACCTTTCAAGATTATAATTTGAACTGCCTAACCTAACCTGCAAAATTTAACTTGTAGCGGTTTCTATCCTCTTACAGTGAAAACCACTTATTACTTTTTTTAATGGTGTTTGCTACAAATGATGGTCCTATGAGGCTTATTACAAGATATTTTGTGTGTAGGTTGCCACTATAGCATGGTTTGAAGCTGACTCTGTTTGCGGCAGCCACTCCATTGGGATCCCCATAGCTCTAGTTTTGCCTTACATTTTCCGATTATTTCAGTGTCTTCGACAATACAAGGATACTAAGGAGAAAACAACTCTTTTTAATGGTGAATTTGCTCTGGATTTTCCTTTCCTTTTCCTCTAATCTATGTGCTAGTTTGGTAGTTGGTATTCAGGCTAACAATTCGTATGGTTTTTTTTTTCTGTTTTTTTTTTTTGGGGGGGGGGGGCTTCATATAAGGCATTTTGTTTCATGGAAACTATATTAACTTTATTTACTTACTGTTTCAGCTTTAAAATATTCGACTGCAGTACCAGTGATTTTTCTTTCAGCCCTTAAATATCATGTCCTCCCGGATAATTGGACAAACTTCTATAGGCCACTATGGCTTCTCTCAGGTGTCATAAACTCATTATATTCGTTCTACTGGGATGTGACCCGGGATTGGGACTTGAGGTAGGATGATTGCTTTTGTATCGTTTCACAAATATAATCTAAAAGGGTGCATGTGATCTTGAAATTATATTATTTGAAATTGTCATTGCCTATATTGGTCTCACATATTGAGCATCAACTCACCCTGACATGCTAAAACATTCCAGAGTTCTGTTTTTTTTTGTATTTTGAATTGTATTTGGTTGTCACGTTCCCTTTCTTCCCGGTGCTTTTGCTTGCATTGCTTTGCATTCAAAAGAGCATGTAGGAACTTTGAACTACCATGCACCCTTTTCTACAGCTCATCTTTCGTACTATTACTAATAATAGAAATGGTCTTCATGAACCCTTGACTTTGAAGTTGGAGTTATAATTGTATTGTCAGCGAATTGTTGAAGGATGATTATTTAACTTGTGCATTATCTTTATTCTCTATTTTCCAACAAATATTTTTATCTGTACCCGTGATGTTAGTTTGCTTGCTTGTTTGGCATCATTTTGGAATGTGAGCTGCTCTTGAAGCCATGATAATTAGATTTTCTCTAAAGCTGTTTCACATCTTCAAAAATATTTACCAGTGGCCCTGATACTGAATTTCCTTTTCTTTTGCCAGCTGTTTCACCAGAATTTTCAAATATAACAAACCAAGTCTGTGTTCGTACCTATTACATGGACGAAAATGGGTAAGAATTCTACGGTTCTTCTACTCACCGCAGTTTTTTTAGGGTTATGGCTGACCTGTCCAGTCTGTTAAAACAAGTTTCTGATACTTTTGGCCTGGTTCAACACCTAAATCCAGGTATTCAGAGGCAATAAAACAACTGGTTTGCCCAGGGACAACTTTGCTTAGCTGGTTGACCATTTGTTTTCAGCATAATCTTTATATTTATCTTACAAATTATGAATGTAAATCTGGCTACCAAGCAAATGGGTCAATACTGACTCATTGATGGAGTCGACCCCCTTGCCAAGCAGGAACATGGCAGACCTAGCTGTTCCTTGTTTTATTATCTTATCCATATAAATTTGGAGTTGCAGGTTTATTTTTGGGTGATAGGAAGCAATTTCATTTTGCGATTGGCATGGACATACAAGCTGTCTGCTCACCTCCGCCACAATTACCTCACAGTATTCACAATCACTGCCTTGGAGATGATTCGCCGGTTCCAGTGGGTTTTCTTCCGTGTGGAAAATGAATGGAATAAAATGAGTTCCAAGTCAAATCTTCAGCTGTCTGAGATCTCATCTGAAGAAGACAAATTACTCGCTCCCAATGACCACAATGTATAGATGGCAAATGCTCATTTCTTGCTAGCTGCATGATCTGCGGTTTTAAACGGTAACTTCCATTTTTTCCTGTAAAGATTTTTATCCGTTCCACCTAGTCTGTCTGTACGATCCATCAAAATATTTGTTCAAAAAAAGAAATAGGTTCAAGGATACACAATTTAGGAGATATATATCATTCATTAGTTACACAATCATGCTTGCTCTTTTATTTGATGGATGATAGAAAATTGAAAACAGTGTTCACGCATCGAACTTGCATTCAGCTGCATTTCCTCATCTAACCACCATTGCTACAAACGCTAGGAATTTCTGCATCTCTTTTAGTTCCCGTCAGATACAATCATTGGGTGACTTTGCATTGCTCTTTGGCATTTGAAGGATCGTATTCACCAATTGTCAAATGAATATTTGCTTATTGGAAATGCAGAACGAATTGGATTTCATAATGGAGTGTTGAAAACATAGTTGTTAAATCTGTTGTGGCTTGATGGGTTGATTAGGAAAACTGGAGTCTTACCCGGGTTGGGTTTTTTAAATACATTAATTTAGTGAAACCTAGTTCACTTGGTTGGGTTGACTCGATAGATCCGATAATATAGGCTCTTTTTAAGCTCTTTCCTCGAGCTATGGTTCAAAATGTTCTAAGATGTGTTTAGTGAGTAGATGAAACTAAATTATGACAGGCCGAGTAAATGAGACTAAACTAGGTGAAACTGAAGATGAAAAATCCCTGATAGGAAGTTTTGTATTATTTTGTTTTTAAGAATAATTTAGTCATTTAAGAACACCAAGCTAATTTCTTTTTTTCTTCCAAGGATAATTAAGTTTTATTACTACGCTAAAAAAGTGAAAAAACTAATTTAACTATAATCAATTTGATAACAAAAGGTGAACCCATAAAAGATTATTTTGCCTTATAATTCGCACTTCCTAAATTTGCAGTGTCAAGGGCAAAAACATTAATCATATACAACAAATCTTCATGCATGGTTTTACCTTTGCCTATTAGTTTTTTTTATAATAATAATAATAATAATATAATTGGTCGTCGTCGCGGATACCAAAGGCAAGCAGCGGCACTTGTTTCGTGAATCGTTACTGTCCAAGTAAGGTCCATCTTCGCTTTCTGTCATACACCCTGGGACCCCATACCCTAATCCACAACCACCACCACCACCTCCTGCAGTTCGAATCGCAAATACCTCCATTTTTCTACAACATCAAATCCCATCACCTTGTAGAACAAGGTTGATCAACAACGTACACGTGTCAACAACCCACCTGAATGTGGCTAGAAATGACGAGCTCATGAATGACGTGAACCAACAGCTGGAAGGGATGAGCTCTGGTTTGGCTAGGGTTGGGAAGAGATTGAATGTGTTCCATGCTGTGAGGGTTCCTGATATAAGGGATAGTAAACTTGAGAGACTGTACAATACTGGTGGGTTTGTTTGTTTTTGTATTTTAAAATATTTTAAAAAAAAATAATCATTTTGATATGTTGTTGTTAAAAATATTTTAAAAAAAATATTATTTTAATATATTTCTAAATAAAAAACACTTTAACAAATAACCACTACTATACTTTTAAATACCCCTAAATAATCCATCATATTTTGTGATTGGACATCCTGCCAATTAGCTTCAAGTTAGGAGATGATTTTTAAATGTTTTTTTAATAAATTAAAATAATTTTAAAAAATATATATTTTTAATATTAATTTATTAAAATAATGTAAAAATATAAATAAAATAATTTTTTATTGAATTTTCATGAAGCACTGCCTGACTCTCCTGTGATATCATTGAATGTGCATGGGTTGCTTCCATGATGCTGGATGATGTGTGAGTGTTCTATTTCTCTCTCTCATTGGATTAGGATGATTGTGGAATTCATTAGTAGAGCACGTTATATTCTTTTAAGTTTTTTCATATATAAGCTTGATTTTTTGCTACATTGAGTTTTGTTCTCTCTTTTTTCTCACAAGCAAGGTCTAACGGATATTTACAGTTTACACATAGAAAATAAGCAAATTGAGCACCGAATTATTCGAATTATTCATAAAAATCGAATTCAACAGTTACCTGAATTTTCTGAATGATTTTGGTTAAAATCTTTTAAAAATAATCAGTTCGATTTAATTTAGTTTCAGAAAATAAAACCAAAAAAACAAATTTAACTATACGAAGAACTCATTATAAACTTAAAAATCATTAAATAAAAAATAACCCAACTAAAAGACCCAAAAAGTAAATTGAACTTATCCGGTTCTTAAAAAAGTAAAAATTAAATTGGTTTAGTTCTGTTTAGTTCAAAATTTTAAAGACAAGAATGTATTAATTTAGACTTTTTTATTTTAAATTAAAGTGTTTGAACAGATACTCACATGCAGTTGCACAATTGAATAAGAGCTTGCAGGAATTTCAAGTTTTAGCTAAGGGTGTATGTTGGGACTATATTGACATTATATAAATTTTTAAGGTATTATTTGATTATTTTTTTAGTTTAACGTGGTTGTCCAGACCTGCTTGCGCCAGCTTGACTAATCTCACGAGCTCTAAAGTTAACAACCATGTAAGCTTTCAGTGGCTATCATATAAGCAACCACATGGCTCGAACCTGCGACCACAGAGAGAACAAACCTCTTGGTCCCAAGCTCTTACCAATGAGCCACCACCTAGATGGTTGGTATTATTTGATTATTGTCATGAGATAAAATGAATGAAGATAGTAAAGACATGAACATGTTTGGTTAACTAGATAGAAACGGAAACATAAAAATAAATTTGTCTCTCGAATAATTTTAGAATGAATTTTTGTACTTTCAAAATAAGAGATATAGAAGGAACAAGTTTCTAAAGACAATATTTATTTTTTATTATTCCTAAAATATCTTTGTAAAAAACTTTTAATTTCAAAATTGTTCAACTAAGACATAAGGATAAAAATTGTTATTATCATAGTTTTAAAATCAAACTCGAGAGTCAATCCAGGACAAAGCTCAAGTCATTGGTCGAGACCAGGGTCATGGGTCAGATTAGCCAGGGTTCACTCGAGTCAGTGTAAAATAAAAATGATTATTATCATAGTTTTAAAACTCGATTAGAAGGTCAACTCAGGGTAAAGCCTGAGTCAAATGTCAAGAAGATTAACATGGGTTGACTCGAGTCAACATAAAATAAAAGTGGTTATTATCGTAGTTTTAAAATTTGATTCAAAACCCGAGTCAATGTAATGATAAAAAATTTTATTATCATAATTTTAAAACCCGGCATGGACGGTCAACTAGGGCAAGGCCCGAGTCACAAGTTGAGATGGTCAATACGAGTTGACCCTAATCAATGTATGGATAAAAATAGTTATTATTATAGTTTTAAAACCCGACTTCAAAGTCAACTCGAGGCAAGGTTCAAGTTACAAGTTGGGAGGGTCAATCCGACTGACCAATGTTTTTTTTAAATAATAAAAGTAGCTTTGACCAATTTTTTTCCAAAAAAATCAACAGGTTTTTGACCCAGGTTGACCTGGGTTTTTAACCGGATCAAGTTGATTCAATCATTCCTCTATTTTTTTCTTAAACTCAAATCAGTCCAAGCCTCAGGTCAACTCGTTAAGTCAGTCCTAGTTTTATAACTAGAGTTTTTATAATATTATTAATTTCAACATTTAATATAAATTAAAGTAAACAAAAAGAATCTAATTTTTGTTTTAAATATGTTAGTTTGACAACAATACATGTTAAGGGTAAAATAATCTTTTTATATCTTATCATTTCTTATCCACCATAATCAAATATAATATAAAGATATTTATTATCTTATATATTACTATCAAATACAATTATACCTCTATCTTATTTTTTATCTCATTTCTATTATTTCTGTTTTTTCTATCATGAGATAATAACAAAACGGTATTTAAATCTCTAATAGAAAAATGGTTGCCTAGGGTTGAAGGTCTGTGGTTTTTTATACTTTTGAATAATATTGACCAGAAATGACATTAATTGAATCAATAAAACATAATGCTAATTAATATGACATAACATTTGACATGAATTAGTTTTTAACCTTTAAAGATGTTCTTAAAAAAAGGTTATAGAAAAATCATCTAAATTATTCTTGTGAATTATGTCATATTAATTATTAACAATTCAGATCTATTTTTAAAAAAATAAAAAAATCTAAACCTAAAATATATTAACAAAAAACAACTTTAACATTAAAGTCCATGCCCTTTTTAATTTAGTCCATGCCTAAATAAATTGCTGTCCAGTGTTTTCTCTAAATATATCACACAAACTTGAAATTAAAAAAAAAATAGAAACAAAACTTTCAATTCATTGCGAATTAAATTTGAATTAAATCACAAAAGGATCTAATTGTGATAATTAACAAGTTTGAGACAAATCTATAAATACAGAATAAATTAATTAAGGGAAAATACAGAGGTATAACCTGAGAGTATCTAAACAACCGGAACCATACTCGCGCGCGTGGCAGCTTGTCAAAGGTCAGATCTGGGCAATGCAAGTGGCGATGAAAAGAGAAGAAAGGGATGGTGTTGGTGGTCAGACGTGTGTTCGGTTTGGTGGAGGAGAGAGAACGGCAGCTGGTGGAAGTCTAGCTGTGTGGGAGAGTTTTTTTTAGGGTTTTCATGTGAGAGCTTTCTTTTCTTCTCTCTGTCTTTTTCACATGCCTCCTCCTCTACTCTCTCCCACCCTTTTTGTTCCAAAAAGGGGCCAAGGATTCTTTGCTTAATCTTTCATCCACCTCTCGATTGTTCAGATTTTGCTTTACATGGCATAACCAAGAGCTAAAAGTGGGAAAAGAATGGAATAATTCAAGGGCAAATTGCCTTTCCGACTTTCAGAGCTGCAATTGTCAAATATTCCACCATACAAATGCAAAAGCCTAATAATTGGAGGGAAGTCAGTCATGGGAATTTGCAACAGCTGGAGAATTCTTTCCATTTGCCTAGCTTGCTGATGTTCACCTCACCTGGAACATAAAATATAAAGTGTTTTCTTGAGGTGACAAGGGCAATAATACTCAGAGGTCACGAAGCCAATTTGGCAGAAATACGCCTGGAAATAAGAATTATTCATAAAATGGGGCACAAAACATATAAACAAAACTGTTCCAGCAACATGTAATTTTCTTTAATGCATACCTCTCAAGTGGAGATGTTACATTACGAAAAAGATTGGTTATGGTTGTTGATCTCACTGTAGAACAAAGGCTGATAAGGCAGGAGAATCACAAGTGAACACCAAAATTATTGCAAATGATTGAATATCTTTTAACTGATAAATTATTGACATCAATAGCCATCATGTCAAATATCCAGTTGCGGCAAATTCAAATCTGACCGCCCTAATGTACAAATTTTCAAACAAACATAGCTTTGAGCTTGAGATAGTGGAGGATTACATGGCACAACAACCCTTCATCAGAAGACCAGCAACTAGTGGAAGTTGCCTGTAAATGTGAAGCTGTGATCAGTTGGAACAAAAAGAACAAGCTATTTTAACTCCTAAATTCTATTTTCACATTTTATGGGTTGATGCATCAGGTTGATCCGAAGAACTGTTCCAAGGATGGAGAACTGAGCACATTTGCAGCGGTCCGTTCAGGTCTAATAGGAGAAATGTGAAGCTGATATTTGATAAATCTCTGCCACAAAAGAAAAGTGAAACTCAGAAGATATGTATTACAAAGAGTTGACATTCAGATCTAAGAATCATAAAGATCGTGGAATGACAAAATACAATAAGTGGCACGTGAAGGAAGCGTACAGCTAACTGAAAAATGACTTCAGGATTAGTGTCAATATGCCAATCTGGTTCTAGTTGTCGTACAAAAGATGACCGTCCAGTTTCTGTGCTACAAAAGAGAACCTGCAGACGCATTTTACAGAGATTAAGACAAACAAAGCAAATGCCAAGTTTAAAGACAAAAAAACATCAAGCGGTAAATATTAAAACTCCGCAGAATAGTCAGATCTTATATTTCAAACACATAAGTGGAGAAATAACTTTTAAATCATACACTCTGTTATGATTTTGATTACAGCGTACCAAAGGTGTCCCAAGTGTGCAGATTGTATCATTAAACAAATAGACAAATGAATATCTTCCAGAAATGACCAATTCAGCTAATATTTTTATACCACAAACAACCATCCTTGTTGGTTGGTTGAGCACATTCAGCCTCTTAATGCCACGTGTCAAATACTGGTGAGTATATAATGTTATGGATATAGAAGAAATATTTGCCATACTATTAAGCTTATTAGCCACTCTTTCTTATGTAATATTGGGGAATTAATGACATCATGTCTTCAAAATGTATCAAGAATATATTGAGTCAAAACTGTATAATTTCATGGAATTCAACCTCTTCCCTGCATGAAAAGTTCAGTAGGATTCTTGGAACCTCACATAATCATGCATCACAATTATGCTACAAAATATCACTAACTTAAAGTTCAACTTACAAAGAAATGTGAAGAAGCTGGCATCTAATATATACTGGAACAAATTTTATGAAGTAATGGCCAGTATAAAGAAACTCACAGTGTATTGTATATGTAACAAATTTGCTTATTAGCTACCATAGAAACCATAGTGTTCTGAAAGCATTTCCCATTACCTTGTCTTTAACCAAACCACCAGATGTAAAAACTCCTGCATTTTCCAAAGCTGCGAGAACCTTTTGCTGCAGAAAACAGTGCATGAAGCAATTCATGAGGGAAACAATTTATTACAAAAGAACTGACAAGTGCAAAAGCAAATTAGCATTAATAGAAAGCCACTCTTGGTTGATAAACTACTATCATGAAAACATCCACCATCTTAGAACACATCAAAACTGTCGATCACTGAACATGGACGTGAAAAAGACTGAGAATAACATATGATTATTCAGGAACTTCAATAAGGTTAAAGTACAACTAACAGTCATAGAGGTGACTGAGGCATCACATTTCTGGATGCCATCTACATCATTAATAGGTGCCATAAAATTGTCTTTGTAATTATTTTCTCCCAAATCTAAAATTATATAGAGTACTAAACTCAAGGACAATAGAGCCAGTGTGCATCTAAATATAGATTAATGATAGACCATTAAAAAAAAAGATAAAAGTTAACCATCCAAAGTGAATGCTTGAATCATGTGTAGAAGGGCATGGAACAATGCAAATAAAAACTTGCTTGGTAGCAGCATGAAGCACACATATTTCAAAACACAGAACAAAAATGACGATATTTTTTCAAGGAGAAGTGATGATAAAATACTGTTCTACAAGAAGTTTGCACTTACTTCGCTCTCATCATCAAGAACTCTTTCCATGAGATAAACATCACAAAATTTCGTGATTTCTAACAGCACTTCTAGCACAGAGGACCTAACAGTTGCCTGACTCTGCCCCTAAGAAGAAACAAGTTAATTTTTTGCACATTAAAGTTTCAAGCACACATTTCACTTGAAAAATATTTCACTACCTTAAGCTCCTCTGGACTGCTTTCCTCAAGGATTACGCCAAGCAAACGACATGTGACCTACACAAAACAAGTCATCAAAGCATGAAACTTTAAGGGGAATGGCTTTCTTTATTGGACAACTCAGCCTGTCTTCTTGTTGCATTACAACTAGAATAATCCTAAAAGTAATATATATATATTAGAAGTAAATGATTGAAAACTAGAACATACTTGAGAGAAGCCATTCAAACAAACTTACATGCATGGCATTTTTAGCAACAAAAAAGTTCAAGAAGCATGAAAATTAGAAATAACAAGTGCTAAGATAACTTGAAGCAAAAGGCATATAGATGCAAGGAACCAAACTCACAATTTATGTTTTGTTAAAAGGCCCCTTTTTATATCGGAATGAATTAAATAATCACTCGTAATCTAAATGAGAGGATACTGAACACAAAACAAACAGACTGCACATAGATTGGACAAATAAAACATTCCCAAAAAATGTTAAATGAGAAATGAAACCACAGCAAAGCTACCAAAGCGAGAACAGACTGCAGACACCACTTCTAAGAAATATCAACTCAAATTTAAGCAAATAGGTAAATCATGCTTAGTGCATCTAAGATAGTATTTACCTTTCTTCCTTCGCTCAATTTTTGCCTAACTATTTGCCCCAAAGATGGCTGAAAAACAAAGACAAAACATTGATAAGAACCAAAAAAGTCTAAATAAACAAAAATACAACTTAACTATTGCTTTCTTACTTTTACTGTTTGAAAGAACTCATCAACAACATTTTGCACTCTCAAGTCCTCTGAAGATGAACAAACACCCTCAGAAGGTATCGACACTGCATTGGGTTGAGTAGTCACAGCAGAACTACTAGTCGTAGGAGCTTGTCGTTCCGGCTGCCTTCTTTGAGGTCCACTATTTGACCTCAACCACCTCCATGTAAAGACTATGGCAACAGCAAGCCCCGCAACGGCCCCAACTGATCGTGAATCCTGATACCAAATTTAACCAGTGCGAGTACTTCAATGCCATAAATCAAACTATTCTTTAAATTTTCTAATTTCTCAATATAAGAAACAATTAAACTATATTCACACCCATTTGCTATTTTTTTTAATAATTCTTTTCACGATGACATCAACAATCTTCATTGTTGTCTCAAACTCAAAAGGAAAAAAAAACAAGAACCAAAAAATTATTTCCCAACAAGAGAAAAACTAATAAATAAAAAATTATATCAATGAATTAATTTAAAACCATTGAAGAAGTAAAAGAAAAGAAACCAATTTAAAGCAAGAAAAAATAATAAAATCCAACAAAATTGCACTCCTTTCAACAGCTAAAAGCTTCAATCTTTACCCTAATTAAACCATAAATTAATTAAATTACCCTATAATCATACGCCATTAATTTTTTCTACAAGAAAAACACATCCCACAATTCCAATTACAAATACACTAAACCCTAAAAATAGATTAATTACATAATCTAAAAAATCAGAATCAGATCGAGGCCAAAAATAAAGGAATTGAAAGACTAACCGGGGTATTAATGGAGAAGAGATTTGACATCTTGACTGTCAAATAAGCACTAAATCTCTTGACTAGCTGCAATAATTCATCTTTAGATGTCTCTGTTGCCATACCCAATCAAAATTCAACCTCTCAAAATCTACTAATAACAATATGTGCGGAAAAGCGACAGAGAGGGAGGATAACAACGACGTGTGATTTCGGTAAAGCAGAGGAAACAAAGAGAAAGCAGAAAGAGGTTTGATTTATTTTGATTTCGATTTTTGAGATTCTTCGTTCTCCCTCGGGCTTGGCTGCCTTTTGCCGTCCTATGCTCAAGCTTCTGCTTTGCGTCAACGAGAGACAGAGAGAGACGATGCCTTTTGTTTTTGCTTTTGTTTTATGTTTCTTTTCTCTGACTTTGTTACCTGGGGTAGCTACAAATTAGTCCCCTGAGACTATAAATGTTTACAAATTCATCCTAACTATATTGAGTTCTCCTAGAAAATAAAATAGATTCAATCTCGATATATAAAAATTAAATCTAGTAGACATTACATTAAAAAGGGAATTGTCAATTACATAAAACTAAATTACATTTGTAATCATGTAAATGATTGGAATTTTGAGTATTCAGTACATAATTATACTAGATATTTTACCCGTATTTCGCCGAGGATTAATATTTTTTTAACAAAAAAAATATATACACAAGTTTTTTCAACATGTTTTGGTAGTAAAAAAATTAAATAAAAATTAAAATATATATATATATATATATATATATACATACTTGTAATTAAATAAATTGAGAATTATGTGCGTCAATAAATAGAAAACAAACTATAAATGATAAATAAAAATAAAATTAGAAAAATTGAAAGACAGGTGTAGATCAGGATATTTAATCTCGCAAAATGAGATATTTTTCTGGTTGTGGTAAATTTATTTATGAAAATATTTTTTTTATTCAATTAAAAAATAATAAATATAGAAACACAAATTAATTTGATATAATAAAATAAAAGGGGGGGAACATTATTAAATATTGCACGTATTAGAAATATTATTTGAAAATAATTTTTATTTTCAAAAATAAAATTCATCTATATAAAAAAAAATTATAAATGAATCAAAAAACCTCTTCAAAATATAAATGTATAACTAAAAAACTATTTGTCATTTAGATTTTATGTATGATGAAATTAGGAGAATTTCTAGTTTTGGAATTGATTTAAACATAACACTGGAGTTGGAGGACTGATTTGTAGTTAGCCCTCTTTAGATTTTATTGCTTGTACTTTCAAGGTAAGAGACGAGGTTTGATTGGATGTTCCAAATCTAATTGTTCCTTTTCTGGATGCTTACGTGGCTAGATTTAATTGCCTGTGTTGAAACAACTGCATAGATCTGATGAGAATAATTACATGTCGTTTTTTTTATTTAGTTAAAACTGCTTAAAAAAAATACCTTTTGCTAAAATAAAATATTAAATTAATGATTTTTTAGAGTTTTTTTATGCTTTATGTTAAAAATAAAGATATGTTTGATATATTTTCAATTAATTTTTAAAAAAATATATTATACACTGCATTATTAAATATATTGGTGGCAATTTTTCTATGAATTCATGTTTAAAATTAATAATAATAATAATTTATGAAAGTTTATAACCCAAAGTATGACCTAATCTAGATTTTTAAATAAATTAAAAAATATATTAACCCAATAAAATTTATCAACCCAAACAAATTTTGTATGCATCAGTTATATATAAAATATTAAATTTAATATTATTAGTTAGTTTAATTATTTGTGCACAAAATATCATTAACATTGTAAAAAACACATTAAAATAAAATAAAATTAGCATTATCAAAGAGATACATAAAAAAATATATTTTTATAGATATATAATGGAAATGTAAATGAATAAAATAAAGATTATATATATATATTAACACATGAATCAACGAGGAAAACATTTTTCCTTCAACATTCATTAGATACATGTTCGAAGAAATATAAAACAATGATTGGAGATTAAGCTGAGACAAAGGATTACGTGGACAGTCAAACAAAATAAGAAAAAAAAAAGGAAATAAATGAACAATCCAATGACAAGCTATATTAAATTAAAAAAAAAAAACTAAAAGTGGTGGTAAATTCACTGTTCTTGTAGATATATTTAACGGTGTGAATTTACTATATCACCCTTAAAAAAAGCGCTAGGCTGGAAATTAAGGGTAGGGTTATATTTTTTATTGAGGTATTTTGGCATTTTTAAATTGGTGGATATTTTTCTTTTAAATTGCATAAAATATCATAAATATCCTTAAGAGTCGTGTTGGATATATATATATATATATATATATATATATATATATATATATATATATATTTGTATTTTTAATTAGAGATGGACAATAAAATAACGTATTTGCAAACAAAAAAAACTTTGACTAGGGGGGCATTTTAGTCGTGTCCTTTGTATTTGAGCAGTAAAAATATCCTTCCTTAAGGTTCAAATTTCTATGCCATGGGTCTTGGGGAATTTTTATAATTTCCCTCTTGGTTTTTTTTTTTTTTTTTGTTGTTATTGGATAAAGTTAGGGGTAGTTTTATCTTTTAATAAATTAAAAGTATTTGAAAAAAATTCTCTCTTGCATACTAGGCATGTGATATTCACTCTGTCTTCTTTAAACAACACATGTAACTGATTTCAGTAACCAAAAACATTATTCTTTGACATCTTTAGATTTATCTTGATGTTTCCGTCAAGTAATGGTTGCATGTTCATGGAATGGATCCATGGATCCTTGGTTTGACTCCAGTAATTTTTTTTTGTTTTTCCTTTCTTTTCCCCTTGATTTTTATGCCATGCACTAGAATTTCTTAAATCAACCCCCAGCTTCTCTTTATTTTCAATTTAATCTTTGATTTTTTTATTTATATTTGTTTTATTTGCAATAATTTATGCAAATCAAAATTTATTTCAGTTTCATTCTCATTTGATTTATTTATTTTTAGATTTAGTTTCTATTCTTTTAATTTTTATTTATATCATCTGAGATAATTTTTATATTTTTGTGATGTCACCCTCCATTATTATTTTTTTACATTAGATTTTATTATCATTTTATTATTTTTGTTTTCCCTTCTTTGCCAAACTTTGTAGGTTTGTATTTTTTTATTATTAAATTTCATATTTCAATAGTGAGTTGGTTTGAATTTAAGCTTCTTAGTTAAGCTTGTATTTTGAATTTCATAGGTTGTAGTTTGAGAAATTGATCCAGCTTAAAAAGGTTCGTCAGGGGTTGCTTTGTTTTTTTTATCATTCTCTTAAACTAATATTTTTTCAATTTTATTCCTCGATATTTTTTCGATTAGAGAGTGGGATTTGTTTATATATATATGCTTTCTACACCCTTTGTTTTTTTATTTTGTTGGTTTATCTCATATCTTTTTATTTGTTATTTTTTGTAAAATTTATTTTTTCAAAATAAATTTTATTTTTGCTTTTTTAGGGCGTTGTTCTAGCGACTCATGCAGTTTCTTTCGATGTTGTCATACATCTTTTTATAGTGAGATTTGAATCGTCTCAACAAACTCTTTTGATTGTGAGAGATGTCCAAATGTTGTTTTATGATTCATTGTCTATCATTATCTTTAATTTAAATCAAATTATTAAATTAACTTATCGTATTTTGATACAATTAAGTCTTATTTTTTAAAAAACATTATTGTTGCTTGAGCATCTTTTTTATATTAAAAAAATTGAATAGGCTCGCACCGTAACACGAGTTTAATTTTATTAGCTCCTGTATTTTGCAAGGAACAAGAAATTAATATTATCCATGATGATGCTTATTTTATTTTTTATTTTTTGACTTTATGAAAATAAGGATAGAAAAATGATATATAATAGTTGTTATACCCAATTTAGAGTCTGTGGATTGAGTTTCAAATTAAATAGAAAAAAACGTTAATTTTGTGAAACCTAATTGATCTAGTTCAATTGACTTAATCAAATCCGGTCCAAATCTAGTTAGATCAATTTCAAGAATTTTTTTTAAAAAAAGCAATATCATTTTAATAAAAATAATTGCTCAGAATTGATTCAATAATCTATAAATTGATTCGATGATCTAATGATCTAGACCCTTTCTGAGTCGGTCTGGGAATTCTACTATGGGATATATGCTAGATGAACATTTCTTAACCAGTATTTTTTTTTTTTTATTCACGTGGGGTGTCCGGGCCAGCTTGCGCGCACCACGACTATTCCCCACGGCCCACTGGACATCCTGCAAGCCCAGGGGCAGGTTAGGCACCGCGGGGATGACAGGCGTGCACATAGAGGGTCGAACCCGGGACGGGGGCGGAACAAGTCACACGGTTGACCACAGCAGCTAGGCCCTCAAGTGCTTAACCAGTATTTTCTTATATCGGCTAGTCCTAGCTTTTCTGAGTTACTTTTCTTTCATTCAAAATAACACTGCGTTGTATATATATAAAAAATAATATCAAATTAACTTTACCGGTCTATTTGTCACTTATTACCGACAATTGCTGCAAATGCTCAGCACAATAAATTGCGATATATCAAAGCTGAAATTTGTAAAAGACAAATAAAGTGATTTCCATCATGAACAATTATTGTCGCTAGCTTCTATATATTATAAAGTAAGAATTATAAAATTTAAAGCCTGAGGGGTGTAGCCATAGTTTAAAAACCCGGCCCGGCGGGTCAACCCAGGACGCGACTGATCCAGGGCTGGACCAGGCCGGGTTAAAGAAAACATAGAAAAAATCATGACCCGGTGTGACCCGGCCAACTTGACAAAACCCTTTTGCAACCCGTTGATTTTTTTTTACTAAAATGACGGCGTTTTGAATTTTTTAAAAAATAATGATTGACTCGGCAGGCCAGGTGACCCGGTTAAAACCCGGAACCCGGGTCTTGGACCGAGCCGAGTTTAAAAACTATGGGTGTAGCTCAACTAGTCAGGCTTCAAGTTTACTTCCTAGAGGTCACTGGTTCGAGTCTTACAAACCTCAAGACCATTGGAAGCTTTTATGGTCGTTAACTTCAGGGCTCGTGAGATTAGTGGATGTACGCGTAAGCTGACCCGAATATCTATATTAATAATAATAAAAATTACAAAATTACAAAATCTGTGTTTTTCGTTCGAGGATTCATCGGATGTTAATTGGCCATGAGACACCAAAAATTCATGTTTGATAAATATTGTTGAGTTTTGTTGTGTGTGCTCGTGTTCTATAGCCCTCAAATGGATGAAGTGATGAACACACCATGAAAAGCATGCAAGTCTCTCTGCTGTAAACTTCATCAGAATTATCACACGAAACTCATACATTTTTATTTTTTATAAACACGTTCTGTCATGACAAGAGAATTAGCGATCAAACTGTCACAATGAATTACATGGAAAAATCATGAAGACTTCCTACATGATAAATAAAAATCACACACTCTAGTAAATCTACTAGTTACGCAATACGTGATACTTCGTAAGTTAAATATTTTTATTTTTTATAAAAAAATATATATTTAGGTTTTTTTAATGTATTTTTATAGTTTAAAAAATATAATAAATCAAAAAGTTTATACATATATGTAATCAAATAAACTCAGAATTATATAATCTAATAAATAAATAAAGAACCATTAATGACATCTACAAACAAAACTTAAAAAATTAAGAGATAGATGTAAATCAAGATATTTAATCTCGAAAAATAAAACATTAAAATGAGTGAATAAAATAAAAAGAAAAGAATAATAACATATAAGATTACACATATTAAAAATATCATCTGAAAATAAATACTTGTTATTTTCAAAAACCTTTTTATTCTATACAAAAGATAAAAGCAAAATTATAGATGAATGAAAAAAATCTCTTCAAAAATTAAACACGTAGCCAAAAAATCAATATTATTTAAAAGAGGTATTCTAAACAAAATAAAAGATAGAAGGGATATTGATGTAAATATAATTAACTTTTTAAAAAAGCATAAAAAAATTAGGAAAAAAATTGATGTTGGGCTTAAAAAATTAGGTCAGCCCGCATGATCGTGCCTCTTTTTGTTAAACCTGAGCTAGCTTCTACATTATTTAAATTTAAATCCAGGCTATACAATAAGTTAGATGGTGAGGTTCAACATTGACCCGCTAGATTAGGTTTAACAACCATACCACATATCAAATAATTCTCTAAAGTTTGAATATATATTTTTATGATTAATTTTTTTATCCAACATGCAGCATAGTTGCATGCTTGTAAACTATTATTTCTATGATAGAAAAAAATATTATTATTTCTAAGAGAATAGTATAAAAAAGGATTTTATTATTTATATAAATAATTCTTTTTTCCAATTTTTCTTCCTTCTTGCTGTTTACCTCGATATTCATATGGAACATGGAAAACCTAATAGCTTACCTTAATTTGGTGGCAATATCACGGTGCCTAAATCTAGTAGCTTTATTAGCTAGGGCTTCATTTGACAAACTTTCGTGCATTAAAGGCTTTCTCTGAATTCAAACTGGCATTTAAAGTGGATATTAGAAGATTATCATATATATATATATATATATATATAATTTTATTTTTAAAAGGTATAGATTTAAAACCCGGTCCGGCTTGACAGATCGATCCGGAACTTGAACCAGGCTAGATTTAAAAAAAAACAGGAAGAGAAAAAACATGGTGTGACTTAACTGACCCGACAGGTTGACTAGTCGACAGGTTAAAAATCTAGTTACAATCCACTAATTTTTTTTATTAAAATAATATTATTTTGACTTTTTTAAAAAAATTAACTCAATCAAAATTTGAAACTTGAAATTCGAAACTCAAGTCTTGAATCATACCAGTAATCAGACCGAGTCTGTTAAAGGTGTTGTTTTGGACAATTAAAAAACGGGAACAACTCTATTTTGAAAAAAACTGACTGGGTCTCACTCGTGTTTTGACCACTTCCTGAGATATTAGTCTTTTCGAGCAGTTTTCAGTTTTCACAAGTCAACTACATGACTTGTCGGAAAAAACCAACCCATTCCAAGACCTAAATCAGTAGATATCAGTTTGACCTACCAAGCTGAACTAGGTTACCTAGTAATGGGTTCTTCACATGCTACAAGGTCAAACGACTCGTTTGTTTTTGTGTTGTTTACGTGTTTTAAATTAATGTATTTTTAAAAATATTTTTTTTAATTTTTTTAATTCTATACAAAATAAAAAATTAATCCATATCCTTTTACGCCATTTTATTACCAAATACGTTGGATATATCATCAATTTTAATCATAATTTTAACTAAATACTTTAGATATATTTTTGCTAAATAATAACTTCAATTACAGTATTAACCAAACTTATATTTTAATAAAATCAATAATAATTAAAAGTGATTTTTTAAATTTTTATTTTTTTCATACCACAACAAAAAAAGTTACCACAATACTACGGTGTTTGGGAGTGTAAAATGTTTTTCACTTTGAAATTTATCTAAATAATATTTTATTTTTATTTTTTTAAAATTATTTTTGATATCAACATATTAAAATAATCTAAAAATAAAAAAAATAATTAAAAACAAAGAAAAAAATTAAAAAATTAAAATTTTTAAAAATATTTTTAGAACGTAAAAAAACTAACATGGTATAAACACTCTCAAAAATCTTCAACCTAATTCCTCCACCGATTAGACTACAGGTCGTCCATTACGATTGTAGTCCATCTCTATGATTTTGGGAGCAAAAAACTTGGGAAAAAATCTGAAAAAAAAATAAGGAGGAGTTTTGGAACCTATTTAATGATTAGGGATTACATTGGAATTGTTTCGAAATTATAAAATTAATATAATCACATTGAAATAGGCGTTAATATACAAGGATCAAAATAAATATAATTTGCCTTAAAACATTGTTTCTCCACCTCGCCGTCACACGCCATATATAAAGAAGAAAGACAGACACACAGAGAGAGGAGAGTGCGGTGACAATGGAAACAAAGTGTCCAGTAGATGCAAAGTGCGCAGCTGAAATATCTGCCATGCTCACCCCTCCTTCTCCTCTTCAACTCCAGGTGCTGCCTCTCTTTCTCTTTAGCTTTGAAACCCTTTCCCCCCCCTCTTGGTGGGGTTTTGTATATGATTTTCCCCACCTGATTTTATGTACTTAATTGCTGTGTTAATGTTGATTAGGAGTATTTCGAGGAGATTATATCTGAAAGGAAATGCCATGGCATTGAAGTCAAACAAGATGGAAACTTGAGCAAAGGTATGTATGGTTCCTTCTGCTTGATCAAGTATTGGAGTGATTAGAGAAGTAGTTTTGGGATTGAGATTTAGGTTTGATTATGTTGATGAGTGTTAATTACTGTAGTTTAGCAGAAACTATGCATTCAGCCCCACCTTAGAGTACCAAGTGGGGCGTCTTGTCGCGAACAATGGACCCCACGTGAATGCGAGAGAGGAAATGCTTGTGGTTTTGTAATAACAACTACAATGTTGTCTAGAAAATCTAGTTGTGAAATATGGAGATTGTCTGGTGTGATTAAAGGTTCTTTTTATTTAATTTTTGTTTTGTTAATATGTTGCTACTATTTGATTGTGATGACAGCTTCCAAAATTTTGATCTTGGTTTTCTTAAATCACTTAGTATGGATTTGTTTTAAAAAATTATGTGTGTTTTGTGATGTTTAACTGCATATGTTGAAGCTTTTTAGGGGTTTATGCAACTATGGAACTTAAAGAAGGAGAACTTATACTGAAGGACAAGATACTTGTGGGTTTACAGCATGTTCCAAATAAGGTACTGCATAATTTGAAGATTACTCTTTTTTTTTTGTGACACCCTTTGATTTTTTTTTTCTTTTTCATTCAAAGATTGCAAATTTACATTTTTCTTTTTTGTTTCTGGTTACAGCTTGACTGTTTGGTGTGTGGCTATTGTTTCCAATTTATTGAGTCAGTCGAATATCAGATTGGGAGGAAACTTTATTTGCAAAGTCTAGGCGTGCCCAGCTGCAATGGATGTGATGAGGGTATGAATTTTTCACATTTTGGAAGATTGGTTTTATGTTGTTTTATTGGATGTAAAGATGATTCTCATAGAAAAGCTTATGAAATTTTAGGGGAATGTAGTTCCAGCAGCTCCAACAATAAAGCTTGTTTGCCTGGAGGAGTTATAGAAGCATTAATGAATGGTGAATTGGTATTGCCTTACTCTGACAAATTTCCCTTGCCTTCAACTGTTCCTTGTCCTGGGGGGTGTCAAGAAGCTTATTATTGCAGGTAAAGGCAAATTTACAATTTCTTGTGGATCTGGCCTTCCATTTGACTTCCATTTCTCAGTCTATGCCTTGGAGCATGGTAGAACTTTAGCAGTAAAAGCACCAAGTGAATTTTTGATGGGCCTCAAAAAGGTTATTCTATGTAATTTGGCAATAGTCATTTGACCAGAAAGTTAGCCATTGCTGCTACAAATTTTGCCTTTATTACACCAAAATTTTGGCAGTAGATAGTTATAGCTGGGAGAGAATTGTCACCTCCACTTTTCTGTATAAGCATCTAGCATGAACTAATCCTCTATAATTTTTAACTATGCTGTCAACATGGTTGTAGCAAATCTTGTGCGCAGACTGATTGGGAATCTTCACATTCTTTACTTTGCACCGGGGAGAGGTCAGAATCATTATCTATAGAGGCACTTTCAAAATTTATACAGCATGCTACTGGTAAGCTTTGAAGTTTAAGGCCATTGCATTCAATTAATTTGCCCAAGTACATTTATTTTGTTATTTCTATCTTCTCATTGTTTACATGTCTCCATTACATTCTTTGATTTTCTCAGAAACAAATGATATTTTCCTCCTAGCAGCCAAGGTGTGTTTATGAACACTGTTGGAATATTTCAAGTTCTTTGTGTTCTAGTTCTGAAATAAGCTACGTGTTTCTAACTTTCCATGCAAGTACTTGGTATATAATATCTCTCCTGTGCACCTAAAAAATAAATCTTCTCATGGATAACTAAATCACCCAGCATCTCTTTCGCAGACAATTTCTTTCACCATTTTAAGGTATAGGAAGCTGAAAGCAGCTAATGCAGACCGTTCTGAACTTTCCTTACTTTTGGAGGCATGGAAGCCAATATCAATGGGATACAAGAGAAGGTAGATATCTTTTTCATGCTTGCTTTCCATGTCATGTCATTTTAGTTTTCAGAGGATGAATATTTAATTAACCATAATAGACAGATGGTGCCAACGGTAGGAGTAAGTTAGTGTTTCATTATGTGATATCTATTGAAGATGCGGAGGCATTTTTGGAACTTTAAGCAAACACAGGAACTCAAACCGCGTTTCAAAATTTTTTCTTATTTGTCTTTCAGGTGGTGGGAGTGCATTTCATTTCCAGATGATGTTGATCGTTCTGATGACACTGCATTTAGGATGCAAATACAGCAGCTTGCATTCAAGGTGAGATTTCACCTCGGCATTGTAACTTTATCTGGAAATTTCAAGGGTTCATGGAAGGGATAACAATAAACCCAATGGATATTTCTTAATTAATATCCCAACTGGTTGGTGTCACTAGAAAGTTTCTCTAAACAACCACCACAACTTGAATCAGAAATCGAGAAAAAGTTTTTCAAGGTTTGCAGCAATTTTTGTAATTTTAATAGCTTTAATATCCTGTTCTGTCTTTCTCTGACCCAGGGGCTCCTCGTGCATGCTCCTTTTTAGTTAAAATTTTCTTGTTAGAGAGAGAAGTGATATTGTTTAAAGTTTCTTTTAAATCTTTAAGAGAAACAAATAGATGTGATATTTAGCTTCACTAATATTTGAACAATGCCCTAAATTTTGGAAGTATCTACTTCAGCGAAGTTTACACAGCATGTAATATTTCAAATCAAGAAAGGCATTTTTATCAATCATCATCATTCATCTTTTGGAGCATTTCCATGTGCACCATGACAAGATCTTCACCCTACTTGTGCTGTTGGTTTGATTCTGAGTGCAACTATTTCTTTGATGAGCTACAGTTTATTTTCCTAATATTTTTTCCTGCGTCTTTTAGATAATTGGTGCTAATGGTTGGTTTTAAATTTTTCAGTCACTGCAGCTTCTCAAGGCTGCCATATTTGATGAGGAATGCGAGCCATGTATCCTTTTTCCCATTTTTTTTGTTCATTATACTCAATTTGTGTTGAAGAAAAGTCCCTTCTCTTATGCTTACCTTTTACAGTGGAAGTCCTTGACACTTCCAAGTATTCTCCCTTGAAATCTATGGGAATATTATTGGCATGTTTGAGCTGAATAATCTGTAAGCATCACCTTTTATCAAGGCTACATTAGTACATTCCACTTGTCTGAAATTGTAAAGAAAGCATCTTGGAAGCAATGATAATTGCAATGGCTTGGTTTATCATTACAGCAAAATATGAAAGATACTGTGTGGCTTGTTCCCTTGGCATGCATGATTAGCTTGATAACTCATGCATAGTTATTTGAAGTTCCATTTTCTGGCAGTGATCTGGTCGTAGCATCTACAGTTGAGGATTATTTTCTGTACATTGATGATCTTCCAGATCCTGAAAAGGTTAGAACACGTTTCCTTCTGAGTTCCTGAAGTTCCTTTACAATACAAATTATGAATACCATCTTAACATCGCATATGGCAGGAAAAGGCTGAAAAAATTGCACGGCAACTTCTAGATGCTCTTGGAGATGACTATTCAATTTGTTGCCAAGGTATGATTTAAATTGATGAGCTGCTTTGTCAGACAATGGTGAGAAACTAACAATATCTATATTTAAATGCCGGGTTATCTATATCAAGCTCCTAAGTGTTAAAGAGAGTTGTTATCTAGCTATATAGGTTTGAACTGTTACGAAGTTTCTTTGTCTTCTCTTGTGAAAGTCATTTAGCTAAATGCCTGTAACTATTGGTTAAAATTGCCTTAAATTAGATATCAATCAGTGAGAAAAAAACTGGGGTCTGGCTTGCTAAGATACACAAGTGACTGCCAGTAGGAGCTTTGCTTTGTGGTCCAAAGCAAGGAAACCGCTGGCAGCCTCTATATGTGAGTAAGAAGACCACAGAAATTCAGGATCAATAACCCGCAGATTTAACTCCCAAGTGGTGTAATTAATATTCCAGCTTTTATATTTACAGAAAGCATAGGACTTCATGGGATATTTACAGCATCTATGGTCTTGTGTATTATATAAAAGCATGCATATTTTTCCCTTTGCAATCAATTCTTTTGGCAAGCGTTTTTGTGGAAATTTCTGTATTACATCTACTGCTAGCAAAATCCTCTCTAAATGAGAGTGATTGATTTGCTAATTGTTTCAAATTTGCTCTAGGTACGGCGTTCTATCCTTTACAGAGCTGCATGAATCACTCCTGCTGCCCAAATGCGCACGCCTTCAAAAGAGACGAGGTGTGTTTAAGATCGAAGTTTAGCTCTCAAAGCCACACTTCATCTACCCCGACCATGTGCATCACTCTTTATGCAAGTGGTTGTGTTTGCTTTTCCACAAATAGCCACACTTCATCTACCCCGACCATGTGCATCACTCTTTATGCAAGTGGTTGTGTTTGCTTTTCCACAAATACGAGTGTATCTGTTTTCATTTTTCTGTGATTGCAGGACAGAGATGGCCAGGCAGCAATCATCACCCTGAAACCAATTCGAAAGGGAGAAGAGGTGATTCATTTTATTCATTACATTCAGTTTGCCATCAAAAGAAAACGCGCTTTTACTTATGGATGTTGAGCAGAAAATGTTGTGACTGTTATTTTCAGGTTACCGTTTCATACATAGACGAGGACCTTCCATTTGAAGACAGACAGGCATTGCTAGCAGATTATGGATTCAAATGCAGGTGCAACGCTTGCTTAGAGCAAGATCCCAACAAAAAGTAGAAGACACAACAAAATTAAGAATGCCTTATAGTCAGCTGGGCAGGAAATTATTCTGCGAAAAAAAAAAAAACCCTCAGCAAATTCTTATTGTTTTCTTCTCTTACAAAATTTGTGGTTTGGGTGCATCCACAAGATCGTGGATTGATCAACTAGGTCATGTTTGACCGGGTTAACTTTCAGAATTTTTCTTAAAAGAAAACATTATTTGGGCAAGGTTTCAAGAAATTGGAATGATTTGTAGAGTGAGCTGGGTTTAATAATACGCATGAAAATCATTTTCAAAACCGATACTAAAAGTTTCCTTGCTCACCAATCAATCCTCCATAGTAAGGAGGTGCTATGCCAAGAGATAAACAAAACCCTTCACAGCAAACATTATGGTATTAGACAATCTCCTCCTTCAGGCCCCGAACATCTACATGCTCATCTGCAAGTCCAGGGCAAATCACATAAATGTTAATCCAAGGATAATTCATAGTTGATCATATACACATTGTATTTTTTCACAAGAAAAAAATATGAATCATTATCTGGGTACTCTAGTTTTATGTTGTGCCAATGACACTAAGTGCTTATAGTCTACCACAAGAACAAGACCATCAAACCAACCTTTGAATAGGAATTTGGCGGGATTGGAGGAGTTCGGGGAAGTGGAAATGTTAAGCTTCTGGCCTCGTTGAAGCTCCCCCTTTAAGAATTCCTAGAAAAATATTTTCAACCACTTGAACATTCTCCTCCATTTCAATTTCAACTAGTTCATCAGTTGCATGAGCAGCCATGGTAGCTGATGGTACATGAAGCACTGAGCTGGATAACATAATATCCATGAGAGGAAGAGGAGGCAAGGGGGGCGCAATCCCTTGAACAAAGCTTTAGTGATGATAATTTGCTAGTTGATAGCAGTCAAGACCCGCCTCCGATGATGGTGGCGCATCGTGAAAACTGCCATGCAATGTGAATACCTATAAGAAAAATAATAATATTTACAACATAAATTATAATATTTTTTATATAAATATCTTGAATTATTGTATATTTTTAATAATATTACGTTGCGGGTTTATTTTTTATTTTTATAAAAAAATATCATAAAAATTTATAATATAAATAATAATATGTTTTCAATATTAATAGTAATATTTTTTAAAAAAATTTATTAATTATTTTATTAATAATATTAATTATAATAAAAATAATAATATTTAGAATCCTAAGACCTAGAAATCTTGGGTTTTGATGGAGTATCCATTATAATTGAGTCCTTCCGCAAGACCTACTGATCTTGGGTCTTGACGCCGAACCCATTCCTTTTAGATTCAGCGCTATGACCCATGCGCTAGGTATCCCTAAATGGGGCACGGACATGACTCACTCTTAGCGCCACGTATGTGCTAGGGTGTGCCCAGCCCCTAGGCAGGCATTCCAAGCGCCAAGCGTGTGCAATGGTGTGCCTAGCATTGGAGTAGTAGCCCAAGCGCCACGTGCGTGATTTATTTGCCATTACACAGACAGGTAGCCCAAGCACCACGTGTGCGCTATGAGTGTCTAGCCCCGAGACAGTTAGCTTAAGCGCCACGTGTGAGCAGCCCCAGGGAGCGCACCTCTAGCCTCGCGCTTGGAGCCTGCTGCTGCAGCCTCACACATGTCCCTATCTAACAGTGCAATCCACAGTGAAAGTACTCACAATCTAAATTACTTGCGCTGCAGTGCAGAACAGTACAATTTACAATGAATTCACTTATAATAAATATTATTTTACGCTACAGTGAAATATTGATTAATTTTAGTTATAGTTAATAAAATGGTATCCAAGCGCTTCAAAAATTATAAAAATAACTTTATCTACTTATAATTTTATTTATAATTTCCTTTCTTTTTTTAACTTGATTATCATATAATTTCTCGATATTAAGTTGGTGACGAAAAAAAATCTTATTCCCTCTCAACGCGGAGAAAGGGGACTAGTATGGTAATAATAATTAAAAAAGGTAAAGTTAAAACTTCCCTCCTTTTAACCATCCAATCAAATGCTGCCACGTACAACCTGACCCACCAAAGCCTTGAAAAAATTGCAACAACCACGTCACGTCAATCCAAACCACCGCGTCAGCGTCCCTATAAAATAAAATCCGCCACCACCATTGAACCTGATTTATAAAGAATAGCTTGACTCGCTCACTTCTAACTCCTCTCAACTCACCCGAGTCACACCGATTTTTAACCACCACCGCAAAGTCCCCTCTCCAGCACCACCAACTACCCTCACTCTCTCTCACTCCATCTACACACCCCCAAAATTCCCCTGAATCATCACCTTTGCCACCAAATTAGCAATCCGATAACCCCCGACCCGAACCCGAGTACGATGGATCCGAACCCTTCTAATGAGGAATTTGTTCACATCGAAAACCCTAGCGATAATGATAATCATTTAAGCGAAAGCATAGTTGACGTTGCTAATGAGCTTAGCGAAGATGATAATAAAAACGACGACGTGGTGGAGAGGAAGGAGCTCCCAGAGGAACTTTCTAGAAGCGTGATGGTCCTCACGTGCGAGTCGAAAGCTGAAGGTGGCACGTGTGTCGTGCATTTAGTTGGTACTGCTCATGTTTGTCAGGTGAAAATTGAAATTCTGTGTATTTCTCTTTTGTGTTTGGTTATTGAGAAAGTGAAGGAAAATTTGAGAAATTGGGAAAGTTTGGAACCTTTTGTCTTCTGTGTAGAATGGCCAACTTGTAAGTTTTTGGCTGAAATAAAGTAGGACTGGAAATGTGAATTATTTGATTTAATTTGTGTTTTTCTGTTTGGCTGCTGAGAAAGTGAAGGAAAACTGGAGTATGGAATAGTTTAGATCGATAAAGAGGAATAAAATTCTGTTCTTAAGCGAGTACTACTATCTTCTAACAAAATTAAAAAATGTAAAGTGTTTGGTTTTGATTTAATTCTGTTTGGTTGCTGAGAAAGTGAAGGGAAAATAAAGAGATTGTTGAAGTTGGAAACTATTTTTTGTGTGCGTGTTTGCTGGGTTTTGACTTTTGAATGCTTGAGAAAGAGAGATTCTTTGTTTGAGGAAGCCTAAAAAGGCTACTTTTGTAATTTCTGCAAGTTTAAATTTTGGTTTTTATTTTATTTTTCTTTTCTATTGACGAGAAAGTGAAGGAAAAAGCTTAAATTTTTAAATTGTGAAACCCTCTGTTGTTTAGGGATGCTTGACAAAAGGAAATTCTTTGCATAAGTGAGTATAAAATGGATAATTTTGTAAATGTTAGAAAAATCACGATAAAATTGAAAAATATTTAAACTGTTTATGTTTTTTGTTGGGTTGTGAATTGTAGGAATCATGCAGGGAAGTACAAGCTGTAATCAGTTACTTGAAACCGCAGGTGCTTTTTCCTTTTTTGTGAAACTTCGATAGCATATTGATTCCAAACATTCACGAAAAGGTCATTTTTTAGCAGGTTAGCTGCCTGTATTTGTTGATTACAGGTTGTATTTCTGGAATTATGTGCGAGTAGAGTGGCTATGCTTTCTCCTCAGAATTTAAAGGTCTCTCCCGGAGTTTCTTGCTTTCATTATTCCATTTATGTTCTTTACCCTTTAAGTTTTCATTTTGTGATGTGTTCATTTTTGGTTTTTCAGGTGCCAACAATGGGGGAAATGATAAAGAAGTGGAAGAAAAATCATAGCACCTTTGGAATTCTTTATAGCTGGTTTCTTGCCAAGGTAAGCATTTAAGATGAATTTCATATTCATGCTTTTTGTGGAGGACTAGAATACTCTACATCAAGATTGTTGTAAGTTATTTTTTGCATCAAGCTTATTTGGTCAACTTTTATTTTTCTTTTTGTGTAAGGTTGCTG
This sequence comes from Populus nigra, assembly GCF_951802175.1. Taxonomy (NCBI): domain Eukaryota; kingdom Viridiplantae; phylum Streptophyta; class Magnoliopsida; order Malpighiales; family Salicaceae; genus Populus; species Populus nigra. The sequence goes on along the minus strand of NC_084864.1, from coordinate 2,570,013 downwards.
ATAAGCTCGAAGTTTTTCCTGGTTCTGAGTTCCGGGTAGCATTTGAAGAAGCAAGAAAGTACGAGGGCAAGGTAGTGCTTGGTGATCGTCCTGTACAGGTAAGATTCATTTGCTGTATAGTTTGTTGGAAGTGCTTTTGTTTCTTCTGAAATTGATATGCTGGATTATCTATTAAGTACGAGGGCAAGGGAGTTGGGTGGAATAAGGTTTTTTACTGCAAGAGAAATTCCTTCTGTGTTTATGAATATATTAGTATTCATATGATTCCATTCACATCTAGTTTTTTCATAAGAGAAATTTCGTGGTATACCCTCCTCCAGGCTGATTTTGAGATTGTGGGAAAAAAAATTGTAGTAACCTCCTTTAAGGTCAATTAGGAGGTTTAATTTTGGTTGCCTATTAGATACTTGGTTGCTACAGGTGCCCTAGTTTCTATATCATAAGATTTGCATTTTTTAGTCCAAAATCTAAATCTAGTGCCAATATCCCTATACCCAAGTGCTTATCTTTATTGCAATCATGTTTCAAGTATTTTATTACATGTGAAAAACTTGATGGCATAATCACTCTGAAGGCTGACTGTGAATTTGATACCATGGGATGCATGTTAGGTATTTTTGTGCTTGGAACTGGCTTTTCCCTGCTCTGGCTATCATTTCTAAGTGTTAATCTTGGGCCAAAAATTCCCCATCAAGACATGTTGCCATTCATCTAAAGTATCTATTTCTCTGACTTCTGGACTGAGACATCTATTGTGTTTAGTGGGCTTGCCAAATGTTTATTCTGGATGCTTCTTCAACTGTATATTCATGAATATGGACTGTGTAAAAACAATAAACTCACCATTTGATTTTGATCGACTATTGTCCACCTAAGCTTGTTGCCTCAGCCTCAGCTTTGGTCAGCAAAGCTTAGTAATAGGGGTCCGATCTCTGGAAACTGGAGAACCATAATTGGGTCTGTGAGCTCTTTAGGGCGCCCTCAATATATGTTTTCAAATACTGCTATACAATTTCAACCCGTCATAGCTTAATAAGCTTCTTTAATCTTCCTCACATCTCTTTTGATGCTACTCTGTTTTGTTCTTCTTACTGCTGTTACAAACTACTCTGACTTTGATGGCATCAACTGAAACAGATTACATTACGGAGGACATGGGGTAAAATGCCAGTTTGGCATAAAGTAAAATTTCTGTACTCGTTACTTTTTCATGCATTATTTTTACCAAGCTCTGAGGATCTTGAGAAAATGGTAAAATCCCTCAACCCCCTTTCCCTTTACTCATTATTCGAGATTACTAAATGTGGTTGACAGTCAATTTGTTTGCTTATTTCCAGCTAAAAGAAATGGATGATGTTGACATGCTGACTCTAGTCATTCAAGAAATGAGCAAGCAGTTCCCCACCCTTATGGAAACCCTTGTGCAAGAGCGAGATCAGTTAGTAGTCTTTTGCCTTCATTTGTTTCTGTAATTTGATGCTTTTTTTAGTTGGGAAGACATGATAGTTCCTGCCTTTGTTGCTGGTTTTCATAAAAAGGAAGGAGAAGAGTCTATTGGGAAACAGTTCTTTGTTTCTTTCTGCTTGATGTTGATTGCATCCGAGTTTATAAAGGGAATTGAGTTGCTAAAATATTTTTCAACTTCCTATGCCCGTGTCTCTTTGGAGTTGTGTGTTTATAGTTTGATTTCTGATGATCTGCTGGTTTAAGAAAATGTTTTGGAAAAACCTACCTTGAAGTCATGTTCCCTTTGTATCTATCAGTGAATAGCCGTGTGAAAGTTTAGGGGTATGAGCACTCTGCAAAAAAAACTTCCTATTTTGAATGAATTTATTGATATCACAAACTTTCAGGTACATGTCATCAACCCTTCTAAGAATTGCGAAAGAACATAATTCAGTCGTTGCAGTTGTTGGAAAGGGGCATTTGCAAGGGATTAAGAGGCATTGGGAGCAGCACATTGAGGTTTGTTTAGAACATATTTTGAGTTATGTTCTTGTTAGAAATACAGAATCCCAAACTTTCTAGTTAGTCCATTAACAAGTATGTGACTCATTATGCAGTTAGTTTTTATCAATGGAACCTTAAAAATAACCAGATTAGCATCCTCCTTGTCTGCCCATCTTTTAGATTTTCTTAAATCTTTACCAGCTCTACCTTCCTGTTGTTGCAGTTGAAGGATCTTATGGAACTTCCTTCAAAGAAATCAGCTGTTTCAGCTTGGAAGGTTCTTGCATCGCTAGGTGTTGCAGTTGTTGGTGTGGCCATTGTTTCAGGCATTTATCTTTCACGCAAGAAATAGCTAACAAGAGCTTCAATTTGCATCATGTATCATTTACGATACACAATTTCTTAGTCACAATTCACAAAGTATTCTTTCAAAGCTTGTTTGATTGGCCACATAACAAATAAGGACATAACAAATAGTCCTACTAGGGTTCCTGTATACATACGTGTAGCTGCTTGAAAGTTGCTTTTATACAGTCGTCTTATGGGAGTTCATCCTTGCTAAAATTTCTTAATGAATAACAAGCCAAGATGGCCTTGATTCAATAGCCGAACAATCCTACAGGCAAACAACAACGGCACAGAGGGCAAGAAGTACCTGTGACTAGCCACTTAACGATGCAATGAGAATGATACAGATGAGAGCATGTTGTGCAAGCAGCTTCAGATCCGATGAGAAGATGTTCCAAACAAACTGGACAGAATAAACCTTCCTCGGAACCCAGATTGTGGTCAACTTTAGTTTTCTGTAAGCATGGAATTGGCGGTTTGCAAGCTTGTAGCACGAGATCAAAAGGTTCCTTAAATGAATCCCAAGAGGTTGCTTTATCATCATCTACATGAATCCCAGTCGGAAGTTTAAACTTGATGATCCCTCCGCTCTCATCGTCGTCGGTTTCGCACGCCTCAGAGGCCACAGTGCACGCTGCACACTAACAAGTGATCGCTTTCAAGAGGCATTTTCGTAAGCATGGAAACATAACATATTATCTCAAGTAAGTCTTCTTTGTCTTCTAAAGATAATGGGATGCCTAAGTCGTCCAATATCAGTTCAGTGCTTCGGATTTCTTTGAAGAAAAACAATACATTGTCCATACATGGTGCCTGAAATTTGACTCTAGCCTTAGGTTCCACGCCATGTTTTGTTTCTTTGACACGAAAACTCTTTAGAGCATAGCCATTATTCCCCATAATTATTTTTCTTATTTTAAGGGAAGATAAGTGTGCCGTAGATGATTAAGAGTAGTTATATTGGGTAGTCCCAAGGGTTGAAGGAATTCTTGTACTTGTTGGATACAAATTCAAACGTGGAAATCTAATGCAAATTTACAATCCAACAATTCAGGAACTTTTTTTTTATTTTGGCCGGGCAGCTAGGTTAACTCGTGGATTATTATTAGGACGATTTAAATCAATTATTTTTATTAAATTAATATTGTTTATTTAAAAAATAAATAAAAATTCATTGACCCTTCATCAGGACCTAAGATCTGCTCAATCTTCAAAAACTGCCCAAAACAATTCAAAAATTTATAAAACACGCTTAGTATTGCATGATATATAAACTGTTGGCCTGGAGGACTGGAGATAATAGTGATTACAGGGAGTTTAAGGAAATCCTTGTCCCTTTTCTATTCGGATTGGACATGATAGCTTCAAAGAATAGCCTATTATAAAAAGAACTAAATGGAATGGGTTTTCACTGTAGATTTTGACAGAAATTACTGTAGATTATGATTAAGATTGTCAAAAATAATTTTTTGACACGACATGAAAAATATAATATAAGCTCAGATCATAAATTAATTATATATTAATAATTTTAGCTAAGAAATTAAATTATATTAAAATTTGATAAAGAGAGTCAACAATATTATAAGTAATGAGTGATTTAAATAAAACAAAAGAGACAGATAATATAAATCAATAAATTAATGACATGGAAAAATAAAAAGCATCATAACAAAACTTCTTAATGCAAGGGAATCACTGAATGGTAGGAAATATACATGAATATGGTGACAACTTGATTGTTCTCATCACAATAAGTTCTAATGTATCATTTTTGGGTTGCAAGCTAATAAGTCTAAACTAGTAATTAACTAACATAAATTCAATAATGAAATAAACCCCTAAACAATGTCTGATGTGCTAGAAAAAAAATTAAATTAAAAATAATTAGTCAAAATAAATAAATAAATAAATAAAATAGAATAAAAAAAAGTGTTCATGTTAAAATTCCTCAATATAACCCGAATCTCAAATTTTTGTATATTCTTGGCAGATTTGAGTCCTCATTTCAAACATGTCGTTCTCTTTCATCTGAATGAATTACTAGGCCTACAATATATGATTGAAAAGCTTCATATGTCTAGTTTTCAGCCCAACTTTAATCACAGAAAAATTCCACTAGTATATTTAGATATATCCTAAACAGTACATACAGGTTTAGTTTGACATATTTGACAAGATTCATCTACTGACTTTGACTCTCTGAAATATTATGTTTTCGAACTCCATTTGACCTGAAAATTTACCGCAATATATTTTCATGTGTCTAATATTTCCCTTTAAAATTTCAGCTTTATCCAATATACGGTTTGAAAGATATATTCAATCTTGTAAAACTAGTCAGTAGATATTTTAAGGCCAAATTTGGACCTGACCTGACCATATCACAAATTTAGTAAACTCGTAAAATCGAATCGAGTTTACCGATTTTTTACGATTTAAGTTCGATTTTACTAGTTTTCAAGTTTTAGTCTGATTTTACAGGTTAGATGCACGTTGTCTCGTAAAATCATATGATTTATATGATTTTACGAGTTAACTCATGATTTTAACAACAATGATTGCGACAGTGAAATTTACTTAGGTATAGTGTGTAGTTAAGAGGATCACAAAGGGTATTTTAGTATTTTCACGTTATTTTTTCTATTTTTTATTCGAAAAGATGCTAACACGTGTACCACACGCACCATTAAGGAGGCGCTTAAGACACCTCTCGATGGTCAAATTTAGCCATACGCCATCTAGATAGATGCTTAGACATGCTCACTTTCACATTGTGTGATGTGTCTAGAGATATCATGGTTGGATTCTCGTCGTGATTGGTTGTTTATGTTTTTTTCTTTCTGTCATGACAACTAAAGTGCACAATTATTCTCTGTTTGTTTGTTGTTTGACAACCATGTTTGATGTCAGACTTGGGTGCAGGATATCAGCTATGTTTGGTACTAGACCCAGGCATGGGTCTGGTATGGCTATAGACCTCAAGTTTGTTGGGTTTGGTATGGTTGCTACAGCTAGACCCAAGACTCTTTAGTCTTGCATTGCTGTTAGACTCAAGTCGTTTGAGTTTGATATAACTATCAGACTAGAATGTTTAAAACATTATATACTTTTTATAAAAAAAAATATTGACCCTCTGCAAATCACATCAATATACTAGTGGATTCTAGGTTTTGTTTTTCTCTACAACAAGAATTTTTTTTCACCCCAATTGATTAATTGAATCAGGAATTAAAAAAAAAAAGAATTGAAAGACAAAATCATTTACCGTTAAATAAGGAGGCTATTTGAAAGCGTATTAAAAGTTGAGAGCATATTAAAATAATAATTTTTTATTTTTTAAAATTATTTTAATATCATTATATTAAAATAAAAAAACATAAAAAATAATTAATTTTTTTAAATCAAACTTTGTTCAAACTCCTGTGCAAATGCAGCCCAAACAACAATTAAGAATTAAATGTATTGGGATCCTAACAAATCCAAGGATCATTAGTTTTGAACCTATTATCATTTTTGCTAGAGAATTAATACCTCAACGCTCAATATAATTAGATTCCAACATTTTACCAATCACCAATAAGAGGTTGAGAGATTATTGTAAAAGATGTGCGTCAAAATTAACCATTAATTAGGCTAGGGTATAATTTATTTGGCACTCGAGCCTGCATACCTCGAGAAACTAACAATTTGATCTTTTCGGTTGTTAAACTAATTCAATCAAACATTATTGTCATAAAAAATTCAAGATTCAAAGTGATTTGGTTCAGATTCTTAATTGAATTAGATAAGATATTAATTGAATGAAATCCAATCAACCAAACTTTGATCTAACCATAATCTAATCACAATTAACTCCTTAATACACAATTGACACAGTTCGACAACAGCATGGCACTGTTCCTTAATACAAGGAAAGAAAAGACATTAAAGACGACAAATCTTAGTCCTTGAATCAACCAACTGGCAGCTTAGTGCGACACATAGGGCAAGAAGTACTCTTGGATAGCCACTTGACAATGCAATGGCAATGAAACAGGTGAGAGCATCTAGTAGTAGCAGCTTCAGACCCATCAGGAAAATCTTGCAAGCAAATTGCACAGCATAACTCTTCATTCATGGAACCCGGAGTTTGTTGCTCAATCTTTACTTTCTTCAAGCATGGAATCGGTGGCTTGCAAGCTGGTAATACAGGATTTTCAGGGTTTTCGACAACATCCCACGAGACCGCCTTATCCTCATCAACATGAATTCCAGTCATGATATTGAACCTCGGGTGCAGAACGCAGACAAATATGTGGTCAATTTCACCGTGGAGTTTACGTGCTTGATCAGAGATGGCGAAGTGCAGAGTATCTTTCATGGCTGAAGATAAACTGATGTCTGTGTTGGTAAACATTTGCTTGTATCTATGATTTCTCAACACCAACTCCCACAGTCTCAACATGAATTGTTGTCTACTAACTTGTAAGCCAGCTTGCGATTCCTTGACAATAATGAACTCTACAGTAACCTTTTTGGCAAGAAACTGAGTTGAGTAGACAGAAGATGACGATGGCTCCATGCTTTCGCTTGAAATACTTGCTTGGAGCTGGAAGAAAACCGATTAGCAGAGAAAGTGTGAAATTGTTTCCCTAACGAAGTCTTTTTATAGAAAGGAAATGCAAGGGTTTCCATGTCTGTTCCGGATTCCGAATGGAAATTGGTACAAAGCTGTACAAAAAATAGCCGTTGGGCACATAAAAAAGGAAATGCAAGGGTTTCCATGTCTGTTCCGGAAACCGTCAGTTCTCTGACTCCAGGTTTCATATTTTTTACTTGATTAGACTTTTAATTCTAGAAAACCCTAAAGTTATCAGGTTCAATCAACCCAACAGCCTCACTTTTGATTATAAGCAAGGGTTTTTTAGACAAGAAAATGTATGTGGTGTTTCCAGGATTAGATGGCACTGATATCAGCCATTAATCAGGATAGGCCACAAACTGGATATAGCACCCGAGCCATTATGCCAAGAGGAACCGATAATCCCCCAGAATTGGTAATGGGTGCAGCATTTCACATAATTAGCCCACAATGACTTAACACATAATTAACAATGAAAACAAAATTAAACCTAAGACAAATGTACTTAAAATGGGATTAGAAGCTCAGTGGAAGGAGAAGTCGTTATTAAAGAAAGCTCACGGCAAGTACTCAAGTACCTGTCCACTGCCCTTCAACACATTTCAAGTGCTTAACCTCTTCATAGCAACAAATCCCTTTTGATAAAAAATCCATTAAAGCCAAAAAATTCAAAATTAAAAACATCGATCACGAAATGGATTTTAATTAGAAGGGCTTCAGTGTGTGTAACAATCAGATAATTGACTTAATAATCTCACTGAAATCCGCTAAGATAATTTTGTTATCATCATAAGCCCAATTGTCAAGGGAAAACTTTTTCTGAAGAACACCAAATTTATCCCACAAAAACAAACCCAAAAAAATCAAAACCAAGAGAAAACGAAGTGGGATACAAAAGGAATGAGAGAAAAAAGAAGGGTGCTCAGACAGCCAAGGGTTAGTAATCAAGTTCCGGGAGAAGAAGCCCAGATCAGAAACTCTAATCCACAAACAATTTGCTTCATCACAGCACTCTTTTCTTGAATACAAGCAGCCTCTTGTGTACCAAAACACCATATTGACTTAGAGTGGGACGTGGGCTTCGGAGTTTTGAACCTTAGCATATTGACTAATCAATAACCATACTTTTAAATTTTTTAAAAATTTTAAATTTTAAATTAATTTTTTTGCTATTTTTAAATTGTTTTAATATAATAATTTAAAAAATAAATTTTAATTAATAAATAAAATATTATTTTAATATATTTTCATATAAAAAACACTTTAAAAAATAATATTTATTATATTTTAAAATAGGTCTACAAGCTATTTTAGCTATAGTTATTAAACCCGGACCGGCCTGGCGGGTCGATCTAGAACCCGGTTGACTCGGTTGCTGTACTGGTCTGGGTTTGTCAAAAAACCAGCCTGTGCAACGACCCGCCCAAACCCGAGTGAGACCTGATATTTTTTTCTTTCAAATGTGATTTTTCTCCTATACTTTTTTTTTATATATATTTTTAATTGGTTATTAATATTTTTTAAAATTCACTATATAAATATTAGAAACGTGTTCTATTTTTTCAATTTAGGATTTGAAACCCTTTAGCATATATACTATATGTTTAGAAGAAAAAAATTATTTTTTCAATATGGGATTTGAAATCCTTTTGTATATATACTTTATTGTCACAAGAAAAAAGTTATGTTTTTTTAATGTGAGATTTGAAACTTTTTAGTATATATACTCTATGTTTTCAATAAAAAAGTTATTGTTTCAATATGGAATTTAAAGCCATTTCGTATATATATTCTATATTCACAAGAAAAAAGTTATGTTTTGCAATGTGGGATAAAAAACTTTTTAATTTAAATACTTCAACTTAAAAAGATAACATAATATATTTTCATTGAGGGATTTGAAACCCTTTAGTATATATACTCTATATTCACAAGAAAAAAAGTTATGTTTTTTCAACGTGGGATAAAAAGTTTTTTGGTTTAAATATTTCAATTTAAAAGCATAACATAGTATCTTTTCAATATGGAATAAAAAACTTTTTAAAATATTCTTTTAAATTTCATTATTTACAACATGTATAGTTTATAATCATATGAATTTTTTTTAATTTTTTTATATAAAATATTAAAAATTTAAATATATTTTTTTAAATTTTTTCGGATTGACCCATGAAATCCGGGAGTCAGCCCCTTGACTAGGTCAACTCTCGAGCCGGTTTTGATAATTATGATTTTAGCGATTGCATAACTACTTCTTTTGTTTGGATTAAAGGAAGGTACTTATTAGCCATATTTTTCTTTTATTTTCATTTAATTATTTTTTTCATTGCAGATAATAGATTTTTTAATTTTACATCATTACACTAATATGCTTTATTATATAGAACATCTATTTTGGGACTCACATTTTGTTATTGTCTTAAAAAATATAGATAAAAAGGATATATTTTTTATATATTCATTTTTAAAATGATATAAATCCAATCTAAAAATACTACAGAGAAAATTTTTTTTTATTTTTTTATATTTTATTTTTATTTCTCCAATCAAATATGATTTATGTTTTTTCTATATCTATCATTTCTATCATAAAACATTAATAAAATACAATAAATTCTAAAGATTCTAAATATTTTTTAAATCAAGTTTTAAGATAGATTGGTTATTCATATCTAAATTAATATATTAAAAAAATCAAAGACTATAAAATTTTGTAGCTTTATATTCGTAGTATAAGATTTGTGTTACTGGCCAAGACAATAATATTTAATTATTAACAATTAACAAAAAAAAACTAAAAAATAAGGTGTTTTTACTTACTTCTCCTCACAAAATACTATTAATTGTAATAATGTTTTTTTCATTTGTTTTTTTTACAGTCTACTTTTTTGTTTTCAATTTCAATTATATCCTTTAACATTATATTTACTGGGGGTTAGACTTTGTAATTTTTCTTAATTTATTTTCATGAAGTTATTTATTCTTATAACTTGAATCGTAAGTTTGACAGATTAACTTGATGGACTCAATTTTATTTTCTTTTCCTAATTGTTTTTCTTTGTAATTTCACCATAAAAACATTGTGTTGATTGAGAATTATGCTTCATGATTTATTTTAGTTTGTTTCCTATGATATTATCTTCATCTTATGACTCTGGTCACGAGTTTGATGGATTAACTCGGGTTAACTTGAGTCGGTTTTTGTGTTTTTTTAAATTTATTTTTTTATTTCATCTTTCAACATTGGATTAATTGAGAATTGAACTTCATAATTTATTTCAATTTTCTTTCTATTGAGTTATCTTGGTTTTCATGATTTATTTTAGTTTGTTTCCTATGATATTATGATTCTGGTCACGAGTTTGATGGATTAACTCGGGTTAACTTGAGTCGGTTTTTGTGTTTTTTTAATTTATTTTTTTATTTCATCTTTCAACATTGGATTAATTGAGAATTGAACTTCATAATTTATTTCAATTTTCTTTTTATTGAGTTATCTTGGTTTCATGATTTGAGATGCGGATTTGACAAGTTAACACGAGTTATTTTTTTCAATTTCATCTTTCAACGTTGAGTTTATTGGAAATTAGATTTTATAATTTATTTTGATTTGTTTTTTTTTATGAGATTGTCATAGTCTTATGGCTCAACATGACATATTAACCTGGGTTGACATGAATCAATCCAATATATTGTCGCTTTAATATTTATAAAAAAATATCATCTTGGATATTTATTTTGAGTCAAACTACGGTTTTATTAGTTGTTCGGGCTGTCTTTGAACTCGCCAAGTTGACCGAGTCAATCCTTACATAATTTATTTTTTTCTACTAGAAAAAAATATTAAAAAGTCTATATAAATTTTTTATGTTAAAAAACTTTTGATCCGACCTACGAGCAATGCAGTCTAGTACTCAAATGAACACTATTCAATGAAATAGTATTTTGACAAACTTGGCCCTTTCTCAAAAAACTATTAAGCTAGAATTTGGAGGTAGAATAGTCTTTTTACCATGATTCAATGTCATTTTTAATTTTTTATGGGGTAGATTAGTGTTTTTCAATTTTTTAGAGCAATTAAATTACTAAAATACTTTGAAAAAAAAAGGGGACAACTTCAACCCTAGAGCATTTACTTAATTTTTTCATTTTGTTTTATTTAAATTAAATTACTTAATCAACTTTGGGTTCAAAATTAGCAAAATTATCATCCAGGAGTATTTAAGAGTATTTGAGTTTTTTTCATGATGGTTTCTTTTGTCAATGTTAAGTTTTTCTCGGGGTATTCTTGTATTTTTAAAAATATTTAATATTTTTTTAAAGAAAACTTGTTTGGTGCGTGCCACGCATGTGTCATAGGTGGACACCCCTGCATCCTATATGCAGTGCTTATCAGGATGTTTGGTCACCAAATATTGTGTTTCCAGAAGGCATTCGAAAGGTTTCGATGCCCCATCCGCGATGGGGTGGTGAATGTGCCAAGTGCACCTCTAGTTTGGTGTTGGTAGCCATTTTTATTTTTATCATTATTCTCTCTATCCATCTTGAATTTAATGCCAACCTCTTCAAAATTTCAAACTAGCCCCTTCAACATTTTTCTTTAACTTCCGGTCTTTGTCATTTCGATTATTATTTTTTTTATGTCATTTTGATTACTATTTTTTATTTATTTTGAATAGTTTTTGTCCTTTGGATTACTATTTTTTTTATATGTCATTTTGATTAGTATTTTTTATTTATTTTGAATAATATATAAAAATATTATTCCTTTTTAATTTCACCCCATTTAATTTTTTTAATCTTTCAAAATTCATTCATATTCTTTTTGATTAATATTTGTTTTGATTGAGATCATTTTCTAAATTGTTTTATTTTTGTTTTTACAATTTCATCTCGCTTTAGTTTTTTTTCCTATCAAATTTGATCTTTATTCTTTAGATTATTTTTTTTTTACTCTGACAAGTTTCTAAAATTAATATTTTTTTCATGATTTTATTTTTCAACATTAAATTGGTTAAAAATTAAGTTTCTTGATTGCACCAGGATCTAGAATATCACGGGTTATGAGTTTTATAGATTAGACTAGGTTTATGAGGTTTGCGTCAGGTTTTCTTGGTTTTTATTTTCCTTTGTTTAAACTAATTTTTTTTTTATCATTCAGTATTTATTTAATTGGAGGTTGGGTTCCATTCTTTTTATTTATTTATTTATTTTATATAGAATTTTTTGTTGTTTTTGAAAATGACCCCAATTATCTTGAATATTTTTATTTGTCATTCTTTGTTGGGTACTTTTATCTAATTCTTTAAATTAATATTTTTTTTCAATTCTTTCCTTTAATATTTGGAATAATTTTTTAAAATAATTTATAAAATTATTATTTTTTCAATTTCACCCCCTTTAATTTTTTTTTAATATTTTAAATTTAGTCCTTATTTTTTGAATGCTATTTGTTTTATTTGAGATATTTTTTTTTAAAAAAATTTCATTATTCTCAAGTTTTTTTTCCTATCAAATTTGATCCCTGTTATTTTTATTACTATTTTTTAAACCTTAGATCAAGTTTAGAAGGTTCACTTGGATTTGCTTGATTTTTTTTAAAACTCATATTTTTTTAATTTTATTATTTAATATTTATATCATTAGCAATTAAGCTCTGTTTTTTTCTATGTCTTTTATATAACTTTTTTTTTTAATTTTCAAAAGAACCTAGGTTATTCTAGAGATTTTTTTCCCGGATTCTCCATTCTTTTTATATCCCAAGTTTTATTTTTAAAAAAATACTTGCATCATCTAAAATATTTCTTTTATTAATAAAAAAAATGTTTTGATCCGCGATCCATGATGCAACGCAGACCCACAAATCCAGTTAGTTGTATAGAGTCAGGAGAATGAGAGGTGCAGAGGAATGATTTGACTCCTCAATTTTTTCTAGGTTTCGAGTATGAAAAGGCGAGGCTGTGCGCCCCCAAACTGTAGACTTGATGCTTGAACAATCGACAAATTGACGACATCATGATGGGCTTTCACTATTAGCCAATCATTTTTTACTAGGAGCACATCTTTTGTCTCTCCTTTTCCCAGGAGAAATTGCTTCCAACAAGGTTAGAATAAAGAGTTTTTGCACTTCAAGTTACGTAACATCTGCAAGCCATTGTTACTTTGAAGTTAGAACTTGCATTCCATGAAATCTCAAGGCATTGCTAAGGTATCCAAATCAGCCTGGAAATCTCCTTAGGACTCGTAGTTGCCAAGTATTTGTGATGGCAAATGTTTGGTTTAGCTTCTAGATTTTGTTTATCACAAGGGAGTTCACACTATTCCTAATGAAATAACATGAAAGTAACAGTACAATATTTCACACCAAAAATAAAATCTTCGAGAATAAATTATGTATATCATCGAAATCTTTTAGGTAACGTTTGGTTATACGGGTATTATTTCTTGTATTTTGTTGTTTTTAAAAGACAAAAAATCACTTAAAATTGTTTTTAATACATATTTATTTTATATTTCTAACTTCTTTTTTTTCTCCAAACAAACACACTTTAAAGAATACTAATCAAACACAATCTATGAATGGTTTATTCTCTCTTCAATAAAATAAATAAATAAAAAAAAACAACACACTAAGCCTTAGCTATTAACCAAAGCACATTGCCTTCTAATCTCACCATTCGAGCCAGTTTTAACACGAATTCTGCCCATTTTCTCCATGGATTTGGAAAATTCAGAACGGAAATCTATTGAACCCTGTAGTATTTGGCGGATCATAGACAATGTATTAGAGTTTGTGGTCAAGGCAGCATCTGATTGAAATAGACCTCTTCTCTTTAGCAAGAGTTTATAGTAGCTGAGATCAAATGTCTTTCTGCTTCCAGGGTCCATCTCAACTATAGTAGTGTTATCGCTAATACTTTTGCACTTTCTAGCCTTCAAATTCGCAGCATATTCGCTATCTAGAGCTGGGTCTTCATCTCCAATCCCAGTGAAATTGTATAGCCGGTTCGAAAACGATTGACAATGAGCAATGCCAATGGTATGAGCACCTGGGAAAATCAATTTGATTAGATGATCCATGATTCAGCGCTGTAAGAATGCGTCACGCAGTGAAAATGTCAAATGGGACGTACCAGAAAGCAAGACCAGGTCTTTCAAATCAAGACCTTGGTTAGCAAACAGTGTTTGTAGAGTGGTGAAGTTGATCATGGGAGATGGGACGTTGGACAAGGCCTCTGAGGACCTGGAGATCAAACCGTCTCGCCGGCCAGTCGGAACTCTCCAGAATGGACCTCCCTGTCAACATTGGAAAGAAAATTTATTTTTGTTTCTCGAGTAATGAATAGTATTAGAGCATTGATATTTTTGTTTTGTTTTGGAGTTACATACTGTGGCTACTATACTGTCCCTAGCGACCAAGGTGAGGATATCAGCACAAGACACAATTCCAGGACATTCAGCTTCAACTAGGCGTTTCACTCTGTCGATGAAGTCAAAGCCTCTGAGTGTTAGATTTGGAGTTGCTGCCTTTTCAGGTTGTTCGCCGGAAGTTGAGTTCAACAGCACAGATGCATCGCAACCCTGACAAAAAAGTTTCCTCTCGTGTTATCTCACAATCTGAAAAATCAACACATGCAACATTCTGCAGTAAATATGCAAATACATACCCTGACAAAGCAATCATGGAAATGCATTCTGATTAAGGTTGCAGCCAATGATGGAGCGTTGTGGATGTGCTGGTTTACAAAGCCTTGCACAATCTTCTCAGCTTTCGGGCAGCTTGTATTATAAAAACCCATCTTTAGTTGAGCTTCGGTTGAGCCCATAAATGCTAAAAGACCAAAGATTAGCATCCCGAAATACCCAATCCTTCCCATCTTGATCGTTTCTAGTTTTTTTTCCTCTTTCAATCTTGCCCTTTAATACTGCAAATGTAGGATCCTAGTAGTCCATTCAATGAAGCAACATCAGATGTACACTCAATGCCTTCTTGGGAAAGACTTGTAGGCATCTGTGCTACAAGATGAGAAGCAAGATGATAAAAACAGCACGTCTAGCAAAACTATGATAAGTACAGTACATCTACCGAACAAACATGTGTCATCTCGTATTATTTAGGCATATTTTGATCTAAAGTAGGCCATTAAGGACATGATTAGTCAGGCTTGTCTCTCCTAGAGTAAGCAAAGCAAGGCTACTGTGACACCCCCCACACATCATCAAGGCCTTTTCCTTTTACTGCATTGATCTTTCGTTTTTTTATTGATTTGGCAGGTAGCATTTTTCTTGCAATGGCATGCTAAAGTATTAAGAGGCGAAAACAAGATTGACAGAAGGATAAATACAACTTGTTCACCTGCTCTATGGTGGCTGTGTTATCATAATTCTGAACTGCATTTTCCTTTTACCATGTACGGATAACTGCTGCCATCCATGATCCCAGTAGAATAATAAAGAATATACTTTGTCAAGAAAAGAATCTGACATCTGAAGAACTGGGAATATGTAAGCATGAATCCACATAAAAAGCAGCAGACAAAGTGACAGAAGATTATATTGGAAAGATTGATGACAACAGGATATCCAGAATGATCTAGATCTGATCTTCTCTGTTTCGTCTTCTACTAAGAGGATTCTTCAGGGGGTCAATATTGAAATCTAGGATCAAGAGAAAGTTTGGCACATGATTTCTCAGGCTGGAAGCAGTTGGCTTGATCTGTGTTAGCCTGCTCGGTATTGATCCTGTGCATGTATTGGGATTCTGTTCTGTATACTTGACATCCTGTGGACGCTTGGTCTGATCTAGCTCCTATTAATGGAATGATGAAATCAATCATATCTTTCATTTACATTTTGCAGCAGTTAAATACACAAAGAATAACAAATATTTGTTTTGAAATCCTAACTATAGAACAGTTCAAAACTACTTCCTAGCTTTAAGGGCTGTTGCAATCTGTGCAACTTATTTGAATAATTCAAAACAGAGAAACTACAGGGCTGTTACAATCTGTTGCAATCCATTGAGGGGTGATATGCCCCCTTAAGAAGGAGCTCGAGATAGAAGTCCAATCTTGGATTTGAGATCTAGAAAATGGATACGATGAAGAGGCTTGGTCAGTGCATCAGCAAGTTGATCTGCTGAGGATACATGGGCAACACGAAGGACACCATTTTGTACTTGGTCCCTGATAAAGTGATAATCGATGGCAACATGTTTCATTTTTGAGTGAAAAACAGGATTGGAGCAGAGTTGGGTAGCTCCAACATTGTCACAGTATAAGACTGGACAACACGGAAGTTGAACATCTAGATCAGACAGAAGATAGCAAAGCCAGTTGAGCTCAGTTGCTGCATTTGCTACTGACCTGTATTCCGCTTCAGTTGAAGATCTTGCAATAGTTTTCTGTTTCTTAGAACTCCATGAAATGGGATTGCGACCAAGATATATGACATAGGCACTGGTAGATGAGAAATCATCTTTGTCACCCGCCCAATCTGCGTCTGAATAGGCATGTAGATTTAATGGAGACCTGCGATGTATTTGGAGGCCATCATTAATAGTTCCACATAGATAACGTAAGAGGCGTTTAACAAAGCTCCAATGATCAGTTGTTGGAGTGTGCATGTACTGAGAGAGCTTGTTAACCGCAAATGCAAGATCTGGTCTGGTAATCAAGAGATATTGAAGGCTGCCGACAATTGTTCTGTACTCAGAGGGATCAGGCAAGGCAGTGCCTGATTTTAACAAAGGTGGACTAGTTGGAAGAGGAGTGAACAAAGGTTTGGCATCTGCCATATGAGTGCGAGCTAGAATATCCAAAATATAACGCCTTTGAGATAACAAAATTCCATGTTGATTGTGAACTACCTCAACGCCTAAAAAACACGATAACTGTCCAAGATCTTTAATGGAAAACTGATGAGCAAGAACAACCACAAAGGAGTCGATCATGGTAGTATGGTCACCAGTAATTATTAAGTCATCCACATAAACCAGGATATACATTTTCTTTCCAGCAGTATTGAGAACAAATAATCATGTATCCGTAGGAGAATTTCTAAAACCTGAGTGAAGAAGGAAAGTGCGAAGTTCATGATACCATGCTCTAGGTGCTTGTTTGAGGCCATAGATTGCCTTTCGAAGTTTGCAGACATAGGATGGATGATCTTGATCAACAAAACCTTGTGGTTGTTGCATGTGTACAGTCTCAGAGAGATGGCCTTGAAGGAAAACGTTGTTGACATCAAGTTGGCGTAAAGTCCAACCCCGAGATACAGCAAGGCTGAGGACCACACGCACTGTTGTTGGTTTTACTACAGGGCTGAATGTGTCAAGATAGTCAACACCAGGTCTTTGGTGAAATCCCTTTGCGACTAAACATGCTTTGAACCTGTCAATAGAACCATCAGTGTTACGTTTAATCCGAAATATCCACTTACATCCAACTATATTCTGTGTAGAATCAGGTGGAACAAGTTCCCACGTTCCATTTCTGACTAAGGCATCACATTCATCAGACATAGCTTGACGCCACCTGGGATCAAGAAGGGCTTTAGTCACGGTGGTTGGTTCAAAATCACTGGAGGTGGAGAGTCGGGTATGAAGATTCAGCTTAGTGATGGGTTTATGAATGTTGTTTTTAGCTCGGGTGGTCATGGAATGAGTGGGAAGGGTCGGAGTTTCAGGTGGGGAGTGGAGGGTTGAGGTTGTACCTGTTGAGGATGTTATGGAAGGGGAGGTTGTATGGGTGGCAATGGTGGTCAGAAGCTGAATGGGGTTGGATGGTGGAGCTGTACTTTGAGGTTGCTGAGTATTGAAGACTTCAGATGGCATAGTGAGTGGTGGTTGTGAAGTGGGTGAAATAACTTTAATTGGTGCAGGAATCCAAGTGGTGATGGGATTGGAAAGTGAAGTAGAGGACGAACCTGATAGTGAAGAGAAGGGAAACTGTGACTCAATAAATTTGACATGTCTTGAGACGTAGATTCTGGAGGTGGAAGGATCAAGGCAGTAGTATGCACTTTGAGTAAGAGAATACCCAAGGAAAACACATGGCTTGGACCGTGATTCAAGTTTGTGTGAGGTGTAAGGGCGGAGCCAAGGGTAGCATAGGCAGCCGAAGATGCGTAACTTGGAGTAGTTTGGGGCTGTGAGAAATATTTTGTGGTAGGGTGAGGACAAGTTTAAAGTAGGAGTGGGCAATCTATTAATGAGATAGACAGCTGTGGCAAAGGCATAAGTCCAGTAGGCATGGGCTAAAGAGGCATGTGTGAGTAGGGCTAGACCAGTTTCAACTATGTGAAGATGTCGTCTTTCAGAGTAACCATTATGTTCAGGCGTGTGAGGGGGGGTTGTGAGATGAGAGATACCATTGGTGGAAAGAAAATTAGCTAGAGAGATATACTCACCACCATTGTCAGAGTAGAGTGTTTTAATGGTGGAATTAAAGTGTTTTTCGACAATGGCTCTGAATCGAATGAAAACGTCTTTGACATCTGATTTGTTTTTGAGTGGGTAAAACCAGATATATTTAGTGAAATGATCAATAAATATAGCATAATATTTAAAGCCATTTTGAGAGAAAATTGGCGAGGTCCACACATTAGAGAAGATAATTTCAAGCGGTTTGGTGGAGACAATTATAGAGTTGGAGAAAGGAAGCTTGTGGCTTTTATTGCAAAGACACGCATTACATGAGTAATTGGAAGATAAGGAGGAAGACAAGCTTAAATGATTGCTAGAGACAACATGTCTTAGAATTGAAAAGGCTGGATGGCCTAGGCGATGATGCCAGTCGAAGGACGTAGGCTTTATTGTTGAGAAAGCAATGAAAGGAGAGGAAGAGGGCCATTCATAGACACCATCTTTAGTTTGCCCCTGTAGCAGGTTGTCCCGGTATGAAGTTCCTTAACAAGAAAAGTGGATTGTAAGAATTCTATGGAAACATTGTTAGAAGTGCAGAATTGTGAAATAGAGATGAGGTTCTTTTCCATAGAGGGAACACAAAGAACATTGTGTAATTGAAATGTATGGAGAGGAGTTGTGAGAGAGGTGGAACCAGTGTGAGTGATGGGAAGAGTGGATCCATCTCCGATCATGATGTCATCAGTACCGCTATATGGAGCATGCAGGGAGAGGTTGCTTAGATCTGAGGTGACATGGTGTGAAGCACCACTGTCTAAAAGCCAGGATGGTGTGGTGGAGGGATGGGTGGCAAGGTGAGCTTGTGGTTGCCAGGGTGTTCCTTGTTGAGGAGTGCTGGAAGAGGGTAAAGGATGAACTGGTACAAGGCGAAAGGAAAGGCACCGATTGGCAGTGTGACCCTGAATCCTGCAAATTTGGCAGTGACCAAGGTATGGTTTGTGAGGAGTGTTGCTACCCAATTTTTGACCCATGTTTTAATAATTTTTTAGAAAAAATCCAAAAATAGTGAAAAGCATTGAAAACCCAAAAAAATACATTTTTAATACATTTGCATCGTTTTTAGCATTGGCAGCGTCGTCTAAAAAGAATTTAAATTTTCAAAGGTCTTTCGAACGCGTTCAATTTTTAACGCGTTAATTTTAAAATCATTGATTTTCCTCATTGAGTTGACGTTGATATTTGCTCGCTTTCAAAAATACAAAAAAATAAGAAAAATCAAAATTTACAAAAAAAAAAGAGGAAAAGAGAAGGAAAGGAAAAGTTGAGGGACTAATTTGAAAACCTAGCAAAACTTTTCCTATAAATACCATGCTAAAACTGAATTTTCAGAGGGGGTATTTTTGACAAAAAAAAAAAAGGAAGAGCAAACCCTAAAAAACCTAACCCTACAAAACTTGTTCTTCTTCTTCTCCAAGAGCAGCCGCCGCCCCCCACCCGGTGGTTTCCATTTTTCCTCTTCCCTCTCTGTCTTTTCCCTCCTGCTCAGCCGTCCCAGCTCTCCCTCTCGGCCAGCACCCTCTCTTTTGCCAAAGACAAACCGAACTGACCCCCATTTTGGCTCCGGCTATCTTCCCTTTGGTTACTCTCACTCTCGGCCAAACAGACTGCCCCCCCCCCCCTGCACATTTCTTCTCCTCTCCTTTGGCCAAAAACATAACTAGCCGATTCTCCTCATCTCCCCTCTTCCAACTGCACACAAGGCTCTCCCTCACACAGCCTTCATTTCCTCTCTTCACCTTCAGCCAGCCATTTCCCTCTCTTCACAGCTCCTGAACCGAACCCCCCCTTCACCTAAGCCTTCTCCTCAGCGGCGTCTTCTTCTCCTCCGATCTCCAGCAACGCCGGCTCCACAAGGTCACACAGCAGCAGGGCTCGTTCAGCCTTCCACTGCAGCGGAGACACTGCAGAACCGCATGCAGACCGGACAGAAACCCCAAAAGCCAGCAGCCCCACTATCTTTCCTTCTCCCTCCGGTGGCGCCTGCAGGTCCAGCTCCATCTCCTCCACCAAGAGCAGCGGCAGCAGCACTCAGCAACAAGGCCAACCACCGCTGCTAACAACAGGAGCAAACACCACCGACGCGCCACCAGCCTCGACAGCTTCTCCTCCAACAGCAGCAACCCACAGGCCAGCGAACCCAGCTCACCGCCTCCAGCAGCGCCGTCCTTCCCTCTCTCGGCCGACCCAGCCGTTCCTCAGCTCCGCCACTAGATCTGCCACCGGCAGAAGGAGCAGCCACCAGAATCGGAAGGAACCGACCCTAGAGAAGCAGATCTTGAAAAAAAAACAGAACAAAAAAACGAAAAATAAAAGGCTAAAATAAACTGGAAACTTGCTTGTGATTTGGGTGTTTTTACAGGTCAAGGTGTTACTGCCGGCGTTGCAGAAGAGAAGCGGAGAAGAGGCCAGTTTCGGCCTGCTGTTTTCCCGGCCGCGCGTGGACCCACGCGCCGCCAGTGGCGGTGCGCGTTGGAACACGCGCCGCCAGCTGCTCCTGCCTCCAATTCCTGTGCAGAAGGGTCCCCCTGTAATTTCTGGAGTTTTAGGGACTGTTTTGTAATTTTTAGATTATGTTATTGTAATATTTTTGTTTAGTTTGTTTAGAAATTGTATTTTGTATTGTGGATGGAAAAAAAAGAAAAAAGAAAAGAAAAGAAAGAAAATAATAATAGAAAAAGAAATGTGTGTATTTGTGTTTTTTTTTATGTATGTTATTGAATAAAAAAAAATGAATTTAATATTTTTAATTTATAGGCACAAATATCTAAAGGACAGATAAAAATCATGTTGTATTTCCCATAAAAATGTAGAACATGTATCTACATATATTTGGGAACCAATAACTGATTTATCAAAGCCTTAGAATTGGGCTAAAATTTTATTTTTAAAAACACATCAAGTCCACGAAGCAGCTTACCTCAGGTAGGGTGCGTTAGGGGTGCTAATACCTTCCCTAACCACAACTAGTCCCTTTCCTGTGAATCTCTGACAAGACCAGTACATCAGGTTTCCTAGTAGCCCTCAATAAATTACTAGGTGGCGACTCCGACGAATCAATCAAATCAAACAACAAACGAAAAATCGCCAGCCGACGCCGCGCGCTGATTTTTTTTTGACGTGCGACAGAATGGCGACTCCACTGGGGAAGGTACTGTTTCTGACAATATTGGACTAAGCTTTGTGTATTTGATGTGTTTAAGTTTTTGTATTTTTGTCTTGTTTTATTTTTTCCATGCATTTTTAGAATTGTTTCATGCATCACTTGTATTTATTTTTGAAAGCACACACAAGCTTCAGGTTAGGAGGGGGACTAGCAGCTTACCTTACGACTTTTAGTCAAGGTTTAAGTTTGTGTAAACCCCAACTCTTCGTTGAGTGCTTAGACTGGTAATAGTTGGACACGTGCCATCTCATTGCCTACAAGCCCCTATATTGCCTTCAAGAGGGGTGATCACTGGGACAACAAGAGATCCTTTTTAGAGACCAAGTAGTAAACCTACCTTTTGTCTCACTTAAAAAGATTAGAACCTGCCTTTAGAAAGTGTGCTCCGTATATATTGTTTTGCATCAGGGCAAACCCTTCTTGAAGCATCTTGAACTCAAGACTTTTGGGTGACCCAATGGCCGTCACTCAGAAAATTTTCATTGTAGAGTTTGGGGCAAGAATCAAGATTCTTGTTTCATCATACAAGAGTTACGACCATATGTCACCCCTCGAAGGGCGAGTTCATCATATAGTTTTACATGTTCATACATATATCATGCATGTACCGGGTTGAAAGATAGGTTTCCCCCACACAAGTTGTGCTACACGTGAATGAAGAAAGATGATAGAAATGAAGAAAGTTGTCGGGGAGAGGCTCATTGTCAAAAGAAAGTTGAGAGTATCAGAGGTGAAGTAGCTAGAATCAGATCTGCTTGAACAAGTGTAGAGCATCAAAGGGAAATGGAATATCTACACAGTCTTCTGTGGGAACACTACTTGTCCATGTCCCATTGAAGTTACACCTCCTCTTTTCAGTCCTGAATAATTGCAACAATGCCTTTAGTCATCAGCTAATGACAACCTTTGTTCTTGTTCAGTTGCACTGATAATTATTCATCGCCTCCATATCTGCTAATGGAACCAAATAACTACTAGCTTCTGTACATGGTGCATTAGCCTTCTTTGAAGTTACCCCAACTGTGAGCTCAATTCCAGTTCAGCAGCACAAGAAAAAAAAAAACCAAAAAAAAAAAAAACCAAGATTAGACACTGAACTTCTACGTTGCAGAGCTCTCTCTGTGGAGATTTGTTTTTGGATCTGCCAGTGGGGAATGCAAGAGGGGGTGTAGTAGTTTCATATGCTTTGAAACTTTCTCCCACCAGTGGCACCAACAAAACATTGTAGCGGGCAGAAGAGTCAGACCTGGTCTGAAAATATTAGCAGTCGTCAAGCTTCAATGTGGCAGAGCTCCCTCTACAAAAATCTGTTTATGGCTCTGCAAGTTGGGAATGCAAGAGGTGATTTATTAGTTGCATATGCTATAAAAATCTCTCATCAGTTTCAGCCCAAAGACACTGTGGCAGGTTGAAGAGTCAAACTTGATAAAAAAAAAAAAAAAAAAAAACATGAGTAGACATCAAATTTCTATGTGGCAGAGCTCTCTCTGTAGAGATTTGTTTGTGGATCTGTCAGTGGGGCATGCAAGAGGGGATGCAGTACTTCCACACGCTACAAAACTTTGTCTCATCAGTTTCAGCACCGAAACACTGTAGTAGGCCGAAGAGTCAGACCTAGTCTGAAAATATGAGCAGTCATCGAACTTTGACGTGGCAGAGCTCTCTCTATAAAAACCCGTTTGTGGCTCTGCAAGTGGGGAATTCAAGAGGGGATGTAGTAGTTTCAGACAATGTGAAAATTTATGCCACCAGTTTCAGCACTGAAACACTGTAGTAGGCAGAAAAGCCAGACCTGAGCTAGAAAACAGGGGCAAATATAGAACTTCACCGTGGCAGAGCTCTCTCTGCAGAAATCTGTTTGTAGCTCTGCAAGTGGGGAATCCAAGAAGGAATGAAGCAGTTTCAGATCATTTATAATTTTCTCCTACCAGTGTCAACATGAAAACACAGAAGTATAGAGAAGAGACATGCCTAGACTGAAAAAACATGAAGAAGACTGAAACTTCCACAGAGCAGAACTCCCTCTACAGGTCTCTGTTTGCTGCACCGTCAGGGAGGGATCGAAGAGGAGACAAAGGAGTTTAGATTCATCAGGCTCTCTTCCAGTTTTGACAATGTGTGATTCCACACGTTGGTAATGGCGATGCCGCATGTTTCTAGGCACGACCAAGATTACCAAGCTGTTGAAAGGTTTCCGACAACCAACCACAACAACATTGGAATATTGACATGAAGTTGTGAGGATTGCCAAAAGAATTAAGCGAGCCATGAAGAAGTGAAAGATTGAAGGTTCTGCCATGAATTCCAGAACAATGAAGAGAGATGAATAAGAAGATAACTCTGAAGGTGGAAAACCTTATTCATGTGGTTTAGCCAGGTCTCACTGTAGCATCAACTGCTTAAATGTTTTTGCCAAGATTGACATAAAGAATTAAGCGAGCCATGAAGAAGTGAAAGATTGAAGGTTCTGCCATGAATTCCAGAACAATGAAGAGAGATGAATAAGAAGATAACTCTGAAGGTGGAAAACCTTATTCATGTGGTTTAGCCAGGTCTCACTGTAGCATCAACTGCTTAAATGTTTTTGCCAAGATTGACATAAAGAATTAAGCGAGCCATGAAGAAGTGAAAGATTGAAGGTTCTGCCATGAATTCCAGAACAATGAAGAGAGATGAATAAGAAGATAACTCTGAAGGTGGAAAACCTTATTCATGTGGTTTAGCCAGGTCTCACTGTAGCATCAACTGCTTAAATGTTTTTGCCAAGATTGACATCCCACTGCCACTCAAGTTGGCCTACCACCACCTGTCAGGTTCCAGACTTTTTGCCTGACTCCGACAAATCCCATGCAACCACCATTTTCTAGGTGGTATAATCCAGACAAGAGATGGGATGTCATGGTGGGGTCCTCGGCCATTTCAGTTGAACAAATACAAGAGTTTCAAGAATCGAACTCAGTTTGTGAAAGATGATGTCATCGATCATTTTGTCACCAGATCATCCTCAGAATGACGAGTGATCAGAATTGCTAGGCAAAACACAGATATTGCCAAAGAAGCTGATCTAAGAAGGGGTTAAACTGTCAATCATTTTTGTTTTGGATTTTTGCCCTTCTGCATTTTGTTTTGGGGTCACATCTCACCCTTCAACGAAACATGTCTTCTCTTTGTCTTCTTGTTGTTTTGAAATCAAGCGATGTTTCTTTCAAAGGCTATTTTGAAAAAATATTTTGATCAAACTCCAACATGCAAAGTTTAATCCGGAACATTAAAAGTATTTTGATTGCAAAAATGACTCGATGCCTGAAAATGACATGAGGTGACCAAACAATTTTGAACTCATACCTCTTGAAACTGAGCCACGCACCATATAGCTAAGTTTAGTAGTATGCATAATGACATGTAGTGGATTCAGTAGTTATGGACTCGTGAATCATGATTCTTACAAGTCCAAATCATTACACTGGACGAGGTCAAAATTTATCGGTTCTAACCGACCTTGCTTGAAATGAGAAAAGGCCATTTTTGATATCCCTTCACTTTCTAAAGATTATATCCCTTGTAGTCCCATTTTAAGCCTGGTAAGATATTTTCTTTCAAAAAGAAACCCTGACTAGGATCACACCCCACACTTGGGGCAATGAGAGATATGTCATTGGGAAGGATGAAGACACTGATAGAATCAATGATAAAAGAAAGGCTTAGAATAAAAGCCCAATGATTGAGAAAGGGAGAACAAGAAAAGCCATAGATTGAGGGACATCCAAGAAAACTTTGAGGAAGGTTATGAAAAAGCAAAAAAAAGTGGAAATGAAGGAGAATGCCTATCAATTCTAAGAGGGGCAAAAGAGGTTTCAATGGAAGAAAGACACAACAAATGCCAAAAGTCAACACCAAAAAAATCAAGTTTCATGTCTTTTGGTGTGTCTAGGATAAAGCCTTTAGTGTCTTTAAAATTTTTTAGATTCATTATTCATCAGAGATAAAGTTAGATTAGCATTATGACCTATGTTAAGAGAATTCTGAATTTGATATTAACAAGGTTATATGTCACTTTCTCTACAATGACAATAAGAAAAAAGTTGATGAATAGTTGATATTGATCCTAGGTCTTTGAAACCCTTAAACACCTTTTGAGCCTGTGAATTCCCTTTCTTTCATAGCCATGAACCATAGCCTGCATTACGTGCTTTTGAAAGCCCTTTTCGATCAAGTAAGCAATCTGAACCGATAAATGGCGCTCTCAAAACTTGAAAAGTTTTTCCATAAGGGTCGTGACTTCATGAATTAAGCTACTTGTTATTATGCATGCTAATAAAATTATTGCTAAAAAAAAGAAAACAATCTTTCTTGATGAATCCTCAAGTTTCGACTTTGAGCCTTTTGTTTTCCTTAAAATTAACAGAAGGTCACCTCATCGCAGACCATTAAAAGATATACCCAAGATCAAAGATTAAAACTGATACAAAGAACCATGAAAAAAGTCATTTTAATCTTACAATGGGTCATTTCTGTTTTCAAAATACAAGACAATCAAAGGATTGTATATTTCGAATAACGTGTGTTGGATCTTTGACCGAAGAAACTTGATTTTCAGAAACTGACATCTCTCTGATTTCATTTCAACAACTAGACATTGAATAGACATGATCTTTGAAGTATGAGAGTTGATTCCAGAATAGAAAGATTGTCAAACAAGAAGAATATCGATCGAGTTTGCAAAATCCTACAAGAATGACATCACTTCTTGACACTCCTTGAAAAGTTGACCACCTGGGGGCAATACAGTGGACCCTGAGAAGGAAAACAAAAGGCATTCAGACCAGATGGGGGCAATTAAAGATGATCAAATGATGAATCAATCCACTGAGGACAATGGTGTTTAAAGAAAGCTAATCAGCAGAAGAAGCATTCAGATCATTACCGGGGGCAATGTTGTTCAAAGACAGTCAGTGATTTAGTGAACTTCAGCAGCAATTGATGAGCAATGCTGCACTTGAAGAGCATTTTATTATCGTTAACTTGGGTTACCCTCTAAACATGGCCATGACTCCTGACAGATGTTATCAAGTGAGTGCATTTGAATGAACATCTAACATATGCACACCACCAAGACTGACCGTGGGACCATTTGTTTTGAAGCTCAAATGTGCACTTCACCGCATGAATATGGGTGATGAACATCATTGATGATGCCAACACATTTCCTTTCATGATCTGATTTGACAAGCTGAGAGGAATCCATGGAGAAGAAACATTGAGCTTACAACGATGAGCCTTTTACTGCGAGGTATGAGATCCATGTTTAGATGAC